>NC_138308.1:66288660-67488660 GCF_965601325.2 Salmo salar
GTTGACTCCAGTGACATTTACATACCACACTAGCTGGTGGCATATAAACCCCCTCTGGCCATACCAGGGTTAGAATTTAGGACAGGCACTTCTCAGGCACCCCTGTCACTACCTTGCTGGGGCCTACTCATGCTAGACAACGCATCCAAGCATGAACAACACTATACCGAGCAAAACAGGCCACTGAGTTATCAACAAACCATAGAGAACCAGAACATGCCCCCATTTTGCTCTCATTTAATATTCACTACCTCCATCTACCTTCGTTGATGCTCTCATTCTTTCTCCCCCTCTCTAACTCACTCGGTTCATCTACTGTGTCATCCCCTGTTCCTTTTTCTTTGCTAATTCTCTCGCTCTCTTCATCCATCTCCCCCTCTTATACATTTTGGTTGAATGCATTCAGTCGTGCAACTGACTAAGTATGCCCTTTCCTTTCCCTTTCTCCTTTTCTCATCATCCTCTCTCCCTCCTTCTCTATCCAATCACCCAGTATCTCCCTCTATCTTTCCTCGATCACCCCATATCATTATATACCCATTCATATCTGGTAGACAAAACATATGTTCCAATACCCAACAGTCGTTGTCATAATAATAAAATAATCAGATGGCGTTCACAGGAAATGGCTAATGGGAAAGTCCTCATTAAGTCCTTTTGGAGACATGAAGCCATCCAACTCTCAGTCAGAACATGTTCAGTCACTGTCGTTTTCTTGCTCCGAACACACCAGCATTACCACAACATGTCAGTAACACGCAGAAATGGTATCGCTTAACATGCAATGTGCTCAACTCCTAGGATGCAAGAGTAGAACTACAGAAGAGGATGAGGAGAGCGGGAAAGGAGGAGAGGGGGAAAGAGAAGAAGAGGAGAGAGCACTGCATTGAATAGTAAGCATCTCATGCACTCAAGAGAAATACAAAAAAAACCTTGGTCGCATTACAGTACTTCGAAATAACCACTTAATTTGATTCCATGCTTTAGTGTCTTCATTTTCTATTCTTGCAGTGTGTGTGTTTGTGGGTCCGCGAGTGTTGTGGGTGGTTGGAACAGTGAATTGGTATAGAGTTATAGGATTTTCCCATAAAGATATGCATATCCCTTAGAGGTTTTAGGCTATCCATTCGCTAGTGAGAAAGAAAGAAGACCATAGTGGGTTTCTATGCGCATTATTAAAGGTGCAGTAATAAATGGCTTCTGTCTACCCCTTTGATGAATCATCTCTCTGTCTCGTAGAGAAGAAGACATATGACCATGATGGGGTGAAGAGAGGCAGAGAAAGAGGGATGGAGGCCAGCTCGGCTGACAAATATCTGACGACGTGCTCTGAGGATGATTTGGCATGTTCTTAAAGAAGGGATGAGGAAGCGTGAAGTTGGCGAGGGTTAATTGTTAACAGGATTTAAGGAACACACAAACACACACAGACATACCACACAAACACACATGATTTCTGTCAACTTTACGATTCTCTTGCATGTATGTGTGTGTTTTTTCTTGAGAACCCTCAAATATCAATGGGCATATGGTTTCCAGCAAAGGCTCATTATAACAATTTCTTCTTCAGGGAGAATTTAGAAAACTATCAATGCTACTACTGCTGACTTGGAGAAAAAAATTTAAAAAATGATTTAAAGGCAGCAACTATTATAAACCCACATTTATGTTTAATATTCTACACTCATGATATTTTAACCTACTTACAGCACACACAATTGTGCCAGCTTGCTAGATAACTAGAGCCAATGGTATGCCTTTGCGTTGGACAATTTAGGGGACATAGTTAACTAAGCTGGAACTTACTGAATATCTACACTAAGTAGCTCTGAGTTTCTGCCAATCCCTCTGCATCACACAGACATCCTGTTCAGACCGGAAGGCGTTATCTGCTGTGCCACTCCATGCAGTCACTAACGCTAACTCTTAGCCCTGCAATCAGCCTGTGCTAACCGAGCACTAAAACATTTGCTGCACTTTAACCTGTTAGGGCTAGGGGGCAGTATTTACACGGCCGGATAAAAAACGTCCCCGATTTAATCTGGTTATTACTACTGCCCAGAAACTAGAATATGCATATAATTATTGGCTTTGGATAGAAAACACCCTAAAGTTTCTAAAACTGTTTGAATGGTGTCTGTGAGTATAACAGAACTCATTTGGCAGGCAAATACCTGAGAAGATTCTGTACAGGAAGTGCCCTCTCTGACCATTCCTTGGGCTTCTTGACTCTTTTTATTGAAAACTTAGGATCTTTGCTGTAACGTGACACTTCCTACGGCTCCCATAGGCTCTCAGAACCCGGGAAAAAGCTGAATGATGTCGAGGCAGCCCCTGGCTGAAAAATATTAGCGCCTTTGGTAAGTGGTCTATCAGAGGACAATGAGACTGAGGCGCGTGCATGAGGCGACCCCATGTTTTTATTATCTCTCTCTTTGTACTAAAACACAGATTCCCGGTCGGAATATTATCGCTTTTTTACGAGAAAAATGGCATAAAAATTGATTTTAAACAGCGGTTGACATGCTTCGAAGTACGGTAATGGAAAGGGCACGTCACCCTTCTTTACACTTCGGATAGTGTCTTGAACGCACGAACAAAACAGAGGATATTTGAACATAACTATGGATTATTTTGAACCAAACCAACATTTGTTATTGAAGTAGCAGTCCTGGGAGTGCATTCTGACGAAGAACAGCAAAGGTAATAACATTTTTCTTATAGTAAATCTGACTTTGGTGAGGGCTAAACTTGGTGGGTGTCTAAATAGCTAGCCCTGTGATGCCAGGCTATCTACTTAGAATATTGCAAAATGTGCTTTCACCGAAAAGCTATTTTAAAATCGTACATAGCGAGTGCATAGAGGAGTTCTCTATCTATAATTCTTAAAATAATTGTTATGTTTTTTGTGAACGTTTATCGTGAGTAATTTAGTAAATTCACCGGATGTTTGCTAGTTCTGAACGTCACATGCTAATGTAAAAAGATGGTTTTTGATATAAATATGAACTTGATTGAACAAAACATGCATGTATTGTATAACATAATGTCCCAGGATTGTCATCTGATGAAAATCATCAAAGGTTAGTGCTGCATTTAGCTGTGGTTTGGGTTTATGTGACATTATATGCTAGCTTGAAAAATGGGTGTCTGATTATTTCTGGCTGGGTACTCTGCTGACATAATCTAATGTTTTGCTTTTGTTGTAAAGCCTTTTTTAAATTGGACAGTGTGGTTAGATTAACGAGAGTCTTGTCTTTAAAATGGTGTAAAATAGTCATATGTTTGAGAAATTGAAGTAATAGCATTTCTAAGGTATTTGAATAACGCGCCACAGGATTCCACTGGCTGTTACGTAGAGAGGTTAAGTCTGAAAGAGGGAGGATGTTAGGCTTATCCTGCTAGCTTTACCATAGTGGGAAGAACATGTTCCTATCCCTGGCCTTTTTTTGCCAAGCAGCACTCACATATCATGCATTAATTTTAGAGAAGGGGAAAAAGATTCCACGGTGCATTAGTGAAGAGATTTATTGATGGCTTTGCGCCTGCGATGTGGCAGGTGCTCTCAGGTACTTATGAAAAGCCCGACCCCACCACCCTACGTCTTGACAGATAAGGTGGGAGAACACAACGTTCTGTCAAGGTTATTCAATCATTGCGTGAACGTTCTGGGTAACTTCTTCTGTCTTATCAGGGGAGCAGTAAGCAGTCTCCTCAGAGACTCTGACAGCTAGCACGGGATGAAAGAAGAGACATTCTTATGTCTACGTTAACATCAAATGGAGACAGATGGAAATCACAGTTTATATGGGCAAACTAATCCCTCTCAATGGAGTTCGCATATTCAGTCAGTTAGCATGAAAACATTAATAATGCTATTGTTTATCTATATGACCCCCCATGTGCATTTGGCTACATAAGAAAGACACATTTATTCATCTAACCTGTCAATAGGAATCTAATCGGTAATAAATACAATTCAACATAAAAGCTAGGACACAAAAACATCTAACGCAACAAAAACCAACATGGCTTCCATGATAAGCTCCTCTGCCTCCTCTCCCTCTTCCCCTTCCTCCATCTCCACTGTCTTCTGCTCAACGTGGGCCCATTTAGCTCCAGCCTAGCTGAGATTCATTGAAAGAGATGGCCCCATAAACATGCCACGTTATTCCCCTACGATCGCGAAACACGCTAGACAAAACACAGATAAATCCCTGTCACCCCACCAGGGCCGAGCAAGCACACAACACATGCCTACCCAACCCTACATTCATCAGTCAGTCTGGAACCATAGTGAGGGTTAAAACAATCCACCGCCATATATTTCACACTAAAAAACTATGGGAGGCTGTCCACAATAGTTTTCTGCTGAATTATTCGATTTTATGGGCTACTAGTTAGGAACAGTAAGTTTGTTCAAATGATAATGCATATACATTATCTATGTGGTATCCTGTATATTTTCTATGCTTATATATAGTATGTAATGCTTACATATAGGTCTTGAAGTAGTCCTACTACTAGGCTAGGAGCACTTAAAATCCCAATACTCAGCCCACTCTAGCCAGCCACTCCACCACCTCTCACCCTAGCTCACGTGTTCTCCCAATGCTCCAGGCATAACCACGACCTTCCTCTTATTCCTTTCTCCAACGGAAATTGATCTAAGAGAGCGGCATATCGGCTCTCAATCTCTGCCCAATGCATTTTCATTGTATTAGGGCCTAAGTACGAGATTTGCGCTTAAATCTGGCCCGAGAATAGTGATCTGAGCACGGCCATGGCATATTAAATTGATGTGGATCCTAACACAGGGCTGAAGTGAAAAGCCGGCTCTGATCCCCCAAGATAATGACAGTCAGGTTCCTTTCTTTGGGTTGGTTTCTCACAGTTTGGAGGAGAGAGAATAAATCATTGATGTGTTTAAACTATTTATTCCATCTCTAAATATGTGGAAATGGTGGATATGGTTTCTAGCAAATTGATTTTGTTCCTTTCCCTAGTGGGAAGAGAGGCGGGTTGGGTTCTCAGATGGAGTTGTCTACTGTGAAGCTGGTAAAATAAATTAGAAAGGAGAAGGATAAGAATTCACACTTTTCTTAGATAGTTTGTGACTGAAATTCATCCAGAGAATTTGGAACAGCATCTATTATGGACTGTTGTTTGTCCTACATCTATGAGACTTGTTGCAGTTTTGCCACATAGCATACAAAAGTGTGCTATTGTTATATTAAAATGACACCTCTCAAGAGAGAAGCTCAACAGCTCACAAACAAAAAGAGGTCACAAAATATAAACTCTTAAAAATCCAGGACATGGTTCTCGAGTCAAATTTCATAGAGTACAGTATATCCTCCAAGTCACATAGGCACATTTTATACATTAATCATAATTATTTAAGGATGCATTTCTCCTATCACTGCACAACAGAGATAGAACATTCTGCTATTCTCTCTTTCATTTTGGAAAATTATAGGGAACAACATATAGCGTTGTCCTTGAAAACTCCTCCTGAAACTCAAACACATCTCGGTGTGTGCCGATGAAGCTTAACACTCAACACAGACTCATGTCCTGATTTAAACAGATAGACACACTGGGTATTACACTGGGTATTACGTTACAAAAATACTATTCTCCGTCTTAAATTGTATTGTTTATTTACTTATTAGGGTTCCTAAGGTTTGATTATAAACGTTGTTTGACTTGTTTGGATAAGTTTATTGGTAACGTTTGGGATTCATTTTTTATGCATTTTGAAGGAGGGAAACCAGTGGATTATTGACTGAAGCGTGCCAGCTAAACTGAGTTTTTATGGATATAAAGAAGGACTTTATCGAACAAAAGGACCATTTGTGATGTAACTGGGACCTTTTGGAGTGCCAACAGAAGAAGATCTTCAAAGATAAGGCATTTATTATATCGCTATTTCTGACTTTCGTGTTGCACCTTCCTGGTTGAAAAATGTTTTTCATGGCTTTGTACGCGGGGCGCTGTCCTCAGATAATCGCATGGTGTGCTTTAACCTGTTAGGGCTAGGGGGCAGCATTGACACGGCTGGATAAAAAACATACCCGATTTAATCTGGTTACCACTCCTACTCAGTAACTAGAATATGCATATACTTATTACATATGGATAGAAAACACCCTAAATTTTCTAAAACTGTTTGAATGGTGTCTGTGAGTATAACAGAACTCAAATGGCAGGTCAAAACCTGAGAGATTCCTTTACAGGAAGTGGCCTGTCTGACCATTTGTTGAACTTCTTTTCCATCTCTATCATTTACTAAGGATCTCTGCTCTAACGTGACACTTCCCACGTCTTCCATAGGCTCTCAGAGCCCGGGAAAAAACAGAATGTCGTCATTCCAGCCCCAGGCTGAAACACATTATCGCCTTTCTCAAGTGGCCCATCAAGAGACACTAGCTTATGCGCGTGACCCCGACCGCCCCCGCCTTTGGGATTTTTTCCTCTGTTTGCCGAAAAGGAGATTCCCTGTCGGAATATTATCGCTTTTCTACGAGAAAAATGTCGTAAAAATTGATTTTAAACAGCGGTTGACATGCTTCGACGTACGGTAATGGAATACTTAGAATTTTATTGTCACGAATTGCGCCAAGCGCGTGACACTTCTTTACTATTTCGGATAGTGTCTGGAACGCACGAACAAAACGCCGCTATTCGGATATAACGATGGATTATTTTGGACCAAACCAACATTTGTTATTGAAGTAGCTGTCCTGGGTGTGTATTCTGACGAAGACAACAAAAGGTAATGACATTTTTATAATAGTAAATATGATTATGGTGAGTGCTAAACTTGCCGGGTGTCTAAATAGCGAGCCCGTGATGCCTGGGCTATGTACTTAGAATATTGCAAAATGTGCTTTCACCAAAAAGCTATTTTAAAATCGGACATATCGAGTGCATAGAGGAGGTCTGTATCTATAATTCTTAAAATAATTGTTATGCTTTTTGTGAACGTTTATCGTGAGTAATTTAGTAAAATGTTAGCGAATTCCCCGGAAGTTTGCGGGGGATATGCTAGTTCTGAACGTCACATGCTAATGTAAAAAGCTGGTTTTTGATATAAATATGAACTTGATTGAACAAAACATGCATGTATTGTATAACATAATGTCCTAGGGTTGTCATCTGATGAAGATCATCAAAGGTGAGTGCTGCATTTAGCTGTCTTCTGGGTTTTGGTGACATTATATGCTGGCTTGAAAAATGGGTGTCTGATTATTTCTGGCTTGGTACTCTGCTGACATAATCTAATGTTTTGCTTTCGTTGTAAAGCCTTTTTGAAATCGGACAGTGTGGTTAGATTAACGAGAGTCTTATCTTTAAATGGCTGTAAAATAGTCATATGTTTGAGAAATTGAAGTAATAGGATTTTTAAGGTTTTGAAAATCGCGCCACAGGATAGCCGTGGCTGTTACGTAGGTGGGACGAATTCGTCCCGCCTAGCCTAGAGAGGTTAACCGTAAAGCCTTTTTAAAATCTGAAACAGCGGCTGGATTAACAAGAATTTAAGCTTTATTTTGATGTATTACACATGTATTTTCATGAATGTTAAATATTTATATTTCTGTAGTTTGAAATTTGCGCTCTGCGATTTCACCGGATGTTGTCGAGGTGGGTCACTAGCGGACCGCCTGTGCTAGAAAGGTTAAAGAAAATAAGCAAACACTTTTGGTGTTCGCCAAAAGGCATGTGGGAGACTCCACAAACATGTGGAAGAAGGTATTCTGGTCAGATGAAACTAAAATTTAGCTTTTTGACCATCAAGGAAAACGCTATGTCTGGCACAAACCCAACCCTTCTCATCACCCCGAGAACACCATCCCCACAGTGAAGCATGGTGGTGGCAGCATCAACCAACATTTGTTATTGAAGTAGAAGTCCTGGGAGTGCATTCTGACGAAGAACAGCAAAGGTAATAAAAATTTTCTTATAGTAAATCTGACTTTGGTGAGTGCTAAACTTGCTGGGTGTCTAAATAGCTAGCCCTGTGATGCCGGGCTATCTACTTAGAATATTGCAAAATGTGCTTTCACCGAAAAGCTATTTTAAAATCGGACATATCGAGTGCATAGAGGAGTTCTGTATCTATAATTCTTAAAATAATTATGTTTTTTGTGAACGTTTATCGTGAGTAATTTAGTAAATTCACCGGAAGTGTTCGGTGGGAATGCTAGTCACATGCTAGTCACCAGCTAATGTAAAAAGCTGTTTTTTTATATAAATATGAACTTGATTGAACAGACATGCATGTATTGTATAACATAATGTCCTAAGATTGTCATCTGATGAAGATCATCAAAGGTTAGTGCTGCATTTAGCTGTGGTTTGGGTTTATGTGACATTATATGCTAGCTTGAAAAATGGGTGTCTGATTATTTCTGGCTGGGTACTCTGCTGACATAATCTAATGTTTTGCTTTCGTTGTAAAGCCTTTTTGAAATCGGACAGTGTGGTTAGATAAAGGAGAGTCCTGTCTTTAAAATGCTGTAAAATAGTCATATGTTTGAGAAATTGAAGTAATAGCATTTCTAAGGTATTTGAATAATGCGCCACGGGATTCAACTGGCTGTTGAAGCCCAGAGAGGTTAAGGGGAAACATTTAAATGTCTTGGGAATGGCATAGTCAAAGCCCAGACCTCAATCCAATTGAGAATCTGTGGAATGACTTAAAGATTGCTGTTCAATAGCAGAACCCATCCAACTTGAAGGAGCTGGAGCAGTTTTGCTCTGAAGAATGGGCAAAAGTCAGAGTGGCTATATGTGCCAAGCTTATGGAGACATACCCCAAGAGGCTTGCAGCTGTAATTGCTGCAAAAGGTGGCTCTACAGTGTATTGACTTTGGGGGGGTGAATAGTTATGCATGCTTAAGTTCTGTTTTTTTGTTTAATTTCTTGCTTGTTTCATAAAAAAACATTTGCATCTTCAAAGTGGTAGGCATGTTGTAAATCAATGTAAAACAAATGATACAAACCCCCCAAAAATCAATTTTAATTCCAGGTTGTAAGGCAACAAAATAGGAAAAATGCCAAGGGGGGTGAATACTTTCGCAAGCCACTGTACAGATGATAGTCAGATTTGGTAACAGACCAAGTCTATTATGGCAAGAACCGCTCAAATAAGCAAAGACAAATGACAGTCCATTATTAATTTAAGACATGAAGGTCAGTCAATCTTGAAAATGTCAAGAACTTTGAAAGTTTCTTCAAGTGCAGTCGCAAAAACCATCAGGTGCTATGATCAAACTGGCTCCAAAATCACCAAAGGGAAGACCCAGAGTTACCTCTGCTGCAGAGGATAAGTTCATTAGAGTTTCCAGCCTCAGAAAATGCAGCCCAAATAAATGCTTCAAGTAACAGACACATCTCAACATCAACTGTTAAGAGGAGACTGTGTGAATCAGGCCTTCATGGTCGAATTGCTGAAAAAAACACTACTAAAGCACACCAATAATAAGAAGAGACTTGCTTGGGCCAAGAAACATGAGCAATTGACATTAGACCGGTGAAAATCTGTCCGTTGGTCTGATGAGTCCAAATTGGAGGTTTTTGGTTCCAACCGCCGTGTCTTTGTGAGACGCAGAGTAGGTGAACGGATGATCTCCGCATGTGTAGTTCCCACCGTGAAGCTTTTCTCCAGGCCCATCCCTTAGTTTTTTACCAAAAACAGAGGCGGGGCGACTATTTTGATGTTGTTTCATTTGTGGATTTGCCCTTTAAACAGCTATATATTTTCAAGATATCAAAGTGTGACCAACAAAAAAGTAAACAATAGGCCTATAGTAAATGCAGCATATGACATTCATTTTTTACATGTAAATAGCACTTTTCAGTAGTGCTCAAAGCATGCCATTCCTTGAGCGCATCATTTATTTTTCAACTCGAATCAATGAGCACAATTAGTCCTCCATGACAACAAAATAAGTCCTTCGTTTTGGGGTTATGCTCAGGTAAAACAATTTAGCTGGTCTATACTTCCAAGTCCTATTCTTGAAGATCAAGGGGTATAACATTTAATGGAATGACTGGAGTTCTGAGACTTTGGTTTTTAATGTAAAGAAATCATTTAATCATATTATTATTTGTAGTGGAAAGCGATGGGTTAGAAGAAGCTTACATAACCAACCCATAAATTAGAATTTAACATCCATATATGGCCAGCTATATAAACTTAATTTATCCTGCAATAGATGCCATTCAATTGGTAGCATACATTTTTGTCTTCTTCTGTAACGATGTGCGCTGAGAGTCGGGAAGCAAGTACGGGGAGTGAGTGTTTAAAAAAAAAAAAAAAAACAATAAACACGAAACAATGCATCGACATGAAACAGAGTCAATAACACCTGAGGAAAGAACCAAGGGGAGTGGGAAGATAATCAAGGAGGTGATGGAGTCCAGGTGAGTGTCATGAGGCGCTGGTGTTCTTGACGACGGTGACCTGTGTGAGGGATAATCAGCAGCCTGATGACCTAGAGGCCGGAGAGGGAGTATACGTGACATCTTCTAATGCCTCTTAAGGGGAAAGTAATCTTAAAGTAACTAAATGGAATAAGATTACATTACTGAGTTTGGGTATTTCAAAAGTTAAGTTACTGATTACAATTTTGGACAGGTAACTGTAATGGATTCCATTTAGAGAGTAACCTACCCAACCCTGATTACATCTCACCAAAATGAATGAGCTAGCTGTGACCGTAAATTGAAACTGAACAACAGGCATACTATACAATGTGTATTACCGCCATCCAGCATGCCTAAATGTAGCCTAGAATGTTACAGCAACTAAATGTTACAGCCTTTCTATAACAAGATATGTCTCTTCAAGTCAGCATTAAACCTAATGAGCGGGTGGCAGGTAGCCTAGTGGTTAGAGCATTGGACTAGTAACCAAAAGGTAGCAAGATCGACTCCCTGAGCTGACAAGTTAAAAATCTGTCATTCTGCCCCTGAACAAGGCAGTTAACACACTGTTCCTAGGCCGTCATTGAAATGAAGAATTTGTACTTAACTGACTAAAGGTAAAAAACTAATGGCAGAAGCATATATTTTGAGTACCTGTACTTGCCCTTTTACATTGATGCAATGTTGGCTGAATGTATTCTGAAGGTTTAAGGGCTGGGTTATTATATAATTGCTATACTGTATCAGTCAAAAAACTGGTAAGATATCAGAGATCAGGTGCTTCAATAAAATATGTTTCAGAGAGTCAAGAAAAATCTTACAAGACTACCAAGGTGATACACAACGTCAATATTTTTGGAGGTGGAGGTTAATACCTTTTAAATCTGCTCTGTTCTAAATGTCATCAGCCTAAGCCTGTTTACAAGTGAGCAGATTGATAAACGCTCAGAGATTGTTTATAGAGATTGTTTATCTGGTGTTAGTAGGAGAGAGCTAGGCTGAGCCCTTCCAGCTCAGAGACATCTTTGGGGAATCTGTTCATGGCCGTGAGGTGTGCCCTCGCAACCCTTGTCCCAAGGAATATATCAGTGGATGCAATGAAATTACTTTAATCTGTAAACTGCTTCCTTCTGTGGCTTCTCAGTCTTAGGGTGAAATTGAATTTTTTCCCCTCCCTTTCTTTCTTCTGTACCCTTTCCTTCTCTTTCTCTCTCTCTCTCTCTCTGTTCTTCTTCTTCACCTCCACGTAATAGTGTTTTGATAGAAAAGCTCCCCGCCACGATAAAAAGAAGAAACATATGTGCAGTATGACCGGCTGAGATCATGAATATGGATGAATATTGTTTTTATTGATTTCCATTGGTTGAGGAGCTCATGATGGACAGTCTACATTCATAATGGCAAGTTATTGATTTGTCGGCTAGGAGAATGGCCAAGGAGGGGCACAGGGGGGGTCAAGCAGATGACAGAGTTTGTTGGAATCAGGCAACTGCGAACACGAAAACAACCATGAACTCTGACTGGCAAATAACACATGAAATGCAGCTAACACCCTCAAGACACGACCAAGTTTGCAGTTGAGTGTGCACTGTAACAAGCATGTCTGAATCGAGCATCAAGCCTGCCTCTAGTAAATATAAGTGTAGCTGGAATTAACCTGTTGGGGCTAGGGGGCAGTATTTGCACGGCTGGATAAAAAAATGTACCCGATTTAATCTGGTTACTAATCCTACCCAGTAACTAGAATATGCATATACTTATTATATATGGATAGAAAACACCCTAAAGTTTATAAAACTGTTTGAATGGTGTCTGTGAGTATAACAGAACTCATTTGGCAGGCAAAACCCTGAGACATTTTCTGACAGGAAGTGGATACCTGATGTGTTGTATTACCTTTAAACCTATGCCATTGAAAAACACAGGGGCTGAGGAATATTTTGGCACTTCCTATTGCTTCCACTAGATGTCACCAGCCTTTACAAAGTGTTTTGAGTCTTCTGGAGGGAGATCTGACCGAACAAGAGCCATGGAACGATGATGGCCCATTAGACACCTGGCGCGCAAGTTCATGTTGGGTACCCTCGTTCCAATACGTTATAAAAGAGAATGCATTCGTCCACCTTGAATATTATTCATGTTCTGGTTAAAAAAGGCCCTAATGATTTATGCTATACAACGTTTGACATGTTTGAACGAACGTAAATATATTTTTTCCCCTCGTTCATGAAGTGAAGTCCGGCGGGCTTAGATCATGTGCTAACAAGACGGAGATTTTTGGACATAACTGATGAGATTTTTTGAACAAAACTACATTCGTTATGGACCTGTGATACCTGGAAGTGACATCTGATGAAGAGAATCAAAGGTAATGGATTATTTACATAGTATTTTCGATTTTAGATCTCCCCAACATGACGGCTAGTCTGTATCGCAACGCGTATTTTTCTGGGCGCAGTGCTCAGATTATTGCAAAGTGTGATTTCCCAGTAAGGTTATTTTTACATCTGGCAAGTTGATTGCGTTCAAGAGATGTAAATCTATAATTCTTTAAATGACAATATAATATTTTAACAATGTTTTCTAATTTTAATTATTTAATTTGTGGTGCTGACTTGACTGCCGGTTATTGGAGGGAAACGATTTCCTCAACATCAATGCCATAGTAAAACGCTGTTTTTGGATATAAATATGAACTTGATAGAACTAAAAATGCATGCATTGTCTAACATAATGTCCTAGGAGTGTCATCTGATGGAGATTGTAAAAGGTTAGTGCATCATTTTAGCTGGTTTTATGGTTTTGGTGACCCTGTCTTTGAATTGACAAAACATTACACACAACTCTTGTAAATGTACTGTCCTAACATACTCTAAATTTATGCTTTCGCCGTAAAACCTTTTTGAAATCGTAAAACGTGGTTAGATTAAGGAGATGTTTATCTTTCAAAGGGTGTAAAATAGTTGTATGTTTGAAAAATTTGAATTTTGACATTTATTTGGATTCAAATTTGCCGCTCTTGAAATGCACCTGCTGTTGATGGAGTGCACCACGCCCATAGAGGTTAAAGATGTGATGGATGGCGCTAAATACAGGGAAATTCTTGCGGGAAACCTGTTTCAGTCTTCCAGAGATTTGATACCGGGACGGAGATTCACTTTCCAGTAGGACAATGACCCTAAGCATACTGCTAAAGCAACACACGAGTGGTTTAAGAGGAAACATTTAAACGTCTTGGAATGGCCTAGTCAAAGCCCAGACCTCAATCCATTTGAGAATCTGCGGAATGACTTAAAGATTGCTGTAAACCAGCAGGAACCCATCCAACTTGAAGGAACTGGAGCAGTTTTGCCATGAAGAATGGGCAAAATCCCAGTGGCTTGATGTGCCAAGCTTATAGAGATATATCCCAAGAGTCTTGCAGCTGTAATTGCTGCAGAAGGTGTCTCTACAAAGTATTGACTTTTTTTGGGGGGGGGGGTGAATAGTCATGCACGCTCAAGTTTTCTGTTTTTTGTCTTGTTTCTTGTTTGTTTTACAATTAAAAACTATTTTCCATCTTCAAAGTGGTAGGCATGTTGTGTAAATCAAATGATATAAACCCCCCAAAATCTTTTTTAATTCCAGGTTGTAAGTCAACAACAGGAAAAATGCCAAGGGGGTGAATACGTTCACAAGGCACTGTACCTCTGAATAAATCTTTCCATTTCTGTGCTCTAGATTACAATCATTTCGATTTTCCTTTCTCAGTGCTTTTGAATCTGGTTTCCATTACACACACACACACACACACACACACACACACACACACACACACACACACACACACACACACACACACACACACACACACACACACACACACACACACACACACACACACACACACACACACACACACACACACACACACACAATTATGATGCAAACATACCATAACCAAGAAACCACTAAATGGTTGGTCATGAAATAACCTAAACCCAACCTAGATTTACACTCTGCAGTACAGGGCGATGACTAATACATTTGCAGAGATCAATTAAGCTGATTGGTTCAGGCTCTTTTCTTGGTCAGTCCAGGAATTGGCAGTTAGAGACAAGTTGCCCAATTAAGTGAGCACAAGGATCTGCCAATACCCCTGAACAATGTTTCTTATGGGGACGTGGTTTCTCTCAAAAGCTTGGCAACGGGGGAAACAGCCATTGACCATAAAATTCCAGCTTTTTCCCTTTAGCATCACAATCTATAAAATGGCTATAAGACCGGACTCTTCCAGGTCAAGAAATCACAGATTCAGTCATTTTTATCGCTCACTCTCTAGATGATCTTGGTCAAAGACTGTAAAAAAACTATTGTTTTGGTCCTCCTTCCTTCAGAAGCTTCACGGAATTCTGGAAGAAAAGTAGTTGAAGCACTCAATTTCTCCTCTCACTCTCTCGCTCTGCTAGTAGACATTGGGTTGGGTTGCTCAATGTCATGTGTTAGTAGATCTAATTAAATGCAATGGGTGTGCCATGTGACAGCTGGCTGTTTTACCCTCCCCGTTGAAGGCTTGTAAGCAGCGCAGCCTGATCAGATGCTCCGAGTAGGAAGATGCCACCCAACACAAAAGGCCCATTTGAAAAGGAAAGGGCTGGCTGCCACCGCTAGCTAACGCTGTCACTCTGATGACTCCTGTCACCGATAGCCGTCGCCCATAGGTTCCCAGCACTAGCATTAGTCTTATCTTTAAAATGGTGTAAAATAGTTGATTGTTTGAGAAAATTGAATTGTGGTATTTTAGTTGGTTTTGTATTTCATGCCGTGCGATGCCATTGGCTGTTGGCTAGGGGTTCCGCAGGCGGAACGGGGTTCCGCTAGCGGAAAGTCTGTACTCAACAGGTTAACTTCCCTGGTACATGTGGGATGCTAGTGTCCCACCCGCGGTACACACTATTCAACAGCCAGCGAAATAGCAGAGCGCCAAATTCAAAAACAACAAAAATCTCATAATTCACATTTCTCAAACATACAACTATTATACCCCATTTTAAAGATAATCTTCTCATTAATCCAACCACATTGTCCGATTTCAAAAAGGCTTTACGGTGAAAGCATAACATTAGATTATGTTAGGACAGCGCCTACACAAGAAAAACCACACAGCCATTTTCCAAGCAAGGAGAGGCGTCACAAAAACCAGAAATACAGCTAAAATGAATCACTACCCTTTGATGATCTTCATCAGATGACACTCCCAGGACTCAATGTTACACAATACATGTATGTTTTGCTCGATAAAGTTCATATTTATATCCCAAAACCCCATTTTACATTGGCGTGTAATGTTCAGAAATGTTTTGCCTCCAAAACTCAGGTGAATGAGCACATCAATTTACAGAAATACTCATCATAAACGTTGATAAAATTTACAACAGTTAATGAAAGAAGTATAGATACACTTCTCCTTAAAACCTCTTTGGGATAGGGGGCAGTATTGTCACGGCCTCATAAAAAACGTACCCGATTTAAACTGATTACTACTCTTACCCAGAAACGAGAATATGCATATAATTAGTAGATTTGGATAGAGAACACTCTGACGTTTCTAAAACTGTTTGAATGGTGTCTGTGAGTATAACAGAACTCATATGGCAGTCAAAACCCTGAGACAAATCCTAACAGGAAGTGGAAATCTGATTTGTGGAATCACTTTCAACCCTTTGCCTTTGAAACACACCATGAGTTAGGATTCATTTAGCACTTCCTAAGGCTTCCACTAGATGTCAACAGTCTTTACAAAGTAGTTTGAGTCTTCTCCGGTAAAAACTGACCGAACGAGAGGCCTGGAAATTTTGTCATAGAGGGAGGCCCATTACTACTATGATGCGCCTGCCCGTGGGTAATCTTTCATTCTGAAACGTTTTGTAAGACAATGCAATCGTCCCCCTTGAATATTATTGAAGTTCTGATTGAAAAAGGCCCTAAAGATTTATGTTATACAACATTTGACATGTTTGAACGAACGTAAATACATTTTTTTTGCACATTCGTGACGACAAGTCCCGCGCGCTTCGTACATTTTGAGTAGCCTTCGGAACGCGCTAACAAGAAGGAGCTATTGGGACATAAATTATTTACTTTTTCAAACAAAACTAAATTTGTTGTGGACCTGGGATCCCTGGAAGTGCCTTCTGATGAAGACAATCAAAGGTAAGTGAATATTTACAATAGTATATTTGATTTTAGATGAGTCCAAGATGGAGCTAACCTGTATTGCCTAGCCTATTTCTCTGAGCATAGCACCTCGTTTATTGCAAAGTGTGATTTCCCAGTAAAGTTATTTTTAAATCTGGCAATGCGGTTGCATTCACGAGATGTTAATCTATAATTCTTTGAATGACAATTTTATATTTTACCAATGTTTTCGAATAGTAATTTTGTAAATTGTAGCGCTAATTCACCGGAAGCATTTGAGGGAAAATATTTTCTGAACGTCACACGCTGATGTAAAATGCTGTTTTATATATAAATATGAACTTTATCAAACAGAAAATGCATGTATTGTGTAACATGATGTCCTAGGAGTGTCATCTGATGAAGATTGTCAAAGGTTAGTGCTGCATTTAGCTGTGTTTTGGGTATTTGTGATGCATGCTAGTTGCTTTGAAAATGGCAGTGTGATTATTTTTGGCAGGGTACTCTCCTAACATAATCTAATGTTTTGCTTTTGCTGTAAAGCCTTTTTGAAATCGGACAACGTGGTTAGATTCAGGAGAGGTGTATCTATAAAATGGTGTAAAATAGTCATATGTTTGAGAAATTGAAGTTGTAGCATTTATGAGGTATTTATATTTCCCGCGACGTGATTCCACTGGCTGTTGACTAGGGTGGGACGCAAACGTCCCACATTGCCCAGACAGGTTAATACAAGCGCTGTGTCAGATTTCAAAATAACTTTACGGCGAAAGCACATTGTTCAATATTCTGAGTACAGAGCTATGCCATCAAAGCAAGCTATACAGTTACCCGCCAAGTTCTGGAGTCAACTAAACTCAGAAATAATATTATAAATCTTCACTTACCTTTGCTGATCTTCGTCAGAATGCACTCCCAGGACTCCCATAAGAAATGTTCGTTTTGTTCAATAAACTCCATATTTATGTTCAAATACCTCCGTTTTGTTAGCACGTTCAGATCAGTAATCCAAAGGCATAATGCATGAGCGCAAAACCCGAGATGAAAAGTCAAATAGTTCCATTACCGTTCGTAGAAACATGTCAATTGATTTACATTTACATTTACATTTAAGTCATTTAGCAGACGCTCTTATCCAGAGCGACTTACAAATTGGTGCATTCACCTTATGATATCCAGTGGAACCACCACTTTACAATAGTGCATCTAAATCTTTTAAGGGGGGGGGGGGGGGGGGTTAGAAGGATTACTTTATCCTATTCTAGGTATTCCTTAAAGAGGTGGGGTTTCAGGTGTCTCCAGAAGGTGGTGATTGACTCCGCTGTCCTGGCGTCGTGAGGGAGCTTGTTCCACCATTGGGGTGCCAGAGCAGCGAACAGTTTTGACTGGGCTGAGCGGGAACTGTGCTTCCTCAGAGGTAGGGGGGCCAGCAGGCCAGAGGTGGATGAACGCAGTGCCCTTGTTTGGGTGTAGGGCCTGATTGATGTTTACAATCAATCCTTAGGGTCTTTTTAACTTCCCTGCCTGCGTCCCACCCTAGCCAACAGCCAGTGGAATCACGTGGCGCGAAATACAAATACCTCAAAAATGCTATAACTTCAATTCCTTAAACATATGACTATTTTACACCATTTTAAAGACAAGACTCTCGTTAACCTGTTAGGGCTAGGGGGCAGCATTGACACGGCTGGATAAAAAACATACCCGATTTAATCTGGTTACCACTCCTACTCAGTAACTAGAATATGCATATACTTATTACATATGGATAGAAAACACCCTAAATTTTCTAAAACTGTTTGAATGGTGTCTGTGAGTATAACAGAACTCAAATGGCAGGTCAAAACCTGAGAGATTCCTTTACAGGAAGTGGCCTGTCTGACCATTTGTTGAACTTCTTTTCCATCTCTATCATTTACTAAGGATCTCTGCTCTAACGTGACACTTCCCACGTCGTCCATAGGCGCTCAGAGCCCGGGAAAAAACAGAATGTCGTCATTCCAGCCCTAGGCTGAAACACATTATCGCCTTTCTCAAGTGGCCGATCAAGAGACACTAGCTTATGCGCGTGACCCCGACCGCCCCCGCCTTTGGGATTTTTTCCTCTGTTTGCCGAAAAGGAGATTCCCTGTCGGAATATTATCGCTTTTCTACGAGAAAAATGTCGTAAAAATTGATTTTAAACAGCGGTTGACATGCTTCGAAGTACGGTAATGGAATACTTAGAATTTTATTGTCACGAATTGCGCCATGCGCGTGACACTTCTTTACTATTTCGGATAGTGTCTGGAACGCACGAACAAAACGCCGCTATTCGGATATAACGATGGATTATTTTGGACCAAACCAACATTTGTTATTGAAGTAGCAGTCCTGGGTGTGTATTCTGACGAAGACAACAAAAGGTAATGACATTTTTATAATAGTAAATATGATTATGGTGAGTGCTAAACTTGCCGGGTGTCTAAATAGCGAGCCCGTGATGCCTGGGCTATGTACTTAGAATATTGCAAAATGTGCTTTCACCAAAAAGCTATTTTAAAATCGGACATATCGAGTGCATAGAGGAGGTCTGTATCTATAATTCTTAAAAGAATTGTTATGCTTTTTGTGAACGTTTATCGTGAGTAATTTAGTAAAATGTTAGCGAATTCCCCGGAAGTTTGCGGGGGGTATGCTAGTTCTGAACGTCACATGCTAATGTAAAAAGCTGGTTTTTGATATAAATATGAACTTGATTGAACAAAACATGCATGTATTGTATAACATAATGTCCTAGGGTTGTCATCTGATGAAGATCATCAAAGGTGAGTGCTGCATTTAGCTGTCTTCTGGGTTTTGGTGACATTATATGCTGGCTTGAAAAATGGGTGTCTGATTATTTCTGGCTTGGTACTCTGCTGACATAATCTAATGTTTTGCTTTCGTTGTAAAGCCTTTTTGAAATCGGACAGTGTGGTTAGATTAACGAGAGTCTTATCTTTAAATGGCTGTAAAATAGTCATATGTTTGAGAAATTGAAGTAATAGGATTTTTAAGGTTTTGAAAATCGCGCCACAGGATAGCAGTGGCTGTTACGTAGGTGGGACGAATTCGTCCCGCCTAGCCTAGAGAGGTTAATCTAACCACATTGTCTGATTTCAAAAAGGCTTTAAAGCGAAAGCAAAACATTAGATTATGTCAGGAGAGTACCCTGCCAAAAATAATCACACAGCCATTTTCAAAGCAAGCATATATGTCACAAAAACCAAAACCACAGCTAAATGCAGCACTAACCTTTGATGATCTTCATCAGATGCTTTATGTTTTATGCTTTATGTTGATGTATTACACTTGTGATTTTATGAATGTGAAATATTTATAATTCTGTAGTTTGAATTTCGCGCTCTGCAATTTCACCGGATTTTGGCCAGGTGGGATGCTACCGTCCCACCTGCCCATATAAAGTTAAATGTATTTGGCTAAGGTGTATGTAAACTTCCGACTTCAACTCTATGTACAGCAACCCCAGCTGTAAAACAATGGTTACTTCTCAAAAAGTTTTGAGCTGTTAAGAGGAGTAAAACAAGGCTGTCCATTGTCTCCATATATATTTATTATGGCCATTGAAATGCTAGCTATTAAAATTACTAGATCCAACAAGAACATCAAGTGGTTAGAAATCCAGGGGATAAAAACAAAAGTGTCAATGTATGCTGATGACTCTAGCTTTTTCTTACATCCGCAATCTGGATCCCTGCACAGTCTCATTGAAGATCTTGATCACTTTTCTAGCCTCTCT
The DNA here is from genome assembly GCF_965601325.2 of Salmo salar. Taxonomy (NCBI): domain Eukaryota; kingdom Metazoa; phylum Chordata; class Actinopteri; order Salmoniformes; family Salmonidae; genus Salmo; species Salmo salar. The sequence goes on from NC_138308.1 coordinate 66,309,053, forward strand.
GGTTTAAAACCTAATTATGACAAGTGTACCATATTATGTATTGGATCGTTAAAAAATACATTGTTTACGCTACCTTGTAGTTTACCAGTAAAAATGGGCGGATGGTGAAGTAGACACACTTGGTATTCACATCTCAAAAAAATATAAATGAACTTACCACATTTCATTTCAATAGAAAGTTAGCAAAAATAGATTAGATTTTGCAACCATGGAGAGGTAAATACTTGTCTATTTATGGAAAAATGACATTGATTAACTTTTTGGTCCTATCACAGTTTACTTACTAATGACATTGCCTACTTCAGATGATTTGTTTTTAAAATCATATGAGCAAAAAATATTGAATTTTATTTTGAATGCTAAGGCAGACAAAATTAAACATGCCTATTTATAAAATGAATATGAGTTTGGGGGGCTAAAATTATTAAATATTAAAGATTTAACCTGTTAGGGCTAGGGGGCAGTATTTGCACGGCTGGATAAAAAAATGTACCCGATTTAATCTGGTTACTAATCCTACCCAGTAACTAGAATATGCATATACTTATTATATATGGATAGAAAACACCCTAAAGTTTATAAAACTGTTTGAATGGTGTCTGTGAGTATAACAGAACTCATTTGGCAGGCAAAACCCTGAGACATTTTCTGACAGGAAGTGGATACCTGATGTGTTGTATTACTTTTAAACCTATGCCATTGAAAAACACAGGGGCTGAGGAATATTTTGGCACTTCCTATTGCTTCCACTAGATGTCACCAGCCTTTACAAAGTGTTTTGAGTCTTCTGGAGGGAGATCTGACCGAACAAGAGCCATGGAACGATGATGGCCCATTAGACACCTGGCGCGCGAGTTCATGTTGGGTACCCTCGTTCCAATACGTTATAAAAGAGAATGCATTCGTCCACCTTGAATATTATTCATGTTCTGGTTAAAAAAGGCCCTAATGATTTATGCTATACAACGTTTGACATGTTTGAACGAACGTAAATATATTTTTTCCCCTCGTTCATGAAGTGAAGTCTGGCGGGCTTAGATCATGTGCTAACAAGACGGAGATTTTTGGACATAAATGATGAGCTTTTTTGAACAAAACTACATTCGTTATGGACCTGTGATACCTGGAAGTGACATCTGATGAAGAGAATCAAAGGTAATGGATTATTTACATAGTATTTTTGATTTTAGATCTCCCCAACATGACGGCTAGTCTGTATCGCAACGCGTATTTTTCTGGGTGCAGTGCTCAGATTATTGCAAAGTGTGATTTCCCAGTAAGGTTATTTTTAAATCTGGCAAGTTGATTGCGTTCAAGAGATGTAAATCTATAATTCTTTAAATGACAATATAATATTTTACCAATGTTTTCTAATTTTAATTATTTAATTTGTGGTGCTGACTTGACTGCCGGTTATTGGAGGGAAACGATTTCCTCAACATCAATGCCATAGTAAAACGCTGTTTTTGGATATAAATATGAACTTGATAGAACTAAAAATGCATGCATTGTCTAACATAATGTCCTAGGAGTGTCATCTGATGGAGATTGTAAAAGGTTAGTGCATCATTTTAGCTGGTTTTATGGTTTTGGTGACCCTGTCTTTGAATTGACAAAACATCACACAACTCTTGTAAATGTACTGTCCTAACATACTCTAAATTTATGCTTTCGCCGTAAAACCTTTTTGAAATCGTAAAACGTGGTTAGATTAAGGAGATGTTTATCTTTCAAAGGGTGTAAAATAGTTGTATGTTTGAAAAATTTGAATTTTGACATTTATTTGGATTCAAATTTGCCGCTCTTGAAATGCACCTGCTGTTGATGGAGTGCACCACGGGTGGGACGCTTGCGTCCCACCTAGCCCATAGAGGTTAAACCTCTCACTAAAAGCTTCACTCATACTCATACAAACCCAAAATGGTTCTCCAGTAGATTATTAAGAAAAGCTCATCCTTTGTTCAAAAATGGCATTTTTGCCTTCATATAGATTACAACTTCTCATTTCCGACAAATTGAAAATGTAATTTTGTTTAAAGTATCGCCCTTTCTTAAACAAGTCATACAAAGCTGGTAACAACTGAAATAAAAAATAATAATAAAAATAAAAAATGTATTCTTAAATAAACAAAAATGAACTACAGTAAGTGTTGGCATCTCATTTCCCCGCTATACTGAAACGGAAATAAACATTGACCCCAAATCTGCAATATGTACTGAACTGTGGGTTTGTTGAACCATTACACCCCTAGTGGAAATAATAGGAGTCTTTATTTTTTACCTCCCCCTTCCCTCCCTCTATCCCTTCCTGCATCCCCTTTTCCGCTGCCTCTCTCTACAGCCTCCTTATTTTTTGCCTACTCGTCCTTCTCTCTGAGCCTCCTGTTATCTTGCCTTCAGTGAGAGGGTGAAACTGATGCGCTCTCTCTGTACTCACATGGATACCAGCCCACAGCCGACCACACTGTTTTGATGACACTTTTCGTCTTTATTTCAAATAACAATGACAGGACAAAACAAAGGGGAGAGAAGAAGAGGACATGAGAGAGAGGGAGGCAGAGAGCAAGAAAGACAGAGAGAAAGAGGTGAGAAAGAGAGAGGCTTATTCCATCTCATTAGATATCTTTGGAGAGAGATGCTGTAAGCCCCCGTTGACAATAATGTTGTGCAGTTACCAGTAGGGTATTGTGGAAGAAAAAACTATTTGGTGCGGCGAGGCTTGATGGGCTCGTGAATCAAGCCAACATGGATGCCGGGAGAGCAGTTAAAGAGTCCTTTACACACTGCTGTGAGATTACACGTAATGTACCCCACACACACAGAGATACACACATATTCACAGACACCAATAGAACTGCTAGTTCCCATCTTCTCGCTCCATTCACAAAACATTTTCTTCACCTCCTTGGACTTCTCAACAGCTTCTACCTCCAAGCCATATGACTGCTGAACAGTTAATCAAATGGCTACCCTGACTATTTGCATTGACCTCCTTTTTATTTGTATTGACTCACTTGCACCAGGTCTATGCACACAATCACACATACTACACAGACACTCTAACACACACATACGCTCACACACACATTCACTACATACGCTCACACACACAAAACACACACAAATGCATATTGACCCCCCCCCCCCACACACACACACACACACACACACACACACACACACACACACACACACACACACACACACACACACACACACACACACACACACACACACACACACACACACACACACACACACACACACACACACACACACACCAACACTCTGTTTATTATCTATCCTGATTGCTTAGTCACTTTTACCCCTACCTTCATGTACATATTACCTCAACTACCTTTACCCCTGCACATTGACTCAGTACCGGTACTCCTTGTATATAGCCTCGTTATTGTTATTGTATTATGCTACTATTTCCTTTTACATAAAAAAAAATGACTTTTTTAACTCTGCATTGTTGGGAAATGGCTCGTAAGTAAGCTTTTCATGGTAAAGTATACACCTGTGACATTTTTGGTTATTTTTTTTGTTTTGTTATTTAGCACTAAACAGAAACCCAAATGTGTGTTTAGAGTTTTTAGCCTGTTTGGCTAACATCTAGTTTGTTGATTCTGGACTAGCGAATGGGATTTGTAAGTGTCAAATCATCTCAACTCCACCACCTCCAGCATCTAGATGCATCAGCTAATGATAATGACACCAATCATAACACTGATACTAATGATGATAATAGCGATGATGACGCTAATGAGGGACCACCTGTGAGGCTGTTTGCATAATCTGTTTTCCTCACAACTTTCTGATGACTGTAATGTCCCTGGTGGTTCTAAAGCCCCATAAACACACACACAAACATACACACACGAACACACACACACACACACACACCAACAGCCGGCATGTAATTACAAACAGGGGACACGAGTCAGCCAGTGAGAGGGCCCCCTAGGGGCCACGGAGCCACCATAACACTCCCAGTCCACTTCACCTCCCTCACCCCACTTCTTTCCCTGCATCCCACCTTTCCCCAGAGGGGACTGACTGTAGGACAACCAGGTGACACCGGAAGATGTTGCATCTCTCCCAAGACATATGTTGCTATCCGCCTCCCTACCTACTAACTCCCACCGTTTCCCTCCCTCCCCACAGGTAACAGGAGTGGAGGAAAACAAGAAATAAAAAGAGAGAGAGAGAGAGAGAGAGAGAGAGAGAGAGCGAGAGAGAGAGAGTGTAACGGCTGTCTGGAAGAGGGAACCAAGGTGCAGCAGAGGATGTGTTCATCATTTGAATTTGAATTCAAATAAACAAGAGAACACTACAAAATGAACAAAAACGACAGCAAACAGTCCTGTTAGGAAAATACTCAAACAGAAACAATTACCCACAAAACCCAAAGGAAAAACATGCTCCTTATGTGTGACTCCCAATCAGCAGCAACGAGCTTCAGCTGTGCCTGATTGGGAGCCACACACATGGCCCAAAACAAAGAAATACCAAAACATAGAAAAAGGAACATAGAACGCCCACCCAATGTAACACCCTGGCCTAACCAAAATAAAGAACAAAAAACCCCTCTCTATGGCCAGGGCGTTACAGTACCCCCCCCAAAGGTGCGGACTCCGGCCGCAAAACCTGACTCTGAAGGGGAGGGTCCGGGTGGGCCTTCTTACGGCGGCGGCTCAGGTGCGGGACGTGGCCTCTGCTCCACCCTTGACGTCGCCCTCTTCTGTGGCGCACCTGGCCGCGCCGAAGGTCTGGTGGGCGACGCTGACTGCGCCCGGCTGGCGGGCGGCGATGGCTGCGCCCGGCTGGCGGGCGACCCTGGTTGCGCCCGACTGGCGGGCGGCGATGGTTGCGCCCGGCTGGCGGGCGGCGATGGTTGCGCCCGGCTGGCGGGCGACCCTGGTTGCGCCCGGCTGGCGGGCGGCGATTGTTGCGCCCGGCTGGCGGGCGACCCTGGCGGCGCCCGGCTGGCGGGCGTCCCTGGCGGCGCCCGGCTGGCGGGCGTCCCTGGCGGCTCCGACGGCACTGACCCAGGATTCACCAGGCTGGGGAGACATGATGGATGCCTGGCCCTGGGCACAGGCACAGGACTCACCAGGCTGGGGAGACATGACAGAGGCCTGGCCCTAGGCGTAGGCACAGGACTCACCGGGCTGGCGGGCATCCCTGGCCACTCTGGCAGTTCAGGGCAGTCTGGCCACTCTGGCAGTTCAGGGCAGTCTGGCTACTCTGGCAGTTCAGGGCAGTCTGGCCACTCCGGCAGTTCAGGGCAGTCTGGCCACTCCGGCAGTTCAGCGCAGTCTGGCCACTCCGGCAGTTCAGCGCAGTCTGGCCACTCCGGCAGTTCAGCGCAGTCTGGCCACTCCGGCAGTTCAGCGCAGTCTGGCCACTCCGGCAGTTCAGCGCAGTCTGACCTCTCTGGCGACTGTTGACTGGCGGGCAGCTCTGACGACTGTTGACTGGCGGGCAGCTCTGACGACTGTTGACTGGCGGGCAGCTCTGACGACTGTTGAGCAGCCCTGACGACTGTTGACTGGCGGGCAGCTCTGGACAGGTGAGACCCACTGGAGGCCTAGTCCTGGGAGGTGGCACAGGACGGACCAGGATGGGGAGACCCACTGGAGGCCTGGTCCTGGGAGGTGGCACAGGATGGACCAGGATGAGGAGACCCACTGGAAGCCTGGTCCGAGGAGGAGGCACAGGATAAACCGGGCTGTGGGGGAGCACTGGAGTTCTGGTACGGACACTCTTTACCCATACTCCAGGCTGAATGCCCACTTTGGCCCGGCACGGGCGGAGAGCAGGCATTGGGCGAACTGGACCCTCCCAGCGCTCTGGAGACACAGTGCGCAACGCCGGCGCAGGATAACCTGGACCGAGGAGGCGCACTGGAGACCAGACGCGCTGAGCTGGCACCATCCACCCTGGCTCGATGCCTGCACTCGCATGGCACTTGCGGGGGGCTGGTATGTAGCGCACCGGGCTTTGAACGCGCACTGGGGACACCGTGCGCTCCACAGCATAACACGGTGTCTTACCAGTACCACGCTGCTTCCGGTAAGCACGGGGAGTTGGCGTAGGTCTACCACCTGACTCCGCCAATCTCCCCGTGTGCCCCCCCCCCCAAAAAAATTTGGGGGCTGCCTCCCGTGTCCGTTGCGCTCCCTTGCCTCGTACCAGCGCCTCTCAGCTCTCGCCGCCTCGATCTCCCACTGCGGGCGGCGATACTCCCCAGCTTGAGCCCATGGTTCACCTTCGTCCAGTAATTCCTCCCATCTCCAGGAATCCTGAACGATCCTCTGCTGCTTGGTCCGTTTTCGGTGGGTAATTCTGTAACGGCTGTCTGGAAGAGGGAACCAAGGTGCAGCAGAGGATGTGTTCATCATTTGAATTTGAATTCAAATAAACAAGAGAACACTACAAAATGAACAAAAACGACAGCAAACAGTCCTGTTAGGAAAATACTCAAACAGAAAGAATTACCCACAAAACCCAAAGGAAAAACATGCTCCTTATGTGTGACTCCCAATCAGCAGCAACGAGCTTCAGCTGTGCCTGATTGGGAGCCACACACATGGCCCAAAACAAAGAAATACCAAAACATAGAAAAAGGAACATAGAACGCCCACCCAATGTAACACCCTGGCCTAACCAAAATAAAGAACAAAAAACCCCTCTCTATGGCCAGGGCGTTACAGAGAGAGAGAGAGAGAGGTAAAGAAGGATCTAATTTCTCTCCGGCAGCACTTGTGTCAGCAATTAAAACTATATAAAGTATTAATCCCCAGATTGGATTCATCAACGAGCTCTATGCCAGAGAAGAAGAAAAAATGTGAAAAGAAAAAAGAGAGAAAGAGAGGGATGACAAAGAGATGTAGTTGTGTGCTGACAGCTACAAATGGTTGGATGCTGGTATTGCATTTAGTTAGATATATCCGTTCCCTGTTTTCCAAAAAGAGGGGGGGATTACAATTCGGTGAGACCACCTTTGTAGTGCTAAATCTTCCGCCTAATCCGCCAGTACTGCATTGATTGCCGATCACAGACAGAAGCAGCCCATTCACGAAGCAACATGGCTAGGTTGCGGACAACAGAAGTCTCTCCCCAACGTCCAGGCTGGATAAATCCCTGCATTGGGGCCAAAGGTGCACACATTGTGCCTCCACATAAAAGAAAAAAGAAGGGATAATGTGCTTCCTCTCTCCCGCTCTCTTTCATCTACTTTCCTTTCTCTCTGTAAGAGAGAGAGAGAGAGGGAGAGAGAGAAGGGGAACATAATCACCAGACACACTTTAACCTGTTATGGCTAGGGGGCAGTATTTTCACGGCCGGATAAAAAACGTACCCGATTTAATCTGATTATTACTCCTGCCCAGAAACTAGAATATGCATATAATTATTAGCTTTAGATAGAAAACACTCCAAAGTTTCTAAAACTGTTTGAATGGTGTCTGTGAGTATAACAGAACTCATTTGGCAGGCCAAAACCTGAGAAGATTATGTACAGGAAGTACCATGTCTGACCATTTCTTGGCCTTCTTGATTATCTCTATCCAAAACAGGGGATCTCTGCTGTTACGTGACACTTCCTACGGCTCCCATGGGCTCTCAGAAGGCGGGAAAAAGCTGAATGATGTAATTCCATCCCCAGGCTGAAACACATTAGCGCGTTTGGATAGTGGCCGGTCACAGTACTATGAGACTCAGGCTCGTGCACGAGGGGATCCCATGCTTTTATTTTCTCTCTCTTTGTATGTAAACACGCTTTCCCGGTCGGAATATTATCGCTTTTTTTACGAGAAAAATGGCATAAAAATTGATTTTAAACAGCGGTTGACATGCTTCGAAGTACGGTAATGGAATATTTAGAATTTTTTTGTCACGAAATGCGTCGTGCTCGTGACCCTTATTTACACTTCGGATAGTGTCTTGAACGCACGAACAAAACGCTGCTATTTGGATATAACTATGGATTATTTTGAACCAAACCAACATTTGTTATTGAAGTAGCAGTCCTGGGAGTGCATTCTGACGAAGAACACCAAAGGTAATCAAACTTTTCTAATAGTAAATCGGAGTTTGGTCAGGGCTAAACTTGGTGGGTGTCAAAATAGCTAGCCGTGATGGCTGGGCTATCTAATCAGAATATTGCAAAATGTGCTTTCACCGAAAAGCTATTTTAAAATCGGACATAGCGAGTGCATAGAGGAGTTCTGTATCTATAATTCTTAAAATAATTGTTATGTTTTTTGTGAACGTTTATCGTGAGTAATTTAGTAAATTCACCGGAAGTTTGCGGGGGGTATGCTAGTTCTGAACGTCACATGCTAATGTAAAAAGCTGTTTTTTTATATAAATATGAACTTGATTGAACAAAACATGCATGTATTGTATAACATAATGTCCTAGGCGTGTCATCTGATGAAGATCATCAAAGGTTAGTGCTGCATTTAGCTGTGTTTTTGTTTTTTGTGACATTATATGGTAGCTTGAAAAATGGGTGTCTGATTATTTCTGGCTGGGTACTCTGGAGCAGGTGTTCCGCTAGCGGAACGTCTAGATGTAAGAGGTTAACCTGTTGGGTCTAGGGGGCAGCATTTGCACGTCTGGATAAAAAAAATGTACCCGATTTAATCTGGTTACTAATCCTACCCAGTAACTAGAATATGCATATACTTATTATATATGGATAGAAAACACTCTAAAGTTTCCAAAACTGTTTGAATGGTGTCTGTGAGTATAACAGAACTCATTTGGCAGGCAAAACCCTGAGACATTTTCTGACAGGAAGTGGATACCTGATGTGTTGTATTGACTTTAAACCTATCCCATTGAAAAACACAGGGGTTTAGGAATATTTTGGCACTTCCTATTGCTTCCACTAGATGTCACCAGCCTTTACAAAGTGTTTTGAGTCTTCTGGAGGGAGATCTGACCGAACAAGAGCCATGGAACGGTGATGTCCCATTAGACACCTGGCGCGCTACTTCATGTTGGGTACCCTCGTTCCAATACGTTATAAAAGAGTATGCATTCGTCCACCTTGAATATTATTCATGTTCTGGTTAAAAAAGGCCCTAATGATTTATGCTATACAACGTTTGACATGTTTGAACGAACGGAAATATATTTTTTCCCCTCGTTCATGACGAGAAGTCCGGCTGGCTTACATCATGTGCTAACGAGACGGAGATTTTTGGACATAAATGATGAGCTTTTTTGAACAAAACTACATTCGTTATGGACCTGTGATACCTGGAAGTGACATCTGATGAAGAGAATCAAAGGTAATGGATTATTTACATAGTATTTTCGATTTTAGATCTCCCCAACATGACGTCTAGTCTGTATCGCAACGCGTATTTTTCTGGGCGCAGTGCTCAGATTATTGCAAAGTGTGATTTCTCAGTAAGGTTATTTTTAAATCTGGCAAGTTGATTGCGTTCAAGAGATGTAAATCTATAATTCTTTAAATGACAATATAATATTTTAACAATGTTTTCTAATTTTAATTATTTAATTTCTGACGCTGACTTGACTGCCGGTTATTGGAGGGAAACGATTTCCTCAACATCAATGCCATAGTAAAACGCTGTTTTTGGATATAAAAATGAACTTGATAGAACTAAAAATGCATGCATTGTCTAACATAATGTCCTAGGAGTGTCATCTGATGGAGATTGTAAAAGGTTAGTGCATCATTTTAGCTGGTTTTATGGTTTTGGTGACCCTGTCTTTGACTTGACAAAACATTACACACAACTCTTGTAAATGTACTGTCCTAACATACTCTAAATTTATGCTTTCGCCGTAAAACCTTTTTGAAATCGTAAAACGTGGTTAGATTAAGGAGATGTTTATCTTTCAAATGGTGTAACATAGTTGTATTTTTGAAAAATTTGAATTTTGACATTTATTTGGATTCAAATTTGCCGCTCTTGAAATGCACCTGCTGTTGATGGAGTGCACCACGGGTGGCACGCTAGCGTCCCACCTAGCCCCAAGAGGTTAATCACCATACTAGAATTGGGCAAAACCCCCTCAACAGTATAATGGTATAAACTGTGTTCAGCCATCTTGTCTCCAGTATCTGGCAGTTGCTCTTTAAGAGAGAGAAAATGCAGGGTCCAACTGAAAACTGGAGCTGAAACTCCCCTCTGGTCATTAAAAAAGAGGTCCATCTGCTGCTCTCCCATTATTGCACTGAGGGATGGTAGTAATGGTCCTAATATGGTGCTGGTGTGCTGTCATCGCGACCTTTGAGCCTAGGAAGTGGACACAGGCCGCCTAATGATGCCAATGCTGAGGTGGGAGCTGACCACGCGAGTCGAAACAGGTCGCGCACAGCCGCATCATTAAGTCTAATTGACTCGGCTATGTCCTTTCACTGATGTGGCTCGATGGGTCCTATTTGTGTTTCCATTCCATCATCATGTGTCCTTGTTCAACACCATGATGATACGTGACGGGGTCAGGACTTTTGTTTGGATGTCAATAAACCTCTATCTCTCTCTCACTCGTACGCACACACACACACACACACAAGCACACACACACGCACACACACATGCACACTCACACACACTCCATTAGAGCTGAATGATGCATTAATGAAATGAGTCATAAATAATCACAACATAATTATAATGTAAATAAGCTTGAGTAACAAATAAAGACACAATGAGGGACACTCTAAACAAAACTTCTTCCTCATGGCAGCCATTTTGTTTGCCCCTTGAAACACTAGCTAGCCTCACTTTAACTGTAATAATTCTCCACAAGGGAGTCATGGGTAACTGCATACTTGGACAGTGTCTGAAAGTGAGCGTAGTGAAAAAAGTAGGTGGATCAACAGCGCTCTGTTATTGGTAAGACGGTTTTGATTGAGCGGTGTTGTTTTTTGTTTCTTACCATGCAACTACCATACAGCGAGAGATTGGACTTCTCTTTTGAAGCCAGAGGATGATTCTGAGTCATATTTCACTCTTAGCTTTACACAAATAACTGTACATTTTCAGTTATTAAAACTGGCATTATTTTTGATTAAAAGTACTGATTATTGGGTGTACTGTTGCTTGTATTTGTTGTATGCACGTGCTTACTGTGACTTTCACCTTGATACTGGCTACACGAGGTAACTACTTCCCACTCTGTTGCGGGACATCATAGCTTGACAAACGGGAGCGATGGACTCTGTGTCCCAGTGTTTTTACTGTTCATGCCCTCCTCATTGATTAGATTGTATCAAGTTGACATCAAGATGGTTATCAATATTAGTTATTTCTTGTGTATGCTCCTATCCTAATTCAAATAAAATCATGGAAGGGAAAACATGTTTCCATGTTTGCTATCGTCGGCGACACCGTGATAAAGCTGCCCAGTGGGAAGCAACTCAGATTGGCAGGCACCTTGGTACAACGGCTGTACACTGTTTGCCATGTTAGCTACCGCAGGCGACACAGCTACCCAGTTCGAAGCACCACAGCTCAGGTCGGCAAGCTAACAAGATATCAGACTTATGTCATGTCTTCACCTCGATACAACACTGGTGCACTAGTCTCCATGCTAGTGGGAGCTAACATTACCGCCGGTGACACCGTGATACAGCTGCCGAGAAGCACCTTAGGTCAGCAAACACCTCCTTACAACACCGGTGCATTAGTAATTTGCATAGGCAGCCCAATCAGCCCAATCAGCCAGGCAAAACTGTCTTGAGTGGTAACAAATCTGCCCAATTAGCTGATACGCTTTGCACACACCCACTTCTGTTGATCCACCAACTTCTTTCGCCACTCCCACATTCAGACAAACTCCATGTATGCAGTTACCCATACTTGCCACAAGCTACAATGCCCTGACACCTTTCACCACACACAAGCACACACACCCACGCACACACACACACACACACACGGACACACACACACATACACACCATGCTCCGCCCATAAAAGCGGTGCTCACTTCCATGAATTACCACCTCAGATGGTCTGCAGTCTACCTGTCGCTCACTAGCCTTTGAAGAGAAGGAAGTGGTGACGAGGGAGGAGGTGAGGAGAGAGGGAGAGAGGCTGAAGGCCTAATGTTCCTCATGTCAACTGTGTTCTGTGGGCCTGTGAAATATGTTTCACCCGTCCAGCTGGCCAGACACCTCTTTATTTGCTCTCTCTATCTGTGTCTCTCACACACACACATACACACACACACGCACACACACACACAAACAGACTCTGATTCAGCGGGGTTGGGTTAAATGCAGAAGACACATTTCAGTTGGATACGTTCAGTTCCCAGTCCGCTCCAATCTCCAACTTTCTGTTTCCATCGGACAAACACACCTGAATTCGTAGTATGTGCACACTCACAAACACACACGACACTGACAACTGCTACTCCTACATATGCATGAATGTGTATGCAAAAAGATACACGGGCACACAATTGCATGAAAACACTGAAGCACACACAGACATACACACACACACACCATTACTCATCGTCACTGGAGGTGTAAGGTGCCTTTGAGTTCAGCGTATTAACCTGGGAGAGAAACACATTACACCACGGGCTAATGAGCGCACTATTTCCACAGCTAACTCCCCTGTACATCTCTCTCTCTCTCTCTCTCCCCCCCTCTCCCCCCCACAGAGTGAGGAGAGGTTGTTTGTTTGAAGAGGGGCTGATAGGATGCCTGCCTGCCTCTCGGTTGGGCACCTGGAGGCATAATGTACGTAGGTGGTCCACTGTGGACACAATGCCAGGAGGGAGGGAGGGAGGGAGGGAGGGAGGGAGGGAGGGGGAAGAAAACTGGGAGAGATAAAGTCAGATAGGAGTAGAATAGCAAGGAGTACAGTGGAGATACATGCAGAGAGAGATAGAGAGGTGAGAAGCATGCGAAAAAATGTATGTTTGACGTTTGCAAAGTACGTGCTCAGGTTGACCAGTAAAAATCCAAACAGGTAAACAGACGTGATGAGGGAAATAAATGTTTTGCTAATAAATGTGTGGTAAACATGAAAGAACCCCCCAAAAACAGAAGGAGCTGTCACACACAAACATATGCACACGCATGTACACACCCACCCACACACACACACACACACCCACACACACAACCACACACACAGTCACACACGTTTCCAAGTTCTTCACAAACAACCCCGTGGCACACACACACTCTTCTCAGTGTCACACACACACACATCACGCAGGCTAATCCCTTAAAGGGGGCTTAAGGACACCTCTCAGAAGTGTGATTCCTGCAGGAGATGCCCTAGGCAACTTCACTCGGGTAGTAATTAGCATTGTCTGCCCATGAAACACCCAGATAATTACTCCATTACAAAGAGAGGGAGCAGGGTAGTATGGTTGGAAAAGGATGGAGCAGAATGAAGGGAGGAACAAGGGAAAATATAGGAGGGGTGGTGATGAAGGGGTATCATTAGAGGACATTTAGCTAAAACCTGAAAGAGGGAGGAAGGGAGGAGGGCAGGAAGAGAAGGACGAGATGTAGCATATTAGACCGATACAGGTGAGAAAGAGAAAATATACCCCAAGGCAAGATATCCATGCCACATAGCCTGGGTCCATCCAGGGTGTGCTGTAGCCTATCACACAATGTGCCAACTCAGTCATGATAGCTGAGAGACTTTCTCAATTCAATTATTCCGACTCTAATTATCTACCCAATTTAAGGCTGTGGCGCATTTGATTAAAATGGACACCATTTAATAACCTGGCCCCAAAATGAATACACCTAAAGATGAAATAATTAAAACTGCAGGAAGATAAGATTCCTATCAATTGCTCCTTCTCTCCTTTTTACCTACTTATTTTTCAGACAAATTGGATGTGCTTTAATTGGACAACGGTGGAGTAAAGTGAAAAATGAAAGAATGAGTGAATTAATAAATGAGAGTTGAATAAGAAGACAGGTTTGGGGGGAGTGGGTGGGTGTGTGTGTATATGGGGTAACTGAAAGTTTAATGGATGGATGAACTAATAGACTTGAGGACAGAAAGACAGATGGCTGGACTGGCGAAGGGATAGATGGATGGATAAACAAATATATAAGCAAGTGCAAGAAAGAGAGAAGGAGTGATGGCCTGCACTGTTGACTTTGCATGTGTGGTTTGGGACACAGGGGAGAGAGAGAAGGACTAGGCTACATAAAGACCAGCAGGACCTGGGTGAGTCTGGATGTCTCTTAACCTCCAGTGAGACATAAAAATAACTTGGGCAGGACTGGGAGAACACACATTAATGATACACAAGCACACACACAACAATATTGGCATATCTCTTAAAAGTAATATAAACCTTATCCAAGTCACTGTTAGACCCCAAATAACTACTACCTCAGAAAAATAAAATAACTATTTCAAAACACACACCATGGGGTGGCAGTAGCCTAGTAGTTAAGAGCTTTGGGCTAGTGATCAAAAGGTTGCTGGTTCAAATCCCCAAGCTGATGTGCACTTGAGCAAGGCCCTTAACCCCAATTGCTCCTCTTTTTTATTTAACCTTTATATAATTAGGCAAGTCAGACTAATTATAGCGTCTGCTAAATGCAAATGTTCCCAGGCCTGTACCATTCAATTATATAGCAGAAACATCATAGAACTCTAGTTCTGAGGCCCTTGGCTCCTCTAGGGTTTATTTGTGGCCCAAGGGGGACTCTTACCTAACCTGCAGGCCGATTTGCTGCCCAGCATGTGCCCCCCCCCCCCCCCCCCCCATACTGTGCTCCTGAGAGACCCCCTGCATGGCCCTTAGCGTAAGTAGGAGAGCTACAGGGACAGAGGCTTTTAAACAAGGCCCTATTTCGTGTGTGTTCGCTATCATCTCCACTTGCATGTGGACCATGGTAGCACTCCTGATGCTCAGGTGGCAGTGCAGTGGAAATAAAGCATTATGCTGCACACTCGGAGGCCGAGATTACAGAGAGTTACAGTATGACAGAACAGCAGCCTCCTCCATGGCCATGCTGCTTCCTCAATCACAACACAGATTAGAGAGAGTGTGTGTGTGTTGTAAGACCCACCAGCTGACCCAGACACATGTCTCTGGCATGCTACCAGCCTAGCTAACCTAGCCACTATCCTATCCCCCAGATTAGCCTCAGCCACTTAGACAGCTACAGCAAGGAATTCATTTCAGCACAATATGAAATACCAGATATTCATTCCTGCATACTCAGCTTTTTCCTCTTAAGTGAGTTAGCTGATTGGGTTAACCTGTTGGGGCTACAGGTTAGCAATGAACCCCGAGCCGGGATTGCTAACAAGGCTGGAAATTCAAAACATCAAAAATCTAATAATTTCAATTTCTCAAACAATCAACTATTTTACACAATTTAAATGATAAACATCTCCTTAATCTAACCACATTGTTCGATTTTCAAAGAGGCTTTACGGCAAAAGCATAAAGTTAGATTATGTTAGGACAGTACATAGCCACAAAAGTACAAACATCCATTTTCAATTCAAGGTCAGGCGTCACCAAAAGCAGAAACCAGCTTGAATTATGCACTAACTTTTGTCAATCTCCATCAGATGACACTCCTAGGACATTATGTTATACAATACATGCATTTTTTGTTCCATCAAGTTCATATTTATATCCAAAAACAGCATTTTACAGTAGCGTGAAATTCAGATTTTTTTCTTCTCTGAAATGCTTCCGGTGAACATAACAAAATTACTATTCGAAAACATTGGTAAATTATAATATTGTCATTCAAAGAATAATATATTATCATCTCGTAATTGCTACCGAATGGCCAGATCTCAAAATAACTTTACTGGGAAATCACATTTTGCAATAAACGGGGTGCTATGCTAAGAACAACAGGCTATGCTATACAGTTAGCATCATCTAAAATCGATAATAACATTGTAAATATCCCCTTACCTTTGATTATCTCCATCAGAAGACAGGCATCACAGGTCCGGAACAAATGTGGTTTCTTTTGACAAAGTTCATAATTTATGTCCAAATAACACCAAGTACTTAGCGTTCATTATGCTCCCACAAAACGTGGTGGGGGACTGTAAAATCACGCCGAAAAGCTAAAAAAACCTAGTAAATAATCTATTTATGTTCGTTCAAACATGTCAAATGTTGTTTAGCATTAATCTTTTGGTCCATTTTTAACGTTAAACATCAGTAATATTTTCACACAACCTATCCTATGTCGAGATAAACAATGAAGACAAAACTCACGTTTCTCAAATTTATGCGCAGGCGCAAAAAAATGAAGTGATGACATGTCAACTTCCTTGGATTCTAATTTGCTCTCTGTTTATCATAGACGCTTCAAACAACTTTATAAAGATCGTTGACATCTAGTGGAAGCCGTAGGTGTTGCGAAATGAATCCTTTCTCACTATGGTATCTATAAAACAATGACACTAAATAGTACAGTCACAAAATTCACATTTTCTTTTATCTATTTTTCACAGGTTTTTGCCTGCAATATGAGTTTTGTTATACTTACAGACACCATTCAAACTGTTTTAGAAAATTCAGAGTGTTTTCTATCCGAATGTGTTAATAATATGCATATCCTAGCTTCTGAGTTGGTGTAGGAGGCAGTTAAAAATGGGCACATATTTTTTTCAAAATGTCTCAATACTGCCCCCGAGCCCCAACAGGTTTTAAGATGAGCTGTTGGTGGCAGCGAGAGTGCACCAAATTGAAATTGAAATCTATTGAATAGCCGGCCAAGACGGCAGGGTCTGCATACCAGCGGAGCAAGAGATTAAACACATTCATTCTTCATGAAATTAAAAGTGGGGGAGTAAAACGTGTGTGTGAGAGAAAGTCTGTGTGTGCGTGAGAGGGTTGGTACAGTGCCTTCAGAAAGTATTCATACCCCTTGACTTATTCCACATTTTGTTGTGTTCACTCCTTCCCCCTGACTTTACAGACTGATAAACCCCCCAGTAACATACACACACACACACACACACACACACACACACACACACACACACACACACACACACACACACACACACACACACACACACACACACACACACTGGCCCCCCTGCCAGGGTCAAAGAAGCATTAAGTCCACCTCCTGTCATCTCATCACTTCTAATTAGTTGCAGAAGATTCATATTATTGTGGCCATTTTAATTACAAGACTCTTCAACGTTCCCCTGTCACACACATATACACAAACATGCTCAAAGGAGTGATTGTATTCAGAAACCAAGAGAGAGAAGTGGCACGGTAGGGAGCGAGCGGTGGAGGGAAAATTGCGCTGTGCTGTTCTGAAGGGGATCAGCTGTCAACTTATCTATTTATTCCCATTGAAAACCCCAGCTTCATTTCGCAGCTTACGTCGGAGGGAATCATTTGTGCCGACCTTATCCGTGACTTTAGGGAAATAAACATTAAATTCATAATTTTTCCGGCCCCTTTTTTCTCTTCCTTTTTTACCCTCCTCTTCAGCTCTCCTCTAATTTTGACAATTAATTTCAACCTTTGGAGTTCACAAGCCTGTATAAGCATAATTCTAATGCATATTAGTGTATTAGTGGTGGAAATCCATACACCCCCCCCCCCCCCACACACACACACACACACACACACACACACACACACACACACAAACGCTCTTATAAACACACATTGCTAAATTAAGTCTATATGTGTATGTTTTAGTCTGTTTGTGCATGTTGATATGCGTGTTTGTACTCAGGTGCCAATGTGGGATAGTGTGAGGCTATCATAGCTCCATCCTAACTAAATCCTCATTGTAAAGCATACAATATCAGGTACTATAAGATAGACTTAACCACTTTAGCCAGTGTCTGTGTACACTAGACAACAACACCTCTCTCTCATGGTCGATGCTAACGTAATTAGCGTGGCGGTAGCCTTGGACCAGAGACACACCTATAATTCACTTAAGAAGTAGCCAGCCTGTTTGATGCATCTCTCTGGCCTGTGTGTGTGTGTGTGTGTGTGTGTGTGTGTGTGTGTGTGTGTGTGTGTGTGTGTGTGTGTGTGTGTGTGTGTGTGTGTGTGTGTGTGTGTGTGTGTGTGTGTGTGTGTGTGTGTGTGTGTGTGTGTGTGTGAGAATGGACATGTATAATGTGGAGCAACTACAACCATTGAGCATAATCCAGTTATGAACATGCATTTACAGTCATAACACCCCCATCGGCCGATACTATGAATGTGAACAGGCCTACATTTGTTTACATCCCTGCATTATTTGAAAAGGTTTCTCTATGCAAGTTGCTAGCAAATGACTAGTCACTTTCACAATGTATTGTGATTCTGAAACGGTGTACTTATTCGCTGGCCTCATGCAAAGTGGCAGTACAGTAATAGTCAGGTCAGAGATGTGCTGTGAAAGGCTGACATTTAAACAGCAGGCTCCTAAGCCCTTTGTCCCATGGGCATTTACGCCATGTCCATGTGTACATGGCACCTTGCTTCTTGGTATATGGATGACAGCCAGTCATTGTAAATAAGAATTTGTTCTTATTAATTTACTTGCACAGTTAAATAAAGGTTAAATAAATAAAAAAATGCTGAACACTGTGTGTTTGCACACCCACCTCAGCCCAAGTACACTTGTTAATCACAAAAACACACATGCACACCGATCTTCTCTCACACACCCCTATCCAACCCACCCACATATATCTCCTCCCACCCACATATCTCCCCCCACCCACACCTCTCCTCCCACCCACACATCTCCCATTGCCCAGTTCTCACACCTCAGACTCACACACTCACCTACCTTATTTGAGCAGAACCACCAGCACACTTCACTTCAAGTTTCACTATAAACAGGTATATATTCAGGGTCAATAGCCTTGCCTCCAAATCCACATTGCTCTCCCTCAAACAGTCATTAACCAAGTTAAAAACATGTTTTTTAGCTTGTTTCTGTGAGTGAAAAACAATCATTCACAACTTTCTGTCCTGTTTGTTGTCAGCGGGACCTTGAGGATGGTAGCAGGAGAGGAAGGGATGGTAAATCTGCTAGCGTAGATCCTCGGACATCTGACCCTGGCCTGCTATATTTCCCCTGGCGCCCTGTGAACGCCGTAGCACAGGATGTCCTAGAGAATGAGCTCCATAAGCAATACCACCGCCACTAATACACAGGCCTCTTCCTGGGTGCCTGGTGGCTGTATCCACACACACAGGAATAACACAATCATGGGCCTGACAGCCTCTGACACTTGTACAGTGAGGCTCATCTATTTACCTGTCTCACCTCCTGTGTGTGGGTTTCATTCTGGTTTTGTCAAAGCCTTCGATGAAAATATAAGGCATTGGGATGTGCACACATCTCTGGTAGACTAGTAGTCTAGTAGACTAGTAGTTGACAATGCCACATGCTGTTTTTTTATTGTATTGTGTTATAATGTAGAAGTGTCTCTCACTGATACGGAGTGGACATTGAAAAAAACCTAGACAAGAACTAATTCATTTCCAGCAGGAAGCTAGACACCCAATCAGAGCCTAGACTAGTCTGTAGCTGAAGACAAATTCTGGTGACTGGAATGAGCTCTACAGTACATTGGAAAGAAGCCAAAGGAGACCAACCACAGCCAAAGACAGCACACCCAGCGAACAGCTACCACAATGGAGTGGCCAAGTGACCTTACAATGTCCCCTCTATCTGTCCAAGCCAAACAGGCTTTGACACAAACAGGCTTGGACAGTCTCACCCATTACCCCCACCTTCGAATGGGGGGGGGCAACAGTAAAGAGAATCCTCTCTCCCACTGTCTCTCTTTACTGTTGCTCCCCCTCTCTCCCACTGTCTCTCTTTACTGTTGCCCCTCCCACATTGAATGCCCTATAGACATTGACCCCGTCCCCCGTCCCCCGGCCCCTCTGATGTAAAGGGGGACGGCGACACGGCAGTGTTATTATTCTATTATTAGCGGCGGCGGGGTGGCCCCAAACCCATCATGATAAATGACTAGCCATTAATTGGATATGGAGGATGCCGCTTCCTGCTTCTGACACCGCAAGTCCTCGCCGGCGCTGTCGTGCCGTTCACGGCCCGACAGACTGGCGAGCAAGTCCCGAGATTTTCGATGAAATAATTACCCCAAATGCCAGAAATAACATGAATTTCTCCGGGAGGTGGCATGGCAAGCCGATTATGGAGCAATGATATAACGCTTGCATATAAACAGATGATTACAAAGCTGACAATGGGCGTCTGAGTGAAGAGAAGGGAAGGGAAATAAGTTGGGGGTTTGTTCAGAGGCGGAACAAAACAACTGTGTCTCCCTGTGCCTGCAATGACTTGGCATTTATCTTTTGTTTTCCTTTTCTATTCTTATACAGAGAGAAAGGGTTTATGCACACACAAACAAGGAATAGACACACTTGCGCACACACACACTTTCACGCACATAAATACATACAATTGGAAAGGATAGAAAGAAAAGCAGCGGTGAAAACAAAGCCTCACACCATTGGAGAAGATTTGAGAGGAAATGTGTTGGGATTTTTTACAGCTCTCCGCCTGTCAGTTGTATTGAAGCCTCAGTCCTGGTGGAACACATGCACCCGCTGCAGGCTTGCTTGCTACACATACAATATTTATCTCTGCCTCTCCCATCTCTCTCTCTTTCTGTATCTCTGTCTGTCTATCTGTATCACTCTCTCTCTCACACAAACACACACACACACACACACACACACACACACACACACACACACACACAAACACCAGTGGCATAACGCAAGGTTCGAGCAAGCTGCCATGGGTCAGAGAGAATATGTTGCCGTTTAAGAGCAAATTTCCTGTTATTCTACACATTTTGCCATGAGTTTAAGATACAATTTTGCAGTTTTAAAGCTAAAGTAATTCCCCCCAAAAATGTAATGGCTTATGATTTGTTCATATATTATCTGGGGGTTGTGGCCCCCTTTCCTTGAGGGGGGTGTGCTACACCAGTGATACGCACACCTGATTCAACACTCTGACCTGATTGAAACAGCTGCCTTCTCTTCTGCATGTCCAATGGTATTAACAAGAGATTTAAGGACGAATGAAAAACTAGCTAAGCCTCTCTTCTTCATGACACCAATGATATAAATAGAAAACACTTGCTCCTAAACACTGGTCTATGCCAGTTTTCAATGGAACCACTGTAATTGTCCTCATTTGTGCTTCTTCCTGCATGCATGTTTTTGTGTATGTACACACACAAGTATGTATTTCATTAGGCACAGTGCCCCCAAGTCTTAGCCCAGCGTTCTTTGTTTCTCATTATGGTCCCTGCTCAGATCGTCATACACTAGCTCTCTAAATTAACCCTCCCCACTCTCCCTCCACCACCACCAAAAACAACATAGCAACACGACGCACAGTGAAAACACTTGAAATCCACTCTCTCCTCCTCCCTCTCTTGCCTCTCTCTCTCTCTCTCTCTCTCTCTCTCTCTCTCTCACTTTCTTCTCTTTTCCTCCCTCTCCTCATCTTGCTCAGATAAACTATTTTGCCTCTGGGCTTTGCATCAAACTCTGGCATCACAAAGGATCATGGTTCTTTATTCATTCAGTTTCTCTTCAAAATCCCCTCCCAAAGCTTACTCATATTGTTGCATGCCTCCCAAGCCCCCTCCCTGAGCCTGCCTGCTTTAAAACAATTTATTTTGTTCAGGCATTGAGTTCAAACGCCTCACAATGGCTTCTATCAACTCTCTCTTTTAAATGAATGAGAAGATTATTTCATATATGTATGGATGGAGATAGATTATGAGAAATGACAATGGCGAAAGGTTTTAGCTGGTTATGCAGCCTTGTACGGGATCAGCAAGTTTAATCCGAGGTAATGCGCATAAGAACAAAATGAAATCAACAAGAGGAAAGAAGAGAGTGAGGGAGAAAATAAATGTACAAATCAAAAACATCAGGAAAATGTGATTTCTCACCCCAGACCATCTGGTCTAAGAGCGGATAATCTGGTGACAGTTTTGATTAATATTAAAGCTACCAGAGCCCATAAATTACTAAAATACTATTTTTAAAATGAAGAGAAGTCATTTAAAGGTGATTTTGGAGAGCTGTGTGTGGACGCATGGAACAAGTGAAGTGTGAGTGTGTGTGTGTTTGTGTATGTGTGCATATGATCGTGTGTGCCTATTTGACCTGCATGTATATATGTGTGTGCACGTCTGTGTCTGCGTGCGTGCATGCTTGTGTGCATGTGTGTGTGTTTGTGTGAGCGCTCAAGCGTGTGTTTGCCCTCGCCATGTGTTTAGCAGCTCAGGGATTAAGATGATTTATGCGTTGCTGGCATGACTTCAGATTCACAACGTGTGGGGATGAAGGTCCAATCATTCATGTCTCTCTCCCTCTCTCGCTCTCTCTAATAACATTAAAACTTTGAGGCCATTAAATTAAATTTAACTGGCTGAAAGGTTCTAAACCCCACTCACTGGCCATTAAGGAGCTCTGACATCTAGCTTGGTTTAATGGATAACTTTGGTCCACACCACTCTGTCTCTGACAATACCAGTGGACACCATTAGAACGTCATCTGGTGTTCTGGGTGAGCTTAGGTAATGGCTAAGATAAGATAATTGTACTTCCTATATGTGCATGTGTGCGTGTATGTGTGGGTGTTGTAAGATAATGAAAACACCAGAGGAAAAAGTGAAGTACATTAAAAAGTATGAAGCCTTTAACTTATTTCTCCAATCGTGAATTCATTCTGACATAGGTGCCTCATATGAAATTCCTACTCTATGTGTGGGCGGGAAACTATACAGTACAGTATATAGCCTACACTATTAGCATTGAGTAAGCCTCTTAGCACAGTATCTCTGTACAGTAATGTGAATGCCCTGTTCCACCTGTTCAGGGGATAGAGAATACCATATGCAAATGTACACACACAAGTACACACACACACACACACACACACACACACACACACACACACACACACACACACACACACACACACACACACACACACACACACACACACACACACACACACACACCACACACACACACGTACAAAGACACACACACACTCATGCTCCTGGGCTTACGTAAAGGCTGCTATAAGAACAGACTTGATTATGTACGAACAGCTCAGGTAGTATACGAAAGGCAGGTACCGGTGGGACCATGCATATTCAACAGCCCTCCAACTATTACGCAACCTCTCCTCTCACTCTTCTCTATCAATGTGTGGAAAACAATAGAGCCCCCAGAAAGTGTGGGGAAACGGAGCTATTAACATGCAATGTCTATCTGAACAGTGTTGGCTGTTGATTACAGTAAGATAAATGACCTAAAATTACCTAGAGTTGTGTCAATTTGGCGTTAAGACTTTTAGCATTGCGGGGATGTGAGATAAAATTTATGTGTGTGTGTGGCGTTTGTTTGTGTGTGCGTACACTACAATATGTTAGTCTCTGTGACTTTTGTTCAGATTAAACACAGATGGTTGAGCTTGTATTCCTTGTATGCAGGATGGTAGGGATGTTGATTGTAGAATTTAATTCAAATTTGTGTCTGTTTATTTGGCTTGCGGGGGCTGTTGGGGGGGGGGGAGTGTTTGGCAGTTGGATGTTTGCTGGTATTGTGAGTGGATTTGCAGGCACATCATCCATATTAGGATGCTCTGATCTGTCTGCTCATTGTAGGTGCAGAGGCGCGCGGAGGGGCTTCTTCTACCAATATGTCAGTCCCTCTCCAATTCTATCTTCTCTTCAAATCAAATCAAATATTATTTGTCACATACACATGGTTAGCAGATGTTAATGCGAGTGTAGCGAAATGCTTGTGCTTCTGGTTCCGACATTGCAGTAATATCTAACAAGTAATCTAACAATTCCCCAACAACTACCTAATACACACATATTTAAAAGGGGTGAATGAGAATATGAACATATAACTATATAGATGAGTGATGGCCAAGCGGCATAGGCAAGGTGCAATAGACGGTATAAAATACAGTATATACTGTACATATGATATGAGTAATGTAAGATATGTAAACATGATTAAAGTGGCATTATTTAAAGTGGCATTGTTTAAAGTGACTAGTGATTAATTTGTTAAAGTGGTCAGTGATTGTATCTCCATGTAGGCAGCAGCCTCTCTGAGTTAGTGATTGCTGTTGAGCAGTCTGATGGCCTTGAGATAGAAGCTGTTCTTCAGTCTTTCGGTCCCAGCTTTGATGCACCTGTACTGACCTCGCCTTCTGGATGGTAGCGGTGTGAACAGGCAGTGGCTCAGGTGGTTGTTGTCTTTGATGATCTTTTTTGCATTCCCGTGACATCGGGTGCTATAGGTGTAATGGAGGGCAGGTAGTTTGCCCCCGGTGATGCGTTGTTCAGACCGCATCACCCTCTGGAGTGCCTTGCGGTTGAGGGCGGAGCAGTTGCCGTACCAGGCTGTGATACAGCCCGACAGGATGCTCTCGATTGTGGCTCTGTAAAAGTTAGAGTTTTGGTTGACAAGCCAAATTTCTTCAGCTTCCTGAGGTTGAAGAGGCGCTGTTGCGCCTTCTTCACCACACTGTCAGTGTGGATGGACCATTTCAGTTTGTCATTGATGTGTACACCGAGGAACTTAACTTCCCACTTTCTCCACTGCTGTCCCATCGATGTGGATAGGGGGGTGCTCCCTCTGCTGTTTCCTGAAGTCCACGATCATCTCCTTTGTTTTGTTGATGTTGAGTGAGAGGTTGTTTTCGTGGCACCACACTCTGAGTGCCCTCACCTCCTCCCTGTAGGCTGTCTCGTTGTTGTTGGTAATCAAGCCCACTACTGCTGTGTCGCCTGCAAACTTGACGATTGAGTTGGAGGCGTGCATGGCCACACAGTCGTGGGTGAACAGGGATTACAGTAGGGGGCTTAGCACGCACCCTTGTGGGGCCCCAGTGTTGAGGGTCAGCGAGGTGGAGATGTTGTTTCCTACCTTCACCACCTGGGGGTGGCCCGTCAGAAAGTCCAGAACCCAATTGCACAGGGCGGGGTTGAGGCCCAGGGCCTCCAGCTTGATGATGAGCTTGGAGGGTACTATGGTGCTGAATGCTGAACTGTAGTCAATAAACAGCATTCTTACATAGGTATTCCTCCTGTCCAGGTGGGATAGGGCAGTGTGCAATGTGATGGAAATTACATTGTCTGTGGACCTGTTAGGGCGGTATGCAAACTGAAGTGTGTCTAGGGTGGCCGGTAAGGTTGAGGTGATATGATCCTTGACTAGTCTCTCAAAGCACTTCATGATGATAGAAGTGAGTGCTACAGGGTGGTAGTCATTTAGTTCAGTTTTCATTGCCTTCTTGGGTACAGGAACATTGGTGGCCATCTTGAAGCATGTGGGGACAGCAGACTGGGATAATGAGCGATTGAATATGTCCGTAAACACACCAGCCAACTGGTCTGTGCATGCTCTGAGGACACGGCTAGGGATGCCGTCTGGGCCAGCAGCCTTGCGAAGGTTAACATGTTTAAATGTTTTACTCACGTCGGCCATGGAGAAGGGGGGGGGGGGGGGGTGCAGTTCTTGTTAGCGTGCCACGACAGTGGCACTGTATTATCCTCAAAGCGGGCGAAGAAGGTGTTTACTTTGTCTGGAAGCGTGAGGTCAGTGCCCGTGACATGGCTGGTTTTCTTTTTGTAGTCTATGATTTCCTGCAGACCCTCCCACATACGTTTTGTGTCTGAGGCATTTTACTTGTTTGATTGACCTGCTGAGGGAATAACTACAATGTTTATATTCAGCCACATTCCCAGACCTCTTTACATGGTTAAATGCAGTGGGTCGTGCTTTCAGTTTTGCGCGAATGCCGCAATCCATCCACGGTTTCTGGTTAGGGTAGGTTTTAAAAGTCACAATGGGTACAACATCTCCAATGCACTTCCTTATATATTCCCTCACCGAGTCAGCATATAGGTCGATGTAATTCTCTGAGGCTGACCGCAACATATCCCAGACCAAGTGATCAAAACAATCTTGAAGTGTGGATTCCAATTGGTCAGAACAGCGTTGAATGGTTCTAGTCACTGGTACATCCTGTATGAGTTTCTGCCTATAAGAAGGTAGGAGCAAGATGGTGTCGTGGTCGGATTTGCCTTGAAATGCATGCCGTCAGATGAAACAATGTGGAAAGAGTGACAATTGAGAGAAAGCGAGAGAGAGAGATGGTGAGAAAAAGAGAGAGAGAGAGGGAGAGGGCTAGATAGAGAGAATTTTAAAAAGGAGAAGTAGAAAAAAGTGAACAAAGAAAAGAAAAACTAAATCAGTACTAAAGACAATGATTGAGTGCGTCACACGGAGCTAAAATAATGTGAGGGCAGTGGCCTTCAAAACATCCAAACGTAACTTAACCTCTTACATCTAGACGTTCCGCTAGCAGAACACCTGCTCCAATATCCAATGATAGGCGTGGCGCGAATTACAAATTCCTCAAAAATACAAAAACTTCAATTTTTCAAACATATTACTATTTCACAGCATTTTAAAGACAAGACTCTCCTTTATCTAACCACACTGTCCGATTTCAAAAAGGCTTTACAGCGAAAGCAAAACATTAGATTATGTCAGCAGAGTACCAAGCCAGAAATAATCAGACACCCATTTTTCAAGCTAACATATAATGTCACAAAAACCCAGAAGACAGCTAAATGCAGCACTAACCTTTGATGATCTTCATCAGATGACACACCTAGGACATTATGTTATACAATACATGCATGTTTTGTTCAATCAAGTTCATATTTCTATCAAAAAACAGCTTTTTACATTAGCATGTGACGTTCAGAACTAGCATACCCCCCGCAAACTTCCGGGGAATTTGCTAACAATTTACTAAATTACTCACGATAAACGTTCACAAAAAGCATAACAATTATTTTAAGAATTATAGATACAGAACTCCTCTATGCACTCGATATGTCCGATTTTAAAATAGCTTTTTGGTGAAAGCACATTTTGCAATATTCTAAGTACATAGCCCAGGCATCACGGGCTAGCTATTTAGACACCCGGCAAGTTTAGCACTCACCAATATCAGATTTACTATTATAAAAGTTTGATTACCTTTTGTTGTCTTCGTCAGAATGCACTCCCAGGACTGCTACTTCAATAACAAATGTTGGTTTGGTCCAAAATAATCCATCGTTATATCCGAATAGCGGCGTTTTGTTCATGCGTCCCAGACACTATCCGAATGGTAAAGAAGGGTCGCGCGCATGGCGCAATTCGTGACAAAAAAAATCTAAATATTCCATTACCGTACTTCGAAGCATGTCAACCTCTGTTTAAAATCCATTTTTATGCCATTTTTCTCGTAAAAAAGCGATAATATTCAGACCGGGATCTCCATTTAGCTAAACAGAGGAAAGAAAACAAAGCTTTCGGTCGACGCGGGCACGAGCCTGAGTCTCACAGTACTGTAACCAGCCACTACCCAAACGCGCTACTTTGTTTCAGCCAGAGCCTGCAAAGCCACGATTCAGCGTTTTGCCGCCTTCTGAGAACCTATGGCAGTCGTAGGAAGTGTCACGGGACAGCTAAGATCCTTACTCTTCAATAAACAGAGACAAGAAGAACGACACCTTGTCAGACAGGCCACTTCCTGCATGAAATCTTCTCAGGTTTTTGCCTGCCATATGAGTTCTGTTATACTCACAGACACCATTCAAACAGTTTTAGAAACTTTAGGGTGTTTTCTATCCAAAGCCTATTCTAGTTACTGGGCAGGAGTAGTAACCTGATTAAATCGGGTACGTTTTTTATCCAGCCGTGAAAATACTGCCCCCTAGCCATAACAGGTTAATCTACTAATTATCTTTTGACCGTTGTTTATTATAAATCCTCAATTTGAAAAACATTCCTATCTGTCTCACTCTCCAGTCAATCCTGTGTCCATTTTCTACTGCTAAACTGTTAAACGGCTAAACTGACCTGCCGGAGGGCCAGCTTAAGCCAGCGAGGAGAGAAGTCAGAACGGTATTGTGGTATTGTTCCGGCCCAAGCCATTACTGTCTGTGAGATGGCAAACAAAGAGGGAGAGAGAGGAAAAGGGCACACCTATTGTCTCAAAGCTAGGGCCCCTAAACAGGTGTGTCTATTTGGGTTTAACGATCGAGCTAATCCTTTTTTCCAGTCCGGGAGAAAGAAACAAAATACCCCCTCCCTTTTCCTCTAAGTCTCTCTTTTTCTTTCTCCCGGTGTCACGTGACCTTGTGGTGATTGTCTGTTTTTCTTTTTTGAGCTTTTCTTTGCGGGATGAATGGAGGTCTATGGCCCCTTCTTAAGGTATGGTACACTCATCCACCCTTCACAGTGCTTTCATTGTCCAACTGCATATTTCTGTCGGTCTTTTGTGAGGGGATTTCCCCCTTAGTGGACTTGAAAGGCTGAGCCAAGGTAAACAATGAAGATAAAAAAATAAGTTATGTTGACTTCTGGCTTGTCACCTCTAGGTGAAAACAACCCCTCCCAAAAGGGTGGTAACGAAGTGTGTGTATGTCTTCGCTGTCTGTGAGAAACTATATAGCGAGAACAGAACATGTATCCCAGAATAGAAGAAATACACAGAGAAATGTTGAATTATGGAAAAGGACTCAAATAAAATGTATCAAGTCACAGAGGCAAAGGAACATCAAACACATACTATGTCAATGCAAATTCATCTCAGCACAACAGTGAAATGTACCAGCACACAAAAATAATTTTCCAATTGTCATACATTATGTTTTATTTTACTATAAACCTGTGCTAATTTATTCCCTGACCTAGCACTCTGTTGGTGACATGTAATTTCAAACCACAATGCAACTTCAAATCCCCCCCATTTGAAAGAGAGAGAGAGACCGAGAGAGAGAATGTAGCCTACTCACCTGGAATAAAGAATATAATGTTTGTTTTTTTCTTCTCCGTTTATTGACATTCAATTGAAGTATACCTCCCTGCGTATGAGTTATATAAGTGTGTGACTGTGCACAAATGTGTTTGTGTGCACACTTGCATGTGAGTTTTCAAGTTTCAAGTTTCATTAGTAGTACAGCATACACATGGTATACACCTCCCAACTAAATGCTTACTTGAGGATTCCTTCTCGACAATGCAACAACAATAAGAAATAATAAAAGATAAGACTGAACATAAAGGAAATGGCTCAGTAGAATTGAATAAACATCTATGCATAAGTATAACACAGGAAGGCACACTCTATAGTACAATATCAGAGAAAGGGGGGATTGGGCAGGTGTTTAAATTATGCAATATTAGCAATAGTAAATAAGAGTCTGGTAGCAGCAATTGTGATGAATGTGTAACATGAGTGTATATAAGTGTGTGTGTGTGTGTGTGTGTGTGTGTGTGTGTGTGTGTGTGTGTGTGTGTGTGTGTGTGTGTGTGTGTGTGTGTGTGTGTGTGTGTGTGTGTGTGTGTGTGTGTGTGTGTGTGTGTGTGTGTGTGTGTGTGCGTGAGTGGATGTGTGCTAAGGTGCGAATAGTCAGTGCAGATGGTCAGTCAAGTTCAAGTGTTCAGCCATCTGATGGCTTGTAGATATAAACTGCCTCTGAGCCTGTTGGTATCAGACCTCATGCTCCAATACCAATACCAGCTCGTGGCTGTGGTGTGTGGGGTCCTTGATGATGCTGCAGGACATTCCTGTTCCCGTGCCATGCCATGATGCAACCAGTCAGGACACTCTCGATGGTGCAGTGGTAGTATTTGGAAAGGACCCGGGGGATGGCATGCCATTTGAAGTAGTGGCGCTGTTGCGCCCTCTTGACAACAGTGGTGGTGTTGTTGGTCCAAGTCCTTGGTGATGTGCATGCCGAGGAACTTAAAAATGTTGACTCTCTACTGCAGTCCTGTTGATGTGGATCGGGGCGTGTTCTTTCCTCTGGTTCCTGAATTCAACAATCAGCTCCTTCCCTTATCTCCATCTTATAGTCTGACTTGTCGTTATTGGTTATCATGCCTACAACCGTGGTGTCGTCAGCAAACTTGATTATGGAGTTGGTGTCGTGCACTTGGACAATGGTAGTATTCTTGAAGCAAGTGGGGACTACAGCCTGGGACAGGGACAAGTTGAAGATGTCTGAGAAGACGCCTGCCGGCTGCTCAGAGCACACTCTAAGGACGCGGCCAGGGATGCCATTTCGGTCGCCCGGCTTTATAAGTATTCACTCTTTTGAGTTTTCCTCAAGTCAGCCTCAGAGAGCGAAAGCACCTGGTTGTCCGGAGCAGTGACAGCCTTCCTGGATGGCTCGGTATTATTTGCCTTGAAGCGAGCATAGAATGTGTTAAGTTCGTCTGGGAGGGACACACGCACACATTCACTCACAAATGTCACCATTCACACATACATATATACATTTTCCTATTCATAAACAAGAAATACCGCAATACACCGAAGAACAAGCACATATGCCATCCTTTCTCCACACACTGCTACGCCCACTCACAACCACAAAGAAACACAGACACAAACAGGTCATCTAAAGTTGGCTGAAGTAGCGTGAATTGGCTTCGGGGCTTCATAAAACATGCATGTACTAATGCTAGTCTTTATGTGCACTTCATGCCTCCTGTACACTAAGGAGGCCAGCTAGAGTAGAATGGGAAATGGAAAGAGCCTTGGTAAAATAAACTCTTTCAGAAAATACATAAAACCATATGGAGTACTCTATAGCCATTTTGAACAATACACTCTGTGCAACATTGCCCTCTGACTCTACTGTGACTCTGTTGGATATTTTGTGAAAGCTTAGAAAATGAAAATAATTTCCAATACTATGAATGTAGGAGGGAAAGAAAATTGTAAAAGCAGCATATAAATAGTGGTATAATACTACCTCAGGTTTTCTTCAAGGCCTATGTGACCCTGAGCAATTGAGTTCTGTAACTGAAGGAAAACCCACCAAAAAAGGAAATAAGAAACCTTGTCAGTAGGGAAAGGGAGTAATGAAATTCCACAGGAACAAATCGCTGGGTTATTGTGCCTCCTGGACAAATGGTTGTCAGTATGTGTGCGTGTGTGTGTCTGGACAAGTTGTTGTGTGTGTACTATATTAACCCCTGGGGGTGTCCCCCTGTGTTCAAGAAGGTCACCCTATATAGCGTGAGACTACCGGTGTATACACACTACTCCCTGAAACCACCCACATGGAATTGCCCTGGGGCAGAGAGACACCTACGGTAAACTATGCTATCTTAATCATTTCACCAGTCTACCTCCTTCCATCTCAAAATACTAGTGTCCTCAGAGAGAGAAAGAGTGAGGGAGGAGATGGAGAGAGAAAGAGTGTGAGAGAGAGAGAGAGAGAGAGAGAGAGAGAGAGAGAGAGAGAGAGAGAGAGAGAGAGGGATAATCCTCTTCCATTGTTAGATGCTTTCATCTATTTTCATAAGGGGAGAGGAGGAGAGTAGGGGGGAGAATGAAGAAAAATAGAGAAGAAAAGATGATCTGTGCAATAGTGGCATTGTTGCTCTGAGAATTTGATGCATCTCTTTTGACAAACACACACACAAACACACATAATATGCACATTTCACGCACACATGGACGGATGGATGCACGCACGCACGCACGCACACACACACACTCCATCCTGCTCTCCACCGAAGCGCCCATGGTCAGTAATATATCTTGATACAGGGACAGATTTATTTGGCAAGCCTGCCAACTGGAGAATTGAATAAAAAACCTGTCAAACAGAAACTGTGAGAAAGGAAACGGAAAGTGTCACAATTTTTTCCTATTATTCTGAGGGGATGTGGGAGGTTCAGTTGTGGCAGTGAAGAAGGGGGAGATGATGAGATGTAATGCAACATTCTTCCTACCCATTTATTCTGCATTACCTCTATCAATTCAATTCTCTGTCCTAGGTCAGACACAGAGATCAATAAATGTAAATATGGGCAGACACACACTCAAAAACACAGACCCTAGGGATGGGTATAGATATAGAACATCAAGTCACTGTGATTTTGGGCAACAGCCAGCCAACCAGGTTAGCCTTTCTTTATTTATACAATTCTCCAATCAATCAACTTGCTTAAAATGTGTGTGTGTGTGTGTGTGTGTGTGTGTGTGTGTGTGTGTGTGTGTGTGTGTGTGTGTGTGTGTGTGTGTGTGTGTGTGTGTGTGTGTGTGTGTGTGTGTGTGTGTGTGTGTGTGTGTGTGTTAATTTCTCTGAGGTAATTAAAGTGATCTGATGGCTGATGTGATAGCAGATACTTTGAAGTCTGTCCAAAGACCCCAGATCAGCTCAGAGCACTTTGTCACTTACCTAAAAGGTCTCTGAGCCAGGGGCCAAGCCCCATCTTTAATACTAATCAAACACACACACACACACAAAACACACACACGTGCATCACCAGGATGAACACTGCCACAGGGCTACAACGTTCTGTGTAGGTCCTTGATCAGTCACTTTGTCATTCCAAGTGTGTGTCAATGGGCTTTGGTGTGCGTATGTCTACAGTACATACATAGGCCTACGCACCGTAATTTAAGAAGTGCTTGAATTCAGGTTGTTTCTATTAGTGGTTGAAGCCTTAGCAAGCAACAGAGTCATGGTTCCACCACAGTATTCACTCCTTGAGGGCATGCAAGCCAAGTCCTGTCTATGAATGGAGCTATACAAACAAGATCACCTACTGTATGATATGACAATACATTAAACCCTCTCATTGTGACAATGTCTGAATCATTGCAACACAATAAACCAATTCAAATGCTATGGGCCTCAATGTTCTTTCTGTGAATGTGCTAAAGAGTTGAAGTGAGTGGGGTTAACCTGTTGGGTCTAGGGGGCAGCATTTGCACGTCTGGATAAAAAAAATGTACCCGATTTAATCTGGTTACTAATCCTACCCAGTAACTAGAATATGCATATACTTATTATATATGGATAGAAAACACTCTAAAGTTTCCAAAACTGTTTGAATGGTGTCTGTGAGTATAACAGAACTCATTTGGCAGGCAAAACCCTGAGACATTTTCTGACAGGAAGTGGATACCTGATGTGTTGTATTGACTTTAAACCTATCCCATTGAAAAACACAGGGGTTTAGGAATATTTTGGCACTTCCTATTGCTTCCACTAGATGTCACCAGCCTTTACAAAGTGTTTTGAGTCTTCTGGAGGGAGATCTGACCGAACAAGAGCCATGGAACGATGATGTCCCATTAGACACCTGGCGCGCGAGTTCATGTTGGGTACCCTCGTTCCAATACGTTATAAAAGAGTATGCATTCGTCCACCTTGAATATTATTCATGTTCTGGTTAAAAAAGGCCCTAATGATTTATGCTATACAACGTTTGACATGTTTGAACGAACGGAAATATATTTTTTCCCCTCGTTCATGACGAGAAGTCCGGCTGGCTTACATCATGTGCTAACGAGACAGAGATTTTTGGACATAAATGATGAGCTTTTTTGAACAAAACTACATTCGTTATGGACCTGTGATACCTGGAAGTGACATCTGATGAAGAGAATCAAAGGTAATGGATTATTTACATAGTATTTTCGATTTTAGATCTCCCCAACATGACGTCTAGTCTGTATCGCAACGCGTATTTTTCTGGGCGCAGTGCTCAGATTATTGCAAAGTGTGATTTCCCAGTAAGGTTATTTTTAAATCTGGCAAGTTGATTGCGTTCAAGAGATGTAAATCTATAATTCTTTAAATGACAATATAATATTTTACCAATGTTTTCTAATTTTAATTATTTAATTTGTTACGCTGACTTGACTGCCGGTTATTGGAGGGAAACGATTTCCTCAACATCAATGCCATAGTAAAACGCTGTTTTTGGATATAAATATGAACTTGATAGAACTAAAAATGCATGCATTGTCTAACATAATGTCCTAGGAGTGTCATCTGATGGAGATTGTAAAAGGTTAGTGCATCATTTTAGCTGGTTTTATGGTTTTGGTGACCCTGTCTTTGACTTGACAAAACATTACACACAACTCTTGTAAATGTACTGTCCTAACATACTCTAAATTTATGCTTTCGCCGTAAAACCTTTTTGAAATCGTAAAACGTGGTTAGATTAAGGAGATGTTTATCTTTCAAATGGTGTAACATAGTTGTATTTTTGAAAAATTTGAATTTTGACATTTATTTGGATTCAAATTTGCCGCTCTTGAAATGCACCTGCTGTTGATGGAGTGCACCACGGGTGGCACGCTAGCGTCCCACCTAGCCCCAAGAGGTTAAATGCCATGGGTTCAGGGTCAGTCACTGGTGGTTTCCAGCTTCCTACTGGCTTATTCTCTTGTAAGAGACATTATGTGAAGGGAGCTTTGGGAGTGGAAGGTTATGATGACATGAGAAGACGCTGGGAAGAGACTGAAATGGCAAAGGTTAAGCCACTGTCAAGCTGTTATGCACTCTCACACACAGAGACAAAGAAACACAGGAAAGCACACACCCACAACCACACATAGAGAGACAAAGATATAAACACACGTGCATACACGCAACACCCACACATGTCAAAAGCACTCAGATGCAATTAAAACAAAGCAAGACACATGCCCTAAACATGCCACAAAAGGTCAAGTAGAGAGGCGGTATGTTCACATACAAGCTTACAGTTGCAAACAACACACAAGTTTTCCAAATATACTGAACCCATTGACAAACATCCACTCTCATTTGTCAAAAGTAGACCAGACTTCAACTATAGCAGAGAAATGAAGCAGATATCATCCCTCTCTTTCTCCTTCAGGCAAATTCCTGTAGACCCTGTCAGCATTTGAACTAACTGTTCTTCCCCAAACACACGTACACTCACACATACACAAACCTAAAAAAATGTCTACTAGTGACCAATTTTGGTAATCACACAGTGAATGAAGTCAGTTCTTGTATATTGGTTTTAAGTAGGTCCGATCTGGTTTTGGTTTGTTGTATGGGCTTGGGAAAATCTTGTTCACCTATTCCGTCCTCGTTTCAATTTTCCTCGGTATCGTAAATTTGATTGTTTGCTATAATCACGGCTACATACCTTCACCGCCAAATTAAATTGCCGGCAATTGGAAGCTTTTGAGAAATTCCAGGGAACAAACACCAGAGTTAAGCTAGAGCTAAAGGGAAACACATTTCTCAGGTTATTACATACAGATGACCGCTATACCTCTGTAGGTACCTCTGCGTGTGGACATGCATGTGCATGTGTATATTTGTTATTTTTACAGGGAGTCATGCTAAGACCAGGTGAGCCCTGTAGAAAAAAATATACACAGCAATACACAAAAAGCAAAACAGTATGTGCATCTATACAGTACATGTATATATACAAAGCCTTGTGCCTTTTGTATAACTCTATTTTTCAGCACGCTCTCACCATGTTCCTCAAGTTGGAAAATCATTCTCTATTATTTGATTTTCTCTCCTCCCCTCTCTCTGTGGCTATCCATCCGCCCCTGGTGCAGTTCTTTGGCATGCAGCCCCATGCAGCCTGTGTTGTGAGGCCCTCCTTCGCACTTCCATACCCTCCTGAGAGAGACACTCAGCTAGAGCAGGCCTTTCTTAAAGCACAGAGACCTCATGCCTATTCCCCCACCACACAGCTCTGCCAAACTAATGCTGAGGGGGCAACACACTGGGGACAACACACACACATACATACACGTGTACAGAAATACACATATATACACAAAGTCAGACACGCACACAAATGCATAATACAACGCCAAATACTGAAGAGTAAAATTACACAGAGAGATATTTACCCGGAGTGTACAAACCATTAGGAACAACTGCTCTTTCCATGACATAGTCTGACCAGGTGAAAGCTATGATCTCCTATTGATGTCACTTGTTAACCTGTTGGGGCTAGGGGGCAGTATTTTCACGGCTGGATAAAAAAACGTACCCGATTTAATCTGGTTACTAATCCTACCCAGTAACTAGAATACGCATATACTTATTATATATGGATAGAAAACACCCTAAAATTTCTAAAACTGTTTGAATGGTGTCTGTGAGTATAACAGAACTCATTTGTCAGGCAAAACCCTGAGACATTTTCTGACAGGAAGTGGATACCTGATGTGTTGAATTACCTTTAAGCCTATGCCACTGAAACACACAGGGGTTGATTAATGTTTTGGCACTTCCTATTGCTTCCACTAGATGTCACCAGCCTTTACAAAGTGTTTTGAGTCTTTTACTGTGAGATCTGACCGAACAAGAGCCTTGGAACGGTGATGGCCGATTAGACTCTGGCGCGCGAGTTCATGTTGGGTACCCTCGTTCCAATACGTTATAAAAGAGAATGCATTCGTCCACCTTGAATATTATTCATGTTCTGGTTAAAAAAGGCACTAATGATTTATGCTATACAACGTTTGACATGTTTGAACGAACGTAAATATATTTTTTCCCCTCGTTCATGACGAGAAGTCCGGCTGGCTTAGATCATGTGCTAACAACACGGAGCTTTTTGGATATAAATGATGAGCTTTTTTGAACAAAACTACATTCGTTATGGACCTGGGATTCCTGGAAGTGACATCTGATGAAGAGAATCAAAGGTAATGGATTATTTACATAGTATTTTCGATTTTAGATCTCTCCAACATGGCCGTTTGTCTGTATAGCAAAGCGTATTTTTCTGGGCGCAGTGCTCAGATTATTGCAAAGTGTGATTTCCCAGTAAGGTTATTTTTAAATCTGGCAAGTTGATTGCGTTCAAGAGATGTAAATCTATAATTCTTTAAATGACAATATAATATTTTCCCAATGTTTTCTAATTTTAATTATTTAATTTGTGGTGCTGACTTGACTGCCGGTTATTGGAGGGAAACGATTTCCTGAACATCAACGCCATAGTAAACCGCTGTTTTTGGATATAAATATGAACTTGATAGAACTAAAAATGCATTTATTGTCTAACATAATGTCCTAGGAGTGTCATCTGATGGAGATTGTTAAAGGTTAGTGCATCATTTTAGCTGGTTTTATGGTTTTGGTGACGCCTGTCTTTGAATTGACAAAACATTACACACAGCTATTGTCAATGTACTCTCCTAACATAATCTAACTTTATGCTTTCGCCGTAAAACCTTTTTGAAATCGGACAACGTGGTTAGATTAAGGAGATGTTTATCTTTCAAAGGGTGTAAGATAGTTGTATGTTTGAAAAATTTGAATTTTGACATTTATTTGGTTTCAAATTTGCCGCTCTTGAAATGCACCTGCTGTTGATAGGGTGCACCACGGGTGGCACGCTAGCGTCCCACATAGCCCCAAGAAGTTAAATCCACTTCAAAAGGGAGGAGACAGGTTAAAGAAGGATTTATACGACTTGAGACAATTGAGACATGGATTGTGTATGTGTGCCATTCAGAGGGTGAATGGGCAAGACAAAATGTTTAACCTGTTGGGGATAGGGGGCAGTATTGACACGGCTGGATAAAAAACAGCGGTTGACATGCTTCGAAGTACGGTAATGGAATATTTAGAATTCTTTTGTCACGAATTGCGCCATGCTCGTCACCCTTATTTAGCCTTTAGGATAGTGTCTAGAACGCATGAACAAAACGCCGCTGTTTGGATATAACGATGGATTATTTTGGACCAAACCAACATTTGTTATTGAAGTAGAAGTCCTGGGAGTGCATTCTGACGAAGACAACAAAGGTAAGAACATTTTTCTTATAGTAAATCTGACTTTGATGAGTGCTAAACCTGCTGGGTGTCTAAATAGCTAGCCCTGTGATGCCGGGCTATCTACTGAGAATATTGCAAAATGTGCTTTCACCGAAAAGCTATTTTAAAATCGGACATATTGAGTGCATAGAGGAGTTCTGTATCTATAATTCTTAAAATAATTGTTCTGCTTTTTGTGAATGTTTATCGTGAGTAATTTAGTAAATTCACCGGCAGTGTTCGGTGGGAATGCTAGTCACATGCTAGTCACATGCTAATGTAAAAAGCTGGTTTTTGATATAAATATGAACTTGATTGAACAAAACATGCATGTATTGTATAACATAATGTCCTAGGGTTGTCATCTGATGAAGATCATCAAAGGTTAGTGCTACATTTAGCTGTGGTTTGGGTTTATGTGATATTATATGCTAGCTTGAAAAATGGGTGTCTGATTATTTCTGGCTCGGTACGCTGCTGACATAATCTAATGTTTTGCTTTCGTTGTAAAGCCTTTTTGAAATCGGACAGTGTGGTTAGATTAACGAGAGTCTTATCTTTAAAATGGTGTAAAATAGTCATATTTTTGAAAAATTAAAGTAATAGCATATCTAAGGATTTGAATAACGCGCCACAGGATTCAACTGGCTGTTGAGTAGGCGTCCCACGCAAGCGTCCCACCTAGCCCATAGAGGTTAAGTGCCTTTGAACGGGTTATGGTAGTAAGTGCCGGGTGCACCAGTTTGAGCGTGTCAAGAACTACAACGCTGCTGGGTTTTTCATGCTCAAGAGTTTCCAGTGTGTATCAAGAATGGTCCAACATACAATAGACATCCAGCCAACTTGACACAGCGGTGGGAAGCATTGGAGTCAACATGGGCCAGCATCCCTGTGGAACACTTTTGACACATTGTAGAGTTCAATAACAGACAAATTGAGGCTGTTCTAAGGGCAAAAGGGGGTGCAACTCAATATTAGGAAGGTGTTCCTAAAGTTTTGTACACTCAGTCTATACTGCCTTATACAAACAGATAAGAGACAGAGAGAAGAGACAAAGAGAAGAGACAGATGGACAACACACATAGACAGACAGAGGATGATATGCAGCTGGCAACTACCCTGTTGATTGGTGAGCTGGGTACCCCCTGTGCCATGTGTCTCACACTGAAGTAGACATGGCACCCACTGTGCCCCGTCTCTGCCAACATAGCCCCCCGACGCGTCAATGCGCACCGACATACACCTCCCCCGCCCTGCGGCCTCCACCCCATTGAACATGTTTACCGCACGTAAACATGCATGCACACACACACACACACACACACACACTCGCACACTCGCTCGAACACACACACACTCACGCAAATCTAATTGTGCTAATGCAGAGAGAGAAAGAGCGAGAAAGCGAGGAGAGACGCAGAGAGATAGAAAGGAGAGGGAGAGAGAAAGAAAAGAGGATGGGAGGAGAGAAGAAAATAGAACAAAGGGAGGGAGAACAAGAGAGAGACAGAATGAAGGGGAGAGACAGAAGGACAGAAACAGAGAGGAGGGGGAGGATTTGGCTGAGCGCCTCCAAGGTGTTTGTCTTCATTGAAAACTGGCCCACCTTTCCCCCCTTCTCCCGCTGAAACGAAGAGAGATTGAAGGAGTGAAGCAACAATAAATAAATAAAAAATAAAAAAAGCAGGAACATTTCAAATCAACATATGTCACGGAGGGTGATTTTTCTCCCAAATAGCATGTGCCAGTGTGATTCGGAAGCGGGCCAAATTGCTAGTTGACGCTTGGTTGCACCTAAAAGGTCCAGCTGTATACAAAGGTTTGGTAGGACTGTACTGGCCCTCATTCACAAAACAGTCATGTTTCCTTACAATGTGGCTTGAAAGACCATGCTAGTCCCTCTGTGTTGCCTACAAGCCCATGCCCGTCTATTTCTGTCAATCCATAGACATAGCACTGGTGTCTTTTCCTGTGGTTCTTCTATATTTACTATTCCTGGAATGACTACAGCTCTAGCTTACCTGTTTCTTACTATACACAGATAGTGAACTCAGACTTATAACAATGAAAGTGGCTAAATGTGAAGTGAAAAATATTTCCCTCCAACAAAATGGCCACCTTCTTCTCTGTGGTGCTTCTCTTTGTATTTGTCTTAGAATGGCTGCAGCATCCCTACTCTAATCTCCCCCAGACCTAGATAAATCCACCTCGGTCGGAGTGGGAGTCAGTCTGTGCTTCGGTACACACAAACACCACAATGCTCAGTGTGTGTGTGTGAGAGTGCGTTTCTCTTCCACAGCTCAGAGGAGAAAGCCAACCTCTGGAGCATGGGTTTTTAATATTTTTAGTGTTTCTTCATTTCTTGTATTATTTTTTGTTACTGACTGAGGTTTAGGAAGGAGACTCAACGCTGTACTGGTTGCTTATAGACTAGCTGGCCTGACTGGCCATTTGTTGTATGGTAGTATGTATACTGTATATGACACCAGCAACTGATTTGAATACCTGCCTGGTTTGCTCCCCCACCACAAACAGCAGCTTCACCTCACACGCCCTTCGCTTTTTGACTTTCCCTCTATTCTTTTCACTCCCTCACTCTCTCTCGCCTCATGATGATGTGAGCAACAGAGGAGTGGAGAACCAAGGGAGGGAGGGAGAGAGGAGAGAAGATAAGGAGAGGGGCTCTAGGCATACAGTACATCGAGCTAGCTAGAGATTAAGGATTAACATGTGTAACCGGGATCCCAGGACTGTCCCAGGAACACTCTTCACATTTCCTGAAAAAAAAAAAAATGACAAGACCTGGGAAATGACCATTTTCCTCAATGTCGGCACAAATGCAGGCCCCACAGAACATGTGCAGCTTCAGATTAAAAAAATAACACATTATCCAATCAAATCAAAATGTATTCGTCACATTCTATATAAACAACAGGTGTAGACTAAAAGTAAAACGCTTATTTAAGGGCCCTTCCCACAATGCAGAGAGAAAGAAAATAGAGAAATAATAGAAAAGTAATAACACATAATAATAAAATTAATAGTAAATACATTTACATTTTAGTCATTTAGCAGACGTTCTTATCCAGAGCAACTTAAAGTAGTGAATGCATACATTTAATTTAAAAAAATTCTGTGCTGGCCCTCTGTGGGAATTGAACCCACAATCCTGGCGTTGCAAACACCATGCTCTACCAACTGAGCTACAGGGAAGGCAAATACACAATGAGTAACGATAATTTGGCGATATACACGGGGTACCAGTAGCGAGTCAATGTGCATGGGTACGAGGTAATTGAGGTAGATATGTAGATACTGTATAAGTAGGAATAAAGTGACTAGGAAAAATAATAAATAAAGATAATAGATAGAAAGTATAGATTATAAAACCAAAGCAGCATGTGATGAGTCAAAAAGTTTGTGCAAAAAGGGTCAATGAAAATAGTCAGGGTAGCTAAACTCAGCAAAAAAAGAAACGTCCTCTCACTGTCAACTGCGTTTATTTTCAGCAAACTTAACATGTGCAAATATTTGTATGAACATAACAAGATTCAACAACTGAGACATAAACTGAACAAGTTCCACAGACATGTGACTAACAGAAATTGAATAATGTGTGCCTGAAAAAAAGGGGGGTCAAAATCAAAAGTAACAGTCAGTATCTGGTGTGGCCACCAGCTGCATTAAGTACTGCAGTGCATCTCCTCCTCATGGACTGCACCAGATTTGCCAGTTCTTGCTGTGAGATGTTACCCCACTCTTCCACCAAGGCACCTGCAAGTTCCCGGACATTTGTGGGGGGAATGGCCCTAGCCCTCACCCTCCGATCCAACAGGTCCCAAATGTGCTCAATGGGATTTAAATCCGGGCTCTTCGCTGGCAAATGCCAGAACACTGACATTCCTGTCTTGCAGGAAATCACGCACAGGACGAGCAGTATGGCTGGTGGCATTGTCATGCTGGAGGGTCATGTCAGGATGAGCCTGCAGGAAGGGTACCACATGAGGGAGGAGGATGTCTTCCCTGTAACGCACAGCGTTGAGATTGCCTGAAATGACAACAAGCTCAGTCCAATGATGCTGTGACACACGGCCCCAGACCATGACGGACTCTCCACCTCCAAATTGATCCCGCTCCAGAGTACAGGTCTCGGTGTAATGCTCATTCCTTCGACGATAAATGTGAATCCGACCATCACCCCTGGTGAGACAAAACCGCGACTCGTCAGTGAAGGGCACTTTTTGCCAGTCCTGTCTGGTCCAGCGACGGTGGGTTTGTGCGCATAGGCGACGTTGTTGTCAGTGATGTCTGGTGAGGACCTGCCTTACAACAGGCCTACAAGCCCTCAGTCCAGCCTCTCTCAGCCTATTGCAGACAGTCTGAGCACTGATGGAGGGATTGTGCGTTCCT
Source organism: Salmo salar (assembly GCF_965601325.2). Taxonomy (NCBI): domain Eukaryota; kingdom Metazoa; phylum Chordata; class Actinopteri; order Salmoniformes; family Salmonidae; genus Salmo; species Salmo salar. The sequence goes on from NC_138308.1 coordinate 66,351,154, forward strand.
GGTGTAACTCGGGCAGTTGTTGTTGCCATCCTGTACCTGTCCCGCAGGTGTGATGTTCGGATGTACCAATCCTGTGCAGGTGTTGTTACATGTGGTCTGCCACCCGGAGGATGATCAGCTGTCCGTTCTGTCTCCCTGTAGTGCTGTCTTAGGGGTCTCACAGTACGGACATTGCAATTTATTGCCCTGGCCACATCTGCAGTCCTCATGCCTCCTTGCAGCATGCCTAAGGCACTTTCAAGCAGATGAGCAGGGACCTGGGCATCTTCCTTTTGGTGTTTTTCAGAGTCAGTAGAAATGCCTCTTTAGTGTCCTAAGTTTTCATAACTGTGACCTTAATTGTATACCGTCTGTAAGCTGTTAGTGTCTTAACGACTGTTCCACAGGTGCATGTTCATTAATTGTTTATGGTTCATTGAACAAGCTTGGGAAACAGTGTAGAAACCCTTTACAATGAAGATCTGTGAAGTTATTTGGATTTTTACGAATTATCTTTGAAAGACATGTTCCTGAAATAGGGACGTTTCTTTTTTTGCTGCACATGTGACATGAATAAACCTTACAGGGTACCGCTACAGTATAGCCTATAAAATATTGTGAACCTTTTTGAGCTGTCATTGTGACTCTTCAGACAGTCACACATTTGATAGGCCTATGCACAATTCACTACATAGGCATCTATGTCACAGGCATGTTATCTGTTAACAATTCCGGATCATGAGGGAACATTCTATATTCTCCTGTCCTTAAGCATAGGCTATTTTCCTATCCAGTCCCAATCCCACTTAAACCCAAAATCCTGACTCTTGTCTCGCATGAACATTCCTAACTTTATTCTGTAATCCATAGGATGCATTATCAAAGCACATCTCTCGCCTATGCATGTCAAAATACCACTATACATTCCCCCCGCTTCTCTGCGCTTTCTTGTACTTGCTGCCCATATGAGAGCTTCAGTAGAGAATGTGTGATCAACAAACGGTATGAGAGTAGATATGAATATGTTTTTTTTAAACTTGGTCCCCGTTAAGATACCTTGATATTGGAGGAGGAAGGTAGCCTAGTGGTTAGAGCATTGGGCCAGTAATATAAAGGTTGTTGGCTCGAATCCCCGACCTGTACAAGTTCAAAATCTGTCCTTCTGCCCCTGAACAAGGCAGTTAACCCACTGTTCCCCAGTAGGCAGTCATTCTAAATAAGAATGTCTTCTTAACTGGCTTAAGAAGTAAACTAAAGGATTTAAATCTTTTCCACTCTTCATCTCCCAGTTTTTCATGAGCTGATCTGCTATCTGTATAATCATCAAATACATTTTGCCAAATATAGAAGATATTCTGTCATTCGTTGAAAGAGGTTATCTTGCAAGCTTGGTCATTTGATTTTATTTGATTGTCGTTACAATGTATGTGTGATTCAATAAGGCTACACAACATTATTGGCGATCAAAGATACTTACTCTTTTCTAAATATTGGTTTCATTTGCTCTTAATTCTTTACATAGTGGCGCAGCCAAAGTGGCCCAGCACCCCTCTTATTTGGGGAAAACTATGGCATAGTGATCTTGGTTTAAAATGCTTTAAATGGGCAATTCAAATTTTTTGCACTATATCCCGGGATAAATATGAATAGTCCTGTTATTGAAACTTGGTAGATTTTGGGGAAAATATGAATCCCTACTAGAGACTCCTACCATTCATTATAGCAATGCACACATACTGGCTCTCTGATACACATACGCACGCACGCATGCACACACACATACTCAGGGTTAAGAAGGCATAACTGATTAAGATATACCTGTTGGCAGACATTTCACTGTTTCTGGGGCTGATTTAGCATTTCTGATAAATACAGCAGCATTGATTTGAACTATTCCCATGCCTCCTACAGTGTGTGTACACATGGAAGATATGACCTTGTAGAGGTCGATGGGAAAAAAATGTGAGTGTAAAACACAGATTGATGGTGTGATTTTCCACTACACTGCTCTGAAAGGGAGGAGGAGAGTCAACACACACACACGTGTGTGCATCACACAAAATTGCATACACTGACACGTGCTGACGCATACACATCCAATTAATCCAATCACATGATAAATCCAAATCAGCCAATAGCCCTTCCCATATCCAACACAAGATAGGTGTGTGTTTTCAATGTGTGTGTGAGTATTATCAATGTGTGTGTGTGTGTCTTCCGCCTTTACCCAAACACACTTTCCATCCTCATTTCCACCCAAGTCGGGGAAATAAGACAGGCGACTGCACCAGTGCTGCTGAGCTCTTGAAATATGAATGGCTTTAATTAAATGGGCTCTCTTTGCCATCTGGCCGTCAGATTGTAACTGAGTTTTTTTCTACAATGCGCCACACACTCGCTAATAACCAGCCTAAGCAGCAGTCTGACGAGCACAACAGAGAGAGCAGAAGAAACAACACCAACAATATCATAATCTACTGTGATACTCTGAAGGAATGGGAAAGAGAGAGGAGGGAGGGAGGGAGAGAAGTAGATAGCGAGAAAGAAAGAAAGATTGAAAGAAAGAAAGAAAGAAAGAAAGAAAGAAAGAAAGAAAGAAAGAAAGAAAGAAAGAAAGAAAGAAAGAAAGAAAGAAAGAAAGAAAGAAAGAAAGAAAGAAAGAAAGAAAGAAAGCGAGATAGATAGACAGACAGACAGACAGACCGTGAGAAAGGCCAAAAGCAGGGTTTCATAAACTTTGTCCTCGGGACCCCAACATTTCGTTTTTTGCCCTAGCACTACACAGCTGATTCAAATAATCAACTAATCATCAAGCTTTGATCATTTAAATCAGCTGTGTAGTGTTAGGGCAAAAACCAAAACGTGCACTCCTTGGGGTCCCGAGTTCCGAGTAGCACTTGTATCTCCCGTTGCACTGAGCAGGGTTCCAGGCACTTAATGATGGTGTTTATGAATCAGCGTCAGCGCAAAACAAGAGACACCACGCTATGCATGATAACGCTAGCAGCACCCTGGTCAGTCTTTCCACCACTTTTCTATGTTCATCTCTCTCTCTTTACCTCTCTCTACAATCATATATGCTTTTCTTACCTCTAAATAACAAACAATATTTCACTCATACCCACCCCCCTCCCCCTCTCTCTCACACTCTCTCTCACTCGCTCTGTCTCTCTCTCTCTAGGTTATAAAGGCTAACATTACACAAAGATTCACAGGAAATGGCTTAGATAGTCACTCCCCTGTGACAGGAGGATATCTATGACCTCTTGAACACAAACACAAGTCAATGTCTAATCAGTCATAAAACATATCTTACAAACTGGGGATAGTGTGTTCTCCCTCTTATGTAACACTTTGCATATTACAGATGAAAGGACAATGCATAAAGGTGTATTTTCTCAATGTGCTGGCTGGCTGCCGATTTATATTGAGAAATTAAACATTCACAGGTCTCACGGTGCTTGGGATCAAGAAGAGCAATATACATTTTCTGCCTATCCTGACCTGCCAAATCCCTACCCCACCCACACTACTTCTGAGACGTACCCTAGCCATCCATAACTGTCTAATGGAGTGTTTGACTTCCGACACTCCGCTTTTATGAATATCTAATGAGCGACGGGTAAACTGATGAATAACTAAACACACAGCCGTAGCATCAAGTTATTAGGATGCTTTGCTGTACAGTGTTGGAATGTGCTGAACATGGAACTCTGTAGTGTAGTTTCTAAGTGGGGAGATGGAAATGGGGTGAGAAGTAGAGAGAATGGTAGAGAGGGAGAGAGAGAAAGAATGAGGGAGAAAGAGACAGGGGATTGCAGTGGTGGTGGACTGCGCCTTGTGCCTCCACATTTATTGCGTGATCATTAATTGACAACAGAGGAGGCTGGTGGGAGGAGCTATAGGAGGACAGGCTGATTGTAATGGGTGGAATGGAATAGACGGAACGGTCTCAAACACATTAAACATAAGGAAACCACAATTGACTCCGTTACATTTATTCCATTCCAGCCATTACAATGAGCCTGTCCTCATATAGCTCCTCCCACCAGTCTCCTTTGATTGACAACGACCAATGTCAGGATTTCCCACGTGGCTCCTGGAGCCTTGGAACAAACACTCCCGCTTCTCTAAACATAACTCCAGCAGTCCGGCTCCCAAGGATGCCACTCAACCTCGAAGTGGGCGGAATAGACATGGGAATAACAGACTATAGCAGAGAGAGGTGTGACGATGACCTCGAAGACTCAACCGTGTGACATTTCAAAATGACTAAGTCCATGCAGGCTCAGAGGGAGTTGGGGAGTAGGACGTTTTATGGATAGTATAATTCAATGTGAAGGGTAAACTTGTGCAAAAAAAAAATCTCACTTTCCTATACTTTCTGATCTACACTCTCTCAGCACTTGGCAGCTATATCCTTTCTTTGTGAATCTGGATACATTTCAACCCCCTTTCTCCACAAAGATAGAGTAACCAGACTGAGGTAGTCATGGTGCATTGTGCAGCCTTTCTCCTTCCCTCCTCCCTGACCTTAATCCCGACACTCTGGTCAGACGGCGGGGGTGTGAGGACACACACAGCAGGGCAACACAAAGACCCCGTGCATCTCCCAATGTCACGACACATCTCTCATGCAACCCTAACGACCACAATTATTTCAACAGCCTAACGATGCCCAAGTGCCGAGGCTACACGGCACTGCGCCCATCTGTTAACTTTTGTTCCCCCTTTTTTGTCATAGAAACTCCCCGTTTGAATGGACAGTGGGTTAGCATCAAGTTAATGTAGCACTGGGGTGTCCGTGTGTGATTCAACTGCTGCATGAGGGTAGTAGTATAATGGCACAGCCTCCCTTTGGAAGGGATATAGTGATTCAGCCCTCTTCAACTGGATCCTGGACTTCCTGACGGGCCGCCCCCAGGTGGTAAGGGTAGGTAACAACACATCCGCCACACTGATCATCAACACGGGGGCCCCTCAGGGTGCGTGCTCAGTCCCCTCCTGTACTCCCTGTTCACTGCACGGCCATGCACGACTCCAACACCATCATTAAGTTTGCCGATGACACAACAGTGGTAGGCCTGATCACCAACAATGATGTTATAATATATAAGCCTATAGGGAGGAGGTCAGAGACCTGACCGTGTGGTGCAGGGACAACAACCTCACCCTCAACGTGATTAAGACAAAGGAGATGATTGTGGACTACAGGAAAAGGAGGACCGGGGCTGTAGTGGAGCAGGTTGAGAGCTTCAAGTTCCTTGGCATCCACATCACCAACAAACTAACATGGTCCAAGCACACCAAGACCGTCGTGAAGAGGGCATGACAAAACCTATTCCCCCTCAGGAGATTGAAAAGATTTGGCATGGGTCCTCAGATCCACAAAAGGTTTTACATCTGCACCATCGAGAGCATCCTGACGGGTTACATCACTGCCTGGTATGGCAACTGTTCGGCCTCCAACTGCAAGGCACTACAGAGGGTAATGCGCATGGCCCAGTACATCACTGGGGTCAAGCTTCCTGCCATCCAGGACCTCTATATCAGGCGGTGTCAGAGGAAGGCCCTAAAAATTGTGAAAGACTCCAGCCACCCTAGTCATAGACTGTTCTCTCTGCTACCACATGGCAAGCAGTACCAGAGGCTTCTACACAGCTTCTACCCCCAAGCCATAAGACTCCTGAAGATCTAATCAAATGGCTACCCAGACTATTTGCATTGCCCCCCCCCCCTTCTATGCTGCTGCAACTCTTTGTTATTATCTATGCATAGTCACTTTAATAACTCTACCTACATGTACGTATTACCTCAATTACCTCAACACCGGTGTCCCCGCACATTGACTCTGTACCAGTACCGGGGTATTGCCCCGCTATTGTTATTTACTGCTGCTCTTTAATTATTTGTTATTCTTACAGTATAACTTAATTTTTTATGTATTTTCTTAAAACTGCATTGTTTCTTAAGGGCTTGTAAGTAAGCATTTCACTGTAAGGTCTACACATGTTGTATTTGGCGCATGTGACAAATACAATTTGAGTTGATTTGATCAGTCTCTTTACTTCATTCAACTTCTTCCAAACCAGAAAGCTTTCTCTGTCGGTAGGAATGGGAGGTCAGAACTCAACTAATCAGATTGCAGGATTTTAAGTGGAAGCAGCAAAGATACTGCACCAAAGTGTAAGCTTTCTGTCAAATGGCATGTGTCGCACTAGTAAACAATTCATTCTAGCAATTGATAAAATGTTTATATTAGAGGTATAGATAAAGTTTGTGGTGTGAAGAGGTGAAAAAGGTAGTTGAGTAACAGGCACACACACACTCAAGAAGACAAAGGCAATAAGAACACACACACACCACATAAACACAGAACAAATCAACTGATCCTCCGAAAAATTGTGTGAACGAGCATGGCAAATGTTCTTATTCCATACAAAGTTATTCTTCAACCTTGCCATGTTTGACCTTTTTTTCCAGAAAGAGCGGTAGGGCAATAGAAAGACCACAGCCTCCACATTCATGTCAATATTTTTTACTGTGTTTTTTTTCTTTCTGTAGTTTACCTCAGTGGTTTGATTGGTAAGCAGATCCCTAGTTTTTATCTAATCTGCTTGTCTCATATTGATTTCTTCATTGCAATTACTTTAAGCGCAGACCAAATTGAAACAAGCCTTTAATTGAGGCTAATTTGGCCCGTAATGGGCAGCCATTGTTCTCAATGGGAAGTCTTAAATACCCTGAGGGCAGACCCCAGCCCACACTGAGTAGGCCTGAGCAATCTGACATCCAAAGCGCTTTTAATCTGCATTAAGTAGCTTCAATGTTCTCAGCAAATCGCAAAGTTAAAAAGATAATTTAGACACTCTGAGTTCAACATTTTATCTGTATGTCTGCCTGTCTGGATCTGTCTGTCTGTTGGTATCTCTGTCTGCAGGTTCATTTCACAGCCAGAGAGACTCACAACCTGTAGGTCAAATGATTGTTTCGTATTGTTGTTATAGAAACGTTTGATAATGAATTATGAAAACCAAGTCAATGTGTGATTCACAAAATGAAGTCCACATGGACTTGCAGTCATAAATCACAAGGTTTGACTTGCCTTCAGATAAACTGTGGGGCACAATGCCTTGAAACATTGCACAAGAAAATCACAGCAGACTTATGAAATTTGAATATTCTCATCCTCAGCCACTCGTAAAACCGCCGTGCTCAGGCTTACAGTCTTAAGACGGTCACAGCTTGATAGATCTAAACCAGACTATTAGTGGGTCCATTACCCTAACCCCTAAAACCTTGCTGGTTATACCAATACCACAGAATACATCAGCTAGCACCACTGATACAGCAACGGCTATATAAAAAATAACCGCTGCTTGTCTTGCAAAACCAGAGTTGTGGTTTTGATTCCAGCACAGGTTACATAACACTGAGTACATGTGTAAACTGTAAGTCTCTTTGGAAAAAAGTGTCTACTCAATGACCATAGCACCAGAGTCTGAGGAGGAACTTAGGCTAGCACGAGTTCGTACAATACAATCACTTCTTTCATTTCTCCATCTTAATTAGGGTATCCTCCATCCTTTTACAATCTTCAGTGTGTTACAAGAGAATCAGCTCCACCTGCAAACCAGTGATTATAGACAAATAAACCACCGTCGGGCAGTGAACCAACATGTATCCTTGAATATCTGTATTGCAGATAGCTTATTTTAGAATCAAACTCAATGCCTCAGATGTATACAATGGGAAGTGAGTGTTTTCAGTTTGGCCTTCACAAAGTTAAGTTAATCGGAGCAAAAACCAAATAAAGATCATGTAGAAAATCAATCATGCCGGGTAGATATTTTAAATCCAAATTGAATTCAACAGGCAATCGAATAGGGATGCGGTCCAAATTACATACCGTAGCTCAAAGGAAGAGGAACTTCCAAGGCCTTGATCTAATAGGGAAAATGAATAAGGCTAATACATCTACTAAAACTGCTCTGATCAAATTAACATAGGTCTTTCAAAACGAGACGAGGAGAGCACATCAAAGGCTAAAGCAAAACCCATTCAATAACCTGCCTGTGAGATGCTTTAGATTATATTCACCTGATGAATGCATGCATGGTCTCAAATTAAATTCAGATTAAATTCAGCCTGCACTATCTGCAGTATTCATATCCAGAGGACACATCCAACGCTCCCTAATGATCCACACCTCACCTTCCTGCTTCAAAATCAACCTTCAAAATCAATCATACACCCATAAAGCACACAGCCACCTGCTTGCTCTACACACAAGCAATAACTACAAAATGAAACATCTGCATGTATCTACCTTGGTGTTCACCTATATACTCTATGTGGAATATGCGTGTCAATGTGTTTTGCACTTTATATCTGCTCTTTAGTGTTTGCCCCTACCATTTTCCATATGCTCTGCCTCACCGACACTGCCATCCGGCGTGGTCCTCTCGTAGCTGTCCTCGGGCAGTGGCAGCGCACCCAGCCTTGGGCCCCCCGAAGAGCCCTTGCTGCTGGGCGTCTCCGACTCCTCCAGCCCACTGTCGTAGCAGCTCTGCAGCGATCCCTGCTGGTGGGGGTCTTGGGGCTGGCTCACCACCGAGAAGGTCACTCGGCGGAACGGCTACAAGAGAGAACGAGACGGCGTGGGGGTCACTAGCTGGACTATAGGAGGGAGGAACGCCCGGTGGAAGGGGGGTTTTGTGGGACAGGGGACAAGTTTAAAGAGTTTAGGGGTTACAGTTTCAGTATAAATGCGGTAAACCCAGGGGCCTTTAGAAAATAGGTACAGTGCCTTCAGAAAATATTCATACCCCTTAACTTAATCCACATTTTCTTGTGTTACAGCCTGAATTCAAATGGATAAAATGTACTACCCCATAATGTAAAAAGGTATTTTTTGCAATTTTTTCAAATTTAAAGTGAAATACAGAAATATCTATATAATTTATAAAATAATTCACACCCCTGAGTCATCTTTGGCAGTGATTGCAGATGTGAGTCTTCCTGGGTAAGTCGCTAAAAGCTTTGCAGACCTGGATGGTACAATATTTTCTAAGTTGGTTGTTGATCATTGCTTGACAGCCATTTTCAAGTATTGCCATAGATTTTTAAGCCGATTTAACTGTAACTAGGCCACTCAGGAACATTAAATGTCGTCTTGATAAGTAACTCCAGTGCATATTTGGCCTTGTGTCTTAGGTTATTGTCCTGCTGAAAGGTTAATCTTTCTCCCAGTGTCTGGTGGAAAGCAGACTGAACCAGGTTATCCTCTATCCTCCATTCTGTTTCTTTTTAATCCTGAAAACTCCCCAGTCCTTAACAATTACAAGCATACTCATAACATGATGCAGTCACCACTATGCTTGAAAATATGGAGAGTGAAAAAAAAGAAGGAAGGGAAGTGCTGTTAAGGTACACAATAGTAGATTTTGGTGGACAGAAGGTGCGCTTTGGTAAAAGGGGTAAATTGGTCATCAAAAAGAAAGGAGCACCACGCTTCATATACTTAATTAAAATGCCTTTATTTGTATGCCAAGTTCAATGGAAACAATAAGAATGTTAAGAATGTTGCCAAGAATGTTGCCATAAAAGTGATAATGCCCTCGAAGCCGACGTTTGGAGGATATATTGGCACGGTTTGCCGGCCCTCAACTTCTTCTCGGTCATAACAGCACCCGTGCCAATATATCCTCCAAACACCGGCTTCTCTGGCGTTATCACTTAAGTAACTACATCCTCAGTTTTCTGTTATCACAGTCATTAAACTCTGTAACTGTTTTAAAGTCACCATTGGTCTCATGGTGAAATCCCTGAGAAGTTTCCTTCCTCTCCGGCAACTGAGTAAGGAAGGATGCCTGTATCTTTGTAGTGAATGGGTGTATTGATCCAACAGCCAAAGTGTAATTGATAACCTCAACATGCTCAAAGGGATATTCTATGTCTGTTTTTTTTTGTTTTTTTACCCATCTACTAGTAGGTGCCTCTGTGAGAATATTTCGAAGATAAATACACAATGCAGACAGAGGACTAAAAGTCAATAGAGTACTAACAATCAATGGAAATAGTGTTTTTTCTGTAATAGGGGATTAATGCAGAGACATGGGAGGAATTTGTCTATATATTGAGTATGAAATAGGATACTTGTTATTTGGCCATTGGCCCAGTTTTATTGCAAGGAATTCTAATTGGTCAACCACAGGATAGGGCTGGGTTATAAAACGACATGCTGTCCCTTTGTTCTGTGGAGAGAGAACTGAGAGAGAATCACTGAGGACAGGGAAGGAATGACCATCTACCATCTACCTCTCAGCATAACATCTATGATATATCATCTTCTATTTTCCTCCCCCTGATTTGCTTTGGGGTCTGTGTTATTGAAGAATAACATCAACTGCTAACACTCCTGAACTTATTTAGGCTTGCCATAACAAAGGGGTTGAATACTTATTGACTCAAGACATTTCAGCTTTTCATTTTTTATTAATTTGTAAAAATGTACACTTTGACATTATGGGGTATAGTATGTGGGCAGGTGACGCAAAATCTTAATTTAATCAACTTTAAATTCAGGCTGTACCACAACAAAATGTGGAAAAGTCAAGATGTGTGAATACCTTCTGAAGGCACTGTATACTATACAACAGGGGAGAGAGGGTAGGGGGAATCTTAAGGGGCTATAACTTAGGGAGTTGATAGATGTTGGTGCACTGCAAGTCCAAGTAGCGGTGTCAATTTCTCTGACTAGAGCAGTTTGGTACAAAGCAAACTGCTGCAAACTCCAGTAGTTTGCTTGCAAAGGGTCTGGTAGCCAAACGCTATGACACTCTCGAAGTTACAAGTCATAAGCCTGTCCACACACAAACAACATGTTGGTGTGGCTAACATAGAGGAATGCATAGTATGCCTATTCAATAACATCCTTTTATAAAGAAAGACAAGGCCCAAACGCCTTATAAAAGACCTGTGTATGGGGTATATAGGGACGCTTTCAGTCTGAGAGCATCTGAAAACCCACAGGGAGTGAGTATGGCAGCTAGCTAGCTTATTCTGTGATAAATACAGCTAAGGAGGAGTGAAGGACGCTGTAGCCTCTTTCACTTTGTTTTCTTCCCATACTGAAAGAGGACAAGGTGAGTAGACAGCCTCCCTACGGGAGGTGTGAGCTAACACTAGAGCAAAGGCATGTAAGAAAGGACATACACACAAATGTGTATTTAACACATAGAACAAGGCTGAGTAAGACAGTGGTAGTTGCAGCAGACACATTATCGAGTGCTGTCTCTGAACTAAGCAGTGAGTGAACAGGTCATTAATGCTAAGGCCTTTCTCTCCACACGGAAGGATCAACAAAGAAAAGCTCTGCAGGAACAACTGATGAGGCAGCAGGACAGGGTGTACTACAAATCACTGTCCAGCACAGTAGGTGTACCTCGCTTTCGTCTCGGTTGTGTGCGCGTATGTGTGTGTGCGAGTGTGTATATGTGTGTCATGAGAGAGAGAACAACAGAGGGAGGCAACAAATTAACAGCAAGTTTGGTCATTATCAAAATGAATGGCATAACAAATGGCTAATGTGATACATTAATAAGATACACAGTCATAGCTCCACTCTAGCTTGGCATCTCCCCTATCACCCCTTGGTCCTCTTCCCCTCCTCTCCTCCCTCCTCTCCCCCTGTCCTCCCTCGTTTCTTACGGCATCATAAGAATATTAAACAGGACAGGCCTCAATTTATCTATCACTGCTCTTTTCCCTTTTCCTCTGTCTTGACAGACTGACATCAGTTTTCACAGATCATTATTATCAATTTGTTACCGATGCAGACAAAGATCATTCTGGCAACTCCATCAAAATGTCTTACACGCGCACACACTCCTCGTTATGTACAAGTGGTGGTCACCATTTACATTTACATTTAGGTCATTTAGCAGACGCTCTTATCCAGAGCGACTTACAAATTGGTGCATTCACCTTATATAAATGACATCCCCTTTGTTATTACGTAATCGAGAGACAATTATTGTTTCAAGCGCCTCTGAATCTCAGCCAATAAGAGACTTGTGACATTCTTTTTTATATATACTGAAAAAATCGCGTAAACCATTATGGGATTTTGTGCTCCCTCTCTCTGCATATTAAAATCTTCATTCATTTATTTACCCAGTTTTTTCTCTCCCTGGCTAATGCAGCAGCAATCTTGGCAGTAAATCATGTTTCCATGTAATTACAATCAACACTCAACAAATGAATTGAAATTAATATTCATAGGAATTTCACTTGAATAGTCAAACATTTGTTACATAATTAAAGGCTCAGAATGGGGTCCTATTTCTTTCACAGCAATAATGCTCTAAATTATGTTTAGATATCAAAACCTAGTCCAGCTCTCCTCGCCTCGTTCCCAAAGGAACAATGTTGGGTCGTGCATGACAGCAATCTAGTCCCAATGCTTGAATGTGGTGGTGGTTTAAACAGCAAAGGAATGAAGGAAACTTTATAGAGGGATTAGATGACCAGACTGCTATACTCTATGGAAATGTATTTTTCTGAGGAATTAAATGAAGTGATTGTTGATAAATAAGAGGTGATTGTGAGATGGGGGGGAGAGAAACATTTGGGCAAAGAAAGCAGAGGAAAATTGAGTCCTGGTAACACCATTGTTTCATTTTAACTTTCCCGAAAATAAAATGTAAAAACATTTTCGGACCAAAATAGAGTGCACACACACACACACACACACACACACACACACACACACACACACACACACACACACACACACTGCAACAGCCAGAGGGTTTGATGAGATTTTAAAAGAACCCAACGTTTCCATTCATTCTATCTCCTCTAAACGAATAAATAGAATTTCCAAACCACTTTTCTTCCTACTGTGCGGCAGCAGCGCCTGAGATGAAGAAAAAGAAAAACGACTTGTCCCGGCACGCCATGTGAAATCATGTTTGGTTTCTGAGTGCCAGAACCAATCTTCCTCGCTTCCTCGCTCCCTCCCAGGGTCCAGGGCGTAAAGGGATCTGTCTAGCAGTGTCATAAGTGCAGAGAGCCAGGGGAAAATAAAGCAGAATTTCCCTGGGGCTCTCCACCCTCCTTCCCTCCATCCCTTCTTTCTTCCCTCCGTTCTCACTTCAGGGTGCTGTTTGTGTTTTGGCGAGAGATATATCACACCGCCGCGGCGTTAGAGAAACAGACAGTGGGTGAGACGGAGGAAACGGCTTCCCCCTCAGGTCATGTGGCATGAGGTCAAGACCTCTCGCTGCCGGTTGGCCAATTTGAATGAACGCTGGCTGTCATTAACCCTGACCTAGAGCGGTGGACTGACACCCCATTCCCTCTCACTCCACCCTGACCCCTCTATCACCACGCCAGCTCCCCCACGTTCACGTCCCCCCTAGCTTAGTGATGACTGGGCCACACATCGTATTCCCACAAACACATACACACACACACACATGCTCACACACACACACACTGATATGGATGGATGAATGGACACATGCATACTGCACCCCATGCTGTGTAAGGCTTGCTTGATGGGGGTTGAGCTTCGAATGCATGGCTTTCATTTCTAGTAAGCGTTAGCTTTTTTATCTCTTCCAGACGCAGGCCCTGGCTATCACTACGGGGTCTCTGACTGCCTCTCTGCCTGTACGAGAGATTGAAAGCCGGTCATGACAGCCACGGGTGATTGAATGCCTCAGTCATTCAAGCCGAATGAACACACTAAACAAAACGATTGAGCCACAGGGAGATACTGTGGTCAGACTGTGGGGGCTGTGGTGGCCCGGCTCAGGCTCCCAAACTAGTTCCTAAAACTAAACTCAAAACACATATCAGCCAACTGGTACATGCTTTACTGGAGCCAATAAGAAAGATGTTTTGTTGTGCAGTTCATGTCAATAACGTGTGACCTTCACAGATTTGAAGTCCCTAACTGAAAGAGATGAATGGTTGTTGGGAATGGTTGATTTGTTCCTGATTTGATCTATGTTAATATCTCAGTCAAACACGGAATGAATGAATAGCAGATTGTCTAGACGTGAATATGTTTCTGTTCTGTATTCTTAGTGGTACCACCAACACCAATCAATAAGAACTAATCATTATTTAGGAATGTTACTTAAGGCGTATGTGTGTGTGTGTGTGTGTGTGTCTGTCTGTCTGTCTGTCTGTCTGTCTGTCTGTCTGTCTGTCTGTCTGTCTGTCTGTCTGTCTGTCTGTCTGTCTGTCTGTCTGTCTGTCTGTCTGTCTGTCTGTCTGTCTGTCTGTCTGTCTGTCTGTCTGTCTGTCTGTGTGTTACCTTGAACATCTGTTGTTATACTGCTATGATAAACATCCAAATCGTTCTGACTCCCACACGCCATGCTTGTTCAAGTCAATAAGGCACATGTGATACACATATGAAATACCCAATGTTTCCTTCTCCCTCCTTACATGTTAACACTACATTACAATTCTATTTCTTATATACCCACTGTCATCCCTTAATAAGACTTTGTCATGAACCAACTTCTAGCTCCACATGACTGAATTCCCAATTAGGCTTCTCTGGGGCTCGTGGACCAACAAATGGGGGAGTGGGGGAACAGAGGGGGGATAGATGGATAGAGGAAGGGTTGAAAACATGCTGTATGTAACTTCATCGTAATATGCCCATGGCGAATGGTGGTGACCCGCTAGCCGTGAACCGTGGCTGGTAATAGAGCTTGGGCCTGACTCTGAGGGGAGTAAACATAAACTATGGGGCCCCATAGTGTTATTGCAGCCAAGCGGCGAGGAAAGGAAGAGAGGGAGATGGATGGAGAGAAAGAAAGAGATGGATGGAGGGAGAGAAAGAGAGAGGGGGTGGTTGAAGGAAGAGAGAGAAGGATATGGAGGAAGAAGTATAGAGAAAAAGTGATGCAGGGGTTAGTTTGGAGAGAAAAAAGAGAGACATGGAGGGTGAGTGAGAGAAAAAGAGGGATAGAGAGAAGAGGAGTGAGTGACGCATTAGTATGGTCATGAATACCAGAAGTGACAGTCGGTAATTAAGTCGCCATGTTTAATTTGTCATGGGTAACCTGCAAGTGACCCCCCATACCCAGCCACCTGAGACTTACACAGGAAGTGTGGCAACATGTACTGTAGTAGCAAAACGGCTAATGTTGGTGAATGAGCTTGTTTGAGTGAAAAATCTTATCGAGACAAAGTAAAGAAATACAAAGTCACAATCATCACATTTTCTACTTTTGTTACATGAATCCGATGCACTACGGGTGCATGCCTGAGTGTAGATAACTTGTGACTTGATGAGCAAGGGTCAGGTTCTGTTTGGGTGCTATTCTGTAACACAACTTAATTACTAGCCTCCTGGCTAACCCGGGAAACAATCTGAGTTTAACTCATCTCAAGCCTCAGCGAGCCTAGAGGGATGGATACAGATACCTCAACATGGTTTACTCTTCACCTGCTTTGAAGGAGCCCTGAGGAGAGTAGGGTAGAAGGGTAGAGGCCAGCTTTGGATGGTTTGGATGGAAGCAAGGGAGTAAAGGAACTCTGAGGTTAGGACAGGTTGAGGTGTGGTTAGGAGGGTATGAGGTGCTGTCTCGTTATCCTAGCCGCCCAGGGAGTCTCAAGTATCTTGTTGCCAATGAATTTTAGTGTTGACCTCGTCAAACTTCATTTCTCCTCTTTACCTCCACTCTTCTACATCCCCCCTTTTTTCTTCTCTTCTTCCAACCCTCCTCTTCCACACACATTCCATCCACCCCAGGTCTGCTTCGTTCCAAGCAAACACCAAAAGAAAAAGCCATGAAAACATTTTCAAACAACAAGCAAAAAAAGAGAAAGAGAAAAGGCAAGACAAGATAAAAAAACCGCCTATATATGTTAAAAAACCAGACCGGTGTCTTGTACCAGACTTTGGTATCCGAGTCAAAAGAAATACATAAAAGTGTTTTCTGTTTCACTTCAGTGGATTGAAAAAGTGTTCAGAGACAGAGAGGCTTTCAGAAACATTGATGCATAACTCTTTTCAGCCATAGATTCTCTCACCTGTCCAGAGTGTCCAGTATCTCTGTGATCTCGCATTGTGGCTCATGTTTGGTAACGCAGTTGAAAGCTAGCCTTTCACTCCCAGACTTGGCAGGTGGCTCTGATTTGCTCTTTGAAAGGCCACAGGTGTACCAACGTTTATAAAACAAAACTTTAGAATGAACTTTGCGATACTCGCAGAGGTTATGACTTCCAAAGGACAGTCTGTCTATAAATCAAAAGATTCAACTTAATGATGCTAGTTATTTTTTCTCTTCGACTAACCCATTCCGTTTTTATCATGTGGTTGTTTCATGATCTAATAGCATGTGATCGATCGCATGCCCTTGAACTATTTTATTATTTCTACTAGTGTGGCTCCCTTGGGGTCTTTATGGACCATTTATCACCTTGTTTAGCTGGGTAAATATATAATTAAATATAACATCCCCGGGTTAGCAATGGAGGCTTAGAGAATTCAAACAGACAGTGGCATAGCCCCAACATGAAGGTCTGGGTAATCTGGAAGGAGAGGGGAGAGGGGGGACAGGGGGTCTATGTCACAAAGTTGTCGCCAACCAACAGTATTCCACCATGGGTGTTTGCTTTGCTGAAAAATCCTCAGTCAATCAGCCTTGTGCCTTGGGAGACACATTGGGGAGGGAGAAAAGGAGGAAGAGAGAGGGAGGCACAGACAGCCAAAGATAAAGCAAAAGAGCGAGCAAGAGAGAGAGAAAGAGAGCTGTTCCCATTTCCAAGCTCTATTTATTCTTTATTTTTATTCCCCCTATTCTCTTGTTGTTTGGTTGCAGTGTGTTTAAAGCCTCCTGTCTTTGGGGGAGAGCCACAGCTAGCCACTAGACAGACATACAGACAGACAGACACACACCAGGGAGTCACAGAATTAAAGAGAGAAAAAAAGGAAAGATCACACATGGTTACTTTCTCAAAGTCTGTGGCTAAACTTATAATTGCTCTTCAATTGGGGGATTAGGCCACTGCTGTAACAGAGATACTATTCTGAGGGGACGCCTTTTCCGCCTTCAAAAGATGATCCAACCTCTGACCTGAGCTGAATGGGAAAGTAGCACTGTCTTCAGAGGGTGGAGGGGCGTTTCACTTTTGAGTGGCAATGGGTTAAGATAGCTAGTATCGCTAACAAATACATACAGTATTTATGGGGATTCTTCTATATTGCTCTGTACGTATTAGTCATACATTGAAAATGAAACATTGAGTGAGATGATTGATAGGGATGGGTGATATAGGGAGGTACAAGGACACATTACGATTTAGAGGGTTAAGTATGTTTTTCAAAATGCATGAAGGAGGTCTATTGGTCACACCAACGGGGACCAGGGTATTTTCATTCAAACTCAAACACTATCCATGTCTTGTCAATCAATGATATCTATTATAGTTATCTAATATGAATGGATATGGTGCTCTTGTGTGTCTCTGTATTGTATTCAATGTGAAAAGGTGCCTAAGCTTAGACAAGTACTCGCACGGACAAGACACACAATCACCTCAACCCTGACACAACCATCGTTCAATTTACATAGAGTCTGGCTACCAATCCCAACGCTCATATTACAAACATTTGACATTAGTTATTGTTTGTATACTGTTGAGTGACCCGTTACTTGAAATGTATGTGTGCAACCCCATATATATGAGTATGTCCACATGTGTTTTTTTGTGCCTGTCTATCCACATTTGTGTACTACGGTGCATGCATGCGTGCCTCTGTTATGTCACATGTCCGACACGTCAGTCTCAGTGTCCTGCTTAGGTGTTGTGTGTGCGTGTGTGTGTTTGGTTTTACTATCCTTGTGGGGACCAGAAGTTCTCAGAAAGATAGTAAAACAAGGAACATTCCAACAAGTGAGGACATTTTATAGGTCCGCACAAGGAAAAGTATATTTTAGGCTTAGGGGTTAGGTTTAGGGTTAGGGGTTTGGGATTAAGGTTAGGGTTAATAACCTGTTGGGGCTAGGGGGCAGTATTGAGAATTTTGAAAAAAATATGTGCCCATTTTTAACTGCCTCCTACACCAACTCAGAAGCTAACTGTTTGAATGGTGTCTGTAAGTATAACAGAACTCATATGGCAGTCAAAACCCTGAGACAAATTCTGACAGGAAGTGGATACCTGATATGTTGAATTACCTTTAAGCCTATGCCATTGAAACACACAGGGGCTTATTAATTTTTGAGCACTTCCTATGGCTTCCACTAGATGTCACCAGTCTTTAGAAAGTGTTTTGAGTCTTATACTGTGAGAACTGAACGAACAAGAGCCTTGGAACGGTGGTGGCCGATTAGGCTCTGGCGCGCGAGTTCATGTTTGGTACTCTCGTTCCAAAACGTTTTAAAAGAGAATGCAAACGTCCACCTTGAATATTATTCATGTTCTGGTTAAAAAAGGCACTAATGATTTATGCTATACAACGTTTGACATGTTTGAACGAACGTAAACATTTTTTTTCCCCTCGTTCATGACGAGAAGTCCGGCTGGCATAGATCATGTGCTAACAACACGGAGCTTTTTGGACATAAATTATGAGCTTTTTCAAACAAAACTACATTTGTTATGGACCTGGGATTCCTGGAAGTGACATCTTATGAAGAGAATCAAAGGTAATGGATTATTTACATAGTATTTTCGATTTTAGATCTCTCCAACATGGCGGTTAGTCTGTATCGCAAAGCGTATTTTTCTGGGCGCAGTGCTCAGATTATTGCAAAGTGTGATTTCCCAGTAAGGTTATTTTTAAATCTGGCAATCCGGTTGCGTTCAAGAGATGTAAATCTATAATTCTTTGAATGACAATATAATATTTTACCAATGTTCTCGAATAGTAATTATTTAATTTGTTGTGCTGATTGACTGGCGGTTATTGGAGGGAAACGATTTCCTCAACATCAACGCCATAGTAAAACGCTGTTTTTGGATATAAATATGAACTTGATAGAACAAAAAATGCATGCATTGTCTAACATAATGTCCTAGGAGTGTCATCTGATGGAGATTGTCAAAGGTTAGTGCATCATTTTAGCTGGTTTTCTGCTTCTGGTGACGCCTGTCTTTGAATTGACAAAACATTACACACAGCTATTGTCAATGTACTCTCCTAACATAATCTAACTTTATGCTTTTGCCGTAAAGCCTTTTTGAAATCGGACAACGTGGTTAGATTAAGGAGATGTTTATCTTTCAAAGGGTGTAAGATAGCTGTATGTTTGAGAAATTTGAATGATGACATTTAATTGTTTTCAAATTTGGCGGTCTTGATATTTCACCTGTTGTTGATTGGGTGTACCAGGGGTGGGACGCTTGCGCTTAGAAAACCAATGTGTGTGTGTGTGTGTGTGTGTGTGTGTGTGTGTGTGTGTGTGTGTGTGTGTGTGTAATAGGAGCACCATCACGGTTGCAAACACTGCAGCTGACAATTGACACACTACTATTAGTGTGTGACAGGCCTCATCCTCGTGGTAACAGCAGAAAGCATGGCTAAGACAACATTAAGAGTCAAGATGACCAATCATAGCAGTAAATATGGCTGCTCAATTGTAAACGCCAAACAACCAAACACATGGACTATTGGATTCTGAGTCACAAGACAGGTAGACAATATATTGCCCCCTTCTGACTTTGCTGTCTATGTTAAACTTCTCTGAGACCAGTACAAAGTCCTCTGTGTTCCCCTTTAACTGATCCCAGAACAGCTGTGTGTATTCTAATCTAGTTAAGAGAAGGCAGAGAGGGACTGAGAGAGAGAGAGAAAGAAAGAGAGCGAGAGTGAGAGATTTAGAGTTAGAAAAACTTTTTGGCAAGGCTATACACAAGATACTACCCTCCACAACGTAACCTTCACTCCAAATCAAAACTCCATTACCTGGAAGGATTCCTACTACCAGAATTCTTATTTCCAAGCCATACAGCAAATGCTCTGGTAAACAACCAACAGAAACCTGAAAACACCATCCAACCTGGAACTGAGTGAGTAATGTTTAGTCTGAAGCTACTATTAAAGCCAAGAAAAAAAATACATTACAATGATATATTTTAATTTATAAGGACTGAATGCTAAGTTAAGGCTAACAAACTTGCTGGGTCAGAACAGATATTACTGCAAATTCAGTTAGCACTGAGGTATGAAGTGAGAGGTGTCAAAGCCCTTGAGCCCAACAATGGCAGGAGAGTTTCACAGTCTACCCCGCCCCAACGCAGAGGCCTTGAAGCCCCCTCCCGCTGTTCAGAGGTCTTTACAATACAGTACCCTACGGATGTAAAAAATGAGAAGTCCCGAAAAGAGTAAAAGAATAACGTCCTTGTGGAAAATCAAGAGACACATTTTGCTCACTATTATAAAAATGGGAACATAAGCAACTTCATCTTCCACACAGACCATCCCCTGGCATGGAGCCGTGCTATATTAACACACAATCCCTCTGTTAAGGGGGGGGGGGGGGGGGGGGGGGGTGATGGGTGGAAACTCAGGATACTAGACAACAAGGACTCTGAGTCAGGAAATGTCAACCTGTACAATTCTGGAACAGTAATGGTACAGGGCAACCCCAAACAGTTTCAGCTGGACTTTCACATAATCAAAGAGCTAGCACAGCAGGATAAGCTCTCTCTTGAGAAAGATACCCCCACCCTGAGCGTGTCAGACTAGACCTCTTCATTATACAACCCCACAGACGAGCAACCCCAAGAGAAAGTCAACCTCCCAGCACAGAGCACTACTCGCTCATTGAAATAAAGGATACATTCCCCCAGATAGAGGTAAGGCAGGTGGAGCTTGAACAGCAGGTGAACACACTTCAGAGGTTATCTCCACCCTGTGGTTATCTCCACTCTGCTATCACGAAAATACTTCCACCCTGCTACCATAAAGCAGGTAAATGCAAGTATTTCCCGTGACTGTGCCTCAAAACCAAATGTCTACCTGGCCCGCCACTCCACCCTGGACTTGAACAGTCTTTACAACCAGGTCCAACTATGCAAGGCAGCAGTGCCCACATTCACCCGGAACCTAAAGGACATTGCCAATAACCGCAGCCCCAACACCACACAGAAGCAACAGATCAACAGACACCCCACCCAGACCAGCGAGACCCACCCCCCTCCCCACACATAGAGGACCCACGCCAAGAGGACCTACATCCAGACCACAGCACCACCAGCCACATCCACACCCCCACCCCAACCAATCAACACCCCCCGAAGCCAACCATGCCCACACTCCATTTAGGTACCCTCAGATCAGACCTATGCCCATCCTGCACACCCCATGCCCCCAACTCCCGCAAAGAGGGCCTCAACATGAAAATCACACATACGCCCAGGCCGTGAGCAGGCAAATAGGCCCAACCCCCAATCTTACACTAGCCCAAGCCAATGGCATGTACCAAATGCTCAGCAGGCTCTGCTCACACTTACTGGTATGAGGCCAAACCACACAACTAACAACATTGGACACTTTTTGGAACACAAAGCCTTCACTATCTCATCCTGGAATATCCAAGGCCTGAGGTCATCTGCTTTTGGCCTAAAGAGCAGGAACCTGGACTTCACCAAAGAAATCAGAAATACAGACATTGTCAAGAAACAGACAAGAAACATGGTATAGAGGAGATGGACCCACTGGTTGCTCTCTAGGTTATAGAGAGCTGGTAGTCCTATCCACCAAACTACCAGGTGTGAAACAGGGAACGGACTCAGGGGGTATGCTAATTTGGTATAGATTAGGCCTAACTTACTCTATTCAATTATTCAACACAGGAACATTTTACATTTGGCTAGAAATTCAAAAGAAAATAATCTCAACAGAGAAAAATGTACTCCTGTGTGCTACCTATATCCCCCAACTAGAATCCCCATACTTTAATGAAGACCGTTTCTCCATCCTGGAGGGGGAAATCAATAATTTCCAGGCCCATGGACATGTGCTAGTCTGTGGCTACCTAAATGCCAGAACTGGACAAGAACCTGACACCCTCAGCACACAGGGGGACAAACACCTACTTGAAGGTGACAGCATTCCCTCCCCCATATGCCCCCTTTGGCACAACGACGACAACATAACCAACAAAAACGGGTCACAACTCTTGCAGCTCTGTCGCACGCTGGGTATGTACATGGTCAGTGGTAGGCTTTGAGAGGACTCCTACTGTACGTACACCTATAGCTCATCTCTTGGCAGTAGTACTGTAGACTACTTTATCACTGACCTCAACCCAGAGTCTCTCAGAGCGTTCAGTCAGCCCACTGACACCCCTTTTAGATCACAGCAAAATCACAGTCTACTTGGACAGAGCAATACTCAATTATGAGGCATCAAATCCAAAGGAACAGTATAATATTAAGAAATGCTATAGATGGAAGTAATGTGGAAACCTACCAAAAAACAATTAGGCAACAACAAATTCAATCCCTTTTAAACAAATTCCTGGACAAAACGTTTCACTGTAATAGTTAAGGTGTAAACTTGCCAGTAGAAAATTTAAACAGTATATTTGACCTCTCAGATTCCTTATCAAATCAAAAAAATGTCAAACAGAAAACAAAAGAAAATTAACAACAATGACAAATAGTTTGATGAAGAATGCAACAACCTAAGAAAGAAATTGAGAAACCTATCCAACCAAAAACATAGGGGCCTGAAAATCTGAGCCTACACCTTCAGTATAGTGATTCCCTAAAACAATACAGAAATACGCTATGGAAAAAGAAGGAACAGCACATCAAAAATCAGCTCAATATAATTGAAGAATCCACAGACTCTAACCACTTCTGGGAAAATTGGAAAACACTAAACAAACAACAACACGAGGAGTTATCTATCCAAATGGAGATGTATGGGTAAACCACTTCTCCAATCTTTTTGGCCCTATAACAAACAAACATCAAAAACATATACATGTTCAAAAAGAAATCTTAGAATCAACTATTAAAGACTACCAGAACCCCCTGGATTCTCCAATTACATTGAATGAACTACATGACAAATCCTCCAAACCAAAAAGGTCTGTGGTGTTGATGGTATCCTCAATGAAATTATAAAATATACAGACAACAAATTCCAATTGGCTATATTTAATCTATTTAACATCATCCATGGCATATTCCCTAATATTTGGAACCAAGGCCTGATCACCCCAATCCACAAAAGTGGAGACAAATTTGACCGCAATAACTACCGTGAGATATGCCTCAACGGCAACCTTTGGAAAATCCTCTGCATTATCATTAACAGCAGACTCGTACATTTCCTCAGCGAAAACAATGTACTGAGCAAATGTCAAATTGGCTTTTAAAAAAATGTATGTATGACAGACCACGCATTTACCCTGCACACCCTAATTGACAAACAAACAAACCAAAACAAAGGCAACATCTTCTCACGCTTTGTTGATTTAAAAAAAAAGCTTTAGACGCAATTTGGCTGAGGGCCTGCTATACAAATGTATGGAAATTGGTGTTGGGGGAAAAACATACAAGTGTGTGGTTAAAATTGGCAAAAAACACACACATTTCTTTCCACAAGGCATGGGGATGAGACAGGGACGCAGTTTAAGCCCCACCCTCTTTAACATATATATCAACAAATTGGTGAGGGCACTAAAACAGTCAAACAGTCTGCAACACCCGGCCTCACCCTACTAGAATCTGAAGTCAAATGTCTACTGTTTGCTGATGATCTGGTGCTTCTGTCCTCAACCAAGGAGGGCCTACAGCAGCACCTAGATCTTCTGCACAGATTATGTCAGACCTGGGCCCTGACAGTCAATCTCATTAAGACAAAAATAATGGTGTTCCAAAAAAGGTCCAGTTGCCAGGACCACAAATACAATTTCCATCTAGACACCATTGCCCTAGAGCACACACAAAACTATACATACCTCAGGCTAAACATCAGCGCCACAGGTAACTTCCACAAAGCTGTGAACAATCTGAGAGACAAGGCAAGAAGGGCCTTCTATGCCATCAAAAGGAACACAACATTTGACATACCAATTAGGATCCGGCTGAAAATACTTAAATCAGTTATAGAACCCATTGCACTTTATGGTTGTGAGGTCTGGGGTCCGCTCACCAAAAACATTTTCACAAAATGGGACAAACACTAAATTGAGACTCCGCAGGCAGAATTCTGCAAAAATATCCTCTGTGTATAACGTCAAACACCAAATAATGCATGCAGAGCAGAATTAAGCTGATACCCGCTAATGATCAAAATCCAGAAAAAAGCTGTTAAATTCTACAACCACCTAAAACAAAGCGATTCCCAAACAATAGCAAAGACATCACCAACAGCTAAATGAACCTGGAGAAGAGCCCCCTAAGCAAGCTGATCATGGGGCTCAGTTTACAAACACAAACAGACCCAACAGAGCCCCAGGACAGCAATACAACTAGACCCAACCAAATCATGAGAAAAAAAAGAAAATGGAACTGGAATGCTATTTGGCCCTAAACAGAGAGTACACAGTGACAGAACAACTGACCACTGTGACTGACCCAAATTTAAGGAAAGCTTTGACTATGTACAGACTCAGTGTGCAAAGCCTGATATTGAGAAAGGCTAACGAAGGCAGACCTGGCTCTCAAGAGAAGACAAACTGAGCTGCACTTCCTAACCTGCCAAATGTATGACCATATTAGAGACACACATTTCCCTCAGATTACACAGAACCACAAAGAATATGAATACATACATACAAATACGAATACATTTTTTGCTTTAGCAATGTAAACACATATTTCCCATGCTAATAAAGCCCCTTAAATTTACATTTTATTGAAATTGATAGAAAGAGAGAGAGAGAGAGAGAGAGAGAGAGAGAAAGAGAAAAGGCTAGCGTAAAGTGCTTTACCCACTAGCTTTAATAAGACTGATAAATGGCTCTTTATTTACCATCCAGTGTCACTGATGACAGATAACCTGTACTTAAGGGAACAGGGGTGGGATCCCAAAAAATCTATGTGTGTGTGAGAGAGAGTGAGAGTGAGAGAGAGATAGAAAGAGAGAGAGAAAAACAAAATCTGGATTCACTTCTTATTGAGTATTGATGCAGGCGTGGATCATAAATGTAAGAAGGTGTGTGGGTTGGTTGGTTCTTCTATCCATGTGTGGACCTACTGTCGCCAAGTGTCCCCACAAGTTTAGCCTGTTGGGGCTAGGGGGCAGTATTTTCACGGCTGGATAAAAAAACGTACCCGATTTAATCTGGTTACTAATCCTACCCAGTAACTAGAATATGCATATACTTATTATATATGGATAGAAAACACCCTAAAGTTTCTAAAACTGTTTGAATGGTGTCTGTGAGTATAACAGAACTAATTTGGCAGGCAAAACCCTGAGACATTTTCTGACAGGAAGTGGATACCTGATGTGTTGAATTACCTTTAAACCTATGCCATTGAAACACACAGGGGCTGATTAATGTTTTGGCACTTCCTATTGCTTCCACTAGATGTCACCAGCCTTTACAAAGTGTTTTGAATCTTCTACTATGAGATCTGACCGAACAAGAGCCTTGGAACGGTGATGGCCGATTAGACTCTGGCGCGCAAGGTCATGTTGGGTACCCTCGTTCCAAAACGTTTTAAAAGAGAATGCATTCGTCCACCTTGAATATTATTCATGTTCTGGTTAAAAAAGGCCCTAATGATTTATGCTATACAACGTTTGACATGTTTGAACGAACGTAAATATATTTTTTCCCCTCGTTCATGACGAGAAGTCCGGCTGGCTTAGATCATGTGCTAACAACACGGATCTTTTTGGATATAAATGATGAGCTTTTTGAACAAAACTACATTCGTTATGGACCTGGGAATTCCGGGAAGTGACATCTGATGAAGAGAATCAAAGGTAATGGATTATTTACATAGTATTTTCGATTTTAGATCTCTCCAACATGGCCGTTTGTCTGTATAGCAAAGCATATTTTTCTGGGCGCAGTGCTCAGATTATTGCAAAGTGTGATTTCCCAGTAAGGTTATTTTTAAATCTGGCAAGTTGATTGCGTTCAAGAGATGTAAATCTATAATTCTTTAAATGACAATATAATATTTTACCAATGTTTTCTAATTTTAATTATTTAATTTGTGGTGCTGACTTGACTGCCGGTTATTGGAGGGAAACGATTTCCTCAACATCAATGCCATAGTAAAACGCTGTTTTTGGATATAAATATGAACTTGATAGAACTAAAAATGCATGCATTGTCTAACATAATGTCCTAGGAGTGTCATCTGATGGAGATTGTCAAAGGTTAGTGCATCATTTTAGCTGGTTTTATGGTTTTGGTGACCCTGTCTTTGAATTGACAAAACATTACACACAGCTATTGTCAATGTACTCTCCTAACATAATCTAACTTTATGCTTTCGCCGTAAAACCTTTTTGAAATCGGACAACGTGGTTAGATTAAGGAGATGTTTATCTTTCAAAGGGTGTAAGATAGTTGTATGTTTGAAAAATTTGAATTTTGACATTTATTTGGTTTCAAATTTGGCGCTCTTGAAATGCACCTGCTGTTGATAGGGTGCACCACGGGTGGCACGCTAGCGTCCCACATAGCCCCAAGAAGATAGTAAAACAAGGAAAATTCTCCCTCGTGGGGACATTTCCCACATCCCCTTGAGAACA
The DNA here is from genome assembly GCF_965601325.2 of Salmo salar. Taxonomy (NCBI): domain Eukaryota; kingdom Metazoa; phylum Chordata; class Actinopteri; order Salmoniformes; family Salmonidae; genus Salmo; species Salmo salar. The sequence goes on from NC_138308.1 coordinate 66,377,849, forward strand.
AAGGCTATTTTAAGATTAGGGGTTAGGTTTAGGGTTAGGGTTAGGAGTTAGGTTTAGGTTTAGAGCTTGGGTTAGGGTTACGGGTCATTGGTTACTGGTTTGGATTATGGTAAGGGTTAGGGTTAGGTTTAGGGTTTGGAGTTAGGAAAAATATGATTTTTTATTTGGAAATTAATTTTAGGTCCCCAGGAGGATAGAATAACATAACATGTGTGTGCGTGCGTGTTTGTATACCTACTTGCGTGTGTGTCTGCGTGTGTGTGTTTGTGGATCCTGTAGGCATAATTTCTCATTCCATACAGTTTTGATTCTCCTGCCCATTTCACAGAGGATCAAACCACTAGGGGGAGTGTGTCTTTATCTTCATTAAAATCAACGTCAATACCCGAGCACCAGTATAATTTAGTGTGATGCGCCATCCACACTCACACTGCCGCAATGCTGTGAGACTAGCTAGGGGCTATATCACCAGAGAAACCTCATAAACCACCACCACCAAACGTCCTTGCAAAACACATTCCTTTTCCTCCTCCTCAACGACCTAATATCCCATCCTCCCGCTTCTGACAGAGACGATTATGATACAAGCGTTTAAGAAAACAATTATTACAAATGAGTAATTAACCACTAATGTTTGAGCAAATTAACAGAGACAGACAGAGGGAGAGCAGTAGGCCCAGGGCGATGGAGGGAGGAGGAAGGGAGGGAGGGAAGATTAGTACAGCCTGCGCACCACACCGTGTTGGTCATTACACTGAGGGGCGATGAGAGTGACGAGCCTACTGACTTGAAAAACACACACACAAGACGGCTCAACTGGGCAACAGGGTGTGTGCAACGCAAGCAAAGTATAGTGTGTTCTCTCTGTCATGCTCTGTGTCTTCCTTCCTCATCCATCATCACTAAACACCTGTATCACTCTGTATCACGATTACCTTTAGACTACCTCTCCCTCTCCCTCTCTCTCTACAGTATGACATCATCTTTCTCTCTCCCTCCCTCCCTCCCTCTGTGCTTACTGTTGCAGCTATCTCTATTAAGATCAAACAAGGTCAGAGCCAGTGAAGTTTGATTGATGAAAATGGAATTTAGATGAAAGCACACTTCAGATAATGAAGATATGCAGCGAAAGATTAAAATGGAGTCGAGGCTGCAATTGCTGAGGTGCTAACCAAATTAATATTGAAATTGATGTATGTTTGGCTTCTGCCGAGACAATCCCCATGTGTTTTTTGGGGCCCCCAGGCAAAGTCAATTTTTATTTTTATTTAATTATCATTTGGGAGTGAAGCAAAAGTTGGATTATTTTAACTGACGGAGCGTTTCCTCTCTCGTTTCCCCCGAATTAAAGATGGACGTTTAGCACAAGGTAGGCAGTTAGATAAGATTTAATTAGGAGAGTTTCAATACACTTTTTTTTGTTCTGTTGTCAGGACTATTTGTGCACGTGTGTTTGTGTGTGTGTGTGCATGAGCATATATGTGTGCGCGCGTTTGTCTATGTACAAACCGCTTATTTTCTAACAAAAGCCACACACACCTGATAATCAGAGCTATCTCTGTTTAAACCACTGATTTGTTGTATCTGTGTGTGCCTGGTGAGATGAGTGTCTCCAAAGATGGGCGGACGGATAAGGCATCAAAGGGCTGAGGCGCTATCAGGGCCCCACATCACTGTCGGATGAATGAGACGCCCACACTAATCCTCCATATAAAATAGACCAATCCTTCAAGGGACTTCTTCGAGTGCACTTAGCAACCACGTCCTCCTTCTTCTCCCTTCCAATGAAGATTCCAGGAAAAACACGACCTAACATATCTCAGTGTTTATCGCATTGTCTCAGTTTCAGCCCCAGTCCTATTACATCCAATTACTGAGTAGGAGAAAGGGCGTCCATTTTGGGGAGATAATGTGAGGATGGTGTTGGTTAATGTCTGTTGCACAACTTAGACGCAGTACATTGGCACTTCTTAAAGGTTGGTGAAAAACACAATTATCACTGCTGGGTCCCTCCAACAATTTTTTTAGAATATTTTTTTTTTTTAAATAAGAGATTAAAAAACAGCCTTGTATATTCAATTTGCCCTGATTTGTTCTCTCCTAACCCTACTGAGAACTGGCCCTGGAGTTAAATATGTGGACTGAGCAAAAAACCAGTCTGTAGGCTGAAAAAAAAATGTGCTATGTTGAATAGAAATGGCTAACAAAGGCAGTCTTTGTCAGGCTGTAGGAAAACACTCTGAAACACCCACAAAGCATTTCACCTTTCCTGAATCAGGGGTCGATCAAAGGTGAAACAGGCATTATCACTGGACACCTGTATCTGCTCTACGATTAACGGTGACTAGACCCTGCTCTGTCACTCACTCCGTGTCACTGGCAGCTGGGATACAAGGAATAAAATAATCATGAGTGAGACGGGGGGCCCGGTCAGCGGACAGAACGGATCAGGTGTCGTGTTGAAATAAGCCCCCATCCCTCTCCTTCCCTCCCTCCCTCCAACCTTCTCGCCCTTCACACACAGAGAAGGTGAAAGCACCTGAGGGTGCCTTGTTGTTCCCACACAGGTAATCACAATGACAAACCAAGGGAGGAAGGGATGGATGGAGGGTGTGAGAGAAGGAGGCAAAGAGAGAGAACAACAGGGTGTATTGATGTAACATTTAGATGAGGGATTCCCAAACTCGGTCCTGGCTTGTGTTCCTAGCTCCAACGGTGCAGTAATATATAACAATTCACAACAATACACACAAATCAAAAGTAAAATAATGGAAATAAGAAATATATAAATATTAGGACGAGCAATGTCGGAGTCCGGAGCATGTATATGTATATACAGTGCCATCGGAAAGAATTCAGACCACTTTTTCCACATTTTGTTACGTTACAGCCTTATTTTAAAATTGATTAAATTGTTTTTTCCCTCATCAATCTACACACAATACCCCATAATGGCAAAGCAAAAACAGTTAAACATTTTTTGGCAAATTTAAAAAAAAGAACAAATTGAAATATCATTTACATTTACATACGCAGACCCTTTACTCAGTACTTTGTTAAAGCACCTTTGACAGTGATTGCCGCATCAAGTCTTCTTTGTATGAAGCTACAAGCTTGGCATACCAATAATGGGGAGTTGCTCCCATTCTTCTCTGCAGACCATCTCAAGCTCTGTCAGGTTGGATGGGGAGCGTTGCTGCACAGCTATTTTCAGGTCTCTCCAGAGATGTTCGATCGGGTTCAAGTCCAGGCTCTGGCTGGGCCACTCAAGGACATTGAGAGACTTGTCCTGAAGCCACTCCTGTGTTGTCTTGGCTGTGTGCTTAATGTTGTTGTCCTGTTGGAAGGAGAACCTTCGCCCCAGTCTGAGGTCCTGAGCTCTCTGAAGCAGATTTTCATCAAGGCTCTCTCTGGACTTTGCATCGTTCATCTTTGCCTCGATCCTGACTAGTCTCCCAGTCCATGCCACTGAAAAACATCCCCAAAGCATGATGCTGCCACCACCATACTTCACCGTAGGGAATGTGCCAGGTTTCCTCCAAACTTGACGCTTGGCATTCAGGCCAAACAGTTCAATCTTGGTTTCATCAGATCAGAGAATCTTGTTTCTCATCGTCTGAGAGTCCTTTAAGTGCATTTTACTGAGGAATGGCTTCCGCCTGGCCATTCTATCATAAAGGCCTGATTGGTGGAGTGCTGCAGAGATGGTTGTCATTCTGGAAGGTTCTCCCAACTCCACAGAGAAACTGTGGAGCTCTGTCACAGTGACCATCGGGTTCTTGGTCTCCCCCCGATTGCTCCGTTTGGCAGAGCGGCCAGCTCTAGTTGGAGTCTTGGAGGTTCCAAACTTCTTGCATTTTAGAATGATGGAGGCCACTGTGTTCTTGGGGACCTTTAATGTTGCAGATCATTTTTTGTTACCCATCCCCAGATCTGTGCAACAACACAATCCGGTCTTGGAGCTCTACGGACAATTCCTTTGATGTCATAGCTTGGTTTTTGCTCTGACTTGCACTGTCAACTGTAGGACCTTATATAGAGAGGTGTGTGCCTTTCCAAATCATGTTCAATCAATTGAAATTACCACAGGTGGACTTCAATTAAGTTGTAAAAACATCTCAAGGATGATCAATGGAAACAGGATGTACTTGAACTCAATTTCGAGTCTCATTGCAAAGGGTCTGAATACCTATGTAAATAAGGTATAGGGGGCAGTATTTTGACGTCCGGATGAAAGGCGTGCCCGTAGTAAACTGCCTGCTACTCAGGCTCAGAAGGTAGGATATGTGTAGTAGAGTGATGTTGTTCCCCTAGATTATGCACTAAGTTGCGCAAAAGGACAGTTCAAGTAGGCCAGGTCAAGAGGGGATGTTAATAAGTTAATAACAATAATAATAATTCAATGTGTTTTCTTTATTTAATTACAGCAGCATAGTTAATGTTATTTTTCAGTGTACAAACATTTTTTGATATCTACATCGTAAATACACCTAATTGTAAAAGTTGGTATATTTTGGTTTGGTCCATCGCGGGTTATCCGTACTTACGTACCCTTTTATCGTTCTCTTTTGCCGGACCTTCAGCTAGCAAGGTATGTTGTCCGTGGCGCCGTAATTTGGCAATATAAAACTGTGGTAAAGTTACATAAAGTGCTGTTACGCAACTATAGGTTTTGTTACAATGTGAACAATTATAAAGATTTATGTTAACAACTTTCACCAAGCTCGCTAATTAGGGTACCTATTGTAACTTGGGAGTATTTGGGACCGTGTTTGAGTGAGTTGCTATGTGCTCACGCAGGTGCCCGAGAGCTGTGACTGCACCGAGGGCTAACATATTGTGTGTTGTCTCTTCGTGTGCAGGTATGTCTTTTATTTTGTTCCGAATATGTTGTATACCATTTTAATTGTATAGTGTGCTGTTGGGCACTGAATGTATGTATGCAGTTCCCGCTCTTTTGCCGGACCTTCAGCTAGCAAGGTGCCCGAGAGCTGTGACTGCACCGAGGGCTAACATATTGTGTGTTGTCTCTTCGTGTGCAGGTCGAATAAAAATGATTCTACCAACAGAATTCCAGTTGTGGCAGTGTCCTAAATAAAAATACACAACGCAGAACAAACCACGCTACATATGCATATTATTAGTAGATTTGGATGGAAAACACTCTGAAGTTTCTAAAACTGTTTGAATGATATGTGTGAGTATAACACAACTCATATGGCAGGCAAAAACCTGAAAAAAATCCAACCAGGAAGTGTGGAAATCTGAGGTTTGTAGTTTTTCAAGTGATTGCCTATACAGTATACAGTGACTTAGGGTTCATTTTGCACTTCCTAAGGCTTCCACTAGATGTCAACAGTCTTTAAAACATTGTTTCATGCTTCTACTGTGACTGGGGAGATAATAAGAGCTGACTCAATAAGTGGACTGCCTGAGGCCAATGAGTTGTTTACTGCGCCGTCACGCAGGCCGCCGTTCCTTCTTTTTCCTCTGTAATGAATACGCTATTGTCCGGTTGGAATATTATCGAAGATTTATGATAAAAAGACCCTAAGGTTTGATTGTAAACATCGTTTGACATGTTTCTACGAACTTTTTTTGACTTTTCGTCGTGACATTTTGTGCACGCTTCCTGCATTTGGAGTATTGGACTAAACGCGCGAACAAAAAGGAGGTATTTGGACATAAATGATGGACTTTACCGAACAAAACAAACATTTATTGTGGAACTGGGTTACCTGGGAGTGCTTTCTGATGAAGATCATCAAAGGTAAGTGAATATTTATAATTCTATTTCTGATTTTAGTTGACTCCAAAATGGTGGGTATCTGTATTGCTTGTTGTTGTTGTGTGAGCGCTGTACTCTGATTATTGCAAAATCTGCTTTCGCCGTAAAGCTTTTTTGAAATCTGACACAGCGGTTGCATTAAGGAGAAGTGTATCTATAATTCTTTGAATAACTGTTGAATATTTTAGCAACGTTTATGATGAGTATTTCTGTAAATTGATGTGCTCATTCACTGGACATTTTGGGAGGGAAAACATTTCTGAACATTACACGCCAATGTAAAATGGGGTTTTTGGATATAAATATGAACTTTATCGAGCAAAACATACATGTATTGTATAACATTAAGTCCTATGAGTGCCATCTGATGTAGATCATCAAAGGTTAGTGATTAATTTTAGCTGTATTTCTGGTTTTTGTGAAGCTGTGTGAAAATGGCTGTGTGGTTTTTCTTGTCTCGGCGCTGTCATAACATAATCTAATGTTATGCTTCCGCCGTAAAGCCTTTTTGAAATCGGACAATGTGGTTGGATTAACGAGAAGGGTATCTTTAAAATGGGATATAATAGTTGTATGTTTGAGAAATTTGAATTATGAGATTTTTGTTGTTTTGAATTTGCCGCCCTGCTATTTCACTGGCTGTTGAATTGTGTGTCCCGCTAGCGTCCCACATACCCCAGAGAGGTTAATGTCTGGAAAGATTATTTAGTATATCTGTAGAATACGTAGGATAGAATAAACACCAGTCTCAACGTCAACAGTGAAGAGGCGACTCTGGGATGCTGGCGTTCTAGGCAGAGTTCCTCTGTCCAGTGTCTGTGTTCTTTTGCCCATCTTAATCTTTTCTTTTTATATCCAGTCTGCGATATGGCTTTTTCTCTGCCTAGAAGGCCAGCATTTCGGAGTCGCCTCTTCACGGTTGACGTTGAGACTGGTGTTTTGCGGGAACTATTTAATGAAGCTGCCAGTTGAGGACGTGTGAGGCGTCTGTTTCTCAAACTAGACACAATAATGTACTTGTCCTCTTGTTCATTTATACACCGGGGCCTCCCACTCCTCTTTCTATTCTGGTTAGAGCCAGTTTGCGCTGTTCTGTGAAGGGAGTAGTACACAGCCTTGTACGAGATCTTCAGTTTCTTGGCAATTTCTCACATGGAACAGCCTTCATTTCTCAGAACAAGAATAGACAGACTAGTTTCAGAAGAAAGGTCTTTGTTTCTGGCCATTTTGAGCCTGTAATCGAATCCACAAATGCTGATTCTCCAGATACTCAACTAGTCTAAAGAAGACCAGTTTTATTACATCTTTAATCAGAACAACAGTTTTCAGCTGTGCTAACATAATTGCAAAAGGGTTTTCTAATGATCAATTAGCCTTTTAAAATGATAAACTTGGATTAGCTAACACAACGTGCCATTGGAACACAGAAGTGATGGTTGTTGATAATGGGCCTTTGCACAGCGTTTCTAGCTACAATAGTCATTTACAACATTAACAATGTCTACACTGTATTTCTGATCAATTTGATCTTATTTTAATGGACCAAAAAAGTACTTTTCTTTCAGAAACAAGGACATTTCTAAGTGACCTCAAACTTTTGAACGGTAGTGTATGTACACACCAGCGCGCACACACACATACACAATATAAAACTGCCTTAATTAATTCCCATCAAAAGGCCAAGGCCAATAGAACATAACATCCAAAGCAGAAATCCTACGACATGGCATCCTATTACATGGCATTTCAGTCCTTTAATCTAATAATAATGTCCAGCTCCTTGCCTTTGACTCTGTCTGAATAAACGGCCTGTGTTTTGTCTGCTTCGCTTGAAAACAGGTTTTTCCCATTCACTCTAATGTGAACCAAGTGTGGATGCTAACCGTAGCGTAACGCCCCGGTAATGATAGCCTTCATTGGGCTTGCTAATTTAACCCACGGTGTATCGGGAGGTAGGGGCTCGAGGAAGGGGTTGCTATTCATCAAATACAAGAAGTTAAGTGTGTGTGTGTGTGTAGGGTGTGTAGGGTGTGTATGTTCATGCGCAGGTGTGTGTTTGAGCGTGCATGCGAGTGTGCATTACTCCCTTTAAAACAATAATCAGGTCCCCCAAAACACCATTGTGCTCTACTTCCCTATGTAAATACGAAAAGTAGCTTCATTTTATTTATCTACTGAGCATACCCCATTATGATTAATGTAGGTTAACAGAGTATTAGACTACTTATTAGAGATACCATCTATATTTCAGGGTTAATGAAATACTGAATATATTTATTTATTTCCCCTCTCCTTCTCTCTGAAACATTTGGTCTGGAATGGAAACAAGTCACACGTATGAAAACCCCATACATTACAGTTAACACAGCTAATGCATTAGAATCCATTAACATACAGCAAAACATGTAAATAAAAGTTTCTAATCCTTAGCCGAGTATTAGAGCTTCTCAACTGGCTGTATTCTACTGTGTGGAAACATTCTAGTCTCTTACTATTGACTTGATGTTTGTGTGATGTTTTCTCTCGTGGGGGTGTGCCTGAAGTGTAGGAGGCGTGAGGTGTTAAGGTGACTGTCCCCTACACATGATGCATCTGGAGCATCTGTGGTGGTTCGCTGATAGGGGTGTGTTGCAACAGCTGTGGAAACATGTTTTCAAGGTAGCTGACACACAGACATAGATGCAAGCGTGGAGACACACACGCGCACACACTGAGATGTGTGCTTTGCGTGCTTTGGGTCTCGCCGTGATGACACGTTTCCAGTGAAGACAGACATAGACACAGTGCTGTTGCTGTAGTTGTGAAACTGTTATCATAGTGGGTTAGCAGCAGCAGAGTCTTTGTAGCTTTTCTGTTCCAGCCAGGTATGCCAGATGTGTCCTCAACATCTATCTCCACAACTCTCTCACACCCGTCTGTCATGAATAATACAACACATGACCCAAAGTCAACCATCTCTACTTCTTCCAGTTTCTAATCCAACATATTACACATTTTATGACTATATTTGGGGATAAAACACAATGTTAACAGCTCAGAGAGAGATGGATGAGTTATGGAACCTAGTGATAAGAGGTGAACATGCTGGGGGAGTGTTCAGGCTTTACGCCTGGCGCCTTACCAGCAGCCTTGGAGGAGCTCTCTATTGTCTACCCACACACACAAACACACACACACACACACACACACACACACACACACACACACACACACACACACACACACACACACACACAGCAGCCTTAGAGGAACTCTCTGTTGACACATGCACAAGTCCTATCTCTTCCTATCCATTCCCTGTGGCTCAGTTGGTAGAGCACGGTGTTTGCAACGCCAGCATGGTGTGTGCAACACCAGGGTTGTGAAAACGAAATGTATGTATTCACTACTGTAAGTCGCTCTGGATAAGAGCGTCTGCTAAATGACTAAAATATAAAAATGTTAACAAGATCCATCTTTACCATTCCTGTGACCCAATCCTGTACAGTGGTAATGCTGTTTGGCCTTGGTGTCCTTATTTCTAAAGTACAACAACCTCTCTCTCTCTCTTTCTCTCTCTTTCTTTAGCTCTCTCGCTCGCTCTCTCGTTAATATTTCATCAGGCAGGGAATAGCAGATCTGTAGGTCACAGTACTGGCTACAGCAATTAGAAACTTGAACAGTGACCTGACTCTCTCTCACTTGTTCTTTTTTTTAATGCACACTCTTTTTCAAAAGGAATTAACAAGCTGAAATTAATTTGAGCTTTGCTACTATCCTTATAACACAAATCTCAGAACAGCATCTTTGGCCGCTTTTAGGATAACACAGTGCCACCGACGTGCCCCGCTACCAAGGACTGTGGGCCCCCACTCTCCTTCTCCATGGTCGACGTGAGTAAGACATTTAAACGCGTTAACCCTCGCAAGGCTGCTGACCCAGACGGCATCCCTAGCCGCGTCCTCAGAACATGTGCAGACCAGCTGGCTGGTGTGTTTACAGACATATTCAATATCTCCCTATCCCAGTCTGCTCTCCCCACATGCTTCAAGATGGCCACCATTGTTCCTGTACCCAAGAAGGCAAAGGTAACAGAAATGAATCATGAAGTGCTTTGAGAGACCAGTCAAGAATTATATCACCTCCACCTTACCTGCCACCTTAGACCCACTTCAATTTGTATACCACCCCAATAGGTCCACAGACGATGCAATCGCCATCACACTGCACAAAGCCCTATCCCATCTGGACAAGAGGAATACCTATGTAAGAAAACTGTTCATTGACTACAGCTCAGCATTCAACACCATAGTACCTTCCAACCTCATCATTAAGATTGAGGCCCTGGGTCTCAACCCCGCCCTGTGCAATTGGGTCCTGGACTTTCTGACGGGCCACCCCCAGGTGGCAAAGGTAGGAAACAACATCTCCACTTCGCTAATCCTCAACAATGGGGCCCCACAAGGGTGCATGTTCAGCCCCCTCCTGTAATCCCTGTTCACCCATGACTGCGTGGCCATGCACGCCTCCAACTCAATCATCAAGCTTTCAGACGACACAACAGTAGTGGGCTTGATTACCAACAACTACGAGATATCCTACAGGGATGAGGTGAGGGCACTAAGACTGTGGTGTCAGGAAAACAACCTCTCACTCAACGTCAACAAAACAAAGGTGATGATCGTGGACTTCAGGAAACAGCAGAGGGAGCACCCCCCTATGCACATCGATGGGACAGCAGTGGTCGGAACTAGAAGCACATGCATTTCGCTACACTCGCATTAACATCTGCTAACCATGTGTATGTGACCAATAAAAATTTATTTGATTTGAGAAGGTGGAACATTTTAAGTTCCTCAGCATACACATCACAGACAAACTGAAATGGTTCACCCACACAGACAGTGTGGTGAAGAAGGCGCAAAAGCACCTCTTCAACCTCAGGAGGCTGAAGAAATTTGGCTTGTCACCTAAAACCCTCACAAACTGCTGTATCACCACCTGGTACGGCAACTGCACCGCCCACAACCGCAAGGCTCTCCAGAGGGAGGTGCGGTCTGCACAACGCATCACCGGGAGCAAACTACCTGCCCTCCACGACACCTACAGCACCCGATATCACAGGAAGGCCAAAAAGATCATCAAGGAAATCAACCACCCGAACCTCTGCCTGTTCACCCCGCTACCATCCAGAAGTCGAGGTCAGTACAGTTGCATCAAAGCTGGGAGCGAGACACTGAAAAACAGCTTCTATCTCAAGGCCATCAGACTGTTAAACAGCCATCACTGACAGAGAGAGGCTGCTGCCTACATACAGACTCGAAATCATTGGCCACTTTAAAAAATGGATCACTAGTCACTTTAATAATGCCACTTTAATAATGTTTACATATCTTGCATTACTCATCTCATATGTATATAATGTATTCTATACCATCTATTGCATATTGCCTATGCCACTCAGTCATCGTTCATCCATATATTTATATGTACATATTCTTATTCCATCCCTTTACTTAGATGTGTGTGTATTAGGTAGTTGTTGTGGAATTGTTAGATTACTTGTTAGATATGACTGCACTGTCAGAACTAGAAGCACAAGCATTTTGTTACAATCGCATTAACATCTGCTAACCATGTGAATGTGACCAATAACATTTGATTTGAGAGAGGGGAGAGGGGGGGAGAGAGAGAGAGAGCGAGAGAGAGAGACATACAGATAAAGGGAGATAGTGTGTGATCATTAGAAAGCAAATTACAGACTCCTCTTTAAATCTGGGTATTACTCCAAAGCTCCATTGTCCTGAGTCTACACAACTCTGCCAGGACCTAGGATCAAGGGAGATACTAAAGTGTTTTAGTACTATATCTCTTGACACAATGATGAAAATAATCATGGCCTCCAAACCCTCAAGCTGCATACTGGACCCTATTCCAACTAAACTACTGAAAGAGCTGCTTCCTGTGCTTGGCCCTCCTATGTTGAACATAATAAACGGCTCTCTATCCACCGGATGTGTACCAAGCTCACTAAAAGTGGCAGTAATAAAGCCTCTCTTGAAAAAGCCGAATCTTGATCCAGAAATTATAAAAAAAATATCGGCCTATATCGAATCTTCCATTCCTCTCAAAAATTTTTGAAAAAGCTGTTGCACAGCAACTCACTGCCTTCCTGAAGACAAACAATGTATACGAAACGCTTCAGTCTGGTTTTAGACCCCATCATAGCACTGAGACTGCACTTGTGAAGGTGGTAAATTACCTTTTAATGACGTCAGACCGAGGCTCTGCATCTGTCCTCGTGCTCCTAGATCATAGTGCCGCTTTTGATACCATCGATCACCACATTCTTTTGGAGAGATTGGAAACCCAAATTGGTCTACATGGAGAAGTTCTGGCCTGGTTTAGATCTTATCTGACGGAAAGATATCAGTTTGTCTCTGTGAATGGTTTGTCCTCTGACAAATCAATTGTAAATTTCGGTGTTCCTCAAGGTTCCGTTTTAGGACCACTATTGTTTTCACTATATATTTTACCTCTTGGGGATGTCATTCGAAAACATAATGTTAAATTTCACTGCTATGCGGACGACACACAGCAGTACATTTCAATGAAACATGGTGAAGCCCCAAAATTGCCCTCGCTAGAAGCCTGTGTTTCAGACATAAAGAAGTGGATGGCTGCAAACTTTCTACTTTTAAACTCGGACAAAAGAGAGATGCTTGTTCTAGGTCCCAAGAAACAAAGAGATCTTCTGTTGAATCTGACAATTAATCTGGATGGTTGTACAGTCGTCTCAAATAAAACTGTGAAGGACCTCGGCGTTACTCTGGACCCTGATCTCTCTTTTGAAGAACATATCAAGACTGTTTCAAGGACAGCTTTTTTCCATCTACGTAACATTGCAAAAATCAGAAACTTTCTGTCCAAAAATGACGCAGAAAAATTAATCCATGCTTTTGTTACTTCTAGGCTGGACCAACGCAATGCTCTACTTTCCGGCTACCCGGATAAAGCACTAAACAAACTTCAGTTAGTGCTAAATACGGCTGCTAGAATCCTGACTAGAACCAAAACATTTGATCATATTACTCCAGTGCTAGCCTCCCTACACTGGCTTCCTGTTAAGGCAAGGGCTGGATTTCAAGGTTTTACTGCTAACCTACAAAGCATTACATGGGCTTGCTCCTACCTATCTTTCCGATTTGGTCCTGCCGTACATACCTACACGTACGCTACGGTCACAAGACGCAGGCCTCCTAATTGTCCCTAGAATTTCTAAGCAAACGGCTGGAGGTAGGGCTTTCTCCTATAGAGCTCCATTTTTATGGAATGGTCTGCCTACCAATGTGAGAGACGCAGACTCAGTCTCAACCTTTAAGTCTTTACTGAAGACTTATCTCTTCAGTAGGTCCTATGATTAAGTATAGTCCTGGCCCAGGAGTGTTATAATATCCACCCTGCACAGCCAGAAGAGGACTGGCCACCCCTCATAGCCTGGTTCCTCTCTAGGTTTCTTCCTAGGTTTTTGGCCTTTCTAGGGAGTTTTTCCTAGCCACCGTGCTTCTTTCACATGCTTTGCTTGCTGTTTGGAGTTTTAGGCTGGGTTTCTGTACAGCACTTTGAGATATCAGCTGATGTACGAAGGGCTATATAAATACATTTGATTTATATATATATATATTATATATATATATATATATATATATATATATATATATATATATATGAGAGAGAGAGAGAGGAGGAGAGAGAGAGAGAGAGAGAGAGAGAGAGAGAGAGAGAGAGAGAGAGAGAGAGAGGAGAGAGAGAGAGAGAGAGAGAGAGAGAGAGAGAGAGAGAGAGAGAGAGAGAGAGAGAGAGAGAGAGGAGAGAGAGAGAGAGAGAGAGAGAGAGAGAGAGAGAGAGAGAGAGAGAGACGAGAGAGAGAGAGAGAGAGAGAGAGAGAGAGAGAGAGAGAGAGAGAGAGATCTCCCCACATTAATAAAATAAGTTTCCAGCTGTATAATGTTTTACAGCTAAATGAAGATTGACTAAAGAAACTCACTCATTTTCACTGAACAGATTATCGATGACATGATATCTTCAGGCTTAATGGAGAAGAACTTAACCTGTTGGGTCTAGGGGGCAGCATTTGCACGTCTGGATAAAAAAAATTTACCCGATTTAATCTGGTTACTAATCCTACCCAGTAACTAGAATATGCATATACTTATTATATATGGATAGAAAACACTCTAAAGTTTCCAAAACTGTTTGAATGGTGTCTGTGAGTATAACAGAACTCATTTGGCAGGCAAAACCCTGAGACATTTTCTGACAGGAAGTGGATACCTGATGTGTTGTATTGACTTTAAACCTATCCCATTGAAAAACACAGGGGTTTAGGAATATTTTGGCACTTCCTATTGCTTCCACTAGATGTCACCAGCCTTTACAAAGTGTTTTGAGTCTTCTGGAGGGAGATCTGACCGAACAAGAGCCATGGAACGGTGATGTCCCATTAGACACCTGGCGCGCTACTTCATGTTGGGTACCCTCGTTCCAATACGTTATAAAAGGCTATGCATTCGTCCACCTTGAATATTATTCATGTTCTGGTTAAAAAAGGCCCTAATGATTTATGCTATACAACGTTTGACATGTTTGAACGAACGGAAATATATTTTTTCCCCTCGTTCATGACGAGAAGTCCGGCTGGCTTACATCATGTGCTAACGAGACGGAGATTTTTGGACATAAATGATGAGCTTTTTTGAACAAAACTACATTCGTTATGGACCTGTGATACCTGGAAGTGACATCTGATGAAGAGAATCAAAGGTAATGGATTATTTACATAGTATTTTCGATTTTAGATCTCCCCAACATGACGTCTAGTCTGTATCGCAACGCGTATTTTTCTGGGCACAGTGCTCAGATTATTGCAAAGTGTGATTTCCCAGTAAGGTTATTTTTAAATCTGGCAAGTTGATTGCGTTCAAAAGATGTAAATCTATAATTCTTTAAATGACAATATAATATTTTACCAATGTTTTCTAATTTTAATTATTTAATTTGTGACGCTGACTTGACTGCCGGTTATTGGAGGGAAACGATTTCCTCAACATCAATGCCATAGTAAAACGCTGTTTTTGTATATAAATATGAACTTGATAGAACTAAAAATGCATGCATTGTCTAACATAATGTCCTAGGAGTGTCATCTGATGGAGATTGTAAAAGGTTAGTGTATCATTTTAGCTGGTTTTATGGTTTTGGTGACCCTGTCTTTGACTTGACAAAACATTACACACAACTCTTGTAAATGTACTGTCCTAACATACTCTAAATTTATGCTTTCGCCGTAAAACCTTTTTGAAATCGTAAAACGTGGTTAGATTAAGGAGATGTTTATCTTTCAAATGGTGTAACATAGTTGTATTTTTGAAAAATTTGAATTTTGACATTTATTTGGATTCAAATTTGCCGCTCTTGAAATGCACCTGCTGTTGATGGAGTGCACCACAGGTGGCACACTAGCGTCCCACCTAGCCCCAAGAGGTTAAAGATAGCATAGTGATTGTTTGAATGTGTTTGTGTGTGTTGAAGTTTGTCTTTTATAACATTGTTTTACCCCCTGATATAGGGATTACAGTGCCTTGCAAAAGTATTCACCCCCTTTGGCATTTTTCCAATGTTTTTCTTCTTAAAACTGATTTTTGTTGAGTTTGTATCATTTGATTTACACAACATGCCTACCACTCTGAATATGCCAAATATTTTTTCTTGTGAAACAAGAAATAAGACAAAAAAAACTGAAAACTTGAGTGTGCATAACTATTCACCCCCCCCCCCCCCCCCAAAGTCAATACTTTGTAGAGCCACCTTTTGCAGCAAATACAGCTGCAAGTCCCTTGGGGTATGTCTCTGTAAGCTTGGCACATCTAGCCACTGGGATTTTTGCCCATTCTTCAAGGCAAAACTGCTATAGTTCCTTGAAGTAGGATGGGTTCCACTTGTTTACAGCAATCTTTAAGTCATACCACAGATTCTCAATTGGATTGAGGTCTGGGCTTTGACTAGGCGATTCCCAAGATATTTAAATGTTTTCCCTTAAACCACTCGAGTCCTGCTTCAGCAGTATGCTTAGTGTTATTGTCCTGCTGGAAGGTGACCCTCTGTTCGAGTCTCAAATCTCTGGAAGACTGAAACAGGTTTCTCTCAAGAATGTCCCTGTATTTAGCGCCATCCATCATTCCTTCAATTCTGACCAGTTTCCCAGTCCCTGCCGATGAAAAACATCCCCACAGCCTGATGCTGCCACCACCATGCTTTACTGTGAGGATGGTGTTCTCAGGGTGACGAGAGGTGTTGGGTTTGTGACAGACATAGCGTTTTCCTTGATGGTCTCATCTGACCAGAGTACCTTCTTCCATATGTTTGGGGTGTCTCCCACACGCCTTTTGGCAAACACCAAATGTGTTTGCTTATTTTTTTTATTAAAAGCAATGGCTTTTTTCTGGCCACTCTTCAGTAAAGCCCATCTCTGTGGAGAGTACAGCTTAAAGTGGTCCTATGGACAGATACTCTAATCTCTGCTATGGAGCTTTGCAGCTTCTTCAGGGTTATCTATGGTCTCTTTGTTGCCTCTCTGATTAATGCCCCCCTTGCCTGGTCCGTGAGTTTTGGTGGGTGGCCCTCTTTTGGCTGGTTTGTTGTGGTGCCATATTCTTTACATTTTTTAATAATGGATTTAATGGTTCTCCGTGGGATGTTCAAAGTTTTTAAAATATTTTTTATAACTCAACCTTGATCTGTACTTCTCCACAACTTTGTCCCTGACCTGTTTGAAGAGCTCCTTGGTCTTCATGGTGCCGCTTGCTTGGTGGTACCCCTTGCTTAGTGGTGTTACAGACTCTGCAGCCTTTCAGAACAGGTGTATATATACTGCAATGTGACAGATCATGTGACACTTAGATTGCACACAGGTGGACTTTATTTAACTAATTATGTGACTTCTGAAGGTAATTTGTTGCACCAGATCTTATTTAGGGGCTTCATAGCAAAGGGGGTGAATACATATGCACGCACCACTTTTCCATTAATTTCTTCTTTTTTTTGTTAAAACAAGTTTTTTTTTTTATTTCAAATCACCAATTTGGACTATTTTATGTAAGTCCATTACATGAAATCCAAATAAAAATCTATTTAAATTACAGGTTGTAATGCAACAAAATAGGAAAAATGTCAAGGGGGATGAATACTTTTGCAAGGCACTGTAAGACCTTCGATTAACCCATCTGTACCTCACAGAATTAAAGAAGGATTTATATCTATGCCTCTATGCCTCATGCACTATGTCAGCGTGACATCATATGTTAAGAGTGCGTGCGCGCCACCACCATTGTTTCATCATCAACGTGGGCCATGATGCGAGGCTCTAGCTGGATCAATGACCCATTTACTGCAACACATCCAGGAAGTGCAGTTGTCACAGTGTATCAAGCAAGGATTTTGACAGATCACCATGCATTTATCAGCTTATGCAATTTAAGTGGTGTTCCAATCATTAATGCAGTGTACACATGTGCAGCAGGTCCCCATACATATGGTCTCATATAACCACTATGGCCATGCTGACATGGACTGATCCACAGAGTATTACAACCCTGATCTAAGGTCAATTTGTGTTTTGACTCATAATGGGAAATGCTAGGATTGGGGAAGGGTAGGCGGATCCTCGATCTGTGGCTAATATCTATCTACCCAGAGACTCCTGCTAATGGCTGACCCTGTGACCTATTGTCTGTGTCCATACTAGACCTGGTACAGTAGTATTGACCCATACAGAGGGAGGAGGTATGTAGAGCAAGCCTTTTAAAAGCAAAGGGAGAGGGGAGTTACAAGATACCACTGCACTACAAGCTGTGCTTCTCTCCCTGCAAAACCAATTTAGTCATGCAAGTAGGTTGCTTCCGTATACCTGTTTAGCAAAATCAAAACAGCCCATACTACTACTGATATAAAGCAACCAAACATCCACACAGAGAGGGCAAGAGAAAACCCAAATGTAAAATTATAGACAGAGAACAAACACAAATTTAAATAATAAAGAGATGTAATACGTGTTACCTGAAAGAGAGGACAAGGATGAACAAAAACAAGCACACACACACACACACACACACCTGCACATACACCTGCACATACACAACCTTTCAGGCTCACTTTCTAAAAACAGACACAAACTCACACCTCCTTCCCACACAAACCCAGATCTGTCTATCTGGCATGTTTACCAAACCTGCAGAACTTGTCCAATCAGACAGTAAAGCCATGCTTGTCAGTCAGGCATTAGCAGCAATGTCAACAAAGCAGCAGAGGATGAGGCTGAATGCCTATTAGAGCCTGTGAAATTCCCTCCTTTCATATGCAAGTATGGAGGGATTCATCCCTCTCATCTCCTGACAGGCTGCCCGCTGCCTTGGCATGGCCTAGTCATGTTCCCTCGCTCCGACTCTGTATCTTTTTATTCTCCGTTTCATCATTCATTCACTCCCATGCCTCTTTCTGGCTTTCTTCTTACTTGCTCACTCTCGTTCTCATTTTTGTGCTCAATCTCTGTCCTTCTCTCTCTCTCTCTTTCAAACACACTCTATCTGTATCTCTCCCTCTCTCTTTCTCTCTCTAGCTCTCTCTTATTCAGCTCGATTCAATCCCTCATTATCATAAAACTGTTAAGAGCTCAGAAACAGGCTTCCTTATACAAACTGCAGCCAAGAAAACCTGCATAGACACACACGCAAACACACACACGCAGGCACAGAACAAAGTCCTTTGGAATGCAATTGTGCTGTCGGTGAGGCCATGCAAAGCCGAAACACACCACATCAATGTTAAAACAATGTATTTGCATATTTGTCAGACAGAGCTAGCTACTTGATGCTCCCCTGGAGGAATCTAGAATAACCAGTTATATTTGGATTGCCATTCACTGGTTAGTGTCTGTTTGTCACACTGTTTATCAGCCACTGACAGACAGCGCCTGACCGTAAACAGACCCTTGTTCAAACAGGTTAGAAGATGGCCATAGAATGTTATATGACTGTTATCATTAGATCCTATATCATTAGTGGGGTAAATGCTAATTTTCTAATGCAACGCATCGTATTTGCCTGAATACTTAAGACATAGGTCTCTAATGAGCAGACTGCTCAACACGTGACTAAATAAGGTAGAAAATAAATGCAGAGGTCCAAGAATAATAAGGTTAGTTTATATGGTGTAGAATGATCACACAATTGATTGTCAATTGTAAATATGCGTGCGCTGTGTTCAATCTAGTCTTTCTTTGATCTCAGCATGTTGCAGCCAATGAATAAATCAGAGGAGTGTTTTTCATACAAAAGACGGACAAAGGGAGAGACGAAAGCAAACAATTAAATGAGACAACTAGCATGAAGAATACTAGGGCACGTAATTAGACAGTATTAATAAAACATGAAGACAAGGAATGAGGGAAGGAAGGAAAGAGCGTGAAAAAGGAAAGACTTCAAAGTGAGGATGCAACCGCAATTCTATGGAGGTGTGCACTGTGTGTGTGCATGTGTGTGTGTGTGTGTGTGTGTGTGAGTGAGTGTGCGTGTATGTGTGTGTGTGTGTGTGTGTGTGTGTGATGGAGGCTGAGGGCAGTGGCAGGTAGAAAATGGCCCTTGCCTTTTCATTTGACACCACTGCACCTTCAAACAAACAACCCTGGGCCCCCTCGCACACAGATAATCCATTCAAGGTACCAAGCAATTTTCATTATTGACTGGTGAGACACAAGGAGAGGACAGAGAGAGAGAAAAGGAGAGGAGAGAGGAGAATGGAGAATAGGATGAGAAACAGAGAGGGAGAGAAAGCTAATAGGAAATAAAGTGGGGGGGTTAGAGGATGCAAGAGGAAGCTTGAAGGATAGAGGGGGACGAATGATAGAATGAGAAAGGAGATAGAGAGGCGGGGAAGTGGGGGAGCGTGAGTGAGAATGATGTGGCTTGAAAGAGAGGGAAGGGTGATAGAGGGAGCCAGAGGAAGAGAGAGGAGGTAGAGAATGGGATGAGCATTTTGATCTCTAAGGTGGAAAATCAATCATGATCGAGGGTAACGTATGAATGTAGGTATATCCATCTAGGTAATGTACAGTACTATGAAAGTAGGAGCAGCTGTCTAGTTCTCCATGTTTACCAATGGACAGGATATGAATGGAGAGAGCCACGCTACCCATCACACACACATGGGGTACACTGCATTCACACACAAACACAGGGACAATAACTCACAAGTGTGTTTTAGTGATTATGAGTGAGGTACACCCAGGATCTGCTAACACACACCTCTGCAGTCCTAGCCCTACAGCTACTGCATGCTATTCAAATGAAAGTGTGAGTAGAATATCAATCATTGTGGGTGTATCACAATTCCAACACACTTGCATTTAAATTTCCAATGTCACTTTGAGTGTCACTAAACTGTGAGGGGTCAAGGTACTTTGGCACCCATGACGGAGCAGACAGTGTAGGAAGGGCTGTGATTGGTGGAGAGAACATAGGTGGGCTGTGTTTGGTGGAGAGGAGTCAGGTGGGCTGTGTCAGCAGAGCAGACATGGACATGCTCATGAGGTGATGGATGACAGGCTGAGACCCTTTATCTGACCACAGGGGGAACACCAATCAAACACACACACACACACACACACACACACACACACACACACACACACACACACACACACACACACACACACACACACACACACACTGACTGAAGCACACACACACTGACTCACACACACACACACACACACACACACACACACACACACACACACACACACACACACACACAAACAGACTGGTGTTTACACCAGATCACCAATAGCCACATAAAATGATCTATTCCTCTTAACACATATCGTGGATTTCCAATCTTAAGAAGACTGTGCAGTCAATCTCATTTAAATTCAGAACATCGGCAGAGTAAAAGTGAGAGTCTGCTTTCACTGCAGACACTCAAACATGTCATAGAACTAAAGAGAGAATGAAAATCCCTAGTTTTCACGGCAGAAAACTTCAAGCTAAACGATGGTTACAGGGTTTATTCAGCGCTCAGTTGGGGGGCCTGCTGCAGTAGGCTAGTACGGAGGGGAAACGTACGTCAACAGAATTCATACACAGTGGGAAAAGAAGGACGGGGGAAAAGGAGGGATGATTGATATTCTAGCCTCATCTGGTCCCAATTCTGTTACAGAATTCCTCTCGCTCAATCAGGACGAAGTAGCGAACACCAGGGATTGAACCTTCGCTTTGTTTGCCTGAAAATTTTTTGGGAATAAAAATGACACATGATTTGTGACTTGATAGTGAAGAGTTGTAAACAATTGTGTTTTAGTAGAGTGACTGAGATACACACACAGTGCAATGTTTTGTGTAGGGTAGGCTATTGTGATGCAATGTTAATGTGTTTGGTGATCTGAGGATGTCAGACAAAGGTTTCACACACACACTCACTGACAGCAGAAAGACAAACAGACAGCATGTAAGTGACTGTGACCCCTGGAGGCATTAGGGACACTTGTGGTGTCGACATGCCTGGGTATGGCGGCCCCATACTGGGCTGTCTTAGCAGGGAAACAAAGCCCTGTATCAGGTTGAGAAGGTTAAAATCACCCCCTATGGTACACCACTGGGATAAGCCCCACTGAGGAGCGTGTGTGTGTGTGTGTGTGTTTGTGTGTGTGTGGGTTTGAGTGTGAGCATGCAACTTTGTCTGACATCCTCATATCAACAAACACATTAAAATTGCATCAAAATAGTCTACACTACACAAAACATTACTAATGAGTGTCAGAAATGGTCTCTTCGCTTTACATTCACACTCACACTCCTTACTCAAGCTCCAAGTTCCATTCTCTCTTCCCCCTTCCATCCCTCCCTCCCTCCCTCCTTCGCCACCTCACTCTGCAGTCACATCCTCACACACAACCCCTCACACACACACGGAGCAGAGTGTGTTTAAGATTATGAGGTCATTTCCTTTATGGCGCTCTGGCCGGAGCTGTAACTAGCTGAAGTTGCTTCTGTCAGCACAGAAGGCAAGTTTAATGAATGGTAATCATTCAGCTAGCGTGGAGATGCTACGGCGGCTATACAGCGGCTAGCTAGCACACAGGAAAGCCCTGGCACCACCACTGCTGCTCCACGCTACAGGGAGGAGGGAGGAGGGAGGGAGGGAGGGGGGCGACACACTAATAAGGGAACTGTGGAAGAAGGGGGTGAAGGAGAGAGGGAGGGAGGAGCGAAGGGGTATGGAGAGTGACGCAACAGAAGGAGAGAGAGGGGAAAAGCTGGAGAAAGGGAAAGAGAGAGAAAGAGAGAAAGGGAGAGAGCAAGCAAGGGGGAGTATGAGAGGGAGAGAGAAGACCAAGCTCAGCTCAAGCTTTCTGTTTAATATCTTCATTATTGTAGTGCGTTGCAAGCTACAGAATGAGGTGTTATGAGGTATAACAAATAAGGGAGTCAGCACACAGACACAAACACACTGGTGGATCAACTTCATCATAAAGTTGATATATTTCACTCAAACATTACATGTCCACCGCTTCCTTAACATACTAATCAACTGTTATTCTGCTAAAGGAGATAAGCCTTCTTAATGTCTATGATGTACAGTACAGAACCAGTCTGTCAACACACCATAATCCCCATCCAAAGGTGTGATGTGGTGAGGTAGAACCCAGGAGCAGAGAAGAGAACCAGACGAGGAACTAGTGGTTTAGGAAAAAACATAAATACTTTACTGGAAAAAGTTCAACAGAAGGTACAAAGTAAAACTGGGAAAACAACAAACACTGAGACTCAAACGCAGATGGTGACAGGTGGAACCATGACCTTACACCCCATTTAGGAACGGCTCCAGCCACGGAACCAGGATGACCATCACGTAGTCGGTTGAAATCCCGAAAGAGGCCCAGGATGTCCCGTTCAGGCACCCATGCCCGCTCCTCGGGGCCATAGCCCTCCCAGTCCACCAGGTTCTGCAAGGTGCCCTGGACCCAACGAACCCCCAGCATGTGCCGGACGGTGTAGGCCGGGTGGAGGGGCCGGTGTGGGGGCAGAGAAGGGATGGGAGACATGGAAGGATGGACAGACTCTTATTGAGCTGGATAGCTGAAGACGATAGGTGACAGGGTTGATGAGACTCAGGATCTTCAATTGTCCTATGTAGCACGGGGAAAGCATCTGAGATTCCAGGGGAGATCACGGGTGGACAGCCAGACCCGTTGACCCGGTCAGAGGAGCTAAAGGGGCCTTCAGTGCTGGTTTGCATGGTGCTGTTGTCGGACAGAGGAGTGGACCAAGGAGGATTCAGGTGCAGCGACATTGTCGAATGAATGATTCTGCTGAAGGTACCCCCACATCAGCCTCTTGTTCAGGAAACAGAGGGGGGGAACCCGAACTGACTATTGAATGGGGACAGTCCAGTGGACAAGTTCAGCAGTGTGTTGTGTGCATATTCGGCCCAGACGAGAAACTTACTCCAGTTGGTGGTCTGAATGGAGACAAAACAGGGGAGGAACTACCGCGCGACAATCTGGGGGCCACAGTCAGTGCAATGTTCTGGGGAAGTCTGTGTAGCGAGGTTGCCTTGGCTGTCTTGGAGAAGCGATCGATGACCACCAGGATAGTGGAAAGTCTTTGGGATTGAGGTAACCCCGTGATGAAGTCCAGGGACAGTTGGGGATGGGCAGAGGTTGGAGTAACCCAGCCGGTCGCTGTCATGAGGACTTGCTTTGGGCACAGGTGGAACAGGCGGAACAGGCCGCAACAAAGGAGTTCACATCCTCAATCATGTTGGGCCACCAGAATCTCCACCTCAGGAATGCCAGTGTCCGATTAACCTCTGGATGCCCAGTTAGTTTAGTGGAGTGTCTCCATTGTAGTACTCGAGAATGGGCTGAGCATCAGGTTCTCGGGTCTGGGCTTGTCAGACCGCGGTCTCAATACTCCATACCACAAAGGAAAGAGGTGCCCTCTCCAACCAGTGTCTCCACTCCTCAAGGGCCCACTTAACTGCCAAAAGCTCCCAGTTGCCTAAATCGTAGTTGCTTTCAGCTGGCGAGAACCGCTTAGAAAGAAAGGCACATGGGTGCATTTTCTTTACCTCCTCGTTTCACTGTGAAAGGGATGAGCATTGTCAGGATGAATGATGATGGATTCAGAGGTGAAACGTCCCTTGAGTTCCTCGTATGTCCTGTCAGCCTTGGGGTCCAGCAAAAGCAGGTCTGGGATTGACGCGTTAGGGCCGTGAGAGGTGCTGCCACCGCACCAAAGTAGCGTATAAAACGTCTGTAAAAAATTGCCAAACGCAATGAACCGCTGGATCTGTTTGAGTGAGGCGGGACGGAGCCAGCCGGTGACCGCCTTAACCTTTAACGGGGTCCATTTGGATGACGATGGCAGAGATAATGTGGCCCAGGAAGGAGACTTAGGATACGTGAAACTCACACTTATCTATTTTAACGTATAGCTGACTCTGCAGGAAGCGTTTCAGGACTTGGGCAGGATGTGTTCTGGAAGCATCTTGGAGAAGATATCGTCAAGGTAAAAAAAGACGAAACAATTCAACATGTCCCTAAGAGTGTAATTGACCAATGCTTGGAAGACTGCCGGTGAGTTTGATATTCCAAAAGGCATGACTAGATAGTCATAGTGGCCACTAAGGGTGTTAAAGGCAGTTTACCATTCATCACCCTCCCTGATTCTCACCAGATTTTAAGCATTGTGGAGGTTCAGTTTGGTGGCGAGTCAGGCCCCTTGGGCCAGCTCCAAGGCAGAGGACATCAGAGGTAGGGGTAATGGTTCTTGACAGTAATCGTGTTCAGCCCTCTGTAGTCGATACAAGGACACATGTCCCCCATCCTTCTTTCCCATGAAGAAGAAGCCTGCCTCCCAGAATTAGTAATCCATGGCTGCTGCTTCAGGGGTCGAGAGGGAGTAAAGATGGCCCCGGGGAAGGCTGGAGCCTGGTAGGTGCTCTAAGGCACAGTTGTATGGTCAATGAGGAGAGAGGGTGACGGCTTGCTTCTTACTAAAGGCTTCCCGGAGGTTGCAGTATTCGGGAGGGAGAGCAGAGAAGTCTTGAGCTTCATTGGGTGCAGGGGGATGTGGTGAGGCTCTTAGTGGGGGTCTTAGGTCTTTAGTCTGAAAGTTCTAGTAGGTGTCCAGTGGACCAGGAGAATAGTGGGTTATTTTGCGCTAACCAGGTGTACCTTAGGACAAAGGGGTTCTCGAGAGCATTGATCAGAAAAAAATCTAAGAGTTTCTCAGTGAAGGATCACAGACAGTGACAGGTGGTGACTGGGTAGCCTGGGGGGGGGGGGGGGGGGGTCACTGCACAGCTCATCAGGGTCTCCCCCTGTCCATGCGAGCCCCAGCATTTCCAATCGGTTCTGGGCACGGAAAATGGAGATGGCCAAGACCTCCTCCGAGACCACCTCCTTCATGCGCCTGTCGCGTTCCTGTGGGCTTGGGAGCATGGGCTCCTCAGTGCTTTGCTCGGGGGCCTTGGGTACCCGAGAACCCGGGATCCTGGGGTTGTGTCAAGGGAGCGCTGTCTCACTCGTTCTCCGATGCAGTGGTAAATCTTGATTGCCAGCATTATCAGGGATTTGAGGTCCTCTCCCAGTTCCCGAGAGGCCAGTTATGCTCATCGCAACTCAGAAGCGAATGCTGATATGGAGCTGCCAGATAGTGGCTGTTGTTCCCACACCGCCGTTAGCCCACGCCAGGGCTTTGCCTGAGAGTAGGGAGATGATGTAGGCGATCTTGGCCCGATCGATGAGAAACGAGGAGGGCTGTAGCTCGAACAGCAGTGAGCCCTGAGTGAGGAACCCTTTGCATCTTCCTGGATGGCCGTCATTCCTCTTGGGGGCTGGAATCTTGGGTTCCCGGTGCAGGTTCCCTGGGGGATTTATGGTGACGACTGGAGCACTGGGCACTGAGACTTGGAAAGTGGCTCCTCCTGGGTTGGGGGTGTGCAGTGGTCAGAGGGAGTCGGTAAGTGCCTGGAGAGTCTCAGATATTTGGAAGAGTTGTTCTTGCTGCTGCCCCATCAGTGCTCCTAGCTGGGTTATGACATTCTTGATCTGGTCGATCGCTGGTCGGGTTCATGTTGGAAGCAGCAACTTGTATTGACATGGTGAGGTAGAACCCATGAGGAAAACCAGATGAGTGGTTTAGGAAAAAACGTAAATACTTTACGGGGAAAAATTCAACAGATGGTACAAAGAAAAACTGGGAATTACAAAAAACAATAAGACTCGAACTCACTCAGGACACAATGCACACGGCAAACAAATCAAGCTTCTGCAAAGGGTAACAGAAAACAAACCTCACTAAAAAGGAAATCATAATTAGTAACTGAAAACACCTGAGTGTCATAATAGTCTCTAGAGCGGTCTCTGCTGCCCTCTGGTGACAGGTGGAACCATGACAAAAGGTCAAGAGTTAAAAGTCAATTACAACCAACACCAACAACCAAACAATCACCGTCCCATCCCCCATCTATGATGAGTGTGATAAATTAGGCTGCCTCAATGTTGGCAATCAAACATTCAACAACATAAACATATGGTAAACAAATAAATGAAGATGAATACAGCAAACAATCATCTCGGGAAATTTACCAGGCGACGCTATGGGACATTCGATGTAGGATTGGACCTCTGTCTAAAGGATTAAGGGGAGGATAAGCTGAATATTTCTGATGTCTGTTCAGCCAAACCACCAGGAGGAAGGGAGAGAGAAAATAATAACAAACACTAGACGCTTTTGTCTTCATGGCTTATTTTCTTTTTGATGTATTTTTTTGTGATTTTCTGTATGAATGAGGTTGCGAAAGCCAAGATTAAAGGACATCGGTGTGTGTGTGTGTGTGTGTGGTTGGATTTTTGTGTTTGTGTTTGTGAGTGCATGTGTGTGTGTACCTTTTTATGCAGTGTGTGTGTGTGTGTGTGTGTGTGTGTGTGTGTGTGTGTGTGTGTGTGTGTGTGTGTGTGTGTGTGTGTGTGTGTGTGTGTGTGTGTGTGTGTGCCTGCATGCTTCACTGCCTGTCTTCCTGTGTGTCTGCCTGCGCAGCTGTTACACTACAGCCCAGATTGAGATCCCAATTTCCCCTCTCTCTCATCCTGATGTACTGGTTCTCAGGGATTGGCATCAAGTCTGGACGACATGCTTCTCTCATTACAGTATGACGAAGGGAGCCAGGGAAGGAGGGGGGGGGGGGGGGGCCACAGATGGCCAAGCCAAAACAATATAGTAGAGGATCAACTCCTCTGTATGGAACCCAATGGGTGAGTGCTCATCCTCAGAGACACAGACTAGAGAGAGAGAGAGAGAGAGAGAGAGAGAGAGAGAGAGAGAGAGAGAGAGAGAGAGAGAGAGAGAGAGAGAGAGAGAGAGAGAGAGAGAGAGAGAGAGAGAGAGAGAGAGAGAGAGAGAGAGAGAGAGAGAGAGAGAGAGAGAGAGAGAGAGAGAGAGGGGTCAACATCTCTGTGAATATGAACACAAGGTTTTTCCATTAACCATAAATCAGTTCTAGTTGCAGATTCACAATAGAACATGTTTTTATTATGTTTTGGTAGAACGCCCCTAAACACAGGCAAGTATCTGATTAATTTGGCAAAGCGGTCACATCGTAAATTAAGTCCACTTTCAGTTTGAATTGTATTGAATTATACACAACTGAGGCATCTTCTGAAAAGTGAAAATAAAAAGAAGTGAGGGGGAGAGAGAGGGGTGTAGAGAGGGAGGGAGAGGTGAAGAGACAGAGAGTAACAGAGAAAGAGGAGAGAGAGGGTAAAGAGAGAGAGGAAAATAAGAGAGAGAGAGCGAGAGAGAGATGCAGGGGAAGGGGAAAGAGAGTTGGTAGCACAAACCCATCTCTGAGTGATACATGAGTGTGTTGTGAAGAGGCAAGGCCCGGTGCACACCTCAACAACAATGGCACCGCAACACACTGCCTCCAATTGATTAGGACTGCTACCAAACGAGAGAACTCACTGGAGCGTGGCAGCTCTTTACCTCCATCTCTCTCTCTCTGTCTCTCTCTTTCTGTCTCTCTCTGTCTCGCACTCGCCCTACTTCCCGATTTCCTTCTTTATCTAGCACTATAGCTATTTTCTTACTCTCTTTTTTTGTCCCTCCTCTCTCTCTCTCTCTCTCTCTCTCACACACACTCTCCCTATTTCTTGCTCTGTCATTTGAAATTCCTAATACCTGAAATTGTACTTTCTCTTATGCTCTTTCTCTTCCTACCAACACTTATCGATACCAAAAAAGGTATCGAGGAAAATTGTATTTTCATGCAGAACATAAATTTTGTTTTGAAATTGCTCTTCAGCAAAATGTGTTTGTACCCAAGAACATACATGCACACACACACAGACTCAAACAAACACACACATGCACACACACCCTTTATCCCTCTGTTAATTTGACTGTGGGTAAAGGCACCCTGTGATGCTTCATCTCCAGCAGGAGAATAATAGGAAAGGAAACCCCCAGGGCAAAACATTTTTCTTTTTGCTCCACGTCCCTTTCTCTCCCTTCCTCCCTCCCTCCATCCCTCCATCAATACGCAGCATCAGCGTACACTCTGTGTGTCTCCAGACACTGAGGCTTTGTTCTAGCTAGCACACCTCTCTCCTTTTCTATTTCTTTCTTTCCCTCACTCTCTCTATCTCTCTCCTTCTCTTTCCATCTCCCTGATAGTACCTCTCACTCACTCACTCACTCACTCACTCACTCACTCACTCACTCACTCACTCACTCACTCACTCACTCACTCACTCACTCACTCACTCACTCACTCACTCACTCACTCACTCACTCACTCACTCACTCACTCACTCACTCACTCACTCACTCACTCACTCACTCACTCATTCTCTCTTCCTCCCACTCAGCCTTGCGACAGCCGAGTCGTTCTCTGAAGACTGATGTACGCCAATTTAAGAGACAGGGAGAAAGAAGTGTTTATCATTAAAGAGTTGCCTTATCACTTCTGTTGAAGTGCGCGACTACCCGGGTAAACACAGCTAATGAAGCTATTGGAGGGGCTCAAAATTAAACTTTGTGTGTGTGTGTGTGTGTGTGTGTGTGTGTGTGTGTGTGTGTGTGTGTGTGTGTGTGTGTGTGTGTGTGTGTGTGTGTGTGTGTGTGTGTGTGTGTGTGTGTGTGTGTTCACATACCTGTGGTTAAGTAAGCTTGTCTGTGTATGTGCATCACTCCTACCAACATGAATCATGTTTTCACCCTTGGTACGGGACCTCACATCCATCATTGCAGGCGTGTGTGTGTGTGTGTCTGTGTGTTTGTTTGTATGTTATGTGAGTGTGTTGATCTCCTAATTCAGGTAAAAAATGGGATATCATTGTCCTGTCCTTGACCCGTACTATGCATCACTAAAGAGTGAAAAAAACACGAGAAAGACAGAGAGAGAGAGAGGGCAAGAGAGAGAAGAAAGGAAAGGAGAGGAAACAGCTTTGGCTTCAAAATATGGCCGCCAGCCATGGGAAAGGACATTATAAATAGTTCTAAAACTTTACATCTCATTAAGTGTTTTCATCCATGGCTGATGCAATCTTTTTTCCAATAACACAGCATGTCCCATATATTAGATCTGCTACACAGTAAATCTAAGATGTCCTAGTCCCGCGCAAATCAGAGTGTTATCAAATAGAGTTATCCTCATTGGATCAACTAAGCTTCTGTCTCCCTCATGACAGTTCTGACCTCAGATGGTAAATTGCAGATGGTTATCGAGAGCAAAGACACAACACACGGCATTGTTTAAAATTAATACAGGTGTAGGTCTCTTTTGACATAATATATATATATATATATATATATATATATATATATATATATATATATATATATATATATATATATATATATATTTATTTTTTTAATGAAATATTGTAATTGTTTTTTCAATTCGCAATTTTCTGTAGATTTTCCACTTTTTGACAGAATAGTTGTTCCAATATAGTCAGGCTACACGTACCCACACACTTCACACAGCGTTTGATCTAAAACACTGCATACACCCCATCGCTCACACTATTGGAAGGAGATCCTAAGGTCACCATGGCTCCCAGTATTCTAGAAGCTTTCATTTAGAGCTTCAGAGATGTCCTCTACCAAGCCCGCCTCCACCTGTCTTTGAGCTCAGATAAAAGACCTCCCACAATAGAAATAATGACAGAGCCATAGAGAGATAGAGGGTAAAAAGGAAAAAAAGAGACCAAAAAGAAACTTAATAATGACCAAAAACTTGTCTCTCTCCAAAGCCTCTAAAGGGAATTGTTAATTGGAGGTGAGTAGAGTGAGGAGCCAGCGTGACTCCTTAGCCCCGTAATGGTGGTTAGGTATGCTTAACGCGTCGCCTATTGTCCCAGGCTCACAGGGCCATGCATGTCGGTTGGAGAGAGAGACAGAGAAGGCCTGTCTTCACAGAGAGAGGCCCTAGTTATAAAAACATATTGATGTCAAAGGGAAGGACAACTAGCATATACACTGTTCTTCACCTTGATGGGAAAAAAGAGACAGGGGGAAATGATCGAGATAAGTCATAAAGAACATTTGGAAAGTGCTCTTGGTTAGCCAGTGTGTGTGTGTGTGAACATAGAGACACACTCCATAAATATTCCCACATAATTGAACAGGTGGCCGAATGAAAAACCTGAGACAAGAAGTGAAAGGCAAGAAGTGACATTGACAGTTTGTAACGGCTAGACTCTAAACTGCAATTTTGCAAAAAAATGCCAATGAAAAACCACAGAAAGTTCTAGAAAACCCCAACAGGAGGCTAACGTAATAATCGTCCTCCTGCACAATAATGCCAAATGCCCACTAAAGTTAGCGTCTCAGCCCAAACTCCACCCATAACAAATAAAAACCAAACTGCCACAGATGCTACTTTGAGTTATTTCATTGGCTTTCATTTAAAGCCTCCTTTTGTAATTGTCCATGATATCAGTAGTACAGGGGGCAATTCCACTGAGTGTTAGTTCAAGGCAGCCCAGGTGGATCAAAGGGCTGGGCTGAGTGAGAGCATCCCTTCAAAGAGGAAGCCTACAGAGTTGGGCTGGCGGGGGAGAGAGACCTTGTCTAACTTTTGACTACAGTGAGTGCAGAGAATAAGTAGGGGGAAAATGCACATTCAACAACGTATGTGCAACAACTACAAAGCAGATACTGTGTCCCAAAACTCTAAACTATATTTCATTTGTTGATCTTCTCTTCTATGTGATCAGTGATGTGGAAGATCTGAGTAGTTGGCAACAACAGGACTTGGTTTGGGTTTCTAGCCGTAACCCTTTCACCTATGCAGGTCTTCCACATCAGTCACAACGAAAAAAGAGAAGACAAGGAAAAGACTGTTTAATCGTAATAAGACACAGATGGAGATTAAGAAGTGATAGCCTCAAAAGAGCATTAGGAAAAACCTCTGAAAGCTGACAGAGGAACAATGATTGAGTTAGAAGACTGTGAACCAGACTGGCTCTCCCATAGAGACCAGATTTTAGCCACTCCGAAACACAGACAGACGAGTCGGAATGCTAGACCAACCTTGGCAAGCCCAGGTCCCCAACTATCCCCCTATTTATGTTGTTCCTGGATCACCGCAACATCGCTCCGACAACTTACTGTACGTCAAAAAATAGAATTCCCGGAGCATGATGGAATGGACTGCCTTATTAACTATTAAAGTTGTTGCCAAGTGGGGTCTTCAGAACGTCAGCCAAAACAAAGTACCTCATCAAATAAAACATGTCAGGGATACATATTTCACTATGAAATGGATGCGAGATGAAAGCCAAGTCTTGAAAATATCTCTAGTCATAAACCACCTGCTGTGTTTTGAGTTTAAACACTCACTTGTCTGACCTTACTATATTGTAGGCTTACATACCTCTAGAGTAAAGTAGATTTACTATATTTGGTAATTTCGATATAAAATTATTCAGACTTATCCACATGGCCTTTATCCAATATGGCAGTCCATGCAATAACAATCCAAAGATGTCTTTTCAAAATGTCTTAGATATACAGAACCAGTCTAACGTTGGGACACACCTACTCATTCAAGGGTTATTCTTAATTTTTACTTTTTTCTACATTGTAGAATAATAGTGACGACATCACAACTGTGAAACAACACATATGGAATCATGTAGTAACCAAAAAAAAGAGTCAAACAACTCAAAATATATTTTATATTTGAGATTCTTCAAAGTAGCCACCCTTTGCCTTGATGACAGCTTTTCACACTCTTGGCATTCTCTCAACCAGCTTCATGAGGTAGTCACCTGGAATGCATTTCAATTAACAGGTGTGCCTTGTTAAAAGTTAATATGTGGAATTTATTTCCTTCTTAATGCGTTTGAGCCAATCAGATGTGTTGTGACAAGATAGTGGTCTATACAGAAGATAACCTTATTTGGTAAAAGACCAAGGAAAATATATTTGTATTTGTTTAAAACTTTTTTAGTTACTACATGATTCCATATGTGTTATTTCATAGTTGTGATGTCTTCACTATTATTCTACAATGTAGAAAATAGTAAAAAGAAAAAAATGCTTTTGACTGGTACTGTATGTGTATAATATTTCAAGATCCTGTGTACACCTTCATAGCCTGAGATAGCCTAAGCGACTCAAATCGTCTTCATGAGATGCAGCTGTTTTATGGACAGTGTAGAGTAACTATGGTCTCTGAATAGAAATTGTGTGCATGAGTGTGTGTGTGTGTGTCTGTGTGCGTGTGTGTGTGTTTGTGTGGCATATAGCCTGCGGTTTGGCTTTGGCAGAAGTGGGTTATACAAAAGTGTGTGTGTTTAATGCGCAAGTATGTGCCTTTATCATAATAGATGCACCCATCCAGAGAGAGACTGTGACTTTTCAGACTAGATGTAGAGGCGATATGGTCTGTGTGTGTTCGTTTATTTCTGGCCCTGAATCCAGCGCCTCTGCTTTGTGTCTTTGTGACATGCGTGTAGGTTCTGAGGGATTTCTCCACGGTGCTGTCATGATCAATTTACCACTAAGCACATGATGGATCCTAACGCCTTGGAGGATTTCTGAGGATTTTCTTTCCACTATACTGGCTGTTTTTCACTGGGGGAAAAAACAGCACCCCTATTCCTCTGTCGTTTTGGCCATGGAAGAAGATTGTCTCTCCTTTTGATTTCATGGAAAGACTTTGGCAGGGAAAAATCTTATTAAGGATGTCCCTCTTTATTTTCTTTATATTCAGCTTCTTTCTATATGTCGACTTTTGTTGAAGGTTGATGCTAAGGCCTATAGTCTTTCCTCAGTAACAGCTAGCTTAACAGTTAGCGTGCCTGTTTGAGAGAGGAAAGAGAGGACAAAATAGAGATAAAGAACGAGAAAGAGAAGGAGAGAGATGTCCGCAGAGGGAGAGGGAGGCATACCCTGAGAGAGCTTTGAGGCTGCTTGAGGAGAACGGACTTAATTAGAGCTAATTTGTTCAGAGGGCCCAGAGAAACAGACCGCCTCAGCCCAGCTCTGGAGTGTGAAGGAGCTAAGTGTGTGTGTGTGTGTGTGTGTGTGTGTGTGTGTGTGTGTGTGTGTGTGTGTGTGTGTGTGTGTGTGTGTGTGTGTGTGTGTGTGTGTGTGTGTCAGCCCCTAAGTGTGTGTGTGTGTGGTTGTATGTGTGTGCGTGCGCGTGTGTGTGTGTTTGCGTGTGTGCGGAAATGCAAAAGTGTGTGGGCGAGTGTGTGTGCGTGTGCATGTGGGTTAAGGTGATAGGGGAATAACAACTCAACACACGGTAACCTGAGGAGTGAGCAAGGGAAGTCACAACTCGATACCTGGTATATCTAGACCTCCCTCAAAACCCCTACAGCGACATCAATACTTTTTAATGCTCAATAGTCACCACCAACATACTCCATGTATAGTAAGGCCATCATTCACTAGTAGGTTATTCACAAAACTGAAAACAACAACTAACAAACCACAAAGTAGCCTACATATGATACACTGGACCAGAATGTGTCATTATAAAAAGGATTTGCAATTCAAAAAGCATGTCATAAGCTGTCCTGTAACACCAAATAAAAACTAAGCACAGCATGCATCTCAGTATGTGCTTGTGCTTTGCAAACTAGCTAAGCTAGACGCCACTGTGTGGTGTGTAGGTGGGCTGACGATGCCCTATTAAAACAGGCCTTAATGTGCATTCAGTATGTCTGCCGTGGCTTCTCTCTGAAGTCTAACCAGCTCTGAGAGATTGTGCCGGCCACCTCGCGAGGGTCCCGCTGTGGAGGACTTTTATAGCTTTTCTCCCTTTCCCTTTGCCTAATTGAATAATGCAATGTAGTATAAGAAAATCCTTTCATTAAAAGGTTTCTTCTATGGATGAAAATGCTGAGGCGAACACATTTTCTGCATGCTGAATCAACTTAATGTATTCAGTTAGCTCAGAACTGAAAATTAGACTTGACCGATGGGGTCCAATTTGGGTCATGGATCGGCGGCCGTTCAGGGCTGTGTGTTACGTGAGGGATTTGGAGGGTAGTTAGGTGTGTGTGAGTGTGTGTCTGTGTACATGAGGTAGTATGTGTTTCCAAGAAGAGCCAGTATGAATATGTATGCCAGGTGTACCACAGCCAGAGGGGGTGTGTTTGTGCATAAAGAAAACACACAGAATGTGAGTAGGTGATGGTTCTCATGAATCTAACTTGTGGCACCTAATAACACCAGTCACCAGGTAGTCATTGTAAATAAGACTTTGTTCTTAACTAATTTGCTTGAATAAATAGGTTAATAAAAACATACAAAATAATAACTCCATCCATCTCTCCTATGTGCTAATTGAATATATCTATACAATATCTCTATACAAGCAGCCATAGCACTAAGAGCAATTGTATCATGCTACAGCAGCATCCAGAAATACCTTGGATTAGAGTTTACAGCAGGTAGATGTGGCTGGCTGGATGGAGCCCTGGGCTGCTGGCTCCGGTCCTGACTGATCCTAGAGCAGATGTGAGGCAGTAACAACTGCTCTGCTCCACTGGGGCCTTCCTAATGACAGAGAACCAGGCCAGGGCCCTGTCCCGCATTAAGCCCTGTTCAACACCCCTTCTCTGGGCAGAGACATGAGATCGGCTCCCTCTCCCCCTCTGGTCCTCCACAAACAACCTAATGTAATCTATTTATCCACACAGGTCTCTGTGCTCTTTAGTGGATGTTCTGAGGAAAAAAGCCTTTGGTCCAGTGCCCTGGACGGCATTGATTGAGTTTGTTAACCTTAACTCGCCCCTAGTCTAGCTACCTTTTCAAATAGGAGGCCTCTGTAGACTACAGCAATAGATGGAGGATATTTGAATAAATAATCCACTTATGAGTATGAATATGAACAATATCATGATCTGTAGTGAGTGGAATAGGATAAAAACAATGCAAGGGTGCTTGTGTCTGGATCCGGTGAGTAGAAAAACAAGATTTCAATTTCCGAAAACAACAATAACTAATGAACTTCCCAGAGTTTGTTTTGTTGCTTACGAATCCTCCTCGTCTGTGTTATTTAAAAAAGCACACTTATTTGTACAGTACTTTGGCATTTCCATGTAAAAGGATGCATGAGCACCAACATGTGAAGTTCATACTATAGGAGCATATCCTGGTGTCAAATTAAATCTAAGAGTCTATATTTTTGGGAAATGAAGGCATAGGCACATTTTTCAACTTAAAAACTTAAGTAAAGGCTTTGATTTCTGGATGAACAGATGGAAAAGGGGTCTAAAACATCTACCAGAAAAAGTCTTAAAAGGTATCAGAAGTACTGTACAACAAAAATTCAAATGTATCTACCTTATGCAGAGGGAGGATAATGAAAGTTCACAGAAGTAACAAGTATTGGTAGACCTACCAGTTAGTTATAAGGATTTTGCTGATATTCATTTTCTTCATGCATTATTAAGTGATTAAAACGCATAATTCCATTACCAAATTGGTAACAGAATTAAAAAAGATCTAACAGAATTACTGCAATTGAATTGGCTACAATGAGAAACCATAATAGTCACACACCACAGTTGGGTCACCTGCTATTGTCCTCCCTTCCACTGGCATACTGTTATGTTCAGCTCACAACTATTTTCTTTGTCTTTCTGGTCAAACCAAGAGTGTTGAAACAGTCTGTCTCTGGACAACCCCTCCCTTTCTCCCTCCCTCTCTCTCTCTGCCTCTCACTCTCTCCAGTTAATGTCAACTCTCCCGGCTTTTACTGACACCTACTCATGAGCCTCTCTCTTTCCATTTACTGTAACCAGCATCCTCACCCACTGAGCACCGACGGACACCAGACGTCCATGGACATTGAAAAGTAGTTGAAATTTGGTCAGTCCACCCTGGCCTTGATGTTAATGTCTACAGAAGGAACAGACTGGACAAAATCTGAACCCATCATAGACATATGTTTCACAAGTTTGGATAGCTCAGTACAGTACAGTGAGTAGAGCACAGTACAGTAGAATACAGTAAAGAAAAGTAGCGTATAATACAGTACAGTAGAGTATATTATACCTTACTGTACCTTACTGCACTGCACTGAACTCTACTCTACTCTACTCTACTCTACTCTGCTGTGCTGTTGTCACGGCTGTCGAAAGGAGCGGACCAAGGTGCAGCATGTTTGTAGTTCCACATTTTATTTAATCCGTGAAACTTTGCAATACGTAAATAACTGAATATAACAAAACAATAAACCGTGACGCAGAGAGAAACAAACACTACTCAAAAGATATTCACCCACAAAACCCAGGAAGAAAAACCCCTACTTAAATATGATCTCCAATCAGAGGTAACGAGAACCAGCTGCCTCCAATTGGAGATCAACCCCCCAAAAAACAACATAGAAATAGAACAACTAGAACTTAAACATAGAAATAGATAGACCTTAAATAAATAAATAGACCTTCTCCCCTACCTCACCTCGCTCATCAACTCATCCTTAACCGCTGGCTACGTCCCTTCCGTCTTCAAGAGAGCGAGAGTTGCACCCCTTCTGAAAAAACCTACACTCGATCCCTCCGATGTCAACAACTACAGACCAGTATCCCTTCTTTCTTTTCTCTCCAAAACTCTTGAACGTGCCGTCCTTGGCCAGCTCTCCTGCTATCTCTCTCAGAATGACCTTCTTGATCCTAATCAGTCAGGTTTCAAGACTGGGCATTCAACTGAGACTGCTCTTCTCTGTGTCACGGAGGCTCTCCGCACTGCTAAAGCTAACTCTCTCTCCTCTGCTCTCATCCTTCTAGACCTATCTGCTGCCTTTGATACTGTGAACCATCAGATCCTCCTCTCCACCCTCTCCGGGTTGGGCATCTCCGGCGCGGCCCACGCTTGGATTGCGTCCTACCTGACAGGTCGCTCCTACCAGGTGGCGTGGCGAGAATCTGTCTCCGCACCATGCACTCTCACCACTGGTGTCCCCCAGGGCTCTGTTCTAGGCCCTCTCCTATTCTCGCTATACACCAAGTCACTTGGCTCTGTCATATCCTCACATGGTCTCTCCTATCATTGCTATGCAGACGACACACAATTAATCTTCTCCTTTCCCCCTTCTGATAACCAGGCGGCGAATCGCATCTCTGCATGTCTGTCAGACATATCAGTGTGGATGACGGATCACCACCTCAAGCTGAACCTCGGCAAGACGGAGCTGCTCTTCCTCCCGGGGAAGGACTGCCCGTTCCATGATCTCGCCATCACGGTTGACAACTCCCTTGTGTCCTCCTCCCAGAGTGCTAAGAACCTTGGCGTGATCCTGGACAACACCCTGTCGTTCTCCACTAACATCAAGGCGGTGACCCGATCCTGTAGGTTCATGCTCTACAACATTCGCAGAGTACGACCCTGCCTCACACAGGAAGCGGCGCAGGTCCTAATCCAGGCACTTGTCATCTCCCGTCTGGATTACTGCAACTCGCTGTTGGCTGGGCTCCCTGCCTGTGCCATTAAACCCCTACAACTCATCCAGAACGCCGCAGCCCGTCTGGTGTTCAACCTTCCCAAGTTCTCTCACGTCACCCCGCTCCTCCGCTCTCTCCACTGGCTTCCAGTTGAAGCTCGCATCCGCTACAAGACCATGGTGATTGCCTACGGAGCTGTGAAGGGAACGGCACCTCCATACCTTCAGGCTCTGATCAGGCCCTACACCCAAACAAGGGCACTGCGTTCATCCACCTCTGTCCTGCTGGCCCCCCTACCTCTGAGGAAGCACAGTTCCCGCTCAGCCCAGTCAAAACTGTTCGCTGCTCTGGCACCCCAATGGTGGAACAAGCTCCCTCACGACGCCAGGACAGCGGAGTCAATCACCACCTTCCGTAGACACCTGAAACCCCACCTCTTTAAGGAATACCTGGGATAGGATATAGTAATCCTTCTAACCCCCCCCCCCCCCAAAAAAAAGATATAGATGTACTATTGTAAAGTGGTTGTTCCACTGGATATCATAAGGTGAATGCACCAATTTGTAAGTCGCTCTGGATAAGAGCGTCTGCTAAATGACTTAAATGTAATGTAATGTAAAATAGAAAACATAGAAAAACACCCCCTGTCACGCCCTGACCTACTCTACCATAGAAAATCACATCTTACTATGGTCAGGACGTGACAGCTGTACTGTATTGTACTGCACTGTATTCTACTGTGGTCGGCTGTTGTGCGCTGTGATGTTCAAACTTGTAAAACGTGGAAAATGACTTTCATAACCATAATTCTGTATCTTTGTGTAGTACATATCAGGGACCCATGATGTAATTCCATTACCGTAATTCCATTACCGAGTGTAAATCCACTTCACTTACTGTAGGTCAATAACCAAGAAAAGTTTTCAAACTCAAGGTGCCATACCATAACACCCCATTCTTTCTGCAAACATTTTAATCTTAATTCGGAGCAGATATTTATCTTACTTTTTTGGAAAACGTGCTCGCATAAAATCCATTAGCAAAGTTTGCATCTGCACAGTTCTTCCACTAAATTTATTTTATAATATGTTAAAAGTAGTCCTTGTGCATAGAGTTGTATGGTTTGTAAAACTTTGAAATCAATGTTTTTTGTTTGGCATACCTTTCAAAGTCAAATCGTAATTACATTATCGTGGAATTGTCCACATGCAAGAGGGATTGAAGGAGAGAGACAAATGAGTAATCTTGGCCGCAAAAAACAGACGCTATTTCTAAGTATTCAAGTTCAGAACGAGTTCAAAGCTGGAGGTTTACATCCCACATTTCAACAGTGATAGAGATCTAACCTTTTCCAAAGATATCTCTCAGTTGTTCCAGCTCTTTGAGTTGAAATGGCATCAAAACGCTTTGAGAAACATCACTCTATTAGGTTTCATCAACAGTCTTTCACAATGTTGCCCTAACATCACCTTTCCAAATACCAATATAACTATAACAACAACAATTGAATCGCCGGGTGAAAAGAAAAGGTTAAACCTCAACAACTCTAAGCGCCGTGAACAATCCGTGTGTTCTTTTCTGCAGTGCTATAGATCTCTTTCTTACAGAGAGAAGGACAAATTGATGGTCATTTGAAATACAGTAGCTAGAAGCTGAAAAATAATTGCTATGTAGTGAGTTAACCTCGTTGGCTGCTATGGAATGCACTCAATGTATTGCTTAGCATCACATGCCAGAGTACAGTTGGGAGACACGCAGATAAACAGGAATAATAATTATTATATCTCATGCTTCAAGATACAAAAACACTCACACATACTGTACCATCTGTCCTAGTGTTGGCAGACAGAGAGAACACAGATAGACAACATATTACACACACACACACATGCACACACACGAATTATACACACACACACGCACCCACATACACAAACACACCAACAGAAGTTTTCCCAAACATACTTGAACTTTTCTCTCATTTTAGAATCTGTTTCTGCCCAGTCTAACATTAAATATAGATTGATTTATATATCATAGCATAAACCCTAAAATATATTAAAGATGTGCAATGCTATGTGAAGGTGTGTGGTTAGATGTTGAGGCTGCCGAAGAGTGGAAGCAGCCTTGTACCAACCTTGCATCAAGGTTGCCCTACTTTAGTCCTTGTTAGTGTACTCAGTCTACCAACACACCTTTAGTCTCTAACATAAAAGCATCCTCTACCCTCCCTATTTCTTCTCACAGCTGAGCATAATTAATATGTCTCACAAATACACAAAGTTGCACACTTTAACACCCACACATACAAATACTTTATCACACACATAATGCAGAAGCACACTCACACACATACACACACAAACATGCACCCACAAGCATGCAGACAAACAGACACACACACACACACACACACACACACACACACACACACACACACACACAAAGATATAAATTACTACAAAATTCACTGTTAAATCAACACATTGTTTTCATCAGAAGAGAAAAGGCAAAAAATGTGTTCACTGTTCCCGCCAATCAGTAAATATTACTGCACAAAAGTGTAAATGGCTTTAACCTCTTATGGCTAGGGGGCAGTATTTTCACGGCTGGATAAAAAACGTACCCGATTTAATCTGATTATTACTCCTGCCCAGAAACTAGAATATGCATATAATTATTAGCTTTGGATAGAAAACACTCCAAAGTTTCTAAAACTGTTTGAATGGTGTCTGTGAGTATAACAGAACTCAAATGGCAGGTCAAAACCTGAGAGATTCCTTTACAGGAAGTGGCCTGTCTGACCATTTATTGTCTTTCTTTGACATCTCATTCCATTACAAAGGATTTCTGCGGTAACGTGACACTTCCCACGGCTCCAATAGGCTCTCAGAGCCCGGGAAAAACCTGAATGTCGTCATTCCAGCCCAAGGCTGAAACACATTATCGCCTTTCTCAAGTGGCCGATCAAGGGACTGTGGGCTTAGGTGCGTGCACTGGCCGCCCCCGTCTTTGTGTTTTTTCCTCTGTTTAGCGAAAAGGAGATTCCCGGTCGGAATATTATCGCTTTTTTACGAGATAAATTGCATAAAAATTGATTTTGAACAGCGGTTGACATGCTTCAAAGTACGGTAATGGAATATTTAGAAATGTTTTGTCACGAATTGCGCCATGCGCGCGACCCTGATTTACCATTTCGGATAGTTTCTGGAACGCACGAACAAAACGCCGCTATTCGGATATAACGATCAATTATTTTGGACCAAACCAACATTTGTTATTGAAGTAGCAGTCCTGGGAGTGCATTCTGACGAAGACAACAAAAGGTAATCAAACTTTTGTAATAGTAAATCTGATTTTGGTGAAGGCTAAACTTGCAGGGTGTCTAAATAGCTAGCCCGTGATGGCTGGGCTATGTACTTAGAATATTGCAAAATGTGCTTTCACCAAAAAGCTATTTTAAAATCGGACATATCGAGTGCATAGAGGAGTTCTGTATCTATAATTCTTAAAATAATTGTTATGCTTTTTGTGAACGTTTATCGTGAGTAATTTAGTAAATTGTTAGTAAATTCCCCGGAAGTTTGCGGGGGGTATGATAGTTCTGAACGTCACATGCTAATGTAAAAAGCTGTTTTTTGATATAAATATGAACTTGATTGAACAAAACATGCATGTATTGTATAACATAATGTCCTAGGAGTGTCATCTGATGAAGATCATCAAAGGTTAGTGCTGCATTTAGCTGTCTTCTGGGTTTTTGTGACATTATATGCTAGCTTGAAAAATGGGTGTCTGATTATTTCTGGCTGGGTACTCTGCTGACATAATCTAATGTTTTGCTTTCGCTGTAAAGCCTTTTTGAAATCGGACAGTGTGGTTAGATAAAAGAGAGTCTTGTCTTTAAAATGCTGTGAAATAGTCATATGTTTGAAAAATTGAAGTTTTTGTATTTTTAAGGAATTTGTAATTCGCCCCACGCCTATCATTGGATATTGGAGCAGGTGTTCCGCTAGCGGAACGTCTAGATGTAAGACAGTAGAACAACAGGTACAATACAGGGTAAGTTCTAAATGAAGTGGAGTTATTTCTAAATAACTTTGGGTTACTCCTAAGTCATCATCTCCAACATTATGACCTTCCATTAATGACTCCAAGCTAAGTCTATATAAACTTACAACTTCAACTGTATTTCCAATTTTGATCATCATGATTTAGTGACTGCAAAGATCACTGGGATTTTTTAAATGACAGACTAACTTTCTGTTTTATCAGCTTAGACTCAGGAGAAATGTATGTTTGCAGACAGTCATATTCTTTGGAGGAATTAGCTATTTTGATTCTATAATATAGTTTTGATTAATGTATTTAAGTTTTAAGAAGGCAACTACATTTTAAAAATGCATTTACTGTTTTGCAAAAGGCCACAGAGCTTTGTGTCTTGAGAACACCATTTAGAAAATCGACAACATTGATCTAAATAATGTTTGGATGCAATTGAGAAAAACTGTAAATGAAGAAGCACTAAATTCCCTACCGCCTCTCCTCCACGTCCCCAGAGTAACTGAGAAGTGTTTTTATTTATATTTTATCCCAATAATAGTAATTATATTTGGTGTTTAATTATATTATTTGGTATTTGAACTATTTTTTAACAAGGTCCTTGTTTGAGTCTGTAATTAGTCATCAGAACTATCAAGAGACTTGAAATACTTGTTTTCTGTTGTGTTGATTCTTTCTCTCTTTCTTCTCTTCTTTCCCTAGGGAGTAAGATGTCTCCAGCATAACCTGATTATATGTGTAGAGTGTCAACTTTACACTGAAGAGGTATTCTCTCCCGATCCAGCTCTCCACATCAAATGTTACTCTTTCTCTCCCTTTTTTTATTTTGCGTGACTCACATATGTGTGGGTACTCTCGTGACCTTTTCAGACGGGAGGAGGTTTCTCTCTCTCTCACACACACACACACACACACACACACACACACACACACACACACACACACACACACACACACACACACACACATAAACTACATATACAAAAGTATGTGGACAC
Source organism: Salmo salar (assembly GCF_965601325.2). Classification (NCBI taxonomy): domain Eukaryota; kingdom Metazoa; phylum Chordata; class Actinopteri; order Salmoniformes; family Salmonidae; genus Salmo; species Salmo salar. The sequence goes on from NC_138308.1 coordinate 66,420,708, forward strand.
CCCATCGAGGTGGCAGGTAGCCTAGTGGTTAGAGCATTGGGGGCCAGTAACTAAAAAGTTGCTGGATCGAATCCCCAAGCTGACATGGTAAAAATCTGTTGTTCTAACCCTGAACAAGGCAGTTAACCCACTGTTCACAGGTAGGTAGTCATTGTAAATAAGAATTTGTTATTAACTGACTTGTCTAGTTAAATAAAGGTTCAATAAATGTTTTTTAAACAATTTTGGATTTGGCTATTTCAGCCACACCCATTGCTGAGAGTTGTATAATATCAAGCCCACAGCCATGCAATCTCCATGGACAAAAATTGGCAGTAGAATGGCCTTACTGAAGAGCTCAGTAACTTTCAATGTGGCACTTTCATAGGATGCCACCTTTCCAACAAGTCAGTTTGTCAAATTTCTGCCCTGCTAGAGCTACCCTGGTCAACTGTAAGTGTTGTTATTGTGAAGTGGAAACATCTAGGAGCAACAACGGCTCAGCCGCGAAGTGGTAAGCCACACAAGCTCACAGAACGGGACCGTAGAGTGCTGAAGAGCGTAAAAATGCATCACTCACTACTGAGTTCAAACGGCCTCTGGAAGCAACGTCAGCACAAGAACCATTCATCGGGAGCTTCATGAAATGGGTTTCCATGGCCGATCACCATACGCAAGTGGAAACGCGTTCTCTGGAGTGATGAATCACGCTTCACTATCTGGCAGTCCGACGGTCGAATCCGGATTTGGCAGATGCCAGGACAAGCTACCTGCCGAAATGTACAGTGCCAACTGTAAATTTTGGTGGAGGAGGAATTATGGTCTGGGGCTATTTTTCATGGTTCGGGCTAGGCCCCTTAATTCCAGTGAAGGGTAATGTTAACAATACTGCATACAATGACATTCTAGACGATTCTGTGATTCCAACTACGTGGCAACAGTTTGGGGAAGGCCCTTTTGTGTTTCAGCATGAGAATGCCCCTGTGCACAAAGCGAGATCCAAACAGAAATGGTTTGTCGAGATTGTGTAAAACTATTTGACTGGCCTGCACAGAGCACTGACCTCAACCCCATTGAACACCTTTGGGATGAATTGGAATGCTGACTGCGAGCCAGGCCTAATCGCCCAGCATCAATGCCCGACCTCACTAATGCTCTTGTGGCTAAATGGAAGCAAGTCCCTGCAGCAATGTTGCAACATCTAGTGGAAAGCCTTCCCTGAAGTTTTCAGGCTGTTATAACAGCAAAAGGGGGACCAACTCCATATTCATTCCCATGATTTTGGAATGAGATGTTCGACAAGCAGGCGTATGTCGTATACATGCCGGCACACTCCTGCCTGAACATACACACAAATTGTCATCAATGTAGCTTGTAGCAAGGTGCGTGTAAACAGGTGGGTTGAGATTGTAAACAGTTGTTGATGACAGAACCTGGACTCTTTTCATCCCATTGTAGTGAGAATCCCCAGTGCAGTCCTCTGTGGGTTGCTGAAAACCTTTGTCTCTTCACTTTGACCCACCTTTCACAATGTAGAGGTGACCCTAGTGGGTGGTCAAGTATTTTTGCTGTTGCTGATGTAGCCTTTTGTACTACATAAGCATTGAAGCATGGATGGAAAAACGATCAACTATAGCGCCTCCAGGTGTGCCTTCACACGTGTATTTCTCTACCTTTCCAGCGTGGGCCGGGAAACCTATCTTTGTCATCATCACCATTGAGCAGTACAGTAACTGCCTGCCAATGCTCTCCCTCTCCTCTCTTCCTCTGGCTCCCTCGTTCCATCTCTCCCTCACACTCCTCCCTAATGAGAAAGCGGTAGATAAGCTTTGGCCAAAGGCAACCGGATTCAGACAGCTAGAAATCCTGGAGATGTTTTGGCAAGGTACACTGTTTGTTTAAACTGGTTCCTACTAGTGAAAAAAAGACCTGAAAAATATAAACTATTCCTCTCTGACAAGCTCTTGGTGGTACAGTAACTGGCCAAGAATTCCATGAAAAACGGAATCGAAAAACTCCCTCCCTTTCTCTGACAACGTGTCAGTACAGTAAGTGGCTTGGAAATTCATGAGAAAGGGAAAAGGAAAGAGAGGAAAACCAAAGTTCTCGTAAACACCTCAGAACACAGGCGCCTATGCGTGACGAGGTGGCTGGGCTCTGTATTGCTGATTTGCATCACGCCTGTATCTGACACATCTATCCTGGCCACCGCCATGTACAGGGAGTGTTAGAAAAGAAAAAGACGAAAAACAATATCAACAGCACTGGCCGTGAAAGAAGATAAACAGGGGGATTATTGCCCACAGTCAATCTCAGCCAGGATCAGATAGGGAGGGAGCGGGCGAATAATGGAATAATGGAGAACAATACGTATTTTATTGCATTAAATTCAAAACTCTCAGTGGAGTTTCTCAATCTCAATCCTTGGCTCGGAGGCCTTAGACCAGCCATCAACAGGGACAAACATCTACACTCTAGATGGAAACAGGGAGAGAGTGAGGAGACGTGGGAGAGCCAGGTGCTCGTCATAAACATTCCCATTAGAGACAGGGACTGACTGACGCATGTTTGAATAACGGTCCGATAGGAAGACCTGCTGTTTATCCTCCATTGATCCCATATCGTCCATTACGCTCTAGCTGGGACCGTTGTCAGTAAATATCATTACAGGAAATCCATACGCAATACCTTTCTCATTACGAGGACCTCCATACCTCCGTCCCTCTCTGATCCTGGCTGAGATTAACTGTGGGACAGCTATACTCCCTATACTCCATTGGAAATAAAGAGTAAAATAAGAAAATAAATATATGTAAAGGGTTATTTGTCTCGGTTTTAGTCTTTTATCAATTCTGAAGATGTTATTTCTTTTTAGAAGAAACAGTTATTTGATCAGTGTCTTCGTATTGTACAGGCAGGCTACATACGCCCGTTCAATATGCACACACATACTGTATGTAGGCCTACATAGTATCTTCAAGCAGTACATATGGAACAGTACCATATGTTCTAGCTAGATTCATTTTTACAGATGCAGGAGAGTTAAAGTGTAATTTTCAGAGGCTGCGGGTGTCCTAGCGTTTCAACTGCAGCGCTGAGGAACGCATGTTCAAAGGGAAAGCACCACCCTTCAAACCCAGTCTGAACCCAGCACTGTGGGAGTTACTGAGAGGACCCGTTTAGATTGAAATGTACAAATATTACATATCCCATATGCCGGGCCTATAGATAGAAATGTGAGAGCACAGAAGTCATTTCACCCCTGTGCTGAAACAATGACCTGAAGACGCTGGATTTAGAGCCATGCTGAGCCTTGGAGGGAAGTAGCTCGTTTTGGGATAGAACAGCAAAGTGACCCTCATCTCATAATTTCTCACCTTCCGCTAATTGAATCGTGCCACTGCCCAAGTTTGACGGTGGGTGTGCTGTGCTTGTGTGTGTGTTCGCTTGTGTGTGAGATGAGAATCTCATGTCAGATCTCTCTCATTCTCTTTGAGTGGACAAAGCATCACATGGGATCTCCCGCCACACACACGCACACACACACGCACGCACGCATGCACGCACGCACGCAGGCACACACACACACACACACACACACACACACCCTTCTCAAGCTCTTAAAACACCAGGGAGAAGTTAAATAATTCCATTAAAATTTCACTCCTAGTCATAAGCATCATTTATATCTATTAAAATCCCATTGCATCGTCCCACCCTCCCCAGGACTGTCCCTGGGAGAACATGTAATATACATTTCTCCTCTTCCCTCCTCCCCAACCTCTGATATGGCTCATAACTATTTCTGATGCATGGATTTTATTAAGAAACAAGCAGAATTAGCATATACAATTCAACCCCTCGTTTAATATAAAGAAACAATGTTTAAACTGCTCTTGCTCTTCTAGGTCAATAATGAGTGTGTCTGTGTCGAAAGACCAAATAGTTCCATAGGACTGTGTTCCATAGACTCATTAGATGCCATAGGAGACTACGGTTAAAGGTTAGACTTCTGTTAAGTCTCTACTGTCCGGCTGCATTGTCAGCAGGCTTAGAACTAAACAGTAAAAGATACCGCTTTTATAAAAGTAGTTCCAAGGGACTTCCGTGTCCAATGGATTCTGACTGATGTTGTATGTAGTGTTTGTTAGAGGAGTTTCCATAATCTAGGGGAGATAATATGGGGGATTAACGTGATTTAAGGCAGTTTTGGGATGAGTTCCAACCTTGAAGGTGGAAACCTAAACAAACACACACATGCACACAAACACACACCCTTCCTGTCGTGCAAAGGTGCGAGTGTGGTCTTGTTCTGGTTAAAGAGGATTACAGCCAGGCCACTCCAGGCCCTGGGATAGGTTTGTGTTTTCTTTGGAATAGAGGGAGGGAATTCCGAGAGAGTTATTCCGAGAATGTCTTCTGACTTCCTGCCCTGTTAAGTAGAAACTAGGCTGTTTAGCTAGCCGGCGGGATAGAGAGACTGCACCTCAGGCTAATCCGCATAAGATCACATCAAACAAACAGTCCACACATGGATCACCAGCCCACAATAGTGGCAGTCAAGCTACCATTTTGGAAAAGTAACAAACTCAAATAAACCTAAAACCTGTCTTAAGGTTTTAAGCTCAAAATAATTACCTCCGGCCTCACAACTGAAAAATTATGAAGGAGGGGGGAATGGGGGATAGGGAGAGTAATAAAAAAATAGTGTGTGGAAGGGAGGCTAGGTAGGGGAGTGTGAGAGAAAGCATTCTTGACAGAACCAACATGGCACTATCACACAGCTATTTTTGATTCTCACTCTGCATTCACACACTTATTCAAAGAGGTATCCACGAGTCCAAATCAGCCCCAAGCAGCCCGTGCTCACCAATTTCTCAAACATGTCACTGCCTTTTGTGAATCTTCCTATGTTGCATAAAACGCCAGTGCTATTGTGGTGGCTGGTTGTTGTCATTGTACGAATGTGCTGTAAACATGCTTAGATGTGCCGCCCATCTGTACTGCAGGTTGACATTTTATTGTCATTAATCTTGGTCACTACACTCTAAGAAAAAAAGGTGCTATCTAGAACCTAAAAGGGTTCTTCAGCTGTCCCCATAGGAGAACCCTTTGAAAAACCCTTTTTTGGTTCTAGGTAAAAACCTTTTGGGTTCTATGTAGAACCCTTTCCACAAAGGGTTCTAAATGGAATGTAAAAGGGTTCTACATGGAAACCAAAGGAGTTATCCTATGGGGACAGCTGAAGCACCCTTTTAGAACCCATTGTGGCATTTCAGTAAAGAAATGTGTACGCGGCTTAACTTACCTTTTCCCGCAGTTTAATTTACCCTATACCCGGGGTAAGTTGTGCCAAGGGACCACTTTTTTTATGTTTTCAAAACTGTAATGTTCACATGAATTCTGATTATTTCCAGGGACACATATTTAGGAAGAATACTATATTTCCCTTGATGGAGTGATGCTGAATGTAAAGAAATGGCCCAAACTTACCACTTGAAAGTCTGAGCGAAAGAGGCTTGATGGAACATGTGTGTTACTAAGCATTTATAAGCTAAGGGGACAGAGGGTATGATCTACAGTGTGCTGAGACTGGCATACACACACACACACACACACACACACACACACACACACACACACGTCGCCGGCGTCGAGACGAATGGTTCGCTCCACTTCAGGCATGTATTATCATTATTATTATAGTATTAACTCTTGAAAACAGTGTTTTCCTGATGTCGCCAGCCAAATAGAGAAGGTTGAAAAGTAGCCAGCCAGGGAGTTCCGGCTCTATTCTGGTACACTCTAATGCCTTAATTCCATGTAAAATACACAGCTAAATTATTGAATATTTTAACGACTACCTCCCAGATTGTAAAATGAGTTGTGGTATCGAGTAGGAAGATGTGACTTTACAATTAAAATTACTGAACATGTATGAATTCAGTGTGTTGTTAGTTGTTTTGGATATCGTCTAACAGAACAGGGTGATATGGACACACATTTATATCGAGATAAATTGCCTGAATTAATGATAAATAGAACGATAAGTTTATAACATTAACGTGCACCACAGTTTTTTATTTATTATGCATTAAACGACTACTACTAGTTAGTTGATAGTTGTAGCCATCAATTGTCCCCTTAACAAGCACCCATATTAGCAAACTTATTTCATTTCAAACTTCACATTTCTCTAGTATAGGCTACTTATCGTAATGAACAATATAATTAAAATGCCTGCGATCACCCGATCGGTATGGTCGGTGTCGATAATTTTCGGTTTATCATCCCAGCTCGATTGTCTAAAAATGACTTTTTTAACATTAAACCTGTCTTCTCTTGAGATTAAAGTAATATTTATAGTTGTCACGACTACTGCCGAGGGTGGTTCCTCTCCCTGTTCGGGTGGCGCTTGGCGGTCGTTGTCACCGGCCTACTAGCTGCCATCGATCCCCTTTTCGTTTTTCTGTTAGTTATGTCTTTATTAGTTGCACCTGTGTTCATTTAGGTAATTAGTGGTGTTATTTAAGCCCGCCTCTCCACCTGTTCTGTGTGCGGGCTTGTTACGTGTTTTCACTGTGTTCGTGTAGTGTATCGTGTTGTTGGACTTTGGGTTTGTTACGCCCTGTTGTGTTTGGGCATTTTTCTCTTCTGTGATATTTATTAAATATATATTGTACCAATCATTTTTCTGCCTCCTGCGCCTGACTCCACACCCACGACATCCAAGCGTTACAATAGTTTTCCTGCACAATATGAATTGCCACAATGATGTTTGTTCTTCAAATTATTACATGTACATTTACAGTTTAGTCATTTAGCAGACACACTTATCCAGAGTGATTTACAATTAGTGCATTCATCAAATAAAAATTCAGCAAATTATGTATTTTATGTATTTAATTATAATTACCAATGTATCATTTTGTAATTTAGGTGAACTATCCCTTCAACAGTTTGGCCTGTCAATCAATCATTGTGGGTGGGATTGTAAGGGGAGGGGTCAGGATGAGTCACAAAGTTGGTAGGGTTTCAGATGTGTCAATCAATCACGGTGAGTGTATATTTGAGTGAAGTCGGCAGATTAGTAATCTAGTCAGAAAAACTAGTCTACTATTTAAACGTAATTTATTGTGGCAAAAACCGAAGAAAAAAGGTTGTGTTCTGTCATATTTACATGGATTCCCTGTTGACAAACAATTTAGAATTGCAGGATTTCTTCTTTTTAAATGCACAAATTATCAGGGTGAGGACTCCCAGACCCCCTGCCAGATTGTGCAGCCGACTTTTTTACAAAGTCAGGCACCCATGAATAGACCTACAGGTATGATGGAAGAATGAAGCAGGTGTTAAACATGGGCTTTGCTACACAGAAAGTTGCAGTTGACTACTCCATTGTTGACACTTTAATGAAATCAGTAGGCCGACATCAATATCTGAGAAAATACCATATATCACTAGCTTTTATAATCTTCATTCTGTTTTCTTTCATCATATTTTGGACCAGAAGGAGGCCCTCTCCACTACCTATTGTTCCAGCACCAAGGATTCAACATCTTCATAGAATGTTTTCATAATTTATCTGCAGATAAAAAGGAGTAGTAGACTACCAGTATGTTCCCGACGTTCACCTAAAAGATCCATTCAAAAAGAGCTGTTCGTTCACAAACAACCCATCACCAGGCTACACTGACAATTCACTTCAGTGGTCACTGGCAAGTCTCGACTTGGGCTTAGAATCCTAGGAAAATACTAACAAGATATTTGGTTTACTTCCGATACCATGGACATACAGTGCCTTCGGAAAGTATTCAAAGCTGTGACCTTTTCCACATTGTGTTACGTTACAGCCTTATTCTAAAATGTATAAAATTGTTTTCTTTCCTCATCAATCTACACACAATACCTCATAATGACAAAGCAAAAAAAGGTTTATAGAATGTTTGCTAATTTAGAAAAATAAAATAAAAATAATATCACACTTACATAGGTATTCAGACCATTTAATCAGTACTTTGTTGAAGCACCTTTGGCAGCGATTACAGCATTGAATCTTCTTGGGTATGACGTTACAAGCTTGGCACATCGGTATTTGGGGAGTTTCTCCCATTCTTCTCTGCAGATCCTCTCAAGCTCTGTCAGGTTGGATGGGAAGCACTTCTGCACAGCTATTTTCAGGTCTCTCCAGAGATGTTTGATCGGGTTCAAGTCAGGGATCTGGCTGGGCCACTCAAAGACATTGGGAGACTTGTCCTGAAGCCACTCCTGCGTTGTCTTGGCTGTGTGCTTAGGGTAGTTATCCTGTTGGAAGGTGAACCTTTGCCCCAGTCTGAGGTCCCGAGCGCTCTGGAGCAAGTTCTCATCAAGGATCTCTCTGTACTTTGCTCTGTTTACCTTTGCCTCTATCCTGACTAGTCTCCCAGTCCCTGCCGCTGAAAAACATCCACACAGCATGATGCTGCTACCACCATGCTTCACCATAGGGATGGTGCCAGGTTTCCTCCAGACGTGACGCTTGGCATTCAGGCCAAAGAGTTCAATGTTGGTTTTATCAGACCAGAGAATCTTGTTTCTCATGGCCTGAGAGTCTTTATGTGCATTTTGGCAAACTCCAAGCAGGCTGTCATGTGCATTTTACTGAGGAGTGGCTTCTGTCTGGCCACTCTACGATAAAGGCCTGATTGGTGGAGTGCTGCAGAAGGTTGTCCTTCTGGAAGATTCTCCCATCTCCACAGAGGAACTCTAGAGCTCTGTCAGAGTGACCATTGGGTTTTTGGTCACCTCCCTGACCAAGGTCCTTCTCCCTCGATTGCTCAGTTTGGCCGGGCTGCCAGTTCTAGGAGTCTTGGTGGTTCCAAACTTTTTCCATTTAAAACCTGTTGGGGCTAGGGGGCAGTATTGAGAATTTTGAAAAAAATATGTGCCCATTTTTAACTGCCTCCTACACCAACTCAGAAGCTAGGATATGCATATTATTAACAGATTTGGATAGAAAACACTCTGAATTTTCTAAAACTGTTTGAATGGTGTCTGTAAGTACAACAGAACTCATATGGCAGTCAAAACCCTGAGACAAATTCTGACAGGAAGTGGATACCTGATGTGTTGAATTACTTTTAAGCCTATGCCATTGAAACACACAGGGACTTATTAATCATTGAGCACTTCCTACGCCATCCACTAGATGTCACCAGTCTTTACAAAGTGGTTTGAGTCTTCTACTGTGAAAACTGACCGAACAAGAGACTTGGAACGTTGGTCATAAGCGGATGGCCGATACTACTCTGGCGCACGAGTGCATGTTTGGGTACTCTCGTTCCAATACGTTTTAAAAGAGAATGCAATCGTCCGCCTTCAATATTATTGAAGTTCTGATTGAAAAAGGTCCTAATGATTTATGCTATACAACGTTTGACATGTTTGAACGAATGTAAATATTTTTTTTCCCCTCTTTGGTGAAGACAAGTCCGGCGGGCGTCGTTCATGTTTTTGAGTAGCCTTCAGGACGCGTTAACAACACGGAGCTTTTTGGACATAAATTAGGAGCTTTTTCGAACAAAACTACATTTGTTATGGACCTGGGATTCCTGGAAGTGCCTTCTGATGAAGATAATCAAAGGTAAGGGATTATTTACATAGTATTTTTTATTTTAGATGACTCCAAGATGGCGCCTAGTCTGTATCGGCAAAGCCTATTTTTCTGGGCGCAGTACTCAGATTATTGCAAAGTGTGATTTCCCAGTAAAGTTATTTTTAAATCTGGCAATGCGGTTGCGTTCACGAGATGTTAATCTATAATTCTTTGAATGACAATATAATATTTTACCAATGTTTTCGAATAGTAATTATTTAATTTGTTGTGCTGATTGACTGGCGGTTATTGGAGGGAAACGATTTCCTCAACATCAACGCCATAGTAAAACGCTGTTTTTGGATATAAATATGAACTTGATAGAACAAAAAATGCATGTATTGTCTAACATAATGTCCTAGGAGTGTCATCTGATGAAGATTGTCAAAGGTTAGTGCATAATTTTAGCTGGTTTTCTGCTTTTGGTGACGCCTGTCTTTGCATTGACAAAACATTACACACAGCTATTTTCGATGTACTGTCCTAACATAATCTAACTTTATGCTTTCGCCGTAAAGCCTTTTTGAAATCGGACAACGTGGTTAGATTAAGGAGATGTTTATCTTTCAAAGGGTGTAAGATAGTTGTATGTTTGAGAAATTTGAATTATGACATTTAATTGTTTTCAAATTTGGCGCCCTTGATATTTCACCTGCTGTGATAGGGTGTACCAGGGGTGGGACGCTTGCGTCCCACTAGCCCATAGAGGTTATGAATGATGGAGGCCACTGTGTTCTTGGGGACCTTCAATGCTGCAGAGATTTGTTCGTACCCTTGCCCATATCTGAGCCTCGTCACAATCCTGTCTCAGAACTCTACGGACAATTCCTTTGACCTCATGGCTTGGTATTTGCTCTGACATACACTGTCAAATGTGGGACCTTATTTTGACAGGTGTGTGCCTTTCCAAATCATGTCCAATCATTTGAATTTACCATAGGTGGACTCCAATTAAGTTGTAGAAACATCTCAAGGATGATAAATGGAAATAGGATGCAACTGAGCTCAGGTTCGCGTCTCACATCAAAGGGTCTGAGTACTTATGGAAATAAGGTTTTTCTGTTTTTATACATTTGCAAATGTAAAAAAATAAATCACTTTATCATTATGGGGTATTCTATGTAGATTGCTGAGGATTTGCCATTATTTAATCCATTTTAGAATAAGGCTGTAATGTAACAACATGTCAAGGTGTCTGAATACTTTCAAGTCAGGGCTCTGGCAGGGCCACCAACAAAGGTATATAGGTGTTTGACTTTATTTAGTCAGTTAGATAACTTTTATAAACTAGTCAACACTTGCTGTTCATCAATCAAAGCACAGTAAATAACCTATGCTCCCGACACCGTGGCTGACTATATGAAAAATGCTAAAGAAAAAAAATGAATGTGCCAGAAAACAATAATTAAGTGGATTTCAACTCATCGTTACCACTTACATTACATGGAACGTGTAAATTCACTCACATGAGAAGCATCATGCACTCCCTGCTCCATGAAAATACATTTGACTGCAACCAAACATGACGCACAAAAATAACACCGGTACTGAGATGCGGGACAGACAGCGAACGGACAAACAAGCAGTGTTTCCCTGTCATTGCTCCCTTTGTGACTGACAGGTGCCTATCCTATCAATAGATCACAAGAAGATGCATATCGTTCATATCGTGCACACAGCCACAAAGAAACACTCATACCAAAACTGAAGACTATACAGGCCTAAGAAGAGGATAAAGCAATCATGCCCTGATAGAGGCATACCACAGAAGTGATGGAAAGAGAAACACTCACAATTAAAGAAGAGTACACACACATGTGCACACACACACACACACACACACACACACACACACACACACACACACACACACCATGCTCATCTTTCTGTGTTCACGCCTGTCATTCCAGTTCCACTCATACACTCCAGACTAATGGGCTGTGTCTGTACTCCTGCGAACCTGATTGGGCGCTTAATGTCCAACTGCTGCCAGCACTAGTGTTGTCACGATACAATAATTTTGACTTCGATACTGATACCAGGTTTAGTATCACAATACTCGATACCATCACGATACTCAATACCAAAACGATACCAAAACGATACCACGGCAAAAAAAGATGGCATATTAGCCAAAGTTACAGAATGACATTTGATCAAGAAAGATACATTCAGCTACTGCTCTGTTCAATTATTGGTCATATGTTCTTGGAGCTCAATATCATTACATTTACATTTTTTTTACATGACCATTTTTCATGCATGCATTAATAAATCTATTAATATCATGTAGTCAATATTGCTTTGTTTTTACAAATCTAACTACATAATGGTAATCATTTATTTGGTTAAACTCTATAGATAAACTAGGTAAATCAAGATGTAGCCTAGGCCCATCCACAATGCAGGTGAATGCATATTCAATAAGAGTGTGTGCATGACTTGCATTATTGAGCTTGTTTAGGTTGATTTCATGGGGCTACAGATGACAAACAATCTGTTTCCCATTATGTGGTCTCATTTTATTCTACTGATAAACATTTGCATAGAATTCACTTATTTTATAAAAATGTGCACTGTCTCTTTAACCAGTAATGACGTCATTCACGAGGTAATATGTTCTCTGAGGTGATAGATCATCTTTGGGAGTGACCGAATGAGTGAATGAATAAAGTTTTGGTTGGCAACAGCTTTGAAATCAGCATATTTTGCAGCATAGTTTGCACATTATCACACTAGGGTAGTGAATCAATGTTAGCTTTAGCTGTCAGCTAGCAAGGAAAGTTAGCCTACAATAACTGGAAGCGATCAGTATCTTCTTCCATTGTAAACTGTTCTAGCCTGTATGGACATTATTTTGCGAACAATAATTAACCCTTGTCTGGTGTTCAGGTCTGTGGGACCCATTTTCAATGTTTACTAAAAGAAAAATTCTACAATTATTTATTTTTTCAAACTGAGACTCATTGGCCTTGGCTCATGTTTTGTGAAGAACATGTAAAAGAACACATTTTCATTGAGTGCAACGTGTGCCACGTATTCATTGGTCTGTACATTGCGTCGGGGGCAGGATACTTGTTATTTGGCCATTGGCAAAGTTGTACTGCAAGCACTTCTGATTAGTCAAACCCAGGCTAGGGTGGGGGGGTTATAAATTGCATCCTGTTCCTTTGTTCGGTGGAGAAACAGCTGAGGAAAGGGGCAACTGAACATCTACCTCCCAGCAATACATCTTTATTTGTCCTTCTCAAATAAACCAATTTTTCTCCCCGATTTGCTTTGGATTTTGTGTTATTGAAGAATAACATAAATTGCTAACACTCCTCACCACAATCAATCAGTATGGAAAAAAAATATTCAGAGGGCCTTAGAAATGATTTTTGCAAAGAGAGAAGCTAGTGTGGAAGGAGTGTCTTCCACTTTAGAAGATTAAGAATTTTCCAAATATGAGGATTATGTCTCTGTCAATTCGGAGTCTGACAGTGAGTTGGAAGAAGCAGATGAGATTGACCCTCAGCCAGCCCCAGGACCAGCCCGTCAGCAACCAGCTCATCAGAAGCCTGCAGGAGGAGAAATATGGATGTCAAAAAATTGTGAAATTGAATGGTCTTCTTGCCCAAGGAATGAGCCACCCCACATGGCTGCCAATGTGATGAGGAAGCAACCAGGGACGACGTGGATGACGGTTACTCATGTGCAGGACATAAAGTCTTCTTTTGAACTGTTCATCCCTGACACCATCCAGAAAATCATTCTGGACAGCACTAATTTGGAGGGAAGGCGTGTTTTTGGAGAGAGATGGAAGGAGATGGACCAAACTCATTTCCATGCATACTTTGGGGTTCTTATACTTGCCGGTGTTTCCAGATCCAATGGAGAATCCACAGAATCCCTGTTTGATGGAGAAACCGGCAGAGAATCTTTCCGTGCAACAAGGTCTCTGGAAAACTTCCGCATTATTTCCAGGATTTTCCGCTCCAATAACCGAGACATCAGACCAGCTTGGCGGCAGAGAGACAAGCTAGCTGCAATCAGGTCACTGTGGGACAAGTGGGTGGACCGCCTTCCCCTGTTTTACAACCTTGGGCCCAACGTTACGGTTGAAGAGCGGTTTATGCCATTTACGGGCCGCAGCTCCTTCAGGCAGTACATACCGTCTAAACCCACTAAATATGGAATCAAGATCTGGGCTGCCTGTGATGCTTCACCATATGCGTGGAACTTGCAAGTGTATATGGGGAAGCCAGATGGAGGAGCCCCTGAGAAGAACCAAGGGATGCAGATTGTCCTGGAAGTGACACAGGGACTCCGTGGCCACAACATCACATGCAATAACTTTTTTACTTCAAGCTGGGACAGGAGTTCCTCAAGAGGAAGCTGACAATAGTAGGAACAGTACGAAAAAACAAGCCAGAGCTCCCACCTCAGCTGTTGAATAGACGGAACAGGCCTATCAATTCCTCCAAGTTTGTGTTCACGGCCGACACGTCCCTAGTGTCCTACGTGCCAAAGAAAGGATGAGGACTGCAGATGTGGCCAGGCCAATAAATTGCATTGACCGTACTGTGAGACGCCTAAGACAGTGCTACAGGGAGACAGGATAGACAGCTGATTGTCCTTGCAGTGGCAGACCACGTGCAACAACACCTGCACAGGATCGGTACATCTGAACATCACACCTGCGGGACAGGTACAGGATGGCAACAACAACTGCCCGAGTTACACCAGGAACGCACAATCCCTCCATCAGTGCTCAGACTGTGCTCAATAGGCTGAGAGAGGCTGGACTGAGGGCTTGTAGGCCTGTTGTAAGGCAGGTCCTCACCAGACATCACCGGCAACAACGTTGCCTATGGGCACAAACCCACCATCACTGAACCAGACAGGACTGGCAAAAAGTGCTCTTCACTGACGAGTCGCGGTTTTGTCTCACCAGGGGTGACAGTCAGATTCGCGTTTATCGTCGAAGGAATGAGCGTTACACCGAGGCCTGTACTCTGGAGCAGGATCGATTTGGAGGTGGAGGGTCCGTCATGGTCTGGGGCGGTGTGTCACAGCATCATCGGACTGAGCTTGGTGTCATTGCAGGCAATCTCAACGCTGTGCGTTACAGGGAAGACATCCTCCTCCCTCATGTGGTACCCTTCCTGCAGGCTCATCCTGACATGACCCTCCAGCATGACAATGCCACCAGCCATACTGGTCATTCTGTGTGTGATTTCCTGCAAGACAGGAATGTCAGTGTTCTGCCATGGGCAGCGAAGAGCCCGGAACTCAATCCCATTGAGCACGTCTGGGACCTGTTGGATCGGAGGGTGAGTGCTTGGGCCATTCCCCGCAGAAATGTCCGGGAACTTGCAGGTGCCTTGGTGGAAGAGTGGGGTAACATCTCACAGAAAGAACTAGCAAATCTTGTGCAGTCCATGAGGAGGAGATGCACTTCAGTACTTAACGCAGCTGGTGGCCACACCAGATACTGACTGTTACTTTTGATTTTGACCCCCCCTTTATTCAGGGACACATTATTCCATTTCTGTTAGTCACATGTCTGTGGAACTTGTTCAGTTAATGTCTCAGTTGTTGAATCTTGTTATGTTCATACAAATATTTACAATGTTAAGTTTGCTGAAAATAAACGCAGTTGACAGTGAGAGGACGTTTCTTTTTATGCTGAGTTTATGTGAGTGAGTGAGTGAGTGAGTGAGTGAGTGAGTGAGTGAGTGAGTGAGTGAGTGAGTGAGTGAGTGAGTGAGTGAGTGAGTGAGTGAGTGAGTGAGTGAGTGAGTGAGTGAGTGAGTGAGTGAGATGTTGGTAAAATTCCTGAACTAAGTGTTTTCATCATTCTATATTGCAGCACTGGGATGTGTGTGGACCCAAGAAGGACAGTACACATGCAACAAGTGCAAGAAATCATTTGCAACACACACGCAGTAAAACTCTGTCCTTCATGTGGTGTGTAGACCGGCCTTAATTTGTGTTCAATGGGGCTAATTTATCTTTTCCCTAAAATACTATATGTAAAATTTGACCTTCCAATTTGTTCAGTTCAAAGCAATAAACATAATTAGTGATGAAAACCTTGTTTCATTTATATTTGTTCAAGATTAACATTATTTATTTCAACCCATATCTTGATTGATGCAAAACAAAGCACTTTTATTGGTAAATGTGATCTTGAAAATGGCAAATATTTACCATGTACGCTGTCGATATTGCTTGTAATTGATATAAGTCAACATCTAAGTATTAAGTATTTTTACGTAAATTGTTATGGCTGTATTGTATTAAAAATAAAATAAGGTTGTGGGTCCATCAGACCGGTGAACATTGGGTGAATAACAAAAACATGAACACCACACAAGGGTTAACAGTTTAAACATTTCTACATGTCCTGTCGCATTATTCAAGTGTGTTAACTTCTAGCATGATGCAGCCCAGACTCCCAGTGTAGGCTAGTAATAAGTAAGTGGAGCAGGCACGGTGTGCGCTATAAGAGGTCGGCTGCGCTGATAGACCGGCTTCATCCGTGAGACACATTTGACAAAAGTACCGAAAGTAACACAAATTCTAGTACCGAACCGTTTTTCATGTTCTAGTGTCAAAAAAGAATTGAAGTTTCAGTATACCGTGCAACACTAGCCAGCAGACATGCCTGAAAGCACGCACGTACACAAGCATTCATCCACACACACAAGCACACACACACAAACACACACAGTGCATAGCATAGTTCACCCTTCATGTCTGAGCAAATATTTACAGATCCTGCTCCTGTTATATCACAGACATTAGCACTTCTTTAATCTGCCTCAACTAATTCATTTTGTTCAACATCAACCTTTGAGTCATACAGTAGAAGGATACAACTTATGTTCATGTGTCTGCATGGTATGACACTGCATTCCTATTTGCACATGTCAGTCATGACACTTTCGACCTTTCAGAGTCTCATATAAAAAGGGGTTAGATGTGTTTGACCCTCGCCAAAGTCACTTGTTTCGCCACATCAAGCTCATTTTCCCCAAGGATGGCCTGGGAGACATTTGTGAGCATATTGCTCTTCAAAAGCTCTAAAGCTCTTGGCCGATATGAAAACGGTCAAGTCGCAACTGATTCTGACATGAAGTGAAGCAACAATGCTTTGCTCTCACTACAAGAGCCCTACTGAGTTATGGGAGCAAGGCATTGTGAAGTCACTGATGTTCTCTAATTTGATCTCATGAATCAAGGGAACTCAAAGGAACTCAGAGGGGGAGAAACACAAATCACCAGGGTCCCAACAGAGACACAACACAGGGAAGAGACAAGCCGGGTAGAGAGAGGGGATGAACGGGAGAGACGCCCGCCAAAGTTACAGTTCACAGAAACTTCTCCTTTGAAAGAAAACGCCCTACCCGGGTGGCCTTTAACTAAACCATTCACACGAAACACAGATCATCTCAAGCCTTGTACAAATCGTGTCCCAGCCAACGCTACAACATCATAACAACGTTCTGAGAATTATGCGAAGCCTTTGCTTCCTGCAGACCAAAGCGTCTGCAAATGAACAGAGTAAAATTGAGGTGAGAAGACAGCGCAGAATTGCCTTAAAGAACTCTAGGCTTATATTCATGGGAGACAAGGGGGGAGACTGAGGGGGGAAGGCATTACCATAGTAACATGGAGGTCTTCATTCTAGCCCACCAAGGATTCTTGTACAAACACAGAGCAGTGTTCTTTAGCAGCAACAGCAAGCAGCTAGGGCCCTGGCTAAGAATTCTCATTCAAACAGAATCAAGTCGGCGTAGATAACGCTTGCCGTTATAAAAATAAATTAAGGTCGCCAATTGTAATGTCATGTCCTCAATTCACAGAGAGAGCCGGGTGGCTAAGGGGGAGAAAAAAGCCTATTCAAAAAGACTTAAAGAATAAAGAGTAGACACACATACACAGCCACAGCCACACAGCGACGTAAATCAACGTTCAAATGCGTGAGGTAGGCAGAGAAAGAAGGGGGTGGGCAGGGGGATAACAACACAATCCACACAAGTTAAACAGATGCAATGGCAAACTTCAAATGAATTGTTAAAATGGCTTCACAGGAAGTAGGTAATCTCGGCTCTACTAAATAATCAATCAACATGCCGAGAATGGCGATGATGATTAAACATGGACTCTAACCATCTCCTCATGCAGACAGTAGTCCAGTGAGGAATGCTAGCTGTGACACACTTGTTAAATTTCACCCGCGCTGGCACTTAGGGCCTTGTCAAAACCATGAGCTCCCTCCGCACAGTAAATTCATAAGAGCCTTCATCGCATGACACCCTATTTACATACTTATGTGCTCAGTAGGACAACTCACTTAAAGAGACTTCTGTTATTAATACTGCATAAGAGAGATTTAATGTTTTCATTAGCAATCACATTCAAAATGGAAAGTTTTAGAGAAAGGCAGATGAAAGACTAAAAGCACTGTAATATAAGGGGAAAAATAAGAGCCTGTATGAGTATGAGTTGATTTTCTTCCTCATTATTCTATTCACAGTATCACCCACAAATGTGTCAATTTGATTGATGCTCTTCCGCTTCCCTCGAATCCCAAACCTCATCGAACCAAACCCTAACAGCAACAAATGTAAGAACATTCCCTAATTTCTCCGCCTCTGTGAGCAAGTTCTGTTTCTCCATGCCCTAAAGGCATTCTCAATATTGAATCCAGTCTAGTAATTTACAATTGGATACTCTTTCTCCCCCAAGTGTTGCATTGGACCCGCCCCGAAGTTAATGGACTGTACCAAACACCATTCTATAGGCCTGGATTATTCCCTCCGTTCTTTGTTCTCTCCTTTCATAACCAAAGAACGATGCAAAAGACTGCACTCAAAACTGTCAATTTGCAAGTCCCTATACGTCTACGTTTTTCTATGACTAGTTCTCCATCATGACTACCTTTCAGAAACCTGTGGTCAAGTCTAATTGACTGTGTGTAGTTATTACTGCGGAACATTGCTAAAGAGAGAGGGCGGATGGATAGAGGGATAGAAAGGATTGCAATCTCCAACCCACATCTTTTCTATTCTCTGGGAGATTTGGAGGGAACAGAAAGAGGAGAACAAGGAGAAACGGTTAAGTTAACAAAACAGCTGGAGGGAAATGGCTACAAATCAATAGACTAACGTTATCAAATGGCTAAAATCTGCATCACTGGGCAGATTTGTCTCCCTAAAATAAGCATTAGAGTCAAGGTCCACAAAATCCGGTTAGACCATACAAACCTGGGGGTATGTTAAAGGCCTACACAGTTAGGTATATTAGATTGACTAGCATGCTAACGTACACATACACCCTCACAGTTAAATTATGTAATGAAATGGGTTGAGCCGAAGCAACCGATCCAAATCACTGTATAATTCCTCTAATGACATGAGAAGAATCTATAGCTACTGGAGAGCGATAGAGAGTGAAAAAGGGTGAGGCAGAGAGAGCTAGAGAGCGAGAGAGAGAGAGGGAGACACGAGGGTAGGAGAGAAAGAAAATAACAGAATGAAAGAGAGGGAGAGATTCAACAAGAGAATGAGAGAAGGAGTGAGAGGGAAAGCAGGGAAATTGGAAAATTAGCATTCCTGAAAAGGCCTGTGGGTCTTCATAATTCAGCCGATTTGATACATGCGAGCGAGGCCACTCATAAACTCCTGGCCGTCCATGACCCTAATTTTTCAGTCGGAGTTTCCAGACTAGTCCAGTGTTTGACAAGATTTATCTGGCTGGGCTAATAGCCAGCTCTCTCTCCTAGGTAAGGCCTCATCGATAGCAGGGCCTGTCCTGCAGACACTAATGAATATTTCTGCTGCTGCTGCACATGTTACGTGGGGTTTTTCTTTTTTTCATTCTATGGGTTTGGATTGTGGGAGGGGTGGATTACACACATATGTAGGATATGAGAAAATTACACACACACACAGGATATTGAAACCCTCTCAGGCATGTCGCTGTGTTTGTGCCTGGTGTGCTGGATGATGGAGAGGCTGAACTGTGAAGGACCCTGTTGTTCTCCTCTCTATCCTGCATAGGAGCCACACACACACACATGCGCGCACACACCACTCACACACACATGCACACACACACACACACACACACACACACACACACGCATGCACACACACCAGAGCTCCAGAATAACTTTTTCCGCTGGTGGCCCTTTTTCCCCTGGTGGCTCAAATTTCTCAGTTGATGGCACCAGCACAAGATTTGGTCGCACCAATTTTTGACCAGAGCTGTGTCCCATAATGTACTTGCATTCCATACAGAACCAGGTTAATAATGACTAGCCACCTTTTAAATGATCATGCCCTTGCAGGGCTTGACATTCAGATAAATTTGCCAGTGGCACAAGATAAGATTTAAATGATGCACGCATCATCTGCTTTCCCGACCTAGTATTCTTTTCATTCGGGCCAGTAGCTTTCAGTTGGCACTGGCCCGAATGAAAAGAATACTAGGCTGGGAAAGCAGATGATGGGTGCATCATTTAAATCTTATCTTACATTTGCGGGCTGAGCAAGTAGCCTACAGCCTATAATGACCTACCCTCCATACACAAATAATTACATTTTAACTTGACAATATCATATTTATGTTGATTGTTTGGAGGGACAATTGTTAGTGATTTTGAACAGTCACTTTACAGTTGTAGGGCCGCTAAAATCAGTTTTATCTTTTGGTAAATTGAATTTTCCCGTTTTTTTTTTTACTAAATCAATGCCAAGTGATTGATACAAATCCTCATGATATCATTCTGCCAGGTAGGCCTAAAACCTTAAGAAATGTTCATTCAAACGTCACATGATGACTGAATTGCGCATTGCAAAGATTCAACCAAGACTTCAGACCAAACCTTTTGAATACTTGGTCTGCATACCCATTGTTGGATACCCATGGCTGTTTGAATAAATCTTGATAATAATAGAAATTGTGAACCAAAAACTACCGTGACCAGCTACATTTTAAACACTGGCACAATAGCGCGCACACACAAACTTAAAATATAATATTGTCTCTCATGTTCCTCTTCTCCTCTCCCAAGTCAAGTCCAATCCATTATACCCTGAGCCAACAGGTTAAAGGATATGAATGGATGTGCCTGGTAATAGAACCAGGCTGATCACTAGAAATAGGCTTCGATTACGGACGTTTGAAAAGGTCCTGAGAAAACTGTTAATTAATGCTGACAACTATGTACTTTCTATGGATGGACTTGGAGGTGTGACATGACCCTGAAGGCTGTATTGCATGTTTAGACTTGCTTATGAACAATTGCTGAACTGTGGATTGGTGTGAAAGATGTCTCAATGATAATGTGAAAATGTCATGTGTGTCTGAATTGTGTTTTTCCCAAATAAAAAATTATTTCAAATAAAGAAAAGGTCTTGAGTACGTCGATATATGCCTTCCTCGGCACTCACAATTTTTTGAAAACTATTGCCAAGTACTTGCACAAACTCATGATGCCGGGAAGCAAAGTGCGCTGCTCAGATGGTAACAATGGGTTTTATTTTTTATTTTTTTTAAGCCTTCCCCAAACCATAGCCCTAACCCTAACCACTCGGAAAGAATACTTAAACGTAATCCTTTGAGATGTGTCTGTTTTAACCCTGTAACCATGTGGAATTAAACCTGTGACCATGAGGAATTAATGAGTCAAACATAGACGTCATCCATAATACGTCAAATTTCGATGTAAAACTATGAGATCTTGTTGCATAAAACGGTATCCTTTGGACAAATATGCTGGGGATTAACTGTATTATTTATCTTGGCTGATTCTTAATCCTTGTTATGCAGTCAAGAGATCCTCACATATCTTAATATTTCAACAGCCGCTCCAGAGAAAAATATTAACGAGATATCGGTGCCAAATGAGCAGACTGTGAGTGTGTGTGTGTGTGTGTGTGTGTGTGTGTGTGTGTGTGTGTGTGTGTGTGTGTGTGTGTGTGTGTGTGTACGTGCGTGCGTGTGCATGGGTGTGTGCGTTTGTGCCGATGTTTCTGTTTGTGTTGTATCCATGTGAATGTGAGTGTATGCTTCTCTCTATGTGAGCCTGTGTGTTTGTCAGGACTCCCTGAAATCAATCAGATTCTGAAGGTTGTATCTATTAACTTTTTCATCCGTGAGTTCTGAATATCTCTAACGGTCGCCCCAGCGTGAGTGGTTTTATGCACGTGATGTTAGAATGCACTCACTGATCCAAAATGTGATTGTTACGCAACAGGACAGTTCACACGCGTTGCCTGTTAATTATCTATAGGATATGTTTCAATTTGTCAATTTCAAATTATTTTCTAACAACAGTTTGAATTGAGGTGTGTTCCGCCTCCTCATTAATTTGCATAGAAGTAACCCATTTCAGTGTTGCGGACAATTTATGTTTGAGGCTTTACTGAGGCTAACAACCTTCGAACAAACTTCTCTCTTCACAAACTTCTCTCTTCGAGGAGAGCCCACGCACGGATTACTTTCAATTTCTAGAAAGTGTTTTACTCAATTATTTCG
The DNA here is from genome assembly GCF_965601325.2 of Salmo salar. Classification (NCBI taxonomy): domain Eukaryota; kingdom Metazoa; phylum Chordata; class Actinopteri; order Salmoniformes; family Salmonidae; genus Salmo; species Salmo salar. Next base: position 66,442,855 of record NC_138308.1, read on the forward strand.
ATCAATGTTGAGCTGACCCGTGATGTGATGAATTATAAATAGTAATTGCTATTAGCTCAATCATATTGTGGTTTCTGTTAGCCGAGAGTTCTCTAAATATGACCGCTTGTCTTATGTCAATATTTCCTCAGTTAGCGCTAGGACCAATGTAGCTTACATGGATGATTGTGTATGCTGTTGCTACTTCTGTGAAAGTCTGAACATTGCATCCAAAAATAAACTTGTCACATTCAGGACTTAACTTTGTTAGGACTGTGCTTGTGCAAAATGTTTCTGTGAAAAAACAGTGTGGCTAGCTCAAATGCTGACAGTTGCGTCAATCGAAACTGGATGTTCTAAATAAGCATTCTAATCAAACCAGTTTGATCGTATGCTCGAGGGACCACTGTAGAATAATCACACCCGTTTGTTGGTACGTGGTTAAACCTGAGCAGATCAGAGTTTTTCCACTTGTCAGCACCCAGGCACCACTGACACAGTAATCAGCCAGACAGCAAAAATAATTCAGCCCATCGCATTTCCCTCTGTTTGTCTTCCAAATAACATTAGATATCCCCTCTTCTTAAACAAGTTCAAATCTCACTAACGAGCGATGGGATTGGTCGCCAGTGGTTGCCGACAGTGACGGGTGACATTAGAACAGGCCTGGGCAACTCCAGTCCTCGGGGGCCTGATTGGTGTCACACTTTTGCCCCAGCCCCAGCTAACACACCTGACTCCAATAATCAACTAATCATGATCTTCAGTTAAAAATGCAATTAGTTTAAATCAGGTGTGTTTGCTAGGAATGGGGGAAAAGTGTGACACCAATCAGGCCCCCAAGGACTGGAATTGCCCAGGCCTGCATTAGAGGCTGAATTATGGGGCAAAGTGTGAGCCATTTAGACCATGAGTGTGAGAGGACTGCACATTGGAGGTTGTTTAAACCTGTGAAACCCAACGTTGCAAAAATACAATGTTTCCTGAAATGCATCCCATACAAGTCCAAAACCAAAAATTCACGTCAAACACTACATAGTGCATCTCTTTAGACCCAGATATATCTCTTAGTAGTATTTGTTGTGTGTCAGTATGATTATTTTGACATCAGTAGCCTCTGAAACATTAGAAAACTGTCCACTCGTCTGACACCACACTGGTGCCACTACACAAGCATACACTGAGTGTACAAAACATTAAGGACACCTTCCTAATATTGAGTCCCCCCTTTTGCCCTCAGAACAGCCTCAATTCATCAGGGCATGGACCCTATAAGGTGTCGAAAGCATTCCACAGGGATGCTGGCCCATGTTGACTCCAAGGCTTCCCACAGTAGTGTAAAGTTGGCCCGATGTCCTTTGGGTGGTGGACCATTCTTGATACACACAGGAAATGGTTGAGCATGAAAAACCCAGCAGCATTGCAGTTCCTGACACAAACCGGTCCACCTGGCACCTGACACCATACCCCTTTCAAAGGCACAGAGTGATGGACAAGCAACCAACAAGTGCTCAGCATATGTGAGAACTGACCCCATAGGGCTGACCCCATTTAGTCGATTATTTGATCGATGTGCATTTGGTCGACAATATTTTTTTAGTTGAACAGTGGCAAATATATTATAAATAATTATGGCACGCGAGACACCGATCTGATTCACACTTGTCTGAGTGAACAAATACATTGCGGTGGCTGCAGAGATGGCACACCAGTGTCACCAGTAGGACATTTACCATTAATTACCATCATTTCTAATCTACAATGTTTGTTTGGTTGAGGTAATTTCTGTTAATGCATTCAATATCCATTGAGAATGACAATAGTTCCTCAACGTAGCCTATTTCGAAAACCATTCAACATGAAAGGAGAGAAAAAATGTAATGCTCTGATCCGGTGGAAACATCATAAAAAAGGCCTACCTGATTACTTCTTATACAGCTGTGTCTGTCTGTCCGGAGCTCACTGGCACGGGAAACTCTGAGGGCCCAGACTATTTTACACAATGTTGCAAGTTTGCTAGCATGAGCTTGGCCGTACCAAGTTAACAATTGATACAATGGTTCAAGATTCATGCAGACAGACCATGCATAGCCAATGTGATTTATAGGATATTTTTATCAGGATATTTTTTACACCTGCAGGCTGCAAAGTTTTTATTTGGTGGCTTTATGTAAGCTAGTTTTACATATTGGCAATAGAAGTTACTTTTAGATTTGTATCATTTTAATTTAGATATCATTTTTATTAACCACATGACAATGACTTTGAGATATGAAGACTTTATTATAACTGAAATGAAACTGTTCCACAAAAAATGTGCATATGAAAATCATAACTGGCAAGCAGATCAGTAGAACTGGTACAATAACTTGGCACTCCAAATGGAAAAGGTTGCCGACTGTTGGCATATTACTGGCAACTCGGGAAGAGTTTTTTTTCTTCTGGTTAGGCTATATTGATCTCTGGCTCCATCTTTAGTAATTTGTGTGACTTCATATTTAATTACAGTGTTAACTTCTCTAGGAAAGGGGGGAAGTATTGAGTAGCTTGGATGAAAAACATGCCCAAAGTAAAATGCCTGCTACTCAGGCCCAAAAGCTAGAATATGCATATAATGAGTAGATTTGGATAGAAAACACTGAAGTTTCTAAAACTGTTTGAATGATGTCTGTGAGTATAACAGAACTCATATGGCAGGCAAAAACCTGAGAAAAAATTCAACCAGGAAGTGGGAAATCTGAGGTTTGTAGTTTTTCAAGTGATTGCCTATCCAATATACAGTGTCTGTGGGGTCATATTGCACTTTCTAAGGCTTCCACTAGATGTCAACAGTCTTTAGAACGTTGCTTCAGGCTTCTACTGTGAATGGGGAGAGAATAAGAGCTGATTCAGTCATGTGTCTGGAAAATTGGCATGAGCTCAATCATGCGCATGGCCATGAGAGCGAGCTGCCTTTCCTTTCAATTCTAAAGACAAAGGAAGTGTCCGGTTGGAATATTATTGAATATTTATGTTAAAAACATCCTAAAGATTGATTCTATACATCGTTTGACATGTTTCTACGAACTGTAATGTAACTATTTTGACTTTTTGTCAGGACTAAACTCGCGCACTTAGTGAATTTGGAGTGCTGGACTAAACGCGCGAACAAAATGGAGGTATTTGGACATAAAGATGAACTGTATCGAACAAAACAAACATTTATTGTGGAACTGGGATTCCTGGGAGTGCATTCTGATGAAGATAATCAAAGGTAAGTGAATATTTATAATGCTATTTCTGACTTCTGTTGACTCCAAAATGGTGGGTATCTGTATGGCTTGTTTTGATGTCTGAGCGCTGTACTCAGATTATTGCAAAGTTTGCTTTCGCCGTAAAGCTTTTTTGAAATCTGACATGGCGGTTGCATTAAGGAGAAGTAATTCTATAATTCTGTGCATAACACTTGTATCTTTTATCAAAGTTTATGATGAGTATTTCTGTAAATTGATGTGCTCATTCACTGGAGTTTTGGAGGCAAAACATTTCTGAACATTACATGCCAATGTAAAATGGGTTTTTTGGATATAAATATGAACTTTATCGAGCAAAACATACATGTATTGTGTAACATGAAGTCCTATGAGTGCCATCTGATGAAGATCATCAAAGGTTATTGATTAATTTTAGCTGTATTTCTGGTTTTTGTGATGCCTCTCCATGCTTGGAAAATGGCTGTGTGGTTTTTCTTGTCTAGGTGCTGTTCTAACATAATCTAATGCTATGCTTTCGCCGTAAAGCTTTTTGAAATCGGACACTGTGGTTGGATTAACGAGAAGATTATCTTTAAAATGGTGTATAATACTTGTATGTGTGAGAAATTTGAATTATGAGATTTTTGTTGTTCTGAATTTGGCGCTCTGCTATTTCACTGGCTGTCGCTAGCGTCCCACATTTCCCAGAGAGGTTAAAGCATCAGACACGCTCAGTAGCCTACATATGGTTGATTTTGTTCAAACATTTTCAAAAATACACGTTTAAAAATTTCGACCAATCGATTGCTCAAAAGAACAGATGACTGGGTCAACCAAGATTTGTTTTGGTCGGGGACAGCCCTAATCCCTCACATACACACTCAAATACACGCTCAGATACACAGATAAAAAGGTACACACACAAAGATGCACACACACACACAGTGTACAGATACAGGCACACGCACATGTAATAAACATGTTAAAATACACATATGCATTTACAAATGTATGCCCTAGAGCACTAGCAGAGCTAAAAACATAAATATCCATTACTTTTGTCCTTTTCTAGTCAACAAGCTTTAGTGGACCATGCAATTTTTATGAAGCTCAGAAACCATTGTGTTGTTGTCCATTAAAATCAAAGACAGACATACCCTCATACAGTATGATCTTTGTTGTGATCCTTCATGTTGACAGCAAACTATTCCCCTGAGTTTCACTAGCAGTGATGGTAAGTGATGTTCAGAGTTACTGGAGCTGCGGCTTGAAGAACAAGTAGATGAGGAGGGACAGCCACAATAGGAAATACCAACAATAGCAATGTACCTTTTAGCAAAATTGAGTGGGCCCCTATCAGGAATTCACACTAGCCCTCAGACAAACTGAATACAAAACATCTGGAGAGCTAGGATTTCCCCTGCTGCCGCCTCCACCACCACAGCGACATGAAGTGCAGGAATTGATACTGGTAAAAGAGAAGAATTACCTGCAAATAGAAATCAGTATTTTCCGTGCTTCATAGAAAATTTAATTGCATATTCAATGTAATAAAATTGAAATGTGGGCTCAGAAAGAAGGGGACATTGCTGACACTTCCACTAAAATAAGCCAGGGCGCCGTTGACCAATCAAGCCGCATTATGGTGACTTTGTGACTTCATCTTCCCCATTCTCTCTTTCACCGTGTTATCATGAGAAATGTTACCAATGCATCTGGGCTGCTCCTGAGTCAATCCTGACTATTTACATTCATACCCAGCCAATGGCCACAATGGCAGATGTAGCGAGGAGAAGAGGGATAGAAATAAAGACAGAAAGAAAGAAAACAGAACAGAAGGAGAGAGACAAGCACAGAAAGAGAATGGAAAGAGAGCAGAAGATTGACAAAGAGAGAGAGATTGATCAAGGCCTCCTTTTCTAGGGGTATTTTCACACCTGGTCCTATTCAGACAATTTTAGTGAACTCAGTGTGGTTTGCAAATTATTTTGTGCAGTGTGAACACTCAGTTCCCTCAAAAGAGCCCCTGAAGTGGTCCGGTTCCCTTTCCTAGGACAATGTTAATGCAAAGCTCCCCAGGTTCACTTGTCATAATCCCGTACCACACACTAAACTACTGCAACACCATTTCCCCTGCCATAAACCCTCACATTGCTACCACAAAAGAGAGAAGATGATTAAGTATAGGTTTGCGGAAAATAATGTCTGCTGTTTTTTGACTAGTGACTGTCAAGGACACACAGAAATTCCAAAATGTGTGGTTTTTAGTTCAGATTATGCGTTTGCATTATGTGATCTGTAGGCTAAAATAGCTTCATAAGCTGTTTATTAATTGTGGGGTTTGAATAGTGTAAAAAGATAATATATTTGGTGAGAATCACAACATAGGGTACAAAATCTATTCTAGCTCTTAAAGGGGCAGTAGCCTACCTTGGGTGTACAATTTTCAATTAGAGCATTATTTAATCTGCAGTTATTATATTGCTATTTATTGGTAATAGTATATTTTGATTACAATTATTATGTCTCATATTTTAACTAAATGCAATCTATTACCTTCCAAAATGTAAGTAGGTATATCTAGCTGTCCGATAACACATTCTGATTGAATGGCTTGTCCTGCACTTTGTAAAAACCCAGAGTGCATATTGGAAAACGATCTTGGTTCCGTTCTAAACATGTGAAAGCAAAGAGAACTCGGTCCACAAAACAGGTGAAGTGAACTGGCAAAAGAGTTGAGTCCTCATTCAAAGGCAAGAGCAGTGTGACTATAAAGAGAACTGAGTTCTTTTGCTTTTACCCCAGAGTTCACTTTAAAGAGGACGGAGATCGGTTCTTTTAAAGATAACTATATGTGAAAACACCCTAAAGGCGATTAATTTCTACTCTTTTGAAAAAAGTCTTGCCTTCGACTTCGCAATATTTTTCCAGGTCAGGTAGCCAGTGCAGCCCATTCAAAGCCATTGAAATACATGAGGTATAATACCACTTAAGTCACATCTTATTTAGTGTAATGTACAGGGTCACCCAACCAGTAGTCAAACAATTAGTCAGACAGAATCCAACACATTCAGTATTGAGTAGGGACTAGTGTTCCCCTCTCGCGCATTCTCACTTTCTCTCCCTCCTTACTTCCTTCTGCATCTGTTCTCCATACATGCCTAGCTGTCAGGTAACCCTAATCTGCAGATTAGTCACTGGCCTAAAACTAATGTATTCAAATCACCCCACTCAAATTATTCAGGAATTTGCTGGCCAGTGCAATTTCACAAGTATTTTATCTCTCACTCTCTCTCTTTCGCCATCTCTCCCAATATCCCCCCTTTCAATCTCATTGTAAAGCACATACACAAAATGCCTGGTGTGGTGTTGCCGCCCATAACAAAGTAAATTAAGCCATCCGAGACAAATGTGATCAAATTAGCATCAGTCGACACGGCAGTAAACACACAGCACCACAGGCAACCTCCTGTACTAAACACAAAGCAGTGATGAACCAACCAGCTGATCTCATTCTGTACCATCTTCATCTTCTCACACCACCAGTTATTTTCCCTGTGCTGTGCATATACTTAATGATTCACAGGCAAACAGATGCTGCTTCGTTAATGTTATGTTAGTTGCATGATGATTTCCTTTTAGTGGCTATACTCTACAAAGAATGTAATCCATTCATATGTTGATCAACCGATTCATGCCAAATGTTTTACATGTAGGTTATACGTATAGGCTAAATGGCTACAATTCACAAACTCCCATATGGGTGAACACATACCGAATACAAAACATTTAATGCCTGCTTCGTTATTTCTTTACAGTGTACAGTAACTTGGATGATCCACATGGGATTCAAATATAGAAGATAAACAAAACAGTTCTACAATTATTAGTCAAGCAATTTGCATCATATAACGGCTATGATACCAACAGTGGCCAATGTTTTCTCTCCGGTCCAGCCTCGAGTCAGTCATTCGACCCGTTTCAGCATCCACGGGGGAGTCAACCTGACCAAACATGATAAACCTCGAACAGTACCTCTTATCAAGTAATTACCTTATTGAGTGCAACTGGTGACTGCCTCCCTCAACCTGTTTGACACAGATAGAATCAGAACCAACAAAATGGAAGGTTACAGAAACATACTGAAGTTTACAGTGTGGGGGAAACATACAGTGGGTAGATGATTTGCCACGGTTCATATAGATATAGGCTGCAGACTATTTACAAACATGCTAGGTTAGTAGACGGCAATAATAAAGATTCACAGAGGGGGCAGCAAAACAGATTAGGACAATTGTGGCACCTCAAAGGTGTTTAGGTAACTACAATAGCTTCCGTTTTTAAACAAATTAGCCTCCAGGCAAATGGAAGTTTTTCCATATTGGTTTTGTGATCTTGGTGGACCGACAGTGCAAAAGGCCTGTTACATCATGTGTGTTTGGCTGGCGAACACATACGTAATGACCCCTATTTGCATGCTGATATTATTTGTTTGAGATGCTGTGGCGAGAAGGGAACATGGGGTCCTATGTAAATAAGGTAAGCTGGGGCTTGACAAGTTGGAGGAGGGGATGGGAAGGGAAGGAAGGGGGAGGATAGGATCAACACTGTGCAAGGGGAATGAGGTGAGGGAGGAGAGGGCGGTGAGGGCAATGGGGCAATGTCCAGTCATGCTCGCTGAACTAGCCCTAGCCTGAGGTGAGGCAGCCTCAGCTGACCCACTGTACTGAGATTTATACATGCCCTGAGGCAGAGGGATAGGATTGCAACCTGCCTCAGTTCTCGATTGTTTAGAAAAGATAAGACAAGGATCAACCTGGACAGGGGATAATATTATTTCAAATGCCCCACTTAAAAAAGGCATGATGAGTTACTTTAAGAGTAAACATTGTGTCTTTGGATAGAACAGGTGAGCTATTGAAGGAATTATCTTTAATATCTTAGCTTAGCCAATAATTTAGTAACACTTTATTTGGACAGTCCATCTGTAGATGCTCTAAGGCAGGGGTCTCCAACCTTTTGTAACATGAGAGCTACTTTAAAAAAATGTAACATGTCGCGAGCTACTCATTTTTTCGAGCTTTCAAATAGGCATATCTTTCTCTTCTCCTCACCCCTGCAACTCTTCCCCGGGTCCTTCGTGTACAAGAAAAGGTAGTGCACTAGGTTTTCTGTCAATATTTCTGGTAAAATAATGGTTAATAAACAACTCTAAGAGGGGCCCTATCAAATCTAATTACCTTTTATATTTTCCCAAATTATGTTTTCTCATTTTTGTTTTCCTGGTTAAAAAGTCTAAAAATTACAATTGTTCTGGTTTTGTACACCAGCTTCCAACAGCTGAAAATAACATATTTTTGGTTATTGAAAAGATATCTCATAACAGTTTAGATGGTATAATGATTCTCTAAATTGTACATTGCTTGTTTTGTCACATAAACCTAAACTGAACTATTTGAATTTTAGCAACCATAAAATGGCAGAGCGATTTCTGCATATTGCACCTTTAAATGTGCATCTAGGGATGCTGCTACTGCTCATTTCATAGACAAGTTTGCAAATAAATTATAGATACAAATGAAATACTTACTCATGATATGCTTCTGCCAGGTAAGCCTACTTTGCAGTTAACATTTAATTGAGAAGGTTTTGGGGAAAGTATTTCAATCAACCCACAAGACGGTTATCACATCAACTGGCTACACCCGGAGTGATAGACAAACGAACGCACCACACAGATAGACAGATGCAAAAATGCTGGAAATAATTGGCAGATATTGTGTTAGGTTAGCCAATAGTGGCTAACCAGCGGTATGATAATGTCAATGTTGCATTGATAAGGTGGTAGCTGGGAGCTTGCGGTGTCTGAAAGAGATTTGTTTATGACAGTTTGTGGTGGAACAAGTGAAAATTGCATATACTTTCAGAATTGTTTGGCAAGCTACTCATAGGTGGACTGCGAGCTACTGGTAGCTCGTGATCGACCTGTTGGAAATGCCTGCTCTACAGACTATCAGTAACATTTCAGCTAACTATCTACTAACTCTAACCCTAGACCTAACCCTAATCTTAACCCTTATTGTATCCTTAACTTAACCCTTAAACTAACCCTAGGCCTAATCTTTACCCTAACCCTAACCCCTTATTCTAAGCTTAACCCTAACATTAGCAAGCAAATGCTGATCAACAGATAGTTTGTTGATAGTATGACCATCTGTAGAGCATCTACAAATGGAAAATCCGGACAATTCCAAATAAAGTTTGACAAATAATTTTGCTTTAGGCATTTGGTATTTGAGAGTATGACGATTATCAACTAAAACACTCTTTAACACAGGGATTTAGCTACGGAAACATGACAACTGAGAACAATGTCACAGTAGGGATACAATGGAAGAAAGAGAGAGAGACAAAAAAGACAGGCTTGAATCCAATCTGTGTGGAGTTCCAGGAAGGACTGACATGTCAGGTACATCACCCTACTGTTCTAACTCAATGGCTGCTCAGTGACACGCTGGATTCTCACTCTGTGCTCCCCTGACTTAATGACTGCTTAAATAAATGTCTGATGACAACCTGCTAAACTTCACTGGTTGCCTGGTTACCTGCTTGGAGCCCAAGCCGGCTGCTGCATGTGCGGTGGTTATTGTTATATTAGGTAGGCAAAGGATTTTATTTTATTAATTTTTTTGTTTCACCTTTATTTAACCAGGTAGGCTAGTTGAGAACAAGTTCTCATTTGCAACTGCGACCTGGCCAAGATAAAGCATAGCAATTTGACACATACAACAACACAGAGTTACACATGGAATAAACAAAACATACAGTCAATAATACAGTAGAACAAAAGAAAACAAAAAGTCTATATACAGTGAGTGCAAATGAGGTAAGTTAAGGCAATAAATAGGCCATGGTGGCGAAGTAATTACAATATAGTAATTAAACACTGGAATGGTAGATGTGCAGAAGATGAATGTGCAAGTAGAGATACTGGGGTGCAAGGGACCAAGGTAAATAAATAAATACAGTATGGGGATGAGGTAGGTAGATAGATGGGCTGTTTACAGATGGGCTATGTACAGGTGCAGTGATCTGTGAGCTGCTCTGACAGCTGGTGCTTAAAGCTAGTGAGGGAGATATGAGTCTCCAGCTTCAGAGATTTTTGCAGTTCGTTCCAGTTATTGGCAGCAGAGAACTGGAAGGAAAGACGATCAAAGGAGGAATTGGCTTTGGGGGTGACCAGTGAGATATACCTGCTGGAGCGCGTGCGAGTGGGTGCTGCTATGGTGACCAGTGAGCTGAGATAAGGCGGGGCTTCACCTAGCAGAGACTTGTAGATAACCTGTAGCCAGTGGGTTTGGCGACGAGTATGAAGCGAGGGCCAACCAATGAAACCGTACAGGTCACAATGGTGGTTAGTGTATGGGGCTTTGGTGACAAAACGAATGGCACTGTGATAGACTGCATCCAGTTTGTTGAGTAGAGTGTTGAAGGCTATTTTATAGATGACATCACCGAAGTCAAGGATCGGTAGGATGGTCAGTTTTACGAGGGTATGTTTGGCAGCATCAGTGAAGGATGCTTTGTTGCGATATAAGAAGCCAATTCTAGATTTCATTTTGGATTGGAGATGCTTAATGTGAGTCTGGAAGGAGAGTTTACAGTCTAACCAGACACCCAGGTATTTGTAGTTGTCTACGTATTCTAAGTCAGAGCAGGTGCGGGCAGTGATCGATTGAATAGCATGCAATTAGTTTTACTTGCGTATAAGAGCAGTTGGAGGCCACGGAAGGAGAGTTGTATGGCATTGTATGTCATTGAAGCTCGTCTGGAGTATACAGTATACATTCTGAAGTATACAGAATGGTGTCGTCTGCGTAGAGGTGGATCAGAGAATCACCAGCAGCAAGAGCAACATCATTGATATATACAGAGAAGAGAGTCGGCCGAGAGTCGGCCCAAGAATTGAACCCTGCGGCACACCTTTAGAGACTGCCAGAGGTCCGGACAACAGGCCCTCCGATTTGACACACTGAACTCTATCAGAGAAGTAGTTGGTAAACCAGGCGAGGCAATCATTTGAGAAACCAAGGCTGTCGAGTCTGCCAATAAGAATGTGGAGATTGACAGAGTCGAAAGCCTTGGCCAGGTTGATGAATACGGCTGCACAGTAATGTCTCTCATCGATGACGGTTATGATGTCGTTTAGGACCTTGAGCGTGGCTGAGGTGCACCCATGACCAGCTCGGAAACCAGATTGCATAGCGGAGAAGGTACGGTGGGATTCGAAATGGTCGGTAATCTGTTTGTTAACTTGGCTTTCGAAGACCTTAGAAAGACAGGGTAGGATAGATATAGGTCTGTAGCAGTTTGGGTCTACAGTGTCACACCCTTTGAAGATGGGGATAACCGCGGCAGCTTTCCAATCTTTGGGAATCTCAGACGATACGAAAGAGAGGTTGAACAGGCTAGTAATAGGGGTTGCAACAATTTCGGCAGATCATTTTAGAAAGAGAGGGTCCAGATTGTCTAGCCCGGCTGATTTGTATGGGTCCAGATTTTGCAGCTCTTTCAGAACATCAGCTATCTGGATTTGGGTGAAGGAGAAATGGTGGGGACTTTGGCGGGTTGCTGTGGAGGGTGCCAGGCAGTTGACCGGGGTAGGGGTAGCCAGGTGGAAAGCATGGCCAGCCGTAGAGAAATGCTTATTGAAATTCTCAATTATAGTGGATTTATCGGTGGTAACAGTGTTTCCTAGCCTCAGAGTGTCCCAGAACTTTTTTGAGTTAGTACTACAGGATGCAAATTTCTGTTTGAATAAGCTAGCCTTAGCTTTTCTAACTGCCTGTGTATATTTGTTCCTAACTTCCCTGAAAAGTTGCATATCACGGGGGCTATTCGATGCTAATGCAGAACTCCACAGGATGTTTTTGTGCTGGTCACGGGCAGACAGGTCTGGAGTGAACCAAGGACTATATCTATTCCTAGTTCCACATTTTTGGAGTGGGGCATGCTTATTTAAGATGATGAGGTGGAAGGAGACCTAAAAGGAACCTGATATCGCAGTAGAGACTCATAGTCAATAGGATAGTTTAGCTGCCCCCCCCCCAACTCTCCTGTGGAAAAGTAGAGACCACTCTGTATACCGCAAACAGGGCTCTCTTTCTTGTGTCTGTCTCTATTTCTAGGAGGAGAGTGAGCGAAGGAGGGTGTGAGAAGTGGAGAAAGCGAGTGAGATCCATAAAGAGGAGAAAGTAAAGAGGGAAAGATGGAGAGAGAGAGAGAGAGAGAGAGAGAGAGAGAGAGAGAGAGAGAGAGAGAGAGAGAGAGACAGTCGGTGTATGTGTATGAGTGAGAGAGATTTGCTAATCCCATCAAAAGGTTTCAACCTCATTGAGCCTTAAATATCATAGATTGCAATGCATTTTGGATTTCCTGCCACTGTTAATTCAATAACAAAGGTTAAATCTGATATGTTTTGAATAGCAATTTCCATATCTAATGTGATCAATTTGACATTGCGGATTACCCTGTCTCCAGCAGTCGCAATACAATGTGATCTACTGTGCAATTCTCTACAATCTGACATGAAACCTTATCCCTAATCCAACCTCCCACCGGCTCTGCATGCAAAACCATAGCAACAACGGAGTCGGACAAGAAGCCATGTTTAATTCGATAGAAATATAATCTATTCATTCTATTTCTATGTATAATTCCATCCCCAGCACCTCAGAATCCTTATGCGTTTCATTACACATGAAATCTCAACCAAACGGGGGTGCTTACCAGCGTGTTTTAGCTGTGGTGGCCGAAAAAGGAAGAGCATGACTAACACTCTGCTCTCTATTAAAGACATGGTCACTTGATACCATAATTGGGGCACATCTATACGTAAAGGGCATTTCCCAGCAATTAAATTAACCTCAGGAGACTTTAAGTGCAGCCGTTCAATCGAAGTATCAACAGGGAATGTTTGACAAGGCTTGTATGGGAATGTAATAACACGTTATAGAATGTTATGTACTGTATCTCTGATGCCTAATGGGTACATGGGGCTACAGTTGCCGCTGCTTCTGACAATATTCATTAAACCATAGAGGGCAACACTTCTACATTAGCCAGTGGGACTTACATTTACAGGAACCGTTGAGGAGAATCGAGAAAAAGTAGCTCTGCATGTTTAAAAAGAGGTAATTGCACATTATGGTGGCGGGGACAGCCTTTGCAAACCCTCAACACTCAATGCTCGACACCCCTGTGTGTTTCGGGTCTGTGTCTGAATCTTCGAATGAATTGACTTGTCTATTAAAAAAACCCACTGTAGTGAGCATTCACATAAAAAAGTAAATAAATAATTATAGAAAAGTGCAGCAGCACAGCTAGCGACATACACAATACATGGCTCTGCCGCAGCGAATAGAGTGGCCTGTTAATTATGGATGGGACATTCGTAAGCAACAGCAGTCCTCACACAAAACACTGAATACAGCGCATTAGAAGCTGTTAGAGACAGTAGAGGAAAAAGAGAGGCATGGATGGACGGATGGATGGAGAGGGAGAGTGATAAATTAAAGAGGAAATAGCAGGAGGGGAAGGGATATAGAGTAGAGTAAGGGAGAGAAGATTAATTAAGAAAGAGACACTGCAAGAAAAAAGACAGGCGAGGAAAAGAGCAAAAAGAAATTGAGGGCAATGATTTTGAGGAGAGGGGCAGAAATTGGTGTGGTGGTGAGAGATAGAGGAGAGTGAAAGATAGGGTGGGAGAGGAGGCGGCTTTGAGGAAAGGGAAAGATGCAGAGGCGGATACTGCCAGAGAGAGAGAGAGAGAGAGAGAGAGAGAGAGAGAGAGAGAGAGAGAGAGAGAGAGAGAGAGAAGAACAAGGGGGAAAACAAGATGAGGGGGAGAACAAGAAAGAGAGAGAGAAATCAGTCCAATCAGAACAGCACTCAGGAATGCAAGAGGAGTTTGCTGCTTACAACACATAAGAGAACAATCAATAATGCATTAGATTGCCATAGAAAACATATGAAACAATAGGGTAAGTGTTATTTTCCTGGTAAATGCAGATGAAAAGGAACCGACTTCATAATGTATTAACCTTGCTTCCCACCACCTGGCTTTTTCATAGATTTTTTTTTTTTTAAGAACCATAATGATATGAATTGATTAATTCACAGTTCCCTAGAATATGAATGTCCCTGTCATGCGTGCAGCCATGAATGATGGCACAAAGAGTCGATGAGAGGAGCGAGGAAGATAGGAAACAGAGGAAGGGATGGCCGGAGGGAGAATGCGTAAGAGATGGGTGTCATAAGGAAATAAAGAGGGTATAGTGAGACGAAGGAGAGAGAGAGAAAGAGGGAAGAGAGAGAAATGGATGGATGAAGAGATAAATGAGAGTAGCCTACAGAAAGGATGGAGAGAGCGAAAGACAGAACATGTCTGAGACAGAACATGAGACAGAAAGAGAGAGAAAGAGCAGGAGGGAGAGGTTTAGGTAAGCCTGATTTCACTGCTGGGTCAGTGAACTGATACAGACACATCAGGGCACAGGAATGTTGTGACCTCCTGCCCAGATGTTCCTAGTCAAGCTGAATTCCAGTAAAACACGGCACCCTTTGTTAGCATTCCTTTAGAAGGCCACTCCTGTATTTCATATTCACAATGTCTTCCTTTTTTTCCTTTCTCTTGTTTTTTTCACCCTCTAAAAGGAAGAAAAAGGTTGCCTTGTTAAGAAGAGGGCGGGGAGTTATTGACCTAGCAGAAGGGTATCCTAGCTACCTAGCCACACTGTGATAGAATAACTGCAAACCAGACCCTTATGCAAGCTGTCTACAACACTCAAAACACATACGTGCATAGGTCAGCAAAAGTGACACCCCAGTCAAACTAAACCGCCTCACAATACTAGAGAGAGCAAAAGAGCTGGATATGCTTAGGCGAGTGAAAATGATATCCTGGCATGTCCTCATTTCCTTTTCAATATTACATGGTGAATGGCACTCCAAACCCAAACAGATCAATACAGCTAACTTGACACATATTAGCACCATAAAAGCAACATGACTACTGAGACTAGCCCTGTCAGGAGGCATTACGCAGGAGATAACACTAAGAGAGGGAGAAACATGACACATTTGAAAACAGAAAGAAAAAAAGAAGAAAAAACTATGCATATATATATATATATATATATATATATATATATATATATATATATATATATATATATATATAGAGTCAATGTATTCTTACCTGTTTGTTGTACTTGTTGATGGTTTGACTGCTATACTCAGAGCAGTGGTCAGATCCAAGGGAAATGTTATCTCCGGTGCCAACAAAGGTGTTGGCAG
Source organism: Salmo salar (assembly GCF_965601325.2). Classification (NCBI taxonomy): domain Eukaryota; kingdom Metazoa; phylum Chordata; class Actinopteri; order Salmoniformes; family Salmonidae; genus Salmo; species Salmo salar. The sequence continues at coordinate 66,458,424 of NC_138308.1, forward strand.
GGGGCAGGTCCTGAACAGCCTGATGCTTTTTCCCGGCCGTGGGTGACTGGGGGTGGAGCTGGACCGTGGGCAGTGGCGAGCTGGACTTGTAGTGCCGGGCCAGATCCGGGCTCCCAGGCCCTCCGTTAACAGACCGGTACCGGCCCATCCCAGGGCTGTCAGACAGCTTCTCGTTGACGCCATCGTAGCGCTGGCCGTTGGGCTTGGAGGCCTCAATGGTGACGATGCTGCTGTACAGTGGCTGTTTGGATTTCTTGTTCTTCTTGTCCTTCTTGGGCTTTTTGCCCTTATCATGCTGCTGAGGGGTGAAGAAGTCCTCGTGGTCCTTCTTGCCTGCCTCATAGCCATTCTTGTTCTTGGGGCAGCAGTAGCGGGCCATGACAACGATGAGGATGATGAGAATGACTGTCATGATGCCCGACACCACCCCGATGACGATGCTCAGCCGCTGCTTACCCAGATCGTAGTTGGGATCACCAGCGATGTTGGTATTGAGCGGCGTACCCAGGCTCTTGGCCACCTGGGCCTCCACGATAGTGGAGTTGGAGAGGGTCTCATTGACATAGACATGCACGAGGGTAGTGGTGCTCTGGGAGGGCTGGCCGCTGTCGTTCACCTGAACCACAAGTCTATGGAGGCCATAGTGTTTCTGCTCCAGCTTCCCCACCAGTGAGATGACCCCGCTGCCCCCGTCAATCTCAAACAGTTTGAAGGGGTTTCCGCCGATGATGCTGTAGTTCAGGTCAGCGTTGATCCCTGTGTCCGTATCAGTGGCCATGACGGTTCGTACTACAGTCCTGATGTTGCTGGAGGGGGGCAGGAGGGTGTAAGAGCTGTTGATGGGGAAGGTGACGGTTGGCGGGTTGTCGTTCTCGTCCATCACGAAAAGTGACACGGTGGCTGTGGCAGATCTGGGCGGGTCTCCACCGTCCACGGCCTTGACCCTAAACGTGTATGAAGTCTTCTGCTCGCGGTCAAATGACATGGTGGAGAAAATGGTTCCTGTGTCATTCTCAATGGAGAAGATATCCTCCTCTTCCTCGATGAAGAGGCTCATTTCAGCATTCTGGCCTTTGTCCGCGTCAATGACGGTCACCATGCCAACAGGGCTGTTGGGTGTTAGATTCTCTTTGACGTAGAAGGTGAACACGTCCTGCATGAACTTTGGCTCATTGTCGTTCTTATCTGCCACCAGGACCACCACAGTGGCTGACCCCTGGAGTATGGGCATGCCCTTATCTTTAGCTATCACTTTGAACTCATACCTCTCTGTTTGCTCCCTGTCCAGAATGGTGTTTACTCTGATGTCACCACTGTCTGCATCAATGGAGAATATCCCATTTACAGAGGAGACGAGCGAGTAGGCGATTTCCGCATTCTTGCCACTGTCAGCATCGATTGCCTGCACTGTGGTCACCCTCTCACCTGGGGCATTGTTTTCCGGAAAGGACACCTCCACCACGTTCTGGCTAAAGATGGGTGGGTTGTCGTTGAAGTCTCCCACCTTCACGATAAGCGAGTTATTACTGGCCAGGCTAGGGCTTCCTGAGTCCACAGCCACGATGACCACGATGTACTCCTGTGTGGCCTCATAGTCCAGCGGTGCTGATGTATGGAGAAAGTATTTCTTCTTATTCATCTCACCCTCAATCTCACTGGCCGGTTTGAGCTGGAAGGGCACATCCCCCACCACAGTGCAGGTCACGATGCCGTTCTCGCCCTGATCGCGGTCTGACACCTGGACTAAGGCTATAGGCGTGTCCACCACTACGTCCTCTGCCACATTGGCCACTCCATCTTTCAGAAAAATGCGTCCGATCTTACGAATCTCGATAGCAGGCACGTTATCATTCTCATCTTTGATGTTGAGGACCACGGTGGCCTTGTCCATTTTGGGTGGCTGACCTCGATCCCTTGCCATTACCGTGAAGCGCAGCTGGCTCACCTCCTCGCGGTCAATACGATGGAGCACGCTAAGCCACCCCGAGCTCTCGTCCAGCCTCAGCAGCCTACGCACTGACTCTGTGGCCGCACCAAATACGTACTCAATCTGACCATTCACCCCAACGTCTGCGTCAGCTGCTTTCAGCTGCAGGATGGGGGCACCAGGGGAGCTGTTCTCTGGCAGGTCAGCCTCATACACTGCCTTCTCAAAGCGGGGGCTGTTGTCATTCACATCAGTGATCATCACCCGCAGGATGGCCTGGGAGGAGCGTGGGGGGTCGCCCCCATCCCTAACACGCAGGGTGAGCTCATAAGAGTCCCTCTGCTCCCTGTCCAGCGCTCCTTTAATGATGAGCTGCGGCTGTTTTTCCCCATCAGTTGTGTCAGCAACTTGCAGTTCAAAGACGCTGCTCCCGGCTGCCCCCTCATCAAATCTCCTGCTGTCCACTCCGCGTCCCCCTGAGTTCGAACCCAGGCGCCTGGAGCTCTCCCCGCTGTCCTGAATAAGCTCATATCTCTCAATTCCGTTCCTGCCAAAATCTCTGTCGGTGGCAGTGGACAGGAGATAGAGAGTGCCAATCGGTCTATTCTCCTCCACTGACAGTGTCAGAACAGGAGAGGGGAAAGACGGGGTGTTGTCATTTATGTCTAAAATAATGACTTTCCCCTCGAACAGGTCAACCCAGCTCTGAGCTGGTCCAATTACTGACACTTCAAAATCTATGAAACATTCGTTTTCATCAAATATCATTTGGCACTGCTGTAATTTTTCACGGTCTATCCGCCGTTCATTAGTGGTCAGCTCGCCTGTTATATTATCTATTTTGAAAAAATCAGAGCCGGACTCGAGGGTAAACGTCACCTCACCAGACCCGGCGACGATTCCGAGATCTTTGGCTACATTCCCTACCCTGACATCGGCGGGTCCCTCCTCAGCCAAGCGATATCGCAATACTTGCTTGGCATCGGGCTGATTCAGCAGCTGCAGGATAAGTATACTGTAGCATATATAGTCCACTGCGCCAGTAGTCCTCATTGTTCCCCGCAATGTCTTAACTGGATTTTAAAGCCTTGAATCGAATGAGGATGACGTTTACTTGCTGCTATTGTTTTTGGAAAACATAATTTTCCTTCTCGGTTAATTTGAAGTCCTTCGTTTCAGGATGTGTAAGACTTCATATCCGGACGCACTCCAACACCGCTTCAACTGCAGTGAATAAGAGCAAGTGCACCGGCTATACTTTTCTTCATTTATTTTTTTTGGTGGTGGGGGGGGGGGGGATTATCCTCACCCCTTTTTTCCAGTAACGAATAAATGTTTCTTTAACAGTCCGTTCAGGCTGGTTATATCCTATGTCATGAATTCATAAGGATTCAGAATATTTTATCATGCCTGTAAAGAGAAAATGTCCAAAATGTTATCTTATTTTATTTTAATGTTGAATCAGTCCGAGTTTATTCAGTGAGACAAAAAATAAAATCTCCCAGATTGATATAGAAGCGATGTAAATGGTCAAGATTCCTTCGAAGATATTTCCAACACAGATTAGTGGCAATGAAATGCCCGCACAGATTCCCAAATTGTAATGATACAGTTGGCTACTTTACAGAGCCACTCGTCTTCTTACCTTGAAGCAGCGTATAAGAAACACATGTGTCCAGTAGCCTATCCAAGCAGCATCCGTGCACTCTGATTTCTTCTCTACATTCACTCACTTATAACAAGCAGCCCGTAAGTAGTTAGCGTTAGTTCTCACAGTTCTCACAGTCGCAAGCAATACGGATAGAATAAAAAAAAACTGATAGTGAGGGAATATTAAAAATGAAACAAACAAGGACAATTGTAATTCCCGATGTAGATATTGGAAAATGTCGGTGAATTTTACGGGAGAATCCTTCTTTTCCGCATTCTCAATCCAAGCGCCCACTCGCCACATGCATGAACGCAGCGTGCGTTTGCAGCACCTATCTGCTGGACTGTGAGAGCGATTCACAATTGTGTCTCGCGCGCTCTCTCCACCTCTCCAGTTTCGTTCCCCAGCGCACGTAACTAGGGCTGAACTTGTTTGGTAGGTTTCTAGAGGGTAGGCGACGAAGTAGCCTATTTGTTAAAAGGAGAGGGAGAGAGAGAGAGAGAGAGAGAGAGAGAGACGAGGGTCCTTTTTTTCTTGTTAATAAGGGGATGATTTAACCAAATGTGACTCAGTACCACATGAAGAAAATGCAATTGCAATGCATCACACACTACCCTTTCGAATGGTTTTAGTCAGGGTGCCGAGCGGGGGTATAGTGAGATGGCTTAGAAAAGATACACTCTACCGTGAACCATTTTACGAGGATGCCACTTCATTAATTCAATGTGTAAATTGCGTTATGGTTTAGCCTATAATGTGCCAATAGAAAAGATTGGACTGCCGCATTTTACATGGTGGTGTTTTGTTTATTACACAGTCATAAGATGTTTGTAGCCAGCAGACCGTGCTATGAAGACGGTTCTATGCAGCCCATAATATATATTTCTCACAAAAGTTGAGACAGTTACCGCTCATTTTCGAGTGATGGCTTGACTATTCCAACACGCCGGTTCCATTTTCGTTTGTATTTGTTGTCAAACTTTTACACATGTAGGCTACGATAGCCTACAGTCCTATATCCAAGTAATATCTTTAACCGATGACTCTCCATCGTCCAGTCATTATGTAGCCTACTTCTACATAATTATTTGTTGGTTCAGTAGATTATTATGACCAAACGGGGAGGCCCCTGCGTGTTGGATTCTGAGCGCAGCGCTGAGGTTTCTCTCTGTGGTTACTGATATAAATGTGTGTGGTCGCCTGTGGCTTTGTTCTCTCCGGAGCAGCGAGCTCAGTGTTACCTATTCCCTTATTATTTCCATGAATACAGCCGAGACACCTCCGTGGATGGGCTAGTCAGAGCCCACTGCGCAACCCACCCAGAACTATCCCTGGCAGAGATGTGTGATGCTGCAATGGGGTGGGGGCCTGGACCGAGTTTGAGAACCCCAGCTATAGCCCATGGTGGGCAATTCAACTCCATACATTGGAATGTATAAACAAGTCTAGATCTAAACATCTTCCCTGACATAAATATATTTGATGCCAAAGCGAAATCATTTACATTAATCTACGCTAATATACGTGAGTGCACGCGTGCACATCACTGCATGTGAGTTCGTCCTCACGTAAAGGTTTCACCTCTCTCCCACTTAACATAGGGAGACCCGTATACTGTAGCCAACTGTGCTGTGCGTGCGGTGAAGGTATGGCATCGCAATAAAAGAAAAGGAGAAAGGCTGCGCTGCGGCTGTATTTTTCAGGCTCTTCTGAATTCCAGCAGTGGCCAGTTCTTTGCTCTCTATCGCCCTCTGTCTTTGACTAATATTTAAAATGACAATATTCTCTTCAGCTAATGTACATACAATGAGGTGTATTTTGGGATACTTTTTTGATGGACATTTCGGTTGTGTATATTAACATGCTTATTGGACTGACCAACATATATTTTTATTTAGATATACAATACCAGTCAAAAATGTGGACACACCTACAGTGAGGGAAAAAAGTATTTGATCCCCTGCTGATTTTGTAGTTTGCCCACTTACAAAGAAATGATCGGTCTATAATTTTAATGGCAGGTTTATTTGAACAGTAAGAGAGAGAATAACAACAACAAAAAATCCAGACAAACGCATGTCAAAAATGTTATAAATTGATTTGCATTTTAATGAGGGAAATAAGTATTTGACCCCTCTACAAAACATGACTTAGTACTTGGTGGCAAAACCCTTGTTGGCAATCACAGAGGTCAGATGTTTCTTGTAGTTGGCCACCAGGTTAGCACACATCTCAGGAGGGATTTTGTCCCACTCCTCTTTGCAGATCTTCTCCAAGTCATTACGGTTTCGAGGCTGACGTTTGACAACTCGAACCTTCAGATTTTCTATGGGATTAAGGTCTGGAGAGGACCTTAATGTGCTTCTTCTTGAGCCACTCTTTTGTTGCCTTGGTTGTATGTTTTGGGTCATTGTCATGCTGGAATACCCATCCACGACCCATTTTCAATGCCCTGGCTGAGGGAAGGAGGTTCTCACCCAAGATTTGACGGTACATGGCGCAATCCATCGTCCCTTTGATGCGGTGAAGTTGTCCTGTCCCCTTAGCAGAAAAACACCCCCAAAGCATAATGTTTCCACCTCCATGTTTGACAGTGGGGATGGTGTTCTAGGGGTCATAGGCAGCATTCCTCCTCCTCCAAACACGGCGAGTTGAGTTGATGCCAAAGTGCTCCATTTTGGTCTCATCTGACCACAACACTTTCACCCAGTTGTCCTCTGAATCATTCAGATGTTCATTGGCAAACTTCAGACGGGCATGTATATGTGCTTTCTTGAGCAGGGGGACCTTGCAGGCATTGCAGGATTTCAGTCCTTCACGGCGTAGTGTGTTACCAATTGTTTTCTTGGTGACTATGGTCCCAGCTGCCTTGAGATCATTGACAAGATCCTCCCGTGTAGTTCTGGGCTGATTCCTCACCGTTCTCATGATCATTGCAACTCCACGAGGTGAGATCTTGCATGGAGCCCCAGGCCGAGGGAGATTGACAGTTCTTTTGTGTTTCTTCCATTTGCGAATAATCGCACCAACTGTTGTCACCTTCTCACCAAGCTGCTTGGTGATGGTCTTGTAGCCCATTCCAGCCTTGTGTAGGTCTACAATCTTGTCCCTGACATCCTTGGAGAGCTCTTTGGTCTTGGCCATGGTGGAGAGTTTGGAATCTGATTGATTGATTGCTTCTGTGGACAGGTGTCTTTTATACAGGTAACAAGCTGCGATTTGGAGCACTCCCTTTAAGAGTGTGGTCCTAATCTCAACTCGTTACCTGTATAAAAGACACTTGGGAGCCAGAAACCTTTCTGATTGAGAGGGGGTCAAATACTTATTTCCCTCATTAAAATGCAAATCAATTTATAACATTTTTGACATGCGTCATCTTAAATGAAGATAGCCCTATTTGGCAAAAGACCATATCCATCTTATGGCAAGAACAGTCCTTCATTACTTTAAGACATGAAGGTCAATCAACATGGAAAATATCAAGAACTTCGAAAGTTATTTCAAGTGCAGTCGCAAAAACCATCAAGCACTATGATGAAACTGGCTCTCATGAGGACCGCACTTATCCCGCAGAGGATAAGTTAATTACAGTTAACTGAACCGCAGATTGCAGCCCAAATAAATGCTTCACAGAGTTCAAGTAACAGACACATCTCAACATCAACTGTTCAGAGGTTCAGTGTGAATCAGGCCTTCATGGTCAAATTGCTGCAAAGAAACCACTACTGAAGGACAGCAATAATAAGAAGATACTTTATTGGGCCAAGAAACACGAGCAATGGACATTAGACCGGTGGAAATCTGTCCTGTGATCTGATGAGTCCACATTTTTGATTTTTGGTTCTAACCGCCATGTCTTTGTGAGACGCAGAGTAGGTGAACGGATGATCTCCGCATGTGTGGTTCCCACCGTGAAGCATGGAGGAGGAGGTGTGATGGGGTTGTTTCGCTGGTGACAATGTCAGTGATTTATTTATAATTCAAGGCACACTCAACCAGCATGGCTACTACAGCATTCTGCAGCGATACACCATCCCATCTGGTTTGCTCTTAGTGGGACTATCATTTGTTTTTCAACATGACAATGACCCAAACCACACCTTCAGGCTGTGTAAGGGCTATTTGACCAAGAAGGAGAGTGATGGAGTCCTGCATCCAATGACATGGCCTCCACAATCACCCGACCTCAACCCAATTGATATGGTTTGGGATAAGTTGGACCGCAGAGTGAAGGAAAAGCAGCCAATAAGTGCTCAGCATATGTGGGAACTCCTTCAAGACTGTTGGAAAAGCATTCCTCATGAAGCTGGTTGAGAGAATGCCAAGAGTATGCAAAGCTGTCATAAAGGCAAAGGGTGGCTACTTTGAAGAATCTAAAATCTAACATATATTTTGATTTGTTTAAAATTTTTTGGGTTACACATGATTCCATATGTGTTATTTCATTGTTTTGATGTCTTCACTACTATTCTACAATGTAGAAACAAGTAAAAATAAAGAAAATCCCTTGAATGAGCTGGTGTGTCTGTCATGCCCTGATCTGTTTCACCTGTCTTTGTGATTGTCTCCACCTCCCTCCAGGTGTTGCCCATCTTCCTCATTATCCCCTGTGTTTATATACTTGTGTTCACCTGTTTGTCTGTTGCCAGTTCGTCTTGTTTGTCAAGCTTACCAGCGTTTGTCCTCCTGGTTTTCCCCAGCTTTTCTTTTTCTCGGTCTCCTGGTTTTGACCCTCACCTGTCCCATCTCTGTACCCACCTGCCTGACCACTCTGCCTGACCTTGAGCCTGCCTGCAGACTTGTACCCTTGCCCCTTCTCTGGATTATTGACCCATGCCTGCCTTGACCTGTCTCTTGCCTGCCCCTTGGACTATTAAACCATTGTTTATTCTACGTGTCTGGATCTGGGTCTTTCCTTGATTCCTGATAGTGTCCAAACTTTTGACTGGTACTGTATGTAGGCCTAGTGGTAATTATTCTCAGCCAAGGCCAGGCACAATTCCGACAATGTTTTGTAAAATGAATGCAGGTGATGATTACAAATACATTCATTTTTTTTACATAATAATGCAAAAAAATGAATGCATTTCTATCATTTCAAAATGCAAAAATATGCTCCTATGTCCTTTCTCAAAAACTGTATAAGATAGTGTGAGGTGAACACTTGTATAACAAACATATTTATTAATGGGATTAATATATTTCCTATACTATTTCTGGATTGAATACATCATCTTTTCTCCTCTGGTTCTCTATAGGGACATGCTCACAGAATAATTGATTACATAGATTATTACATAATCGTCAACCATCAGTGAACATGAAATTGTCATGAAATCAGCCTTTTAACAGGACACATGTACAAGTTATTTTATTTCAATTAACCAGAAGTAACAGTTACTCCCAAACATAATGCCCATGATTCAAAGCATGCCAAAAATCCATAGGGGGATAAACCAACGAAATGTTACACACTTACATCCATCTCCTCTCAAAAAATGTCCCATAACTTCTGCTCATTACCTCTATAGGAGGTATGTGTTACTGCAAAATAAATATTTTTGGTAAATAATAATTGTACCAAGTTGCTTTGAAGTGAGAAACTGGTTCCTCTGATCCCACCGGCATCTGTACGCATGCTGCTGTTGCTGAGTGATGCTAAGCTAAGGCAGTGGCACCAGGTGTTGGGACTTTACCTAGGCTAACTCACTCAATTAATTATGGAGCCGACATTGCAGTTCGCTAAGTGCCTGCAAGAGAAGAAATCTTCCTCCATTTACATATTTGTGGCACTAAGCATAGACCTTCATCAATCAGTTTCAACTCCGATTCGTCAACCAGGGGATGTGTAGTGTGTAGTTTCGCTCTCTGTGTTTTCCCCCCCTTCAGGCACAGTATTCAACACCCCACAGTTGAATGTTGTTCCCAAATCGATGCAGTTAAAATGTGTTGGAAGTGCTACAAGTGTGTAAAACTAACAGAGAAGTGTTTCAAAGCTGACTTTCTTTGTCAGTAATACAGAAGAACATGTTGTCCATTTCATTTTTATCGAAAACGACAAAATGCTTCTCACCTCTCCATCCCACCTCTCTATCCTGTTCATACATACCTCAGAGCAGCAGTCAACCATGATAGCATAAGTGTGGTGTAGCGGTGTAAGGCCGCTTTTACCATCAGCTATCGACAACAATGCACTCAGAGATGTCTAAAGCTAAAGAAAGTATGCGTGGACAAGGGGACAAAGTATCATTCCTCTATGTGTGTGCTGTGTGTGATAAGGGAATGGTGTTTTAATGTGTGTGTGTGTGTGTGTGTGTGTGTGTGTGTGTGTGTGTGTGTGTGTGTGTGTGTGTGTGTGTGTGTGTGTGTGTGTGTGTGTGTGTGTGTGTGTGTGTGAGAGTAGGCCCCACGTGTGTACTGTATGTGCATGCATATATGTGTCTGCTCTACTTTGGTCTATTAGTCAGTGCATAGCTGAATCATGACCATGTTGGCCCTGGGAAAAGCACAACAAGCCAGCATGAAGGTGTAAAAGCTCTCTGAAGCAGCTTGCCCACTGTCAGGTAACTCTTTGTACTGTAGCCTGAGAGCTAAACTGTCATGGCATTTCTGTCTTTGGAAGGAGAGGGGAGAGTCAACTAGCAGTGACTCAACACTGAGCTCCAAACCAGCTCTTCTGTAGAGCCAAGGCTTCTCTCTCCAACTCCAACTCTCCCTCAAGCTAGGGCTATTTTGGGACTGTTGACACCTTGTTCCACCCACCACCCCTGTGTTTTCACAGAACTGTTGAAGATATCACTTGACAATATGCGTTGCATTCAACTGAGTTTCTGATCGTATGCTGTCTTATTGTTATAATGGTCTGTGGATGTGGTTAGATTAGATAGATTTTCTTACTTTGAGACTGAATTAAATTATTCCAGCCACAATAAATTAAATAACAGACACATTCAGGACGTTCGCAGAACGTATGCAGAGCATGCTATTCTGATCTTCTGAAGTAGACTACATTTTTTTAATATCGTGTTTCTTTAGACCTGTCTAATATAAATAATGGATTTATTGTGATGGTGAAGGCTATATTACATGGATTTATTAGACTTTTTAAAATGTACTGTAGATGTTCCAAAGGTCTGCACGCGTCCTTATCCAATTCCGAGGCGCATATTGACGATATTGGAAGAACTGTCCACATTTACTTTTCATCAGCCAACAAGATGAGCAGGCCTAACAAACAGAAAAAGCACTAGCCTATGTCAATCTACTATCCCCATAGTACAAAAGTTTACCTATTATATTCTGTGCGAGAAAAAAACATTGCAAACATAGTCCGGGACAGTAGATCCCAAATTAATACAACCACTAGCATTAAAAAAAAAGTTTTAAGCAATGAGCCTGACGGAACAAATTAGATCTATTAGGCTATTTCTTCACATTATAAGCGCAGCAATGCGCACACGGATGTAGGCTATAAGCGCAATTGTCCACTAGCAGGAAAATAACATTCTCAAAAGTGACAACAAACGCGATTATGCATGTAATGCTTTTATTATAAAGGTGCATTTTTATGGTAAAAATTACCTTCTCCAAACTTGAAACTCATGTATGTATGCCAGTAAGGCTCTACACCCACTATAATGGGGGTTATTGTGCTTCATTTTAAGTAGGTATTTGGCCACTTTAGTTGTGATACAAACCTTCTCAAAACATATAGGCCTATGTGCTAGGCTACATGAGGTGTGCGACTATGATTTGAAAAACTCGCCAAAAAAAAGCATGCGCTGTTTGCCTTAAACTGGGCATCGTTTCGCATGAGATAATATATCATTCACAAGTGATAGGCTAATATTGTCACCCATCACACTATTCTTGATTTAATCTTGTCTTTACATATACTAAATAATATATGTGTGAAATGTGTTTTGATTTCGAATGGACCATTACCATGCACCTGTCTCGAAACAGGGGCAGCAGAAAGAAAATAGAAATGTCTATAGAAATGTTGTGCAACATGAGCTCATGGGCTCCCATGAAGAGTATGATTAGATTTTCGATTACATTTACATTGATGTCAGCGTGATTAGAGGGACAATAGAGTGCGGAGTACCAAGCAGTTAGCAAGTTTGGTGTTCTACTAATGACCATCAGCAGCATCAGAGCTTGGCGAAGCCTAATTACCATGACTACAAGGTCACATGGAATTTGACTGCCATCATGACTTGTGACCACCATTGTGGCGATAATAGGGTCACCAAAACAGCCCTAAACCTAACCCCTCCCTGTCTTCCAATTGGTCGTTCAGAAAAATACTGTTTCTGTTTATTTGAATGTTATGCAGTGTTTTTTTTCATACGGAATGCTGCCCACATCTCAAGGAATCATGGGTCATTGTGGGTAACAGACAACTTAATTGGCAAAGTATAGAAGTGTTGGTGACTATTGATATTGACCACTGCAATGATGATCATAGTCTTTGCAAAGCTATACTTTTAACCTGTTGGGGGTAGGGGGCAGTATTTACACGGCCGGATAAAAAACGTACCCGATTTAATCTGGTTATTACTACTGCCCAGAAACTAGAATATGCATATAATTATTGGCTTTGGATAGAAAACACCCTAAAGTTTCTAAAACTGTTTGAATGGTGTCTGTGAGTATAACAGAACTCATATGGCAGGCAAAAACCTGAGAAGATTCTGTACAGGAAGTGCCCTCTCTGACCATTCCTTGAGCTTCTTTACTCTGTTTATTGAAGACTGAGGATCTTTGCTGTAACGTGACACTTCCTACGGCTCCCATAGGCTCTCAGAAGGCGGGAAAAAGCTGAATGATGTAATTCCAGCCACTGGCTGAAAAACATTAGCGCTTTTGGTAAGTGCTCTATCAGAGGACAATGGGCTGAGGCGCGTGCACGAGTCGACCCCATGTTTTATTTTCTTTCGTCTTTGAACCTAAACACGCTTTCCCGGTCGGAATATTATTGCTTTTTTCCGAGAAAAATTGCATAAAAATTGATTTTAAACAGCGGTTGACATGCTTCGAAGTATGGTAATGGAATATTTAGAATTTTTTTGTCACGAAATGCGTCTTGCTCGTCACCCTTCTTTACCATTCGGATAGTGTCTTGAACGCACGAACAAAACAGAGGATATTTGGATATAACTATGGATTATTATATGGCTATCTACTGAGATTATTGCAAAATGTGCTTTCACCGAAAAGCTATTTTAAAATCGGACATAGCGAGTGCATAGAGGAGTTCTGTATCTATAATTCTTAAAATAATTGTTATGTTTTTTGTGAACTTTTATCGTGAGTAATTTAGTAAATTCACCGGAAGTTTGCGGGGGGGTATGCTATTTCTGAACGTCACATGCTAATGTAAAAAGCTGTTTTTTTATATCAATATGAACTTGATTGAACAAAACATGCATGTATTGTATAACATAATGTCCTAGTGTTGTCATCTGATGAAGATCATCAAAGGTTAGTGCTGCATTTAGCTGTGGTTTGGGTTTATGTGACATTATATGCTAGCTTGAAAAATGGGTGTCTGATTATTTCTGGCTGGGTACTCTGCTGACATAATCTAATGTTTTGCTTTCGTTGTAAAGCCTTTTTGAAATCGGACAGTGTGGTTAGATTAACGAGAGTCTTGTCTTTAAAATGGTGTAAAATAGTCATATGTTTGAGAAATTGAAGTAATAGCATTTCTAAGGTATTTGAATATCGCGCCACGGGATTACACTGGCTGTTGAGTAGGTGGGACGATTTCGTCCCGCCGACCCTAGAGAGGCTAACCATTGTCAATCTTGTTGGTCAGATGTTGGCTGCTTTTCTAAAGCATTTAGCCATTTCTTTAGATAAAATATTGACAATGATGTTTATTAGTGTCACCAGTAGGCAGGGCCATGCACAGGCTTTTCACGGGCCATGTGCTACAACAAAAACAAATTTCAGAAGTCATGTTTCGAAAGTCATTACATACCAACTGCCTCTGTAGCAGAATCTATTTTTATAATACATGTTTTATTGCCCCTAATGGTTTTAATCGAACAAATTAAGGCTCACATTATTTGTATTTTCATGTATACATATGAGACACGCCAATTATATGTATTTTAACCAGTTATATTTTATGAAGTTTGTAGTTGACTGTCAAATGCTTAGCACTAGCAGGCCCAATTCGCCCTAACTATTTTTAGCTCCTGTTTTAGCTAGTCTATGGGTTTTTGTTACATGAATATATGCCTCTTCTATAATTTGTTTTACTAGTAACCTGTCTAAAGAGAGAATTGTATGTACTGTTGTAGCCTATGTAATACAAGCGTAGTATTTTAGGGATTTTGTACACCACCACCAGACCATATTTTTGTGTTATCACTAACGTTCATGAATAGCTGAGAGCTATATGTATTTGAGAAAGACGTTAATGCGTTTGTGAATGTTTTTAATTCAAATGAATGTTCAGCAAATATGTTTATCAGATATATATTTATTTTTTCATTGTGTCCCACACCTGAGACTTGTTACACAGGCCCAACGAAACAATCTGTTTGTGCATCACCCAAAAGCAGTTGTATGCATTTGCAATTGAACCTCAAATCACATGTTGTAAAAATACATTAAAATGAAAGAGAATTTAAATACAGTAGCTACTTAGGTTTGTTTGGGTGTGATCCATTCATTGATTGTATATAGCTGCCCCAATGAACTAGCTAGATGTACTATAGTTACTATGTGCATAATCATCTACTGTATGTTTCCCACATTTTCATTCTCATTTTATTCACAGGGAGCCTGCGAGGAGAATGCAGAACCCTGCATTACCTCAACAACAGGTAAGGAAGGGGAAAGGAGAGGTACTTGTAACATAGGGAGAGAGAGGATACATATCCCAACCAGAAGCCATGGATTACAGGCAACATCCACATCGAACTAAAGGCTACAGCTGCCGTTTTCAAGGAGCGGGATACTAATCCGGACGCTTATAAGAAATCCCGCTATGCCCTCAGACGAACCATCAAACAAGCAAGTATCAATACAGGATTAAGATTGAATCCTACTTCACAGGCTTTGACGCTCGTCGGACGTGGCAGGGCTTGAAAACTATTACGGACTACAAAGGGAAACCCAGACACGAGCTGCCCAGTGACGCGAGCCTACCAGACAAGCTAAATGCCTTTTATGCTCGCTTTGAGGCAAGCAACACTGAAACATGCACGAGAGCACCAGCTGTTCTGGATGACTGTGTGATAACGGTCTAGGTAGCCGATGTGAATAAAACCTTTAAACAGGTCAACATTCACAAAGCCGCTGGGCCAGACGGATTACCAGGGAGTGTACTCAAAGCATGCATGGACCAACTGTCAAGTGTCTTCACTGACATTTTCAACCTCTCCCTGACCGAGTCTGGAATACCTACATGTTTCAAGCAGACCCCCATAGACCCTGTGCCCAAGGAAGCGAAGGTAACCTGCATAAATGATTAATGCCCCATGGCACTCACGTCGGTAGCCATGAAATGCTTTGAAAGGCTGGTCATGGCTCACATCAACAGCATCCTCCCGGACACCCTAGACCCACTCCAATTCATGAGTACACACAGATGACGCAATCTCAATCACACTCCACACTGCCGTTTCTCACCTGGACAAAAGGAACACCTATGTGAGAATGCTGTTCATTGACTACAGCTCAGAGTTCAACACCATAGTGCCCATGAAGCTCATCACTAAGCTAACAACTCTGGGACTAAACACCTCCCTCTGCAACTGGATCATGGACTTCCTGACAGTCTGCCCCCAGGTTGTAAGAGTAGGCAACAACATGTCTGCCATGCTGATCCCTAACACAGGGGTCCCTCAGGGGTGTGTACTTAGTCCCCTCCTGTATTCCCTGTTCACCCACGACTGCGTGGCCAAACACGACTCTAACACCATCATTAAGTTTGCTGACGATACAACAGTAGTAGGCCTGATCACCGACAACGATGAGATGGCCTATAGGGAGGAGGTCAGAGAACTGTCAGTGTGGTGCCAGGACAACCTCTCCCTAAATGTGAGTATGACAAGGGAGCTGATCGTGGGCTACAAGAAAAGGTGGGCAGATATGCTATCTGCCTAGTGGTTAGAGCATTGGACTAGGAACCGAAAGGTTGCAAGAAAGGTTGCAAGATCGAATCCCCGAGCTGACAAGGTAAAATTCTGTTGTTCTGCCCCTGAACAAGGCAGTTAACCCACTATTCCTAGGCTGTCATTGAAAATAAGAATTTGTTCATAACTGACTTGTCTAGTTAACTTCTCTAGGGTAGGGGGCAGTATTATGACGTCCGGATGAAAGGCGTGCCCAAATTAAACTGCCTGCTACTCAGGCTCAGAAGGTAGGATATGCATAGTAGATTTGGATAGAAACCACTCTGAAGTTTCTAAAACTGTTTGAATGATGTCTGTGAGTATAACAGAACACATTTAGCAGGCAAAAACCTGAGAAAAATCCAACCAGGAAGTGTGGAGATCTGAGGCTTGTAGTTTTTCAAATGATTCCTTATCCAGTATACAGTGACTTAGGGTTCATTTTGCACTTCCTAATGCTTCCACTAGATGTCAACAGTCTTGAGAAAGTTGTTTGAGGCGTCTACGATGAACAGAGACCGAATGAGAAGGCTGGGAAGTTGGTCACCCAGGGAAGGACATCACTTCATTGGTGCGCGTTCATGTGAGATGGGACCTGTGTTCCAAAATGAGAGAACATTGTTTCATGCTTCTACTGTGAATATGGAGCGAACAAGAGGGCCTGGAAGTTGATGAGTGAGAAAATGACATTAGCTTAAAGGCGCGCAGTCACGTGAGAGTTAGCTGTGTTCCTTTTCTTTTCTGAAGACATTGGAATTGTCTGGTTGGAATATTACTGAAGATTTATGGTAAAAACGTCCTAAAGATTGATGCTATACATGGTTTGACATATTTCTACGAACGTAAATATCAGTTTTTTTTACTTTTACTCGTGAAATTTGTGTGGGCTTCCTGCATTTGGAGTAGTGGACTGAACGCGCGAACAAAAGGAGGTATTTGGACATAAATGATGGACTTTATTGAACAAAACAAACATTTATTGTGGACCTGGGATTCCTGGGAGTTCATTCTGATGAACATCATCAAAGGTAAGTGAATATTTATAATATTATTTCTGAGTTTTGTTGACTCCACAAAATGGGGGGTTTGGTTTCGTGTCTGAACGCTGTACTCAGATTATTGCAAAATTTGCTTTCGCAGTAAAGCTTTTTGGAAATCTGACACAGTGGTTGCATTAAGGGAAATGTATCCATAATTCTTTAAATAACGGTTGAATATTTTAGCAACGTTTTTGATGAGTATTTCTGTAAATTGATGTGCTCATTCACCGGAAATTTTGGGAGGCAAAACATTTCTGAACATTACATGCCAATGTAAAATGGGGTTTTTGGATATAAATATGAACTTTATCGAGCAAAACATACATGTATTGTGTAACATGAAGTCCTATGAGTGCCATCTGATGAAGATCATCACAGGTTAGTGATTCATTTTAGCCGTATTTCTGGTTTTTGTGACTCCTCTCCTTGCTTGGAAAATGGCTGTGTGGTTTTTCTTGTTTAGGTGCTGTCCTAACATAATCTAATGTTAATCTAATGTTATGCTTTCGCCTTAAAGCCTTTTTGAAATCGGACGATGTGGTTGCATTAACGAGAAGTGTATCTTTAAAAGGGGATATAATACTTGTATGTTTAAGAAATTTGAATTATGAGATTTTTGTTGTTTTGAATTTGCCACCCTGCTATTTCACTTTACATTTTAGTCATTTAGCAGACGCTCTTATCCAGAGCGACTTACAGTAGTGAATGCATACATTTCATTTTCATTTCATACAAATTTTTTTCTTCTTCGTACTTGGCCCCCCGTGGGAATCGAACCCACAACCCTGGCGTTGCAAACACCATGCTCTACCAACTGAGCTACGGGGAAGGCCCCAGAGAGGTTAAATAAAGGTAAAATCAAATCAAATAAATATTAACATTGATGGGGTAGTGGAGCAGGTCAAGAGTTTCAAGTTCCTTGGTGTCCACATCACCAATGAACTATCATGGTCCAAACATACCAAGACAGTCTTGAAGAGGGCACGACAAAACCTTTTCCCCCTCAGGAGACTGAATAGATTTGGCATGGGTCCCAAGATCCTCAAAAGGTTCTACAGCTGCACCATCGAGAGCATCCTGACTGGTTGCATCACCGACTGGTATGGCAACTGCTCGGCATCTGACCGTAAGGCGCTACAGAGGGTAGTGTGAACGGCAAGTGGTACCGGAGCGCCAAGTCTAGGACCAAAAGGCTCCTCAACAGCTTCTTCCCCCAAGACTGCTGAAAAATTATTAAAATCGCCACTCAACAATTTATATTGACCCATCCCCATCCCTTTTGTACACTGCTGCTACTCGCTGTTTATTATCTATGCTTAGTCACTTCACCCCCACCTACAGTACATATACAAATTACCTCAACTAACCTGTACCCACGCACACTGACTCAGTACTTGTGCCCCCTGTATATAGCCTCGTTATTGTTATTCTTATTGTGTTACTTTTTATTATTTCTTTTATTTTAGTCTACTTGGTAAATATTTTCTTAACTCTTCTTGAACTGCACTGTTGGTTAAGGTCGTGTAAGTAAGCATTTCACAGTAAAGTCTACACTTGTTGTATTTGGTGCATGTGCAAATAAAGTTTGATTTGATTTGACATACAATCTCAATTCATCTTGCATCATATCTCCTGTATTGGAGTATGTAATTTGGGAGCAGTAATACTGACACAAACATTTTTATATAAACATTTTACATTTAGGCCATTTAGCAGATGCTCTTATCTAGAGCGACTTTCAGTAGTGTGTGCATACATTTTCGTACTGGTCTCTCAAGGGCATCAACCCTGGCGTTGCAAGCGCCATGACAAACTTTCTCCGACCATTATGAAATGTAATGTGGTTCCTTATTTTGCTTCCCCTTCATCCCAGAAATGGATCAGTTGGGGAAGCTGGGCTTTTCTAACCTGTGCTCTTCTAACCTGCACAGTTTTCCCCACTGTCTAAATGTTTCAACACAATATTGAAATATTACACAATTCTAAAATAATTTAATTCACATGATATTTAATAAATCTCTGTTAGGTTCAATGTTATTAAACTGAAGCGGAAATATTGACATTTATTACACTGGGAGAAGGGGGCACTTAAGGGGATTCTATTCGGACAACCCACATCAGGCCCATTTTGCATGACTGTGGACAGGTTATTTGATTTACAATCTCTCTTTCTCATACTATCATAATTCCAAATGATATGTAGTGCAGGATATGAGTGGAAATAATGGAATAAAACCATTGGACTTCTAACAATGCTCAGCAGAGATTATCACCAAAAAATCCACCCAAAGAACCAGGAGCATGTGTGTGCTGTTCGGGAGCAGCTTCAGTCAGAGCAGGAAACCCCTGCTGAGCCCAGGCTTAAGTGGTTCCTGTATAATTGTGTATTGGAGGTCTTGGATTTGGCTTGGTGCTATTAACTGGCCCATCTGTAGACAAATGGTTAAATTGCTTTTCCTGCTCTTCCAAGACCACACCTCACTGCAGTAGGTCCAGGATGGGCAGGCTGAGCCAATACTCATCTTGCAGGATCTCAGCAACTACAACCGGTGGTTCTCAGGCCAGCCCAGATCTCTCATGGATCGCCCTGCGGGACATCCCCACATTGTTGTGCCACGCCTTCAGGGAGATGTTCTCCGTGGGCAACCTCTTCTGGACGTATCCTGTGTCTGGTGGGGCACTTATCTACCTGGCCTCTCCACTGGATTTCATCCCCAAGGCCCTGTTCGGCCTGATAGGCTTCATGGACAACTTTTTTTTTAAACCTTTATTTAACTAGGCAAGTCAGTTAAGAACAAATTATTATTTTCAATGACGGCCTAGGAACAGTGGGTGTAACTGCCTTGTTCAGGGGCAGAAGTACAGATTTTACCTTGTCAGCTCGGGATTCAATCTTGCAACCTTTCGGTTACTAGTCCAACGCTCTAACCACTAGGCTACCTGCCACCCCAACTTCTTTGTCATCTTGCTCCTCTTCATCTATGTCTCAGACTGACAGGTTGACAAACAGCCACTGGACAGGAGTATGCAATTAATCAAATACCTATTTATATCATGCCAGGTCAAACACACTGTGCCGGTCAGTGATCTTTATCTAGTGCTTTGGCCTTTAACGGGGCCCTGACAAAAGTCCCCCTGATTAAAGTCCCTATAATCAGTGGAACTTTATCAGGCGGGTGTGGGGGAGGGGATATCAACAAATTAAGTATAGTTCTTTTGGTAAGGGTATTGGAGCAATATACAAATAAAATAAATCAACAATTTGGATTGTTTCATCACCTGATCAGATGTCATACCCATTGAACTGGCTGATCTGAAGTTAACATTTTGTTCATATTTGCAACTATATGTAATGACTCTCATTGGTGGTAGGAAGAGTAGACCAAAGCGCAGCGTGGAAAGTGTTCATGATTCCTTTATTCCCAAAAACACTTAAACAAAATACCAAAAGGCGAAAACGAAAGTGCACAGTTCTGTCAGGCACGGTCACTAAACAGAAAACAAGATCCCACAAAAACCCAAAAGGAAAATTACAATTTATATATGATCCCCAATCAGAGACAACGATCGACAGCTGCCTCTGATTGGGAACCACACTCGGCCAAAAATAAAGAAATAGAAAACATAGACTTTCCCACCCGAGTCACACCCTGACCTAACCAAACATAGAGAATAATAAGGATCTCTAAGGTCAGGGCGTGACACTATAGATCTTTCATACATTTAGGTGTGTTTGAGAAGTACAGTCCAATCTGGTATATTAAATGTGAAGTTCTCTCTCTCTCTCTCTCTCAAACATAAAAATAATAATAATAGAAATGTTACAAAACAGTCAGTTCTGTTGAACTTTGTCACCACACAGTAGTTGATGCTTTGCATTGTTTGATTTGGTACACATGATTGCTATATTAATTAAGGAAGCAATAGCTAAATGGAATATATAATTTTGATTACCTATCCGTATTGATTATTGTTACAGCTGAGGTAATTTGATAACACACTTGTAATAAAAATAAATGTGTGTTGTGTTGATTAAGTGTAACACTGGGGTATATTCAATATCTCTTCCCCCCTTCAACCAATGCTAGTAAAACACTAAGGACACCTTCCTAATATTGAGTTGCACCCCCCCCCCCCTTTTCCCTCAGAACAGCCTCAATTTGTCACAGCATGGACTCTGGTTGTCTGGATGTCCTTTGGGTGGTGGATCATCGTTGATACACATGGAAAACTGTTGAGCGAGAAAATACCAGCAGCGATATTCCCATACCCTGTTCAAAGGCACTTAAATCTTTTGTCTTGCAAATTCACCCTCTGAATGGTACATAATCCATATCTCAATTGTCTCAAGGCTTAACAATTATTCTTTAACCTCTCTCCTTCCGTTTATCTACTCTGATTGAAGTGGATTTAGCAAGTGACATCAATATGGTATGATAGAGTTCACCTGCATTCACCTGGTCAGTCTATGTCATGGAAAGAGTAAGTGACCTTAATGTTTTGTACACTCAGTGTATAGATTACAGGAGCTGATGGTAATGAATAATATAATGTAATGTACTGTATTATAACGGATAATCAATGATATATAAATGCATACAGTAGCTGGCATCAATTCTCATACTCCCGTCTTTGTTTACAAATCACAAAAAAACAAGGACAACATGAAAAAACTTTTTTTTTTACAACACACAGACAACATTACGGTTGACCAGTCAAAAACAGCAGATATGTGACCCGTTTCAGGAAACTAGGTGTATGTCGCAAGTCACTACTTCACAGGAGAGCTGATTTGAAAGTTAACTTATTTTTTATATCAAAATGCTTTTTTTGGCAGAAATGCCTTCTCGAACATGTGCCTTAATAACAAACTTGTTATATGCCATCTGTAAATACGAATAAAATTGTTAAATTACGAGCCTAGTTGGTTTAGCCAAAGAAAAAGACAGCAACCTGAATGGCTGAGATAATGAGTGGGCTGGACATGCCGGTCTGCCATATAGTATTGTCGTGTCTTTGGGGGTACCATTAAACGGAAGATATGTTTATCAATTAGCTCCCTGTAATTATTATCACGCGATTAAACTGATTAATCGTTTAATTGTAATTAACTAGGAGATCGGGCACCAAGGAGAATATTCAGATTACAAAGCTATAATTTTCCTAATATAACTTTCCTGTACTATAATATTCTATTCTATTACAGTATAGGCCGATTATCTTCTAGTTTCAATGGTGTATTTTACCTCTAGTCCAGTCTCATTCGAAACGTCGTAAATTGTTGTATCTGCACGAACCCAGTCTTTACTAAAATCATCCATACATCAATTGTCTTAAAATCATTTATTTACTACACTAAGTAATTAACAGAAAAACATACAAACAGCAACTATCGTCACAGAGGATTGGTAGAGGAATGTGCCCTTGTGGGCTAAACAGGCAGGTCAGCCTGTTGAACAATGGATCATAAAAGGTCAGCTGTGGCAGTTACACAGAGTTCATTAATATTAACAATTGACAATTGAAGGCTCACTCATTCGGGAACAATTGCAATCAATATATATTTACGCTCAGTGTGTCGTTCTGATTCTTGTTTGAGAGTAGTTCTGATGGAGAGTCTCTCTCTCGGTTAGAATGGATCTTTCAAAGCGACATTCATTAATGTCGTCATCGAATGGTTGTTTCGTTGGTCTTCGTGTTCAATGATATAATTTACTTAGCTGCAGAATAATAATTAATATCAAAGACTTGTTCTTATTCTGTCAGTATCAATAGTCTAAAAGTTAACCACGTGGTATGGTTCACTTTCAGTAGAGGAATTGGAAGGTAAAACCTATTAGCCAACGGAGTGTAGGCCTGGTCTGGGGAAATGTAAATCAAGGGGTGTTTTATAGTGCCCATAGAACAGCTTGTCAAATGACGCCTGGTCCTGTATGGGTCCCTGGGGGCGTGCCTATGACTGAGTTAGATTTGGTTACAGAAATACAATTCTATCACATTACATCAGTACATAGCATCTCAATGTCTTACAAAAGCTTTATCCTTATTAACCTCTCTGGGCTGTGGCGCGATTTTCAAAACGTTAAAAATCCTATTACTTCAATTTCTCAAACATATGACTATTTTACAGCTATTTAAAGACAAGACTCTCGTTAATCTAACCACACTGTCCGATTTCAAAAAGGCTTTACAACGAAAGCAAAACATTAGATTATGTCAGCAGAGTACCAAGCCAGAAATAATCAGACACCCATTTTTCAAGCCAGCATATAATGTCACCAAAACCCAGAAGACAGCTAAATGCAGCACTCACCTTTGATGATCTTCATCAGATGACAACCCTAGGACATTATGTTATACAATACATGCATGTTTTGTTCAATCAAGTTCATATTTATATCAAAAACCAGCTTTTTACATTAGCATGTGACGTTCAGAACTAGCATATCCCCCGCAAACTTCCGGGGAATTCGCTAACATTTTACTAAATTACTCACGATAAACGTTCACAAAAAGCATAACAATTATTTTAAGAATTATAGATACAGACCTCCTCTATGCACTCGATATGTCCGATTTTAAAATAGCTTTTTGGTGAAAGCACATTTTGCAATATTCTAAGTACATAGCCCAGGCTTCACGGGCTCGCTATTTAGACACCGGGCAAGTTTAGCACTCACCATAATCATATTTACTATTATAAAAGTTTGATTACCTTTTGTTGTCTTCGTCAGAATACACACCCAGGACTGCTACTTCAATAACAAATGTTGGTTTGGTCCAAAATAATCCATCGTTATATCCGAATAGCGGCGTTTTGTTCGTGCGTTTCAGACACTATCCGAAATAGTAAAGAAGTGTCACGCGCATGGCGCAATTCGTGACAATAAAATTCTAAATATTCCATTACCGTACTTCGAAGCATGTCAACCGCTGTTTAAAATCAATTTTTACGACACTTTTCTCGTAGAAAAGCGACAATATTCCGACAGGGAATCTCCTTTTCGGCAAACAGTGGAAAAAATCCCAAAGGCGGGGGCGGTCGGGGTCACGCGCATAAGCCCGTGTCCCTTGATCGGCCACTTGAGAAAGGCGATAATGTGTTTCAGCCTGGGGCTGGAATGACGACATTCTGTTTTTTCCCGGGCTCTGAGCGCCTATGGACGACGTGGGAAGTGTCACGTTAGAGCAGAGATCCTTAGTAAATGATAGAGATGGAAAAGAAGTTCAAGAAATGGTCAGACAGGCCACTTCCTGTAAAGGAATCTCTCAGGTTTTGACCTGCCATTTGAGTTCTGTTATACTCACAGACACCATTCAAACAGTTTTAGAAAATTTAGGGTGTTTTCTATCCATATGTAATAAGTATATGCATATTCTAGTTACTGGGTAGGAGTGGTAACCAGATTAAATCGGGTATGTTTTTTATCCAGCCGTGTCAATACTGCCCCCTAGCCCTAACAGGTTAATACATTCTATACAACCATTATGATGCTATTATATAAACAGTTTTATGGTAATATGGCTATATTGTCTCTTCTGAGTATCACAAAATTGTACCAAGCGGATCAGTTCGTAGCTGGATTCTTCACCAATCTTCCATACCTTCTCCAGAACACAAAATGTCGCTTGGCTCTCCAATTGTATGAGTTGGAAGAATTTCCTGTGTCTCTCTATGGGCCATGTGGCCAGAGACTCTCCTGGAATTTTAGAGTTTTTACGACCCTTTACACACAGGGTGGATTGGGTGCAAAAGGGAGGGGTCAACTGTCCTCCCTGTACCAAAAGAGGCCAACGTCATGACAGTATGCTTCTGTCTATTTGAACTGGTCAGTATGTCTAGGTAATCCTGTCTAATTCTACTTTTTTTAACTGCATAAGTGTTGCTCTCCACTTTTTGGAGGACTGCGTTTTGAAATCAATGTATTTCAAAAATGATAGCTAAGGAGATGGAGGAAACACTTGTCTCCGGATTACATCTTCAAACTAAGGGCAACCATGGCATCCGACAGAAGACACGTCCAACCATGAATGATGTATACGGGTAAGATAGTCTAGCTAGCTCCATTTTCAGATATTACACATTTCTAATTTTGACAGAAAGAGCCATTTGCTTGGCTAGCTATAGCCTAATGATAGCTAGCTAACATTGAACCTGGTTGGTTAGCTACCTGCATATTCATGCAGAGTAGGTAGCGTCATGAGTTGTGATTATGGTTCATTGTTTACCTAACTAGCTAGCTAATGTTAGCTGGCTTGCTAGCTAATGTTACTTGTATGACCTTATTATTCGTATCTCAGCGCTATTTGCTTGGCTAGCTATAGCCTAATGTTAGCTAGCTAACATTGAACCTGGTTGGTTAGCTACCTGCAGATTCATGCAGGGAGTAACATCATGAATTGTGATTATGGTTCATTGTTTAGCTAGCTACATGTCTAAACCAAAGACTCCACTATGCAAGTAATCATTTCGGGTGTGTTCGTAAATTCAGTCTGGCCATCTACTCTGATTTAAGAGCACTCTCATCTGAGTGTGCCAGAGAGCGCAGAATAACTGAAGAATTTACAAATGCTCAACACCCGTTGAATATGGCCAGTGTCAGTAAACTCAGTGTCCGGTGTGCGCTCTGAACGGAAACACTCGGAATTTCCGAACGGACAATCTGACAGCACAGTTGGAGTCACTAACGCTCTGGATAACATAACATAAGAGTAGATATGGCATTTTTTGTCATTTCTTAATACCAGTGTCAACACATGCAACAGCCACAGGCCCACCCTCCCCACATCTCTCCTCTCCCTCTGTTAGCAGGGCTTGTCAGAAAAGAAATGTCTCAGTCAGAAAAAGCCCCTGATAAAAACAATGCTCTGGCTTATTCCTCCCAAATTACCCAGTCAGAGAGGGTAACACTAGAGGCATGATTAAGGATCCGGAGGAAGGAATAATGCCGATGAATTACCCTCCCCTTCCTGTGATCTAAGAATGTGCAAAGCATACTAAATCTGCCTGTTATTTGCATGCATTAAAGCTGGGTGGCAGACAGGCCGGGGATTCAGTCAGTCAGGAGCAGTTTGGTTGGGCTCTAATTTTTGTGTCAAAGAAGCTTGCCACCCAATTGTTTCTGTGGATTAAGTGTATCTACAGCAAATAGTGTCAACGTGACAGATGCACCTGTAGTTTTTAAGTGCACAGCTAGGTCACTCTCTCCATCACTATTTTATTTGTGTGTGTGTGTGTGTGTGTGTGTGTGTGTGTGTGTGTGTGTGTGTGTGTGTGTGTGTGTGTGTGTGTGTGTGTGTGTGTGTGTGTGTGTGTGTGTGTGTGTGTGTGTGTGTGTGTGTGTGATGTGTTTTAAAGTGTGTGTGTACTGTCCCACTGTTTGGTATAAAATAAGAAGACAACAGCTCAGTGATTCTGAGCTCCCTGTCAAAAACATGGGGCATGAGAATGAAAGAGGAAAGAAAACACCCAGCCAGCCCCGAGATATATCTATATTTTCCAGCTCACCTCAACGCTTCCCTGAAGCAGGTATGAAACTTCAAAATGGCTGTCACCCTTCACTTCATAGTTGGTTCTCCCTTTCCTTTTCCCTCTCTCACAATCTTTACTTTTCTCTCTCTCCCTCTTTCTATCTCTCTCACACCCCCGATTGGGCACTCTGTCTAGCTGAGGTATCTGCAGTCATTCTTAGGCCCATTTTTAGCTAAAACATGATGTCTATCTCCATATCCTGGGCAACTGCAATATACAGTGCGGTCTGAAATCCTTTACACCCTTGATAAAGATGATCAAAATGAATGTAGAAAATAAATCATTTGAAAACTGAGCTATATCGTATGCAACAAAAAAAATGAAATTATATTATTTTATACAAATAAAATGGTCAGAGAAAGAGATTTTTTTTAAAACAAGTAATATTCACTCTCAAAAACTTATGTCTCCTAATAATGGCTGGAACGGGGCAAATTGAATGGAATCAAACTACAGCACGTGTTTGATGTATTTGATACTTTTCCTCTAATTCCGCTCCAGTCAT
Source organism: Salmo salar (assembly GCF_965601325.2). Classification (NCBI taxonomy): domain Eukaryota; kingdom Metazoa; phylum Chordata; class Actinopteri; order Salmoniformes; family Salmonidae; genus Salmo; species Salmo salar. The sequence continues at coordinate 66,485,213 of NC_138308.1, forward strand.
TACCATGAGCCTGTCCTCCCCAATTAAGGTGCCACCAACCTCCTGTGCTTTCAATACCTCACCTTGCCAGGATAACGTCACAGAGCCTTTTTCTAAAATGTTTTATGACTTGGAGATCTTAGACCATTCCTCCATACAGAATCCTTTCAGATCCTTGATATCCTTCACCTGTGCTTATGATATCCTTCACCTGTGCTTATGGACTACCCTCTTCAGATCAAACCACAGGTTTTCAACGGGTTTCAAGTCTGGAGACTGAGATGGTCATTGCAAAATGTAGATTTTTTTGGCCAATTAACCATTTCTTTATGGATGTTGATTTGTGCTTGGGGTTATTGTCTTGCTGGAAGATCCAGGTGCGGCCAAGTTTCAGCTTCCTGGCAAAGGCAACCCACTGGGCACAGACGTCAATTCAACATCTATTCCACATCGGTTCAACATAATTTCATTGAAATTATGTGGAAACAACCTTTATTCAACCAGTGTGTGCCCAGTGGGAACCAGTTATTTAGATAAAATATCCTGGTACTTGGTAAAGTTCATGATGCCGTTTACCTAATAATGACCTTAAGACCAGTGGAAGCAAAATAGCCCCATAACATCAAATCTGTTTTACAGTAGGTATGGGGTTCTTTTCTGCTAATGCATTCTGATTTCAACGCCAAACCCAAGTTTCAAGTTTTATTCGTCGTATGTAAGAGATAGTAATGGTATAGACCATCCAAAGAAATGCTTACTTGTAGGTTCCTTTTTGACAATGCAACAACAATATGAATTAATAAAAGATAAGAATACGAACATAAAGTAAATTGCGAAGTGGAGTATAATAAATATTTTAGCTTAAGTTTAATACCGCAAGGCACAATTTATAGTCCAATAGTTACACGTGTTTTTGGGGAAGAGGGGAATGAGGGGCAGGTGTTTAAATTGTGCAGCATTTTGCAATCATATTAAGACCCTGCTAGCAGCAGTTGTGATGTGCGTGTAGCATGGACATGTGTGTGTGTGTGTGTGTGTGTGTGTGTGTGTGTGTGTGTGTGTGTGTGTGTGTGTGTGTGTGTGTGTGTGTGTGTGTGTGTGTGTGTGTGTGTGTGTGTGTGTGTGTGTGTATGTGCATGTCTGTGTGGTTGTGTAGTGTACTTGAATTAGTCAGAGCATTTGGTCAGTCCAGTGCAAGTGTTCCGCTGTCTGTTGGCTTGAAGATAGAAACTGTCTCTGAGCCTGTTGGTATCAGACCTCATGCTCCGATACCGCCTGCCCGGCAGTAAGGGAGTGAACAGCTTGTGGCTGGGGTGTGTGGGGTCCTTGATGATGTTGTGGGACTTCCTCAGGCACCGTTTCGAGTAGATGTCCTGGATGGGTGGTAACACGGTCCCAGTGATGTACTGGGCGGTCTTTACCACCCACTGGAGGACCTTGTGGTCATCGAAGGAGTAATTTCAGTTCCAGGCTGTCATGCAACCAATCAGGATGCTGTTGATGGTGCAGTGGTAGTATTTGGAGAGGGCCCGGGATGGCATGCCGAATTTCTTCAGCTGCCTTAGGAAGTAGAGACGCTGTTGCGCCCTCTTGACAAGAGTGGGTGTGTTGTTGGTCCATGTCAAATCCTCTGTGATGTACATGCTGAGGAAATTAAAACTGCTGACTCTCTCCACTCCCACCACTGGTGGCATGATGAATCTGTTTGGCAATGTTCTTTGCCAAATGTTATCATATGCATGGTGTCCACTAAAATGACTGGAGATCTTTCAAATAGTATTACATGTTTATGGTGTCCATTTGCACAGTGACTTAGGATCTTTCATTTTACGCCAAATACTAGAACTACTAGAACTGATACTAGAACTGAGCTACAACACGTCTATTGTTTCACCTGTTACACATTCTATGACCAGCCATGAATAGTCTGGAAAATCCATTCACTTTTCCCTCCCTTTCTCTCCCTTTCCCCCCCATTATCCCAGGTGGTTTCATCACCAGTGGCTAACATTGAGCCAGAAACGGCCATTTTCATTTGGTAATTGGTTATCTTGACATTTTGAAGCGGGCCCATACATTGTTAGTTCCTGTTGTGAGTGGGGTGATAATTAGCCTGCTCTATGTGCTGAGCTCATCCCTTTCTAAAAAGATCTGATTTCGTTTAGCAAAATACACGGCTGGCATTCTTTTGAGGGATTAATTAAAACAATGTTTTCGCCCCTCCTGAACTCACCCCATAGAAAACTTCTGTGTATCTTCTATCTGGATGCTGTTTATCATAAGAAGACCTGGAGAGATGATAGGTACTTGTGGAGCACTCCTGGGGGATTGAATTAGATTTTATTTGTGCTTTATTGTAATGTATTGCCTGCCAACTCATCTACATTTCCACACCCCTAAGCCACAATAAAATACAATATCTCTAATCTGAATTAGCAAGAATAGTTGCATTAGCTGAGTGAAAATAGCAGCTCTTACAATGTCCTGGGTAAATTATTTCAGATAAGCTACGTTCACAGACATACTACAGTTCAATCTCTCCATGATGCTCATCTCAGTAATTTATTAGGCATCCTCATGAAATGGAAAATATAGATTTTCAATGAATTAGTACACAGCCCCAAAAAAGTATACAGCACTGACTGAGCATGTCAAAGTAAAAATAGTATTTACCCGCTCCTAACGAACACATTTCATGGATTCATTTAAAAACAAGACAAAACAAGACCAATGTGAGCGAGGCAGGCAGGCTGCTCCAGAGTGGCTATTGTTATCACAGCTAATTATAAGTTAAGACTTTCTACTAGCACTGGGGAAACTGGGTATTACCAGGAGATAATGACACGTCTGATTTTGATGTGGTATTCATATTCCGTGTCATTACCATTTGTAAAGAGGCATGCTTCATGAATAGATGGAAAAAGCTGAGTGGCAGATGAACAACCACAGAGGAGGGGCCTCGTTGAATATTCAACACTTATATACAGGGAGGAAGTTTTCATAACTTTGTAAGTATGTACAACGGTGATGGAGCTTATACAGTACCTCTCATCTCCACCCCTTTACCAGCGACTAACTATCATACTATTCCACTATTTTGTGTAATCCCCACCTGGATAATACTGAAATGAAAATCATAATTGTGTTTCACTAGTGTTTGAATTATAGGTATTTCTAGAAATGTTGGATATTCCCAATATCAACTGTAAACATCGTGAAATAATTATGTTTATTTCTAGCATTGTGAAAACATTTTCCTTTTGATTCACATCAGTGGTGGTCGGTGCCATTTACAACTGAGGAGGAAGACCTGTTTTATGAGCATGGCCTTATTTCTATTACAACATATTGGATGACTGTCATTCATATTCCATTCACCCAGCTCAATATATCATCGATAGGTTTAGGCTACTATGATACTATAATTTTCCCTATACCCATCATGAGGTTGCTACAACCTAGCTTATGAATGAAAGTTTATAACGTAGGTAGACATCTCGAGAGACAAATTGGAGGAATCAAGGTGACAGATAGAGACACATTCAATAACGCCTTGCACACTCTTGGCTGCATCTAGCTGATCTAGGGTGTAATCATTAGATGGCAACCAAAACTAGAGTTTCTGTTGGACAAATTCAGGTAGATCTATCCCCGTTTTGTTCCGTTTGCTTCCCTTTAAGATTTTTTTTCAACAGAATCGGCAGAATGAATACACCCCTGATTACCAACACACACAGGTCACTTTCATAGCAGCCACATACAAACATCATGATTTCACTTTGCTCGTTGTATAATTCTTTCTCGAATCTATGTGCTCTCCTCCTCTCACCTTTTCCCTTTACTTGTGGACTTCAGTGCACAACACAACAGCTGGCTGTGACCAGGCGAAAAACCTCTCCAAGCCAAACCTTCATACCATAACCGCTAACCGCTACACACAGTCTACATTGTTGTCACTACATTAGCTAATGTCAAAGTCAACGTAGCTACTAGAACTAATGTGTTAGTAAACCCGCTATAATCATGCAGTAGAGTGTACAGCAAGCAGTTTAGCAGTTACACTGGCGGGCCCCGGGGGGCAATAACTTAATATAACTGAAAGCTTACCTTGACTTGGAAGAGTTCCAGTGTTGGATAGCCTTAGCCAGCTAGCTGACATAAATAGCATTCCTCTGTTTGAGCCAGGTGTTTGAGTAGGCTGCATTAACTGCATTAGCTAGCTAAGTGAGAAAAAACATAGAAATAGCTAGTTCTCTCTCTCTGCTGCTTCTCCATAATTTCAGATTTTTTTTTCTTTTCAAAACTGTTCAACTATTGTTTTTCTCTCTCTTTGAGTCTACTACTCACAACATATTATGCACTTCATTGCTGTCTAAATTATGCTTTCAGTACTAGATTCATTCTCTGATAATTTGATTGAGTTCATGCTGCAAGAACTCTGATAGGTTGGAGGATGTCCTCCGGGAAGTCAACATAATTACTGTGTAAGTCTATGGAAGGGGGTGAGAACCATGAGCCATTGTGTTATTGACTGTATGTTTGTTTATCCCATGTGTAACTCTGTGTTGTTGTTTTTCCCGCATTGCTTTGCTACGCCCCTTTTGTCTCCACTTCCTGTCTGAATGATGTGCCCAAAGTAAACTTCCTGTAGCTCAGGCCCTGAAGCCAGGATATGCATATAATTGGTATCATTGGAATGGAAACACTTTGAAGTTTGTAGAAATGTTAAAATCATGTAGGAGAATATAACACAATAGATATGGTAGGAGAAAATCCAAAGAAAAACCAACTGGAATGTTTTTTTTTTGAGAAACCATCCTCTTAGAAATTCAAGAGAAATGTCATGTTGATAATTAGCTCCTTGGATGCAATTCCTATGGCGTCCACAGGATGTCATCAGTCTATGTTCAAGGTTTCAAGCTTGTAACTTCAAGAACAGTAAGAATGTCAGTTTTAGCAGAAGGACAGTCTTGGAAATGTGTGTTTGCGCGCTCCAGGAAGATATTGCGCACCTGCTAAAATCGGTTACCTATTGAACATACTTCTTTCCATAAGAAATATTATAGTTTGATTACATTTTAGGGTATCTGAGGAGTAAATAGAAACTTATTTTGACTTGTTGAAACAAAGTTTAGGGGTACATTTTTGGATTCCTTACTCTGCAAGTTGAACGAGTGGATTACTCAAATCGATGGTGCCAACTAAACTGACTTTTTGGCATATAAAGAGGTTTTATCTAACAAAACGACACTACATGTTATAGCTGGGACCCTTTGGATGACAAATCAGAGGAAGATTTTCAAAAAGTAACTGAATATTTAATTGTTATTTGTGAATGTATGAAACCTGCGCCGGTGGAAACTATTTTGATGTTGTCACGTCCTGACCCTTGTAAGAGGTAATTTGCCATAGTAGAGTGGTCAGGGCGTGACAGGTGGTTGTGTTGGGTGGTTTTGGGTTTTCTGTTTATATGTGGGGGTTTTCTAGTATTCTATTTCTATGTTTTGTTTTCCATGTTTTGGCCGGGTATGGTTTCCAATCAGAGGCAGGTGTCTTTCGTTGTCTCTGATTGGAAGCCATACTTAGGCACCCTGTTTGTCCTTTGGGGTTGTGGGTAGTTGTTTTCCGTTTTAGTCGTTGTACCTGACGGGACTGTTGTTGGTCGTTTTCTTATTTTGCTGTTTAAAGAGTCTTCATTAAAGATTAAGTATGAGCACTATCCACGCTGCGTCTTGGTCTCCATTTCACGACCCCTGTGACAGATGTGGGGCGCCGTCCTCAAACAATCGCATGGCATGCCTTCGCTGTAATAGCTACTGTAAATCGGACAGTGGAGTTAGATTAACAAGAATTTAAGCTTTCAGACGATATAAGACACATATATGTACATAAATGTTTAAAATCCATATTATTTATGAATTTTGATTTGAATTGCGCTCCCTCCAGTTTCACTGGAAGTTGTCCCACTAGCGGGACCCCTAGCCCTATTAAATTGAAGTGAATGTACACAGAGGGGGATGGAAACTGGCTGTCCTTCAGCTACACCATGGTGCTACCCCAGAGAGTGCTGCTGAGGCTACTGTAGACCTTCATTGCAAAACAGTTTGATTTAATCAGTTATTTATTGACATGAATATGTTTAGTAGAATTTTCTTTAAAAATATAACTTTTTTATTGTTTCACTATTTATATTTTTCTGAAATTCATTGTGTAGGATGGTCTTCCTCTTCCTCTGAGGAAACTCCACTGATTCACATTGCATTGTCTCTGAATACACACTGAAAGACAAATTGACTTTTCAGCTTTTGTGGAGGCATATATTTTATAGCCTTACACGGTTTCCTGGTGCAACCCTTTGTATAGCAGTATCAAAGTATCATAGCTACAATAGCGTTTCGTAAGAATTAATGCGAAGATCAGAATCGATCCAGGAATTAGCTCTGAAAGATGTTTCCATTTGTGAGCTGCTTCGCCAGATGACTGATTTTCATACTCTCCGACAAGCCTCCAGGGTGATTAGGAAGGTTGATAATTTGATTCCTGAAATGTTATTATTAATCCCCCTACTCACAATTACAGCACCACTGATGCTGCTGCTGCCGCTGATGTTTATCCACATTGCATCGTGTTTGTCGTCTGATAGAGGTTTATTCCCCAGTGGGTAAAATTTTAGTCCCTGATAATGCCGAACTTCAGGTCATATTTTCATGGATGAAAGTTTCATTTTTAGAAGAGATTATTGTGATTTAGTCATTGCTGATAGGAGCGTCATACATGAGCTCCTTTGTATGAAATTTGTTTTTTGAAATTTAGAGAGAAGGATTAGATGTGCACTACACATTCTTTTATAGTTACATACAGCATAATTACAAGCGTGACTTACATATGATCCACATAATGTTGATGAGATGGAATTCATTATTAGATTGTCACAGATAATGCAAAAACATTATATACTGAACAAAAATATAAACGCAAAATGCAACAATTTAAAAGATTTTACTGAGTTACAGAAGGAAATCGTCAATTGAAATGAATTAATTAGGCCCTAATCTATGGATTTCACATGACTGGGCAGGAGCGCAGCCATGGGTGGGCATGGGAGGGCGTAGCCCCCCTCCCCCCGCAGGTGAAGATTCCAGATGTTGAGGTCCTGGGCTAGCATGGTTACACGTGGTCTGTGGTTGTGAGGCTAGTTGAAGGTACTGCGGAATGACTTTGGATGTGACTTATGGTAGAGAAATTAACATTCAATTCTCTGGTGACGTGTCTTTGGCGTCATTAAACTGAAGACTTATTTTTAGTTTATGAAATCAATTCTCTGTAATTATTATTACGTGATTGAAAAATCTGGTCGGTGTAATTAACTAGGAAGTCGGGGCACCAAGGAAAATATTCAGATTACAAAGTTAGAATTTTCCTAATATAACTTTCAAATATTTTAATATCTGATCAATTAGTCTTATAAGTAACAAATTATTCTTTACCTCACGTTGGTCTCATTCCAAAAGTCGTAAATTGTTGGTTATCTGCACGAACCCAGTCTTCACTATGAGTCATCCATACATCAATTGTCTTAAATCATTTATTTACTAACTAAATAATCACAGAAATGCACACAAACAAACAGTAGATATAGTTACAAGGAAATGATAGTGGAGTTTCCTTAGTGGGATAAACCAGTATCGCGGCTTGTCGGACAGAAGGGAAGTGGGGGTCGACTGAGATAAAAGACACTACAAAGTGATAATTATAACAATTGAAATGCTAATCCTTTGCACATGAATGCTCACTCATTCAGGAATAATTGTAATCAATATATATATTTACGCTCAGTGTGTCGTCCTGATCTCTGTTGGAAAGTTTGTCTCTGTTGGAGAGTTTGTCCGCCCTCTCTCTCTCTGCCGTGGTTAGAATGGATAGTTCAGAGTAACATTCAACAATGTTGTTATAGAATAGATGTTTTGTCGGTCTTCGCATTCAATGATACCGAATTCCTAGCTGCAGACTAGTAATTAGTGTCAAAGATTTGTTCTTATTCTGTCGGTTTGATAGTCTGAGTTAACCACGTGGTATGGTTAAGAATTCAGCAATGGGCTCAAACCTTAGCCCTCTCGTAATTGAGGTAAGCTTGGTCTCTACTCAAACCTTAGCCCTCTCGTAATTGAGAGAAGCATGGTCTATACTCAAACCTTAGCCCTCTCGGTAATCGAGTTAAGCTTGGTCTGAAGTGGGAAAACCCAGGTGGGGGTTTTATTCGGAACATAGAAAAGGGCTGTCCCATGATGCCAGGTCATGTCTGTGCTCCTGGGGGCGGGCCAATGACTTAGTGAAACTTTAAACAGAAATACAATTATCTCACATTAACATCATTACATAGCATCACATCATTTCACAAATAGTTTCATCATCATACTCATTCATTTTATACCACAATTAGATGCAAGCCTCACAACTGAGACTCTTGTATAAACAGGGTTATGTTAATGTGGCTGTATTGTCTCTCATGAGATTCACAAAATTGTACCAAACGGACCAGTTTGTAGCTGGCTACTTCACCGACCTTTTATACATTCTCAAGAACATGAATATTGTTCAGTTCTCAAGTTCTGTGAGGTGGAAGAAATTCCTTTGTTCTCTTTATGAAAACTCACTCTCTCTCTATACTGTCTGGCCATGAGGATGAATCTCCTCCAGGAATGTATGACCTGCCTAACAGCAGCCTGGGTGTAGGAGAGAGAGAGAGAGGGGGGGGGATGGTGCAGAGAGGGGGGATGGTGCTCGCTGTACCCAAAGAGGGCAACATCATGACACTGGCAACAGCTCTGGTGGACAATCCTGCAGTCAGCATGTCAATTGCATGCTCCCTCAATACTTGAGACATCCGTGGCATTGTGTTGTGTGCACATTTTAGAGTGGATTTTTATTGTTCCAAGCACATGGTGCCCCTGTGTAATGATCATGGAGTTTAATCAGTTTCTTGATATGCCACACCTGTCAGGTAGATGTAGTATATTTTGCAAAGGAGAAATGCTCACTAACAGGGATATAAAGAAAGTTGTGCACAAACTTTTTGTGAGTATGGAACATTCCTGGGATCTTTTATTTCATCTCATGCAACATGGGACCAACACTTTACATGTTGTGTTTATATTTTTGTTCAGTATACATGTATCCCAACCTCCACAAATCATAAAACAAAAGTCTGGATCTCAAACACTGGATTATAGCTACAGAACCAGCTACTGTCCCTCTCCATCCCTTGCAGTATGGTTTCATCTTGGAACTAATGTTTAAAGAGAACAGTATCAGGTGTGTCCCTGTTCCTCCCCCTTTCCCCAATAATTTGTCTGTGTGTGATCTTTTCAGGTCTACCGTGTCTCCAAGTGTATCTGAGAAAATCACTCAATGCATCCCAGGCAATTTCAGCCCTCCCTCCCAGCTATCTCTTATCCTGTTATGGCTAGGGGGCAGTATTTTCACGTCTGGATAAAAAACGTACCCGATTTAATCTGGTTACCACTCCTACCCAGTAACTAGAATATGCATATACTTATTACATATGGATAGAAAACACCCTAAAGTTTCTAAAACTGTTTGAATGGTGTCTGTGAGTATAACAGAACTCATTTGGCAGGCAAAAACCTGACAAGGTTTCAGGCAGGAAGTGGCCTGTCTGACAAGGTGTCGTTCTTCTTGTCTCTGTTTATTGAAGAGTGAGGATCTTAGCTGTCCCGTGACACTTCCTACGGCTGCCATAGGGTCTCAGAAGGCGGTAAAAAGCTGAATCATGGCTTTGTAGGCTCTGGCTGAAAAAAAGTAGCGCGTTTGGGTAGTGGCTGGTTACAGTACTGTGAGACTCAGGCTCGTGCCCGCGTCGACCGAAAGCTTTGTTTACTTTCCTCTGTTTAGCTAAAAGGAGATTCCCGGTCGGAATATTATCGCTTTTTTACGAGAAAAATGGCATAAAAATGGATTTTAACCTCTCTAGGCTAGGCGGGACGAATTCGTCCCACCTACGTAACAGCCACTGCTATCCTGTGGCGCGATTTTCAAAACCTTAAAAATCCTATTACTTCAATTTCTCAAACATATGACTATTTTACAGCCATTTAAAGACAAGACTCTCGTTAATCTAACCACACTGTCCGATTTCAAAAAGGCTTTACAACGAAAGCAAAACATTAGAATATGTCAGCAGAGTACCAAGCCAGAAATAATCAGACACCCATTTTTCAAGCCAGCATATAATGTCACCAAAACCCAGAAGACAGCTAAATGCAGCACTCACCTTTGATGATCTTCATCAGATGACAACCCTAGGACATTATGTTATACAATACATGCATGTTTTGTTCAATCAAGTTCATATTTATATCAAAAAACAGCTTTTTACATTAGCATGTGACGTTCAGAACTAGCATACCCCCCGCAAACTTCCGGGGAATTCGCTAACATTTTACTAAATTACTCACGATAAACGTTCACAAAAAGCATAACAATTATTTTAAGAATTATAGATACAGACCTCCTCTATGCACTCGATATGTCCGATTTTAAAATAGCTTTTTGGTGAAAGCACATTTTGCAATATTCTAAGTACATAGCCCAGGCATCACGGGCTCGCTATTTAGACACCCGGCAAGTTTAGCACTCACCAAAATCATATTTACTATTATAAAAGTTTGATTACCTTTTGTTGTCTTCGTCAGAATACACACCCAGGACTGCTACTTCAATAACAAATGTTGGTTTGGTCCAAAATAATCCATCGTTATATCCGAATAGCGGCGTTTTGTTCGTGCGTTCCAGACACTATCCGAAATAGTAAAGAAGTGTCGCGCGCATGGCGCAATTCGTGACAATAAAATTCGAAGTATTCCATTACCGTACTTCGAAGCATGTCAACCGCTGTTTAAAATCAATTTTTACGACATTTTTCTCGTAGAAAAGCGATAATATTCCGACAGGGAATCTCCTTTTCGGCAAACAGAGGAAAAAATCCCAAAGGCGGGGGCGGGCGGGGTCACGCGCATAAGCCAGTGTCCCTTGATCGGCCACTTGAGAAAGGCGATAATGTGTTTCAGCCTGGGGCTGGAATGACGACATTCTGTTTTTTCCCGGGCTCTGAGCGCCTATGGACGACGTGGGAAGTGTCACGTTAGAGCAGAGATCCTTAGTAAATGATAGAGATGGAAAAGAAGTTCAACAAATGGTCAGACAGGCCACTTCCTGTAAAGGAATCTCTCAGGTTTTGACCTGCCATTTGAGTTCTGTTATACTCACAGACACCATTCAAACAGTTTTAGAAAATGTAGGGTGTTTTCTATCCATATGTAATAAGTATATGCATATTCTAGCTACTGGGTAGGAGTGGTAACCAGATAAAATCGGGTATGTTTTTTATCCAGCCGTGTCAATACTGCCCCCTATCCTAAACAGGTTAAACAGCGGTTGACATGCTTCGAAGTACGGTAATGGAATATTTCGATTTTTTTTTGTCACGAATTGCGCCATGCGCACGACCCTGATTTACCATTTCAGATAGTGTCTGGGACGCACGAACAAAACGCCGCTATTCGGATATAACGATGGATTATTTTGGACCAAACCAACATTTGTTATTGAAGTAGCAGTCCTGGGAGTGCATTCTGATGAAGACAACAAAAGGTAATCAAACTTTTATAATATTAAACCTGATATTGGTGAGTGCTAAACTTGCCCGGTGTCTAAATAGCTAGCCCGTGATGCCTGGGCTATGTACTTAGAATATTGCAAAATGTGCTTTCACCAAAAAGCTATTTTAAAATCGGACATATCGAGTGCATAGAGGAGTTCTGTATCTATAATTCTTAAAATAATTGTTATGCTTTTTGTGAACGTTTATCGTGAGTAATTTAGTAAATTCTTAGTGAATTCGCCGGAAGTTTGCGGGAAGTAGTATGCTAGTTCTGTAGTATGCTAGTTCTGTAGTATGCTAGTTCTGAACGTCACATGCTAATGTAAAAAGCTGGTTTTTGATATAAATATGAACTTGATTGAACAAAACATGCATGTATTGTATAACATAACCTCTATGGGCTAGGTGGGACGCAAGCGTCCCACCCGTGGTGCACTCCATCAACAGCAGGTGCATTTCAAGAGCGGCAAATTTGAATCCAAATAAATGTCAAAATTCAAATTTTTCAAACATACAACTATTTTACACCCTTTGAAAGATAAACATCTCCTTAATCTAACCACGTTTTACGATTTCAAAAAGGTTTTACGGCGAAAGCATAAATTTAGAGTATGTTAGGACAGTACATTTACAAGAGTTGTGTGTAATGTTTTGTCAATTCAAAGACAGGGTCACCAAAACCATAAAACCAGCTAAAATGATGCACTAACCTTTTACAATCTCCATCAGATGACACTCCTAGGACATTATGTTAGACAATGCATGCATTTTTAGTTCTATCAAGTTCATATTTATATCCAAAAACAGCGTTTTACTATGGCATTGATGTTGAGGAAATCGTTTCCCTCCAATAACCGGCAGTCAAGTCAGCACCACAAATTAAATAATTAAAATTAGAAAACATTGGTAAAATATTATATTGTCATTTAAAGAATTATAGATTTACATCTCTTGAACGCAATCAACTTGCCAGATTTAAAAATAACCTTACTGGGAAATCACACTTTGCAATAATCTGAGCACTGCGCCCAGAAAAATACGCGTTGCGATACAGACTAGCCGTCATGTTGGGGAGATCTAAAATCGAAAATACTATGTAAATAATCCATTACCTTTGATTCTCTTCATCAGATGTCACTTCCAGGTATCACAGGTCCATAACGAATGTAGTTTTGTTCAAAAAAGCTCATCATTTATGTCCAAAAATCTCCTTCTTGTTAGCACATGATCTAAGCCAGCCGGACTTCTCGTCATGAACGAGGGGAAAAAATATATTTACGTTCGTTCAAACATGTCAAACGTTGTATAGCATAAATCATTAGGGCCTTTTTTAACCAGAACATGAATAATATTCAAGGTGGACGAATGCATTCTCTTTTATAACGTATTGGAACGAGGGTACCCAACATGAACTCGCGCGCCAGGTGTCTAATGGGCCATCATCGTTCCATGGCTCTTGTTCGGTCAGATCTCCCTCCAGAAGACTCAAAACACTTTGTAAAGGCTGGTGACATCTAGTGGAAGCAATAGGAAGTGCCAAAATATTCCTCAGCCCCTGTATTTTTCAATGGCATAGGTTTAAAGGTAATACAACACATCAGGTATCCACTTCCTGTCAGAAAATGTCTCTGGGTTTTGCCTGCCAAATGAGTTCTGTTATACTCACAGACACCATTCAAACAGTTTTAGAAACTTTAGAGTGTTTTCTATCCATATATAATAAGTATATGCATATTCTAGTTACTGGGTAGGATTAGTAACCAGATTAAATCGGGTAAATTTTTTTATCCAGCCGTGCAAATACTGCCCCCTAGCCCTAACAGGATAATGTACACAAAAGGTATTACACAAAAGGTATTGATCAGCTAAACTGGGCTTGATAAGCACACGCGGATGGTAGTGGTCTTTACACTGTGTGATTGCACCTCCCCAATTCTCTGTCTGTTTCTGTACATGAAGACTGTACAGGGCCTTATAGACTAGCACTCACTGATTGTGCACACCTAGTGTGGTATGACAGTGTCAATGCCAATTGCTACCCCTTGTTATTCAGGAAAAGTGTATTTAATGTTGATATGATCTGTACAACTGTTTTAAATAAATCAGACATTTAATGAAGATTACTTTTAATTGGCATAGGGCTACTGGGGCTTTCATAGCTAGGTTCAAACCTGATTATTTGACATTAGAGAACCGAGAAGGAATAGAAGGTGTCAACATGTCAAAGCGAAAAGCAAAGAAGGTACACTTTAGCCTATCTTCTCCTCCATTCTGCTATTTCCACAGGTAATACATTATGAAAAATGAGGCTCCCTTGGAGAAGTATCTGATAGACAAAAGGAATAAGGCACAGAGAGAGAAGATGTGCAGTTTGATAAGGAAGTTTAATCAACTGGGACTTGGAACGTTTTCTCATTTGGGTGCAAGAAAGAGAGAGGAGGACGATCGGATAAGTCAGCTTGACATTGCAGCCCTAGGAGTCAGCCGCCTCCCGCCCCATTCACCGACAAGGCAATTAGGTCTAGCTGTTAAGGCTTTAATACTGTAAAGGCTGCCATTGTCCGCCGCCTAATGTTATTTCAGCCTTTCACTCACTTTTGGGACAGGTTTCATTAAATCCAACAGATTACGAAGCCTATTCACAGAGCTCTGACTTTAAAAGTCTATAGCACTTACTTTTTACATGTATTTATTCCCCCCACATCACGATTCACCAGATGAGTCACATTTAAGAATACAAATGTAAATATATTATGACTCGTGTGGATTTTTGTTTCATTCAACTATTTAAATTTCTGCTCCTCAGTTGGCAGAACTTGGCTTTGCATGGGTCAATGGACTCACAGAAGTTAAAACAACTCCAACTTTTCTACCTCAAGATTTTTCATGTGATTCTTCCGGAACTCCTCTCCGGCCGGAACAAAACAGAAAAAGAAATTAGACATTTTGATTTCCAGATTCATACAAAAGATTCCTGTCCACATCCCCTATTTTTTCTCCAGTATCACAACAACTCGTTGTACACAGCACTCTTTCATATAGATAATTTATCAAACCAAAAAGGGCATGGGTCGTTTCTTAACAGAGTACAGTTTTCCACATTCCATTTGTTGTGTTCATTAGACTCACAATATCCTTGACACATGCTGTGCGTACAGTATCAGCAGGCTTGGTTGGCTGACCACCTCCAAACCGTTGCTGCCAAACTAACAGATGCACCATAGCCTTTTTCCCTAACAGAGGATGAGACTTATTGTGTTGGCTGGGCTGGGAGTCCTCCAGGACATGGGGGGTGGTGGTTGTGATGTAGTGAGATGGAGACAGAGAGAGCAAAAGAGTCCCCAGAGTGAGCATGCTCCACGTCTCCCTCCGCTGGTCCCACTAATGTCTGAAGCTCAGGAGATTGACAGCCTGTAAAACAACACCAACAGGGAAAACACAGAACACAGTACACACACACATAGCCCAAATATATAAGGACAGTACACACACCAAATACAGGAACATGGAAAATAACTGTTTCTGCTTTGATGTTGAAATAAAGTGATGATGATGTTGATAAGGATGAAAATGATGATGATGATGACGATGATGATGATAATGATGCTGATGATGATGATGATGGGGATGATGAGGATGATTGTGATGTTGATGGTGATGTTGATTTTGAAAATGATGATGATAATGAACAAACACCTCAAGAGTTACAGAGGATTGTGGCTAAATTGGAGTCACTTAAGTGACTTTCCAAACATAATATGTAAGAGACAAACACTCTAAGGTTATTCTAAGTCACTTCCTTATTGAAGAGGCAATTGCTTTTCTCTCGTGTCTCGCCCATCTACCCATAACTCATACAGTCTTCACTTTCATTGTCTGCCCTGTTATCGGATGCCATACTAGATGAAATGTGTGTGATCACCAGTTGGGCCTATTGTGAGCGATTAGACAGGCAGGTCCCCTTATCTCCCACACAGATTCTCAGATGTCTACAGTTCTGGAGGAAGAGGAAGAGAGGGAAATAGAGAGAGAGAAAGAGAGAGCGACAGAGAACGATGGGGGATTGAATGAGAGAAAGACAGAGAGAAACTATGAGAGAAAGAAAGAGACAGAGAAGAAGACACTGAAAAAAGGTTTGACACCAACCCATGCATCATACACTGAACTCAAGCCCTTACATGACAATATGTACATCAACACACACAACAGCACAATATAGCCACCCTTAGTCCTCAACCAAAGTGGCCTTAAACCACACTACCCATGTGTCTTCTCCATCTTCCCCTAGCAGATGAACACGTAATTGACTACAAAACAGGTAATGGGTTTCAATTTCTTGTGTGTATCTCTTTCATAGAGATCTTCAAGCTATGATAGAGTAGACTGAGTCAACGTAATGTATGGTAAAAAAAAAACTGCCCTGTGTCGTGGAAATTCGAATTAATAATGAGAGGAGACAAGGTCAATCACCAATCAGGATATTACTTTATTCCGAACTTATTAATAACATTGATTAATTATTGCAATGCTGAAGCTTGTCGACAACCCACCCGTAAGTGATTCGTTGGGAAGCCCAATGAGCGGATTTGAGTCCATCCTCTTGGATGTTCATTACAAACAACAGATGTATGGAATGGGTCACAAGATTGAGATTCGCATGAAAGATACTAATAATTTACAGCAAACAGCATCTTTGTAAAGATTTCTCATTGTGTAGAAACCAGGGTCTGGCCCCGAGCCATCTCTCCCTGATACCTTCCAGTCCAGCACACAGACACTGATCATGCTATGGAATGTTGTCTTTATCACCAATTCATCATAAATCCACTGTCAGTGTTAAATCTCCCAGAGGCCCACTTTCAGTTCACACAAACACAATAGAGTTATAAGAACCCTCTATTCTGTTGCACAAAATAACCATTTGATGCAATAATAGCATAATAATTAATAGCATAAAAATGCAATAATAACAATCTTGTTCTGTTCTGGGGGAATGTTCTGACGTTCCCCCATTTTGAGAGTCCTCTCAACTTATTAAAAGAAAATTACAAGATTTAAGAACATTCATTCACATGTAGAAAATGCATACATTCTTCATAAAACAAGAAGCATGAAAGCAATAATTCATTGCATGGATTCCTGCATGTAACCGGCTGCTATAGCACTGGCTCAGCCTCCTCACAAGAAACTTAGCACTGTCTCCCATTTCAACCTCCAACACATATTCTAAGCATTCTACCAATTTGTCTGGGGAGGTCATGATACACAGTCACCTGCACGAACCCATGCAGAAAAACAAAAGATGCATACAGTTTACATGATTCAAGGCTATATCTTCATCGACAGTGAAAAAAAAAGAATGAATGCATAATGCAGTGCATGCAACAATGGAGTTTAACAAAATAAGCTTTAGTTATCTAGCACACCCCAATGGATCAGCATGGTGGAAATAACTTTTTCCATCCCAGAAACTAAAATTAGCATATCTTGTTGGACAATTCCAGGTAGTGACTCCTGCTTAAATTAAATGTATTCTGTTGGTGCCTAATGAACATGACCCAAGACAAGCACCATGATTCCACTATTTATAAGCAACACCTACAGATCAAATAGATTTGGATCAGTTTCACTCTCCGGATCAGAGTTCCCCTCTCAATTCACCAGGGCATGCTGAGAATAGTGTCAACATCTTTAGTTCATAACAACAATCAAAACAATCAATCCATAATACATTCATTGCTTCAGTCATGTAGTTATTACATACTAAACTCAAATCAATCCTTCAGTTTTAAAAAATCATTCAGTTTCCAAATTATAATCAAAACCCAATTAACCTGTTGGGGCTAGGGGGGAGTATTTTCACGGCTGGATAAAAAACGTACCCGATTTAATCTGGTTACAAATCCTACCCACTAACTAGAATATGCATATACTTATTATATATGGATAGAAAACACCCTAAAGTTTCTAAAACTGTTTGAATGGTGTCTGTGAGTATAACAGAACTCAAATGGTAGGTCAAAACCTGAGAGATTCCTTTACAGGAAGTGGCCTGTCTGACCATTTCTGGAACTTCTTTGCCATCTCTATCTTTTACAAAGGATCTCTGCTCTAACGTGACACTTCCTACGTCGTCCATGGGCGCTCAGAGCCCGGGAAAAAACAGAATGTCGTCATCCCAGCCCCAGGCTGAAACACATTATCGCCTTTCTCAAGTGGTCGATCAAGGGACTGTGGGCTTAGGCGCGTGACCTGGCCGCCCCCGTCTTTGTGATTTTTTCCTCTGTTTGCCGAAAAGGAGATTCCCGGTCGGAATATTATCGCTTTTCTACGAGAAAAATGGCATAAAAATTGATTTTAAACAGCGGTTGACATGCTTCGAAGTACGGTAAAGGAATATTTAGAATTTTTTTGTCACGAAATGCGCCATGCGCACGACCGTTATTTACCATTTCGGATAGTTTCTGGAACGCACGGACAAAACGACGCTATTCGGATATAACGATGGATTATTTGGGACCAAACCAACATTTGTTATTGAAGTAGAAGTCCTGGGAGTGCATTCTGATGAAGAACAGGAAAGGTAAGACCATTTTTCTTATAGTAAATCTGATTATGGTGAATGCTAAACTTGCTGGGTGTCTAAATAGCTAGCCCTGTGATGCCGGGCTATGTACTTAGAATATTGCAAAATGTGCTTCATCCGAAAAGCTATTTTAAAATCGGACATATCGAGTGCATAGAGGAGTTCTGTATCTATAATTCTTAAAATAATTGCTATGCTTTTTGTGAACGTTTATCGTGAGTAATTTAGTAAATTGTTAGTAAATTCCCCGGAAGTTTGCAGGGGGTATGCTAGTTCTGAACGTCACATGCTAATGTAAAAAGCTGTTTTTTGATATAAATATGAACTTGATTGAACAAAACATGCATGTATTGTATAACATAATGTCCTAGGGTTGTCATCTGATGAAGATCATCAAAGGTTAGTGCTGCATTTAGCTGTCTTCTGGGTTTTTGTGACATTATATGCTAGCTTGAAAAATGGGTGTCTGATTATTTCTGGCTGGGTAGTCTGCTGACATAATCTAATGTTTTGCTTTCGTTGTAAAGCCTTTTTGAAATCGGACAGTGTGGTTAGATTAACCTGTTAGGGCTAGGGGGCAGTATTGACACGGCTGGATAAAAAACATACCCGATTTAATCTGGTTACCACTCCTACCCAGTAACTAGAATATGCATATACTTATTACATATGGATAGAAAACACCCTAAATTTTCTAAAACTGTTTGAATGGTGTCTGTGAGTTTAACCTGTTTAGGATAGGGGGCAGTATTGACACGGCTGGATAAAAAACATACCCGATTTAATCTGGTTACCACTCCTACCCAGTAACTAGAATATGCATATACTTATTACATATGGATAGAAAACACCCTAAATTTTCTAAAACTGTTTGAATGGTGTCTGTGAGTATAACAGAACTCAAATGGCAGGTCAAAACCTGAGAGATTCCTTTACAGGAAGTGGCCTGTCTGACCATTTCTTGAACTTGTTTTCCATCTCTATAATTTACTAAGGATCTCTGCTCTAACGTGACACTTCCCACGTCGTCCATAGGCGCTCAGAGCCCGGGAAAAAACAGAATGTCGTCATTCCAGCCCCAGGCTGAAACACATTATCGCCTTTCTCAAGTGGCCGATCAAGGGACACTGGGCTTAGGCGCGTGACCCCGACCGCCCCCGCCTTTGGGATTTTTTCCTCTGTTTGCCGAAAAGGAGATTCCCTGTCGGAATATTATCGCTTTTCTACGAGAAAAATGACGTAAAAATTGATTTTAAACAGCGGTTGACATGCTTCGAAGTACGGTAATGGAATATTTAGAATTTTATTGTCACGAATTGCCCCATGCGCGCGACACTTCTTTACTATTTCGGATAGTGTCTGGAACGCACGAACAAAACGCCGCTATTCGGATATAACGATGGATTATTTTGGACCAAACCAACATTTGTTATTGAAGTAGCAGTCCTGGGTGTGTATTCTGACGAAGACAACAAAAGGTAATCAAACTTTTATAATAGTAAATATGATTATGGTGAGTGCTAAACTTGCCGGGTGTCTAAATAGCAAGCCCGTGATGCCTGGGCTATGTACTTAGAATATTGCAAAATGTGCTTTCACCAAAAAGCTATTTTAAAATCGGACATATCGAGTGCATAGAGGAGGTCTGTATCTATAATTCTTAAAATAATTGTTATGCTTTTTGTGAACGTTTATCGTGAGTAATTTAGTAAAATATTAGCGAATTCCCCGGAAGTTTGCGGGGGGTATGCTAGTTCTGAACGTCACATGCTAATGTAAAAAGCTGGTTTTTGATATAAATATGAACTTGATTGAACAAAACATGCATGTATTGTATAACATAATGTCCTAGGGTTGTCATCTGATGAAGATCATCAAAGGTGAGTGCTGCATTTAGCTGTCTTCTGGGTTTTGGTGACATTATATGCTGGCTTGAAAAATGGGTGTCTGATTATTTCTGGCTTGGTACTCTGCTGACATAATCTAATGTTTTGCTTTCGTTGTAAAGCCTTTTTGAAATCGGACAGTGTGGTTAGATTAACGAGAGTCTTGTCTTTAAATGGCTGTAAAATAGTCATATGTTTGAGAAATTGAAGTAATAGGATTTTTAAGGTTTTGAAAATCGCGCCACAGGATAGCAGTGGCTGTTACGTAGGTGGGACGAATTCGTCCCGCCTAGCCTAGAGAGGATAACAGAACTCAAATGGCAGGTCAAAACCTGAGAGATTCCTTTACAGGAAGTGGCCTGTCTGAGCATTTCTTGAACTTCTTTTCCATCTCTATCATTTACTAAGGATCTCTGCTCTAACGTGACACTTCCCACGTCGTCCATAGGCGCTCAGAGCCCGGGAAAAAACAGAATGTCGTCATTCCAGCCCCAGGCTGAAACACATTATCGCCTTTCTCAAGTGGCCGATCAAGGGACACTGGGCTTAGGCGCATGACCCCGACCGCCCCCGCCTTTGGGATTTTTTCCTCTGTTTGCCGAAAAGGAGATTCCCTGTCGGAATATTATCGCTTTTCTACGAGAAAAATGTCGTAAAAATTGATTTTAAACAGCGGTTGACATGCTTCGAAGTACGGTAATGGAATACTTAGAATTTTATTGTCACGAATTGCGCCATGTGCGTGACACTTCTTTACTATTTCGGATAGTGTCTGGAACGCACGAACAAAACGCAGCTATTCGGATATAACGATGGATTATTTTGGACCAAACCAACATTTGTTATTGAAGTAGCAGTCCTGGGTGTGTATTCTGACGAAGACAACAAAAGGTAATCAAACTTTTATAATAGTAAATATGATTATGGTGAGTGCTAAACTTGCCGGGTGTCTAAATAGCAAGCCCGTGATGCCTGGGCTATGTACTTAGAATATTGCAAAATGTGCTTTCACCAAAAAGCTATTTTAAAATCGGACATATCGAGTGCATAGAGGAGGTCTGTATCTATAATTCTTAAAATAATTGTTATGCTTTTTGTGAACGTTTATCGTGAGTAATTTAGTAAAATATTAGCGAATTCCCCGGAAGTTTGCGGGGGGTATGCTAGTTCTGAACGTCACATGCTAATGTAAAAAGCTGGTTTTTGATATAAATATGAACTTGATTGAACAAAACATGCATGTATTGTATAACATAATGTCCTAGGGTTGTCATCTGATGAAGATCATCAAAGGTGAGTGCTGCATTTAGCTGTCTTCTGGGTTTTGGTGACATTATATGCTGGCTTGAAAAATGGGTGTCTGATTATTTCTGGCTTGGTACTCTGCTGACATAATCTAATGTTTTGCTTTCGTTGTAAAGCCTTTTTGAAATCGGACAGTGTGGTTAGATTAACGAGAGTCTTGTCTTTAAATGGCTGTAAAATAGTCATATGTTTGAGAAATTGAAGTAATAGGATTTTTAAGGTTTTGAAAATCGCGCCACAGGATAGCAGTGGCTGTTACGTAGGTGGGACGAATTCGTCCCGCCTAGCCTAGAGAGGATAACAGAACTCAAATGGCAGGTCAAAACCTGAGAGATTCCTTTACAGGAAGTGGCCTGTCTGAGCATTTCTTGAACTTCTTTTCCATCTCTATCATTTACTAAGGATCTCTGCTCTAACGTGACACTTCCCACGTCGTCCATAGGCGCTCAGAGCCCGGGAAAAAACAGAATGTCGTCATTCCAGCCCCAGGCTGAAACACATTATCGCCTTTCTCAAGTGGCCGATCAAGGGACACTGGGCTTAGGCGCATGACCCCGACCGCCCCCGCCTTTGGGATTTTTTCCTCTGTTTGCCGAAAAGGAGATTCCCTGTCGGAATATTATCGCTTTTCTACGAGAAAAATGTCGTAAAAATTGATTTTAAACAGCGGTTGACATGCTTCGAAGTACGGTAATGGAATACTTAGAATTTTATTGTCACGAATTGCGCCATGTGCGTGACACTTCTTTACTATTTCGGATAGTGTCTGGAACGCACGAACAAAACGCAGCTATTCGGATATAACGATGGATTATTTTGGACCAAACCAACATTTGTTATTGAAGTAGCAGTCCTGGGTGTGTATTCTGACGAAGACAACAAAAGGTAATGACATTTTTATAATAGTAAATATGATTATGGTGAGTGCTAAACTTGCCGGGTGTCTAAATAGCGAGCCCGTGATGCCTGGGCTATGTACTTAGAATATTGCAAAATGTGCTTTCACCAAAAAGCTATTTTAAAATCGGACATATCGAGTGCATAGAGGAGGTCTGTATCTATAATTCTTAAAATAATTGTTATGCTTTTTGTGAACGTTTATCGTGAGTAATTTAGTAAAATGTTAGCGAATTCCCCGGAAGTTTGCGGGGGGGTATGCTAGTTCTGAACGTCACATGCTAATGTAAAAAGCTGGTTTTTGATATAAATATGAACTTGATTGAACAAAACATGCATGTATTGTATAACATAATGTCCTAGGGTTGTCATCTGATGAAGATCATCAAAGGTGAGTGCTGCATTTAGCTGTCTTCTGGGTTTTGGTGACATTATATGCTGGCTTGAAAAATGGGTGTCTGATTATTTCTGGCTTGGTACTCTGCTGACATAATCTCCCACATGCCTTTTGGCGAACACCAAACGTGTTTGCTTATTTATTTTTTGTGGCAATGGCTTTTTTTCTGGCCACTCTTCCATAAAGCCAGCTCTGTGAAGTGTACAGCTTAAAGTGGTCCTATGGACAGATACTCCAATCTCCCTTGTTGAGCTTTGCAGCTCCTTCAGGGTAATCTTTGGTCTCTTTGTTGCCTCTCTGATTAATGCCCTCCTTGCCTGGTCTGTGAGTTTTGGTGGGCGGCCCTATCTTGGCAGGTCTTTTGTGGTGCCATATTCTTAAATATTTTAATAATGGATGTAATGGTGCTCCGTGGGATGTTCAAAGTTTAGGATAATTTTTTTATAACCCAACCCTGATCTGTACTTCTATAAGGGCACAAGGCAAGACCCAGATGCAGACACAGGAGGCAGATGGTTAGAGTCTTTTTAGTTTATTTATAATCCCAAAGGAGTAGGCAAGTGAATGGTCGTGGACAGGCAAAATGTCAAAACCAGATTCTGAGTCCAAGAGGTAAGAGTGGCAGACAGGCTTGATGTCAGGGCAGGCAGAAGGGTCAGGCAGGTATGGAGTCCAGAAAAAATACAGGCAAGGGTCAAAACCGGGAAGACTAGAAAATGAGAATAGAAAACAGGAGCAAGGGAAAACACGCTGGTTGACTTGAAAACATAGAAGACGAACGTGCACAGAGAGACAGGAAACACTGGGATAAATACACTGGGGAAAATAAGCGACACCTGGAGGAGGTGGAGACCATCTCAAGAACAGGTGAAACAGATCAGGGCGTGACAACTTCTCCACAACTTTGTCCTTGACCTGTTTGGAGAGCTCCTTGGTCTTCATGGTGCCACTTGCTTGGTGGTGCCCCTTGCTTAGTGGGGTTGCAGACTCTGGGCTTTTCAGAATAAGTGTATATATACTGAGATTATGTGCCAGATTATGTGACACTTAGATTGCACACAGGTGGACTTGATTTAACCTCTCTTCGGTAGGGGGCAGTATTTTCAAGTACGGATGAAAGCGTGCCCAAAGTAAACTGCCTGTTACTCAGGCCCAGAAGCTAGGATATGCATATAATTGGTAGATTTGGATAGAAAACACTATAACGTCTCTAAAAATGTCTGTGAGTATAACAGAACTGATTTGGCAGGCGAAACCCTGAGCACATTCCATCCAGGGAAATTTATTTTTGAGGTCAATCTGAAGATATCTCTCTAGTGGTGCGGGGGCTGTGCCTTGGCAAAGTGGGTGGGGTTATATCCTGCCTGTTTGGCGCTGTCCACAGTCTCTCCCGACCCCTCCTGTCTCAGCCTCCAGTATTTATGCTGCAATAGTTTGTGTCAGGGGGCTAGGGTCAGTCTGTTATATCTGGAGTATTTCTCATGTCTTATCCTGTGTCTTGTGTGAATTTAAGTATGCTCTCTCTAATTCTCTCTCTCCCTTTTTCTCTCTCTTTCACTCTCTCTCTTTCGCGCACTCTTCTCTCGAAGGACCTGAGCCCTAGGACCATGCCTCAGGACTCTCTGGCCTGATGACTCCTTGCTGTCCCCAGTCCACCTGGTCATGCTACTGCTCCAGTTTCAACTGTTCTGACTGCGGCTGTGGAACCCTGACCTGTTCACTGGATGTGCTACCTTGTCCTAGACCTGCTGTTTTGGACTCTCTCTCTACCGTATCTGCTGTCTCTAACTCTGAATGATCGGCTATGAAAGGCCAACTGACATTTACTCCTGAGGTGCTGACCTGTTGCACCCTCTACAACCACTGTGATTATTATTATCTGACCCTGCTGGTCATCTATGATGTTTTGAACATCTTGGCCATGTTCTGTTATAATCTCCACCCGGCACAGCCAGAAGAGGACTGGCCACCCCTCAGAGCCTGGTTACTCTCTAGGTTTCTTCCTAGGTTCTGGCCTTTCTAGGGAATTTTTCCTAGCCACAGTGCTTCTACAATTTCATTGCTTGCTGTTTGGGGTTTTAGGCTTGGTTTCTGAACAGCACTTTGTTACATCGGATGATGTAAAAAGTGCTTTATAAATACATTTGATTGATTGATTGATTAAATCAAACATAGCAATTTAAAAACACCAACAAATAGTTATAACAAGAGTGCTGTTTGTGGGTATTTGCAAACATTAACCTCTTGACGTTACCCTACGATAGGGGGCACCACAGCGCATTTTGGAAAAAATTCGTGGCCATTTTCAACGGCCTACTAATCAGACTCAGAAGCTAGGATATGCATATAATTAATACCTGTGGATAGAAAACACCCTAAAGTTTCTAAAACTGTTTGAATGGTGTCTGTGAGTGTAACAGAACTCATATGGCAGTCAAAACCCCGAGACCGATTGAACCAGGAAGTGGAATTCTGAATTGTGGACTCAACTTCACGTCGTTGCCTATTATTCACACCGTGAGATATCGTTCATTGAGCACCTCCTATTGCTTCCACAAGATGTCGCCAGTCTTTACAAAGTGTTTTGAGCCTTCTACTGTCGAAACTCAGTGAATGAGACGCGTTGGAAATTGGTCACAGGGGGAGGGCCATCACCATTATGACGCCGGCGGCCCTGTCTACCCCCACCTTTGGAAACGTTTTGAAACACAATGAAATCATCCCCCTCGAATCTTATTGGCTCTCTTGTTGAAACAGGCCCTGAAGATTTATGTTATACAACGTTTGACATGTTTGAACGAACCTAAATGGGAAAAAAATGTTTTATTTTGAAACGGCTGTGGCGCGCACGGCAGAGTAGTTGGATACACCATTCAAACGCGCTAACAACAGCAAGCTAATGGAACATAAAGGATGGACTTTTTCGACCGAAAATACATCTGTTGTGGACCTGGGATTACTGGAAGTGCTTTCTGATGAAGACAACTAAAGGTAAGGGATTATTGACAATATTATACAACATTAGATGTGATATGCGATTGTTCCAAGATGGCGCCGAGCTGTATTTACTAGCTCATTTTCTGAGTATCGCATTCCCTTTTATCGCTAAGTGTGATTACCCAGTAAAGTTATTTTTAAATCTGGTATGACAGGTGCTTTCAAGAGATATTCATCTATAAATCTTAGAATGACAATATTACATTTTAAACATGTTTTCGAATAGTAATTCAGTAAATTGTAGCTCTGTTTCCCCGGATTGCATTTGATGGGAAAATAGTTAGTCAACGTCAGACGCCGATGTAAAATGCTGTTTTCATATATAAATATGAACTTTATTGAACAAAAGAATGCATGCATTGTGTAACATGATGTCCTAGGTGTGTCATCTGATGAAGTTTGTAAAAGGTTAGTGCTGCATTTAGCTGTTTTTTGGTTATTTGTGATGCATGTGGTTGGTCGGAAAATGGCTATGTTGCTGCTTTTACGATGGACTCCTCTAACATAATCTAATGATTTGCTTTTCCTGTAAAACCTTTTTGAAATCGGACGACGTGGGTTGATTCAGGAGAGGTGTATCTATAAAACGATATGAGACAGTCCTATATTTGAAAAAAATTAAAATAATAAATTTCGTTATGCTAATGTCGCTAGGAGTTTTCCCTGGATTTTGATCCCGCTGACGGGACGAGACGCTGAAGAGGTTTTTAAGGTAAAAACAAACAAAAATGGCCAGGCCTTATTAAATTTGGTAGTTTACGGCCTCAATCTCACTCACTGTTCTCCCCAAGACCATAGTTCCAAAGAGAGACAATGAAATTCCCATTCTCCCGGGGGAAAAAAAACACAACATTTTGTTAGCATTCACTATACTACACTGATTCAGCAACCAAAAAGTTTTAACTACAAACAAAACCTGGTAATAAGTCCACTATACTCCCTCAAACCATTAATCGTTTGTTTTAATGTACCCCAACATTTATGTGCACTTAATTTAGCATGTGCTACCCTTAGACACAGCAAAATGTATCTTGCCACCGAGTCTAACAATTCACTCCCATATTATATTACTGGTCTCTCTTTTCCATAACCATGTAAAATTATCCTGGTATCATTACCAGACCAATGTCCAACGACATATGTAATAGCTGTCACCTTAGATGTTTCCTGTTACCTCTCTAAATGTAATACTTTTTTCTGACGCAAATGTAGTCAATGTCTCAGCGTAAGGAATCAGTGATCCTTTCCGGTAATCTAATTATTTCAACATGTTGCATTAATTTGGTAAAAATATAAACCTGTTGTTTAACCTCTTACATCTAGACGTTCCGCTAGCGGAACACCTGCTCCAATATCCAATGATGGGCGTGGCGCGAAATACAAACTCCTCTAAAATCCGAAAACTTAAATTTTTCAAACATATGACTATTTTACAGCATTTTAAAGACAAGACTCTCGTTAATCTAACCACACTGTCCGATTTCAGAAAGGCTTTACAGCGAAAGCAAAACATTAGATTATGTCAGCAGAGTACCCAGCCAGAAATAATCAGACACCCATTTTTCAAGCTAGCATATAATGTCACAAAAAACAAAACCACAGCTAAATGCAGCACTAACCTTTGATGATCTTCATCAGATGACACCCCTAGGACATTATGTTATACAATGCATGCATGTTTTGTTCAATCAAGTTCATATTTATATCAAAAACCAGCTTTTTTACATTAGCATGTGATGTTCAGAACTAGCATACCCCCCGCAAACATCCGGTGAATTTACTAAATTACTCACGATAAACGTTCACAAAAAACATAACAATTATTTTAAGAATTATAGATACAGAACTCCTCTATGCACTCGATATGTCCGATTTTAAAATAGCTTTTCGGTGAAAGCACATTTTGCAATATTCTCAGTAGATAGCCCAGCCATCACGGCTAGCCATTTAGACACCGATCAAGTTTAGCCCTGACCAAACTCCGATTTACTATTACAAAACTTTGATTACCTTTGTTGTCTTCGTCAGAATGCACTCCCAGGACTGCTACTTCAATAACAAATGTTGGTTTGGTCCAAAATAATCCATCGTTATATCCAAATAGCGGCGTTTTGTTCGTGCGTTCAAGACACTATCCGAAGTGTAAATAAGGGTCACGAGCATGGCGCAATTCGTGACAAAAGATTTCTAAATATTCCATTACCGTACTTCGAAGCATGTCAACCGCTGTTTAAAATCAATTTTTATGCCATTTTTCTCGTAAAAAAGCGATAATATTCCGACCGGGAATCTGCGTTTAGGTAAACAGACGAAAGAAAACATAGCATGGGGTCGACGCGGGCACGCGCCTGAGTCTCACAGTACTGTAACCAGCCACTACCCAAACGCGCTACTTTTTTTCAACCAGAGCCTGCAAAGCCACGATTCAGCTTTTTGCCGCCTTCTGAGAGCCCATGGGAGCCGTAGGAAGTGTCACGTAACAGCAGAGATCCTCTGTAATGGATAGAGATAATCAAGAAGGGCAAGAAATTGTCAGACAGGGCACTTCCTGCATGGAATCTTCTCAGGTTTTGGCCTGCCAAATGAGTTCTGTTATACTCACAGACACCATTCAAACAGTTTTAGAAACTTTGGAGTGTTTTTGATCCAAAGCTAATAATTATATGCATATTCTAGTTTCTGGGCAGGAGTAATAATCAGATAAAATCGGCTACGTTTTTTATCCGGCTGTGAAAATACTGCCCCCTAGCCATAACAGGTTAACAAATCTAGAACCTTCAAAAAGTTGGTACTTTCTCATCAGCGTAATAGTGAAAATCGACCTGTAATCCATTTTAATGACTGGACACTGTTCCACGTAACGGAAACAGATTATAATATTAGAATACATTAACTTCCTGCTCAAATTCACTGGTATTAGCTAAATTATAAAACCCAGCATGTCACAACATCGATGGAAGGTGGCGCCCCTCCTCGCCCGGGCGGCGCTCGGCGGTCGTCGTCGCCGGCCTACTAGCTGCCACCGATCCTCTTTTATTTTCTGTTGGTTAGGTCTAGTTTAGTTGGCACCTGTTTAGTATTAGTTCATTAGTGGGGGAGGGTATTTATTCGTTCTGTGTGCGTGATTATTTGTTGTCAGGTGTTTTGTTCAGAGGTACAGATGTTTTTCCCTCTGCATGTGGGTTTTGGTGCAGCGTGTTTTGGGCTGCGGCCCTAAGCTGCATGCGGGCTGTTTGTTTAGGGCATTTGGTTTGCCTTGCCCTGCCTTACCTGCTTTCTGGGCTACGTGTGGATAATTATAAAAATTACATGTGTACACGGCTAACTCTTCTATTCTTATCAGTAGGAAAAAAATATAACCCATTCTCAAACAACGTTCTGCACTTAGCTCTATCATAAGTTTAAAAACAAACTTGACAACTATCTCTTCTCTTTTGGCTTCCTACTAATGAAATGTCCAAGACTTTAAAAGTAACATGTAATGCTGCAAATGTATAAAATACATCAGTCAGTCCATAAGATTGGGCACAATACTACAGCCATTTACTACCCACAAGTTCGATTATATCCTAGTTTTATCATGCAATAATTAATACCCAGGTTTAGTTATCAATTATGATCATGGTCACAGCTCTATCGCAATTACCTCGAAATCGCCCTGCCATTCATGTTGAATAAATTAGCTTTTTAATTCGAACTAACGAAGCTGCTAAAATGTTCAGTTTCTATCTTAAAGAAACAATGGCGGCAGTATCTTTCTAGGCAAAACATACTAATAGTTAAATTACAATCAAAAACCCATATTTTGCTAATGAAATGACAAAGAAATCCCGCAAATAACCCAATTACAGTGGTTTGTAGTGTTAACATCTGCCACATAATAACGACACAATTCCCCGAAAATAGCCTTAAAGTTCCAAGCGTTTCTCCGCAGAGATTCTCACATGCGCAAAAGGAAAGATTAGCAGTCAACAAGTTAAATTGACATTTATTGACTTAAAACCAAATCTTGCACCTTGTAATAAAAGCAGATGATCTTTTCTCAAGCGACATATTAAACATTATTTTACAACATCACATTAGCTCCGCAATGATACTTAGTTTGATGGAAACCCTAGGCTTTGTACGACGTTATAAGTTACGTCGAGATTCCATCTTAATTCGCTCTAACTGTATGGAAAAAAGATTTATTCGATAAATATAGCAACTCCTCTCATACTGGGAAGAAAAAAAGAAATTTTCAGGCCTTAATGGCAGTTTTATTTCAAATGTAGTACCCGGATGGAGAAAATCCAATAAGTGTTTTATAGTTACATCGTCAGGGTAAGTTAACCAAAAGTGGACACACTCCAATCAGTTTCAGAGACAATTTCCCAGACTTTGTATAGTTTAATAATGCTTAAATCTCATCTTTATCAAATTATCCATCAAAGGGACCAACACAGAAAATGATCTATTCTTTTTTCCAACCCTGACGCACATCTAGGTCTTGCTGCGCAAGTTAGTATCATCAAATCTCTAGTAATCGATTATCCTCTTGACGGTCGCCTAGGATAGGGGGCGCTACAGCGATTTTTGAAAAAAATTCGTGCCCATTTTAAACGGTCTCCTACTCAAACTCAGAAGCTAGGATATGCATATAATTAATACTTGTGGATAGAAAACACCCTAAAGTTTCTAAAACTGTTTGAATGGTGTCTGTGAGTATAACAGAACTCATATGGCAGTCAAAACCCCGAGACCGATCGTAACAGGATGTGGAATTCTGAATTGCGGACTCAACTTCACCACTTTGCCTGTAATTCACACAGTGAGCAATGGTTCATTGAGCACTTCCTATTGCTTCCACTAGATGTCCCCAGTCTTTACAAAGTGATTTGAGCCTTCTACTGTGAAAACTGAATGAATGAGACGCTGTGGAAATTGATCACATGAGGAGGGCCATCACCATTATGACGCCGGCACCCCTGGCTACCCTCCCCTTTCCAAACGTTTTGAAAGACAATGCAATCACCCCCCTTGAATCTTATTGGAGCTCTGGTTGAAAAGGGCCCTAAAGATTTCTGTTATCCTGTTGGGGCTCGGGGGCAGTATTGAGAAATTTTGAAAAAAATATGTGCCCATTTTTAACTGCCTCCTACACCAACTCAGAAGCTAGGATATGCATATTATTAACACATTCGGATAGAAAACACTCTGAATTTTCTAAAACAGTTTGAATGGTGTCTGTAAGTATAACAAAACTCATATTGCAGGCAAAAACCTGTGAAAAATAGATAAAAAAAAATTGGAATTTTGTGACTGTACTATTTAGTGTCATTGTTTTATAGATACCATAGTGAGAAAGGATTCATTTCGCAACTCCTACGGCTTCCACTAGATGTCAACGATCTTTATAAAGTTGTTTGAAGCGTCTATGATGAACAGAGACCGGATGACAAGGAAGAGAAGTTGACCTCCCTGGGATGTCGTCACTTCATTATTGGCTGCACCTGCGCAATCATGTGATGCGATACATTTTTCAAAGACGTTTTTCAAGACACAGGAGAGGTCGGGTTGAAACATTACTGATGTTTCACGTTAAAAATGGCTCTAAAGATTGATGCTAAACAACGTTTGACATGTTTGAACAATGTAAATAGATTTTTTTTTTTTACTTTTCGCCGTGACTCCCCCCCCCCCGCGCTACTTTTTAGTAGCCTACCGAAGCGCTAACAACTTGGAGTTATTGGGACATCAATTATGAACTTTGTTGAAAGAAACCACATTTGCAGTGGACCTGGGATGCGTGGAATTGCCAATGGATGAAGAGAATCAAAGGTAAGGGAATATTGACAATAGTAATTTTGATATTACATGGTTACAAGATGGTGCTAACCTGTATAGCCTAGCCTATTGTTCTTAGCACAGCACCCGGTTTATTGCAAATTGTGATTTCCCAGTAAAGTTATTTTGAAATCTGGCATTGCAGTAGCATTTACGAAATGTTAAACTATGAATATTTGAATGACAATAATATAATTTACCAATGTTATCGAATAGTAATTTTGTGATTTGTAACGTTGTTCACCGGAAGCATTTGAGAGAAAAAAAAAATCAGATTTTCACCGCTTCGGTAAAATGCTGTTTTTGGATATAAATATGAACTTGATGGAACAAAAAATGCATGTATTGTGTAACATAATGTCTTAGGAGTGTCATCTGAGGAAGATTGTCAAAGGTTGGTGCATAATTCTAGCTGGTTATCCGCTTATGGTGACGCCTGTCTTTGAATTGACAAAACATTACACACAGCTATTTTCAATGTACTCTCCTAACATAACCTAACTTTATGCTTTCGCCGTAAAGCCTCTTTGAAATCGGACAATGTGGTTGGATTTAGGAGATGTTTATCTTTCAAATTGTGAGAAATAGTTGATTGTTTGAGAAATTGAAATTATTAGATTCTTGCAGTTTTTGAATTTCCCGCCATGGTCTCTTGACAATGAATCCCGATATCGGGATAAGATCCCCAACAGGTTAAACAACGTTTGACATGTTTGAACGAACCTAAATAAAAAAGATATGCATTTTTTCGAAAGAGGTGTCCCGCGCACGACGGAAGTTTTGGAGCAGCCTTCAGAACGCGCTAACAAGAAGACATAAAGGATTAATTTTTTCGAACGAAAATACATTTGTTGTGGACCTGGGATGCCTGGAAGTGCTTTCTGATGAGGACAACCAAAGGTAAGGGATTATTGACAATAGTATACAAGACAAGATTTGATATGCGATTGTTCTAAGATGGCGCTGACCTGTATTGCTAGCCTATTTTCTGAGTATCGCATCCCCTTTTATCGCAAAGTGTTATTACCCAGTAAAGTTATTTTTAAATCTGGCATTACAGGTGCTTTCAAGAGATATTCATCTATACATCTTAGAATGACAATATTACATTTTAAAAATGTTTTCGAATAGTAATTTAGTAAATTGAAGCCCTGTTTCACCGGATGCATTTGAGGGAAAATAGTTAGTTAACGTTACGCGCCGATGTAAAATGCTGTTTTTATATATAAATATGAACTTTATCGAACAAAAGAATGCATGTATTGTGTAACATGATGTCCTAGGAGTGTCATCTGATGAAGTTTGTAAAAGGTTAGTGCTGCATTTAGCTGTTTTTTGGTTATTTGTGATGCATGTGGTTGGTCGGAAAATGGCTATGTGGCTACTTTTACGATATACTCCTCTAACATAATCGAATGTTTTGCTTTTGCTGTAAAGCCTTTTTGAAATCGGACAACGTGGTTCGATTCAGGAGAGGTGTATCTATAAAACGATATAACATAGTCCTATATTTGAAAAAAAATATATTAAATTTCGTTATGCTAATGGCGATAGGATTTTTTTGCTGGATGTCCGTCCCGCATACGGGACGAGCCCGTCAAGATTATACATACATACAATGTCACATTTTCATATATTCACAGAATATATGTAGAACGTTAGAAAATCTTAGGTACTTACATCATTGGCTCAGCAAACGTTCTCCCAACGGAAAAAAATGTAGTTTCCCTGACACTGCCCTGCCCAGTCATGGGATCCTCAATGGTTCTCTAACCTCCCGGAAACCACGGAAAAGTCTCACATCCCAGAAACTATAGACTTGCTGCTAACATCCCGCTCTCAATACCATCCAGAGATATTCTATGATGGGAAGTGATAGATGGAACCTCAAAATAACATCATATCAACACTTATTAACCACATTTCAATAATCTAATTATGCAAATGTCTATATCTTATTTACACACTCACACAACTCTCATATCACATTCACAGTAAACATAAACAAAAGACACACAGGGGAATGAGACAAAGAAGGAAAACCGATTAGCACTGTTTTTAGTTTTTTTCAAACCCAGTCTATATGAACAGGGAAACCCATACCAGTATCAAAACATTGTCTAATTAGTGGTCCCAAAACTGGGTGTTGTATCCACACTGGGTTATCGCCTACAGCGATTACTGTGGTATAGATTATCTTACATCTATCCAAATGTGCAAAACTACCTACAGGGTACCCATGTCTCCTATCTAACTTTGTAACATGGTCCCAAAAATCCAATCTTACCTCATATTTTCTAAGTACCACGCACAATAACACCTAACAATAGTAACCCGGGACATACCTGTTTACCTCATTTATCAAAACATTTGATCAATTACATTCACGTTAAAATTTGAACTTCAAGTCAGATGCCCTCGCAAGGCATCACCTGCGCTATAGTCCCTCATTCAATGAGCTATACCAAGCCGAGTTTTCTCGCAAGATTACCCACGTTCTAGTCCACATTAACCTCACCAATCCTACTGTGATCAACTCAGTACCACGGATCTGGACTTTTGGTTGCCCACAACTGGCTAATTAACAATTATGCCCAAGGACCACTCTCATCAATTCAACTCAGTCCTGCTAGTCACCTCAGCTGTGGCCCTCTTAGGGAAGACCTCACTCTGAGCGTACCCTCAACAGGGGCTTTTCTTTATTTCTATTTTTTTTCTTTATAATTTCATCACTTATTGATAGATTGTCCAAGCCTAACTCTCTCAGTACTATGTCCGAGATCCGGTATCCACCCGTGCCCTCTGCCTCTTAGATCATAGGTGGGTCCAGCTGCTCAATAATAAGCATGGTTTACCCTGAGATCCCAATTTCTTATCCTCTGTGCACAGTTTACCCAGATCTTCAGGAGCGGTCAACAGGTAAAGTTGCAGATTCCATCCTCATCGCCAAAATTGTTGTGGAAATTAATAATGAGGAGAGACAAGGTCAATAATTTACAGCAAACGGCATCTGCTGTAAAGGCTTCTCATTGTGTAGAAACCAGGGTCTGGCCCCGAGCCATCTCTCCCTGGTACCTTCCAGTCCGGCACACAGACACTAATCATGCTATGGAATGCTGTCTTTATCACCAATCCATCGTAAATCCAGTGTCAGTGTTAAATCTCCCACAGGCCCATTTTCAGTTCACACAGACACAATAGACTTATAAGAACCCTCTTTTCTGTTGCACAAAACAACCATTTGATGCAATAATAGTATTTTAACATCATCTTGTAATTTCTGTTCTGACACCTGTAAAGATGAATGGCGGCATGCGGCTGTTTGAAACTGCCTTTTACGAGCAGACAATCTCCTTGATTGACACTTGAAATGGGGATATAATGCTTGGCTAATCCCTGTTTTAGAGCTCTCATCATCATCACACTGCACTCGCTTGGCTCTCTTATTCATACTGGCTGCTTTGCTGTGTAGAGCATCCATCAACTCCCGTTGACTGTCCCCTATCGAAACATACATGCAGAGGTATAGCCAGACACATGGTGTCGTATACAGATGCAAGACAAAAGCAGATGGATGGACACAAATACAGACAAGCAACAGACATGCACCAGACATGCAGGCACGTACATAATCATACACATTCTCTTTCATGCACACAAAATGTTAATTTCGCTTGTATAGTAGTCTAAACACACACATTTAACATAATTTAGCTCTCATCCAGAGCGATTCGCCTAGTCGGCTCAGGGCTTCGAACCAGCAACATTTTGGTTACTGGCCCAACAATCCTAACTTCTAGGCTACCTACCGCCTCACACACACCTCCACACATAACAGTGGATGCCGGTCAGAGGACGAAGGGGAGGAGCATCCTCCTCAGTGAATTTCCTAAAAATTGTTTTCCTTTTTAGATAAAAACTATACTAAATATATTCACATCACCAAATAATGAATTAAAACAGTATTTTACAATGAAAGTCTACAGTAGCCTCAACAGCACTCTGTAGGGTACCACCATGGTGTAGCCAGAGGACAGCTACAGTACTTTCTGTCCTCCTCTGGGTACATTGACGTCAAAACAAAATCTAGGAGGCTCATGGTTCTCAACCCCTTCGATAGATTACACAGTAACATCCAACCTATCAAAGCTCTTGCAACATGAACTGACATGTTGTCCAATTAACCTCTTACATCTAGACGTTCCGCTAGCGGAACACCTGCTCCAATATCCAATGATAGGCGTGGCGCGAATTACAAATTCCTCAAAAATACAAAAACTTCAATTTTTCAAAACATATTACTATTTTACAGCATTTTAAAGACAAGACTCTCCTTTATCTAACCACACTGTCCGATTTCAAAAAGGCTTTACAGCGAAAGCAAAACATTAGATTATGTCAGCAGAGTACCCAGCCAGAAATAATCAGACACCCATTTTTCAAGCTAGCATATAATGTCACAAAAAACAAAACCACAGCTAAATGCAGCACTAACCTTTGATGATCTTCATCAGATGACACACCTAGGACATTATGTTATACAATACATGCATGTTTTGTTCAATCAAGTTCATATTTATATCAAAAACCAGCTTTTTTACGTTAGCATGTGACGTTCAGAACTAGCATACCCCCCGCAAACCTCCGGTGAATTTACTAAATTACTCACGATAAACGTTCACAAAAAACATAACAATTATTTTAAGAATTATAGATACAGAACTCCTTTGTGCAATCGAGGTGTCCGATTTTAAAATAGCTTTTCGGTGAAAGCACATTTTACAATATTCTGAGTAGATAGCCCAGCCATCACGGCTAGCTATTTAGAAACCAACAAGTTTAGCCCTGACCAAACTCCGATTTACTATTAGAAAAGTTTGATTACCTTTGGTGTTCTTCGTCAGAATGCACTCGCAGGACTGCTACTTCAATAACAAATGTTGGTTTGGTTCAAAATAATCCATAGTTATATCCAAATAGCGGCGTTTTGTTCGTGCGTTCAAGACACTATCCGAAGTGTAAATAAGGGTCACGCGCACGACGCATTTCGTGACAAAAAAATTCTAAATATTCCATTACCGTACTTCGAAGCATGTCAACCGCTGTTTAAAATCAATTTTTATGCCATTTTTCTCGTAAAAAAGCGATAATATTCCGACCGGGAAAGCGTGTTTACGTACAAAAGAGAGAGAAAATAAAAGCATGGGATCCCCTCGTGCATGAGCCTGAGTCTCATAGTACTGTGACCGGCCACTATCCAAAAGCGCTAATGTGTTTCAGCCAGGGGCTGCCTCGATATCATTCAGCTTTTTGCCACCTTCTGAGAGCCCATGGGAGCCGTAGGAAGTGTCACGTCACAGCAGAGATCCCCTGTATTGGATAGAGATAATCAAGAAGGCCAAGAAATGGTCAGACAAGGTACAGGGTACTTCCTGTACAGAATCTTCTCAGGTTTTGGCCTGCCAAATGAGTTCTGTTATACTCACAGACACCATTCAAACAGTTTTACAAACTTTGGAGTGTTTTCTATCCAAAGCTAATAATTATATGCATATTCTAGTTTGTGGGCAGGAGTAATAATCAGATTAAATTGGGTACGTTTTTTTATCCGGCCGTGAAAATACTGCCCCCTAGCCATAACAGGTTAATCTAGTACTGAAAGCATAAGCTACTGCTACCTAGCACTGCAGTGCATGAAATGTGGTGAGTAGTTGACTCAGAGAGAGAAAGACAATAGTTGAACAGTTTTGAACAAATTATTTCTTAAAAATTAAGAAGCAAGAGGGAGTGAGAGAGACAGAGAGACAGCAATGTTTCATTGTATATTTTTTTCACTTTCACTTTGCTAGCGAATGCAGGTAGCTAGTTTAGCCTACTCAAACACCCGGCTTAGAGAGGGATGCTATGTTAGCTAGCTGGCTATAGCTATAGGACACTGGAACTCTTCCAAATCAAGTTAAGCTTTTGGTTTTATTAATTTATTGCCACTGGGGCCCTCAGGTGTAACTGCTAAACTACTTGCTGACTATACTGTACTGCATGATTGTAGAGGGTTTACTAACACATTAGTTCTAGTAGCTATGTTGACTATGAGGTTAGCAAATATGGAACAACAATGTAGGCTGTGTGTAGCGGTTAGCGGTTATGATATGGAGGTATGGCTTGGAAAGGTTTTTCCACCTGGTCACAGACAGCTGATGTGTTGTGCACTGAAGTCCACAAGCAAATGGAAAAAGGTGAGAGGAGACCACGTAGATGCAAGAAAGAATTATACAACGAGCAAAGGGAAATCATGCTGTTTGTCTGTGGCTGCTATGAAAGTGAACTGTGTGTGTTGGTGATCAGGGGTGTATTCATTCTGCCGATTCTGTTGAAAAAAAATCTTAAATTGAAGCAAACGGAACGAAACTGGGATAAACATACCTGAATTTGTCCAATAGAAACTCTTGTTTGTGTAACGCCCTGGCCATAGAGAGGGGTTTTTTGTTCTTTATTTTTGGTTAGGCCAGGGTGTTACATTGGGTGGGCGTTCTATGTTCTTTTTTCTATGGTTTTGTATTTCTTTGTTTTGGTCCGTGTGTGGCTCCCAATCAGGCACAGCTGAAGTTCGTTGTTGCTGATTGGGAGTCACACATAAGTAGCCTATTTTTCCTTTGGGTTTTGTGGGTGATTGTTTTCTGTCTCGTTCGTGTTTGCACCTGACTACTGTTTGGCTGTCAGTTTTCTTGTTTTTTGTATAGTGTTCTTTCGTCGTTAATAAATTCCTGAAGATGAACACTAACTCAGCTGCACCTTGGTCTACTCTCTCTTCAGACAGCCGTTACAGTTTGCAACTGTTGGACTAATGATTACACCCTATATCAGTTAGATGCAGTGTCTGTCACCTTAACTACTCAAAATTTGCTCTTAAACCTTCATGATACTCAAATTTGAGTATGGCGGCAAATTTAAGTATGGAAGCCTAAACCTATCGATGTTACATTGAGCTGGGTGAATGGAATATGAATGACAGCCATCCAATATGCTGTAATAGAAATTATCGTCCTCTGTCATCTCAAACGTCACCTACCGCCACTGCTATAAAAGGAGGGAGCAACCACAGGCTGTAGTCTATCACATTGTCACCACATGCATCATCTACAGCACTTAAGCGATAGCCCTGCTGCTGCCGCTGGTCAGTATACTGCATTGTATTATCACCAGTAGAGATTCATGTAATTTAGGTGGAAAAAAGGACAGAGGGGAGGACAAAGATAAGGGGAGAGGAAAGGAAAGGTGAGGAAATGAGAAGAGGAGAGGGAGAGGAAAAATGAGTAGAGCAAAGGCGAGGAGAGGAGAAGAGAAGGAGAGGAGGTGTTGCTAATATTTACGATAGCAAATTTCAATTTACGAAAAAAACAAAACAACAACGACGTTTTCGTTTTTTGAGCTTCTAGTCATGAAATCTATGCAGCCTACTCAATCACTTTTTATAGCTACTGTTTACAGTAGCTGGGCCATATGCAGCGTTTCTCACTGAGTTCCCTGAATTCCTATCGGACCTTGTAGTCATCGCAGATAATATTCTAATTTTTGGAGACTTTAATATTCACATGGAAAAGTCCACAGACCCACTCCAAAAGGCTTTCGGAACCATCATCGACTCAGTGGGTTTTGTCCAACATGTCTCTGGACCTACTCACTGCCACAGTCATACTCTGGACCTAGTTTTGTCCCATGGAATAAATGTTGTGGATCTTAATGTTTTTCCTCATAATCCAGGACTATCGGTCCACCATTTTATTACGTTTGCAATCGCAACAATCTGCTCAGACCCCAACCAAGAAGCATTAAAAGTTGTGCTATAAATTCTCAGACAACCCAAAGATTCCTTGATGCCCTTTCAGACTCCCTCTGCCTGCCCAAGGACGTCAGAGGACAAAAATCAGTTAACCATCTAACTGAGGAACTCAATTTAACCTTGCGCAATACCCTAGATGCAGTTGCACCCCTAAAAACTAAACACATTTGTCATAAGAAACTAGCTCCCTGGTATACAGAAAATACACAAGCTCTGAAGCAAGCTTCCAGAAAATTGGAACGGAAATGGCGCAACACCAAATTGGAAGTCTTCCGACTAGTATCGAAGAGGCCTCACTGCTGCTCGATCATCCTATTTTTCCAACTTAATTGAGGAAAATAAGAACAATACGAAATTTATTTTTGATACTGTCGTAAAAGCTAACTAAAAAGCAGCATTCCCCAAGAGAGGATGGCTCTCACTTCAGCAGTAATGAATTCATTAACTTCTTTGAGGAAAAGATCATGATCATTAGAAAGCAAATTACGGATTCTTTAAATCTGCGTATTCCTCCAAAGCTCCGTTGTCCTGAGTCTGCACAACCCTGCCAGGACCTAGGATCAAGGGAGACACTAAAGTGTTTTAGTACTATATCTCTTGACACAATGATGAAAATAATCATGGCCTCTAAACCTTCAAGCTGCATACTGGACCCTATTCCAAACTAAACTACTTAAAGAGCTGCTTTCTGTGCTTGGCACTCCTATGTTGAACATAATAAACGGCTCTCTATCCACCGGATGTGTACCAAACTCACTAAAACTGACAGTAATAAAGCCTCTCTTGAAAGAGCCGAATCTTGACCCAGAAATTATAAAAAACTCTCGGCCTATATCGAATCTTCCATTCCTCTCAACATTTTTAGAAAAAGCTGTTGCACAGCAACTCACTGCCTCCCTGAAGACAAACAATGTATACGAAACGCTTCAGTCTGGTTTTAGACCCCTTTATAGCACTGAGACTGCACTTGTGAAGGTGGTAAATCACCTTTTAACCTGTTATGGCTAGGGGGCAGTATTTTCACGGACGGATAAAAAACGTACCCGATTTAATCTGATTAGTACTCCTGCCCAGAAACTAGAATATGCATATAATTATTAGCTTTGGATAGAAAACACTCCAAAGTTTCTAAAACTGTTTGAATGGTGTCTGTGAGTATAACAGAACTCATTTGGCAGGCCAAGACCTGAGAAGATTCTGTACAGGAAGTACCCTGTCTGACCATTTCTTGGCCTTGTTGATTATCTCTATCTATTACAGGGGATCTCTGCTCTTACGTGACACTTTCTACGGCTCACATGGACTCTCAGAAGGCGGCAAAATGCTGAATCGTGGCTTTGCAGGCTCTGGCTGAAACAAAGTAGCGCGTTTGGATAGTGGCTGGTTACAGTACTGTGAGACTCAGGCTCGTGCCCGCGTCTACCGAAAGCTTTGTTTTCTTTCCTCTGTTTAGCTAAACGGAGATTCCCGGTCGGAATATTATCGCTTTTTTACGAGAAAAATGGCATAAAAATGGATTTTAAACAGCGGTTGACATGCTTCGAAGTACGGTAATGGAATATTTAGAAATCTTTTGTCACGAATTGCGCCATGCTCGCGACCCTGATTTACCATTTCGGATAGTGTCTTGGAACGCACGAACAAAACGCCGCAATTTGGATATAACGATGGATTATTTTGGACCAAACCAACATTTGTTATTGAAGTAGCAGTCCTGGGAGTGCATTCTGACAAAGACAACAAAGGTAATGAAACTTTTGTAATAGTAAATCGGAGTTTGATCAGGGCTAAACTTGGTCGGTGTCTAAATGGCTAGCCGTGATGGCTGGGCTATCTACTGAGAATATTGCAAAAAGTGCTTTCACCGAAAAGCTATTTTAAAATCGGACATATCGAGTGCATAGAGGAGTTCTGTATCTATAATTCTTAAAATAATTGTTATGTTTTTTGGGAACGTTTATCGTGAGTAATTTAGTAAATTCACCGGATGTTTGCGGGGGGTATGCTAGTTCTGAACGTCACATGCTAATGTAAAAAAGCTGGTTTTTGATATAAATATGAACTTGATTGAACAAAACATGCATCCATTGTATAACATAATGTCCTAGCGTTGTCATCTGATGAAGATCATCAAAGGTTAGTGCTGCATTTAGCTGTGGTTTTGTTTTTTGTGACATTATATGCTAGCTTGTAAAATGGGTGTCTGATTATTTCTGGCTGGGTACTCTGCTGACATAATCTAATGTTTTGCTTTCGTTTTAAAGCCTTTTTGAGATCGGACAGTGTGGTTAGATTAACCTGTTTGGGCTAGGGGGCAGTATTGAGAATTTTGGAAAAAATATGTGCCCATTTTTAACTGCCTCCTACACCAACTCAGAAGCTAGAATATGCATATTATTGTTCAGGTTTGGATAGAAAACACCCTAAAGTTTCTAAAACTGTTTGAATGGTGTCTGTGAGTATAACAGAACTCCTATGGCAGGCAAAAACCTGACAAGGTTTCATGCAGGAAGTGGCCTGTTTGACAAGGAGTCGTGCGTCTTGCATCTGTTTATTGAAGAGTAAGGATCTTAGCTGTAACGTGACAATTCCCAGGGCTCCAATAGGCTCTCAGGACCCGGGAAAATCATGAAGGTTGACGAGGCAGCCTCAGGCTGAAACAGATTATCACCTTATCCAAGTGTCCCATTAGGTGACAATGGAATGAGGCGCATGCGCGATTAGCCCCCGTGGAGTATTTTAATTCGGCTGTTTAGTTTATTGCAGATTCCCGGTCGGAATATTATCGCTTTTCTACGAGATAAATGGCATAAAAATTGGTTTTAAACAGCGGTTGACATGCTTCGAAGTACGGTAATGGAATATTTAGACATTTTTTGTCACGCCATGCGCCATGCGCACGACCGTGGATTACCATTCGTATAGTGTCTAGAACGCACGAACAAAACGACGCTATTTGGATATAACTATGGATTATTTGGGACCAAACCTACATTTGTTATTGAAGTAGAAGTCCTGGGCGTGGATTCTGACGAAGAACAGGAAAGGTAAGAAAATTTTTCTTATTGGAAATGTTATTATGGTGAAGGCTAATCTTGCCGGGTGTCTAAATAGCTAGCCGTGATGGCTGGGCTATGTACTTAGAATATTGCAAAATGTGCTTCATCCGAAAAGCTATTTTAAAATCTTATGCTTTTTCTGAACGTCACATGCTAATGTAAAAAGCTGTTTTTTTGATATAAATATGAACTTGATTGAACAGACATGCATGTGAATCCTATTTCCTATAAGAAAAATGTTCTTACCTTTCCTGTTCTTCGTCAGAATGCACTCCCAGGACTTCTACTTCAATAACAAATGTAGGTTTGGTCCCAAATAATCCATCGTTATATCCAAATATCATCTGTTTTGTTCGTGCGTTCTAGACACTATACGAATGGTAAATAACGGTCGTGCGCATGGTGCATGGCGTGACAAAAAATTTCTAAATATTACATTACCGTACTTCGAAGCATGTCAACCGCTGTTTAAAACCTATTTTTATGCCATTTATCTCATAGAAAAGCGATAATATTCCGACCGTGAATCTTCAATAAGCTAAACAGCCGAATGAAATTTCTCCACGGGGGCGAATCGTGCACGCGCCTCATTCAATGGTCCTCTGATCGGCCACTTGGATAAGGCGATAATCTGTTTCAGCCAGAGGCTGCCTCGTCATCGTTCAGGTTTTTCCCGGGTTCTGAGAGCCTATTGGAGCCCTGGGAATTGTCACGTTACAGCTAAGATCCTTACTCTTCAATAAACAGATGCAAGACGCACGACTCCTTGTCAAACAGGCCACTTCCTGCATGAAACCTTGTCAGGTTTTTGCCTGCCATAGGAGTTCTGTTATACTCACAGACACCATTCAAACAGTTTTAGAAACTTTAGGGTGTTTTCTATCCAAACCTGAACAATAATATGCATATTCTAGCTTCTGAGTTGGTGTAGGAGGCAGTTAAAAATGGGCACATATTTTTTCCAAAATTCTCAATACTGCCCCCTAGCCCAAACAGGTTAACGAGAGTCTCATCTTTAAAATGGTGTAAAATAGTCATATGTTTGAAAAATTGAAGGTTTTGCATTTCTAAGGTTTTTGAATAACGCGCCACGGGATTGCACTGGCTGTTACGTAGGTGGGACTATTTGGTGCCACCTAGCCCAGAGAGGTTAATGACGTCAGACCGAGGCTCTGCATCTGTCCTCGTGCTCCTAGATCTTAGTGCTGCTTTTGATACCATCGATCACCACATTCTTTTGGAGAGATTGGAAACCCAAATTGGTCTACATGGACAAGTTCTGGCCTGGTTTAGATCTTATCTGTCGGAAAGAAATCAGTTTGTCTCTGAATGGTTTGTCCTCTGACAAATCAACTGTAAATTTCGGTGTTCCTCAAGGTTCCGTTTTAGGACCACTATTGTTTTGATCATATTACTCCAGTGCTAGCCTCCCTACACTGGCTTCCTGTTAAGGCAAGGGCTGATTTCAAGGTTTTACTGCTAACCTACAAAGCATTACATGGGCTTGCTCCTACCTAGCTTTCTGATTTGGTCCTGCCGTACATACCTACACGTACGCTACGGTCACAAGCCTCCTAATTGTTCCTAGAATTTCTAAGCAAACAGCTGGAGGCAGGGCTTTCTCTTATAGAGCTCCATATTTATGGAATAGTCTGCCTACCCATGTGAGAGACGCAGACTCAGTCTCAACCTTTAAGTCTTTACTGAAGACACATCTCTTCAGTAGGTCCTATGATTAAGTGTAGTCTGGCCCAGGGGTGTGAAGGTGAACAGAAAGGCTGGAGCAACGAACCGCCCTTGCTGTCTCTGCCTGGCCGGTTTCCCCTCTTTCCACTGGGATTCTCTGCCTCTACCCCTATTACAGGGGCTGAGTCACTGGCTTACT
Organism: Salmo salar; assembly: GCF_965601325.2. Classification (NCBI taxonomy): domain Eukaryota; kingdom Metazoa; phylum Chordata; class Actinopteri; order Salmoniformes; family Salmonidae; genus Salmo; species Salmo salar. Next base: position 66,529,550 of record NC_138308.1, read on the forward strand.
GGTGTTCTTCCATGCCGTCCCTGGGAGGGGTGCGTCACTTGAGTGGGTTGAGTCACTGACGTGGTCTTTCTGTCTGGGTTGGCGCCCCCCCTTGGGTTGTGCCATGGCGGAAATCTTTGTGGGCTATACTCGGCCTTGTCTCGGGATGGTATGTTGGTGCTTGGAGATATCCCTCCAGTGGTGTGGGGGTTGTGCTTTGGCAAAGTGGGTGGGGTTATATCCTACCCGTTTGCCCCTGTCCGGGGGTTTCATCGGATGGGGCCACAGTGTCTCCTGACCCCTCCAGTCTCAGCCTCCAGTATTTATGCTGCAGTAGTTTATGTGTCGGGGGGCTAGGGTCAGTCTGTCACATCTGGAGTATTTCTCTTGTCTTTTCCGGTGTCCTGTGTGAATTTAAATATGCTCTCTCTAATTCTCTCTTTTTCTCTTTCTTTCTCTCTCTCGGAGGACCTGAGCCCTAGGACCATGCCTCAGGACTACCTGGCTTGATGACTCCTTGCTGTCCCCAGTTCACCTGGCCGTGCTGCTGCTCCAGTTCCAACTGTTCTGCCTGCTGCTATGGAACCCTGACCTGTTCACCGGACGTGCTACCTGTCCCAGACCTGCTGTTTTCAACTCTCTATAGACAGCAGGAGCGGTATACTCTCAAAGATTGGCTATGAAAAAGCCAACTGACACTTACTCTTGTGTTACTGACTTGTTGCACCCTCGACAAATACTATGATTATTATTATTTGACCATGCTGGTCATTTATGAACATTTGAACATCTTGGCCATGTGCAGTTCTAATCTCGACCCGGCACAGCCAGAAGAGGACTGGCCACCCCTCATAGCCTGGTTCCTCTATAGGTTTCTTCCTAGGTTTTGGCCTTTCTAGGGAGTTTTTCCTAGCCACCGTGCTTCTACACCTGCATTGCTTGCTGTTTGGGGTTTTAGGCTGGGTTACTGTACAGCACTTTGAGATATCAGCTGATGTAAGAAGGGCTATATAAATACATTTGATTTGATTTGAAGAGAAGAAAATAAAAGAGAAGAGAAGCAGCTAAGATGGAGATGGATAAGTAAAAAAAAGCATATGGGACCGACTGGCAGGTGTGAAGGAACAACAGACGGTTGAACTTGTCAGGTCAAGTGATATGTTTTGTAATGAGATTATCTCATTAAACATGCAAAGACTTTTACGTTCATTTGAAAAATACAATCTATCACTATAGCAAACAAGAGACTCTTTTTGAGAGAGGTAGATAGAATTATGATACAACTTAAATCATACACAAGTGAATGTGGGTTCACACACACACACACACACACACGTCAAAGCTTCCTCCGATCGAGTGAATATGTCATGACCACATCCCCATGATAGCTGTTACCCAGCTGTCATGTGACATGCCTGTTTGTGTGTGACACGTGTGTGACATTTCCCCCAATGGGAATAGCCTGCTTGTCATAATGTGTCAATGCTCCCTCGCTGCGTGTGAGGCTGGGCCATTGTGCCACCACTTGGTGACCACAGATGACACCCGCGGAGAGTGACACATGAGTAGGGCAACTTTGAGACACCGCATCATGCCTCTTCTGACTTTTACCATCCCTATAATGATGGGTTTCACATTTTAAGCAACTGTTTTTTTCTCAGCCGAGCATTTTGGGGAAACAATAGCTGCATTGTTTTGACATTACTTGAGCCTAGTGCTGCAAGAGTGGGTCAAAAATTAAGTTTGTTTATTTCCAATTAACTGGCTGTATGAGCTATGACATTTTACTGTAGTCTTCCCTGGTATACATTTTGTGTTTGAGGAGCTAAGCATCTTTACATTGAAGTGCAGGCCAATTACAATTTCTATGGATTAAACAAAAATCCTGTCTATAATGAGAAACAATCACACTGGCCATGGGGTAGACTAGCAATCGTCTGTACTCATGGGTTGTTGTTATCTTTGTTGTTGTTATTTTTAGGCAGTTAGGAAATGGCTATAGTGATAAAGGGAGAGAGAGTGAGAGAGAGAGTGATAAAGAGAGATGGAGAGAGAGAGAAAGAGACATGGAGAGAGAAAGAGAGAGCGACAAGGAGAGAGCGGAAAGGGGAGAAAACATTGAGGTTTGGGGGAATTAGCTAGCTTCAAGGACTCCCGCCAGAGGTTGTTGCCGCCATTAATTTGACATAATTTCCTGTCCTAGATAGGAAATGCACATTTAGGTTCCACCTCTGAAGAACGACGAAGGCTACTTATACATATTCATGAATTGGGTGAGGGAATTGTCATGTGAAGTTGATAAACATCAACAAATAGGGCCATGACAGTTGTCAGTGTAGCTAGAATGCTAACCTTAACTAGCTAGCTAATGTTGTTTGTGTTTTTTTAACTATATCATATTCAACAGATTAGGCAGCTGGCTCTATGGCTGGTTCTGGAGCTGGATTTGTCATAAGCATTGATTTAGGGAAAACTTTGCCACAGATGGAAACCACCGGCCTATCTTTGATCTGTTACTGTTATCTTCAAAGTTTTAACATTGTCCATAAATTGTGGTCGCGAAACCGCCATAGAAATAGTTAGAAGGTTCGAAGACGCAATTAGATGAAGCTCTGTTAACATGGATACCTATTGAAAGGTAGCTGATATGCATTTTTCTGCATTGTAATGGACACGGTGCAACCTTTGGTAGGTAGGCTGCTGGCTGACTTTGGCTGCAGGACAGCAAAGCCAAATCAGCCCATACTTATAGGCTACAATGACTTTCCTCTTGATCATGCACGCCACAAATTACATGTTACTAAAAGTTCCTTGAATTTTCTTTGCGGGTGCATTTTCATTATCTGAATAGACACCTGTGGCTTCTAGTTAACGTTACACCAATCAAAGTGTGTAGTGAAGCAAAACTTTTGTGGTCAAAACCATTCATCTTTGGGCAACTGGGGGAGCAGGTTTGCAAAATGCTATCATATCATGCAATTATACAATATAAAAAATGGACAGATAAATAGAAAACATTAACATCACCTGCTCTTTCCATGACCTAGACTGACCACTTCAATCAGAGTAGATGTAGGGAGGAGACAGGTTAAAGAAGGATTTTTAAGCTTTGAGACAATTGAGACATGGATTGTGTATATGTGCCATTCAGAGGGTGAATGGGCAAGACAAAATGTTTAAGTGCCTTTGACCGGTGTTTGGTAGTAGGTGCCAGCTGCACCGGTTTGTGTCAAGAACTGCAATGCTGTTGGGTTTTTCACGCTCACTTTTCCATGTGTATCCAGCCAACTTGACACAATTGTGGGAAGCATTGGAGTCAACATGGGCCAGCATCCTTGTGGAACATTTTCAACACCTTGTAGAGCCCTTGCCCTGATGAACTGAGACTGTTCGGAGGGCAAAATGTATACTCAGTGTATATTTTTAATACAGACTTTCTCAAAAATAACTGAAAATTGACAAATTAAGGTGGCTTGTGAAAGTATTCCACCCCCCTTGGCATTCTTCCAATTTTGGTTTCTTATAACTTGGAAATAAAATAGATTTTGGGGGGGTTGTATCATTTGATTTACACAACATGCCTGCCACTTTTAAGATGCAAAATATTTTTTATTGTGAAATCAACAAGAAATAAGACAAAAAAACAGAAAACTTGCGTCTGCATAACTATTCACCCCACCAAAGTCAATACTTTGTAGAGCCACCTTTTGCATTAATTACAGCTGCAAGTATCTTGGGATATGTCTCTATAAATTTGGCACATCTAGCCATTGGGATTTTTGCCCATTCTTCAAGGCAAAACTGCTCCAGCTCCTAAAAGTAGGATGGGTTCCGCTGGTGTACAGCAATCTTTAAGTCATACCACAGATTCTCAATTGGATTGAGGTCTGGGCTTTGACCAGGCCATTCCAAGACATTTAAATGTTTTCCTTTAAACCACTCGAGTGTTGCTTTAGCAGTATGCTTAGGGTCATTGTCCTGCTGGAAGGTGAACCTCCGTCCCAGTCTCAAATCTCTGGAAGACTGAAACAGTTTTCCCTCAAGAATTTTCCTGTATTTAGCACCCTTCAATTCTGACCAGTTTCCCAGACCCTGCGAATGAAAATTATCCCCACAGCATGATGCTGCCACCACCATGCTTCCCTGTGGGGATGGTGTTCTCGGGGTGATAAGAGGTGTTGGGTTTGCGCCAGACATAACATTTTCCTTGATGGCCAAAAAGCACAATTTAGGCTTATCTGACCAGAGTACCTTCTTCCATATGTTTGGGGAGTCTCCCACACGCCTTTTGGCGAACACCAAACGTGTTTGCTTATTTGTTTCTTTAAGCAACAGCTTTTTTTCTGGCCACTCTTCCCTAAAGCCCAGTTCTGTGGAGTGTATGGCTTAAAGTGGTCCTATGGACAGATACTCCAATCTCCCCTGTGGAGCTTTGCAGCTCCTTCAGGGTTATCTTTGGTATCTTTGTTGCCTCTCTGATTAATGCCCTCCTTGCCTGGTCCGTGAGTTTTGGTGGGCGGCCCTCTCTTGGCAGGTTTGTTGTGGTGCAATATTCTTTCCATTTTTTAGTACTGGATTTAATGGTGCTCCGTGGGATGTTCAAAGTTTCGTTTTTTTTTTATAACCCAACCCTGATCTGTACTTCTCCACAACTTTGTCCCTGACTTGTTTGGAGAGCTCCTTGGTCTTCATGGTGCCACTTGCTTGGTGGTGCTGCTTGCTTAGTGGTGTTACAGACTCTGGGCCCTTTCAGAACAGGTGTATATATACTGAGATCATGTGACAGATCATGTGACACTTAGATTGCACCCAGGTGGATTTTTTAAAACGAATTATGTGACTTCTGAAGGTAATTGCTTGCAACAGATCTTATTTAGGGGCTTCATAGGAAAGGGGGTGAATACATATGCACACACCACTTTTCAAATATTTTTTTTGTATACTTTTTTTCATTTCACTTCACCAATTTGGACTATTTTATGTATGTCCATTACATGGAATCAAAATAAAAATCAATTTAAATTATAGGTTGTAATGCACCATAATAGGAAAAACGCCAAGGGGATGAATACTTTTGCAAGGCACTGTATCCAATGGATTATAATAATTGGAAGTGCAAAAAATGTTCTCCCCCTTTTTTTATTTGCTCCATGTGTCAGGTGGCCAAGAAAACACAATGCTGTTTGGCTCATCTCAGTTAAGAAGAGGAATCATTTTGCAGCTGTTTTAAAGCTATGCTACCCGACCCTTGCCCGACGGGCCCTGACATTATACATCGGGTTAGGGCCGGGTAGGGCCTGTTTTTTCATCAACAACTAAGCAGCCCAGATGGGACCGTTGCTATGGATACTCAGACTCCATAAGTCTGAGCACAGTGCATGCAGAGTGAGCTATGTTCAGGGAGCGAGTGAAAGACAGAGAGGAGCAGCTAATGGATTTACTAATGGAGGAAGTTATTTCTGATTTCGGGCTTCGGGCAGGGCCTTAAATTTGCCAGAAGCATTCAGGCTTGGTTAGAGCAGAGCCTGAAAGTTGTGAGAATGGGTAGGACTCGGTCTTAAAATTAATGTCTGTGTAGGGCTCTAATCTGTTTCTGATTTAAAAAAGAAAGCCATGCTGGTGGGTGGTGACATTCAAACAAAACCCAGCACTGAAATGAAACATTGGCTGAAAATAATTTCTATGTCACATCACAGGAAAAACTCCACATTCACATGGGTTTGCACGATGTGGACAGTCAGATTTTTTCACTTCAAGACCAAATATATCACACTTTGACTAAAATTATGAGTTATCTGGCCATCGTATTTCAGTTCGAAAAAGTGGATTTCTACTGGTGTGGGTGTTTAAAGGGCATTGTGACAGTATACACAGGATTTAGCGTTTAAATGAAGGATTATGGCCCTTTGCTTTGATAGAAAGAGCCACCTTATAGCCATTGGAACAATGGTTTGTTCTCCAGGAGCGATTTCAAAGGTGGCATCCAGCTGTTACTGTTGGATGCTGGTCAGAAGATGGATGCTAAATCAATTCCACCAAGAAATTCCACCCAGATTTGTCATGCTTACCTCTCTAGAAATCATACTGTGTGGGGCCATGTAGGCATGCACAAAGATACAAAAAACACAATCAAAAACACACACACACACACACACACACACACACACACACACACACACACACACACACACACACACACACACACACACACACACACACACACACACACACACACACAGTCTTGTGTAACTAACCTTGTGGGGAAACACAATTCAGTCTCTTCAAAATCCTATTTTCTCTAACCTCTAACCCTTAACCCTAACCCTAACTCTTACCCTGACCCTAAGCCTAACCCTAACCTTAACCCCAAAACCTAACCTTAACCCTAACCCCAAACCTAACCATAGCTCCTAACCCTAACCCTAAAAAATCCTAACACTAATTCTAACTTTAACCCTAAACTCACTGGAAATAGCATTTGACCTTGTGTAGACTAACAAAATCACATCATTTGGTCAAATTTTTGTTTGTTTACTATTCTTGTGGGGACTTCCCCACAAGTATAGTTAAACAAGTCCACACGAAGACACACACAAAAACAGACACACACAAACGTATTTCCCCCACAGGCACTACCTGTATGTTCATTGTCGATGTGCCAGAAAGGTACCCTATAATTTTGTTAGCTCGATGATATCTCCCACACCATTATTATGTGCAGCTTCACGCCTCAGACCTCCCTTTCAGAGGCTGGAGTAGGCCCATTTTCTGGAGTGAATTAGCCTAGATACCACATAGCGCACCCTGCCCTGTGGTGTCTGAAAAGCCTTAAACAGAGTTTATATTGTGGAGCCAAAAGTGACAAGCGTAGGTAGTTACAGTACATTAAGCAAGGGGCCATTGATGGCTAGTGTCATGTGAATTGGGAACAGTAGCCTTTCAAAAATGTGACGGCCTCTTGTCCAATTTCTGAGCTTTTCCTATATGGAGGTGTTTCCATGCTGTCAGTACTTGACTCTTGGAAGCTGGAAAGAGTGTCCTGGAATTGATATGGATGATGCAACACTGACCAAGTCATCCCTATGACTCAGATGCATGTTAGCTGCTAGGGTTTAATAGCAGGAACCAGGTTACGGAAATTTACAGAGATTTCCTAACCAAAACAAAATAACTGAGAAATCTGTAAATTTGAATAAATTATTTATATGAACAGCACAGTGGCGACCCATCAATCAGGGCAGGTGGGGCTCGAAAACTCAGGCCCCTTGGTTGTTGCCATAGAGTTACATTAGAAGTGCCTATCCAAGAAGGCTCAAGGTCATTGGCCACAAATAAAATGAAGTCAAATCACGTTATATTTACAGCAGCTTTGATTGGACAGATCATGTCAACATCATAATTTCAAAATCTTAGCTAGCAGTCATCATCATGAATCAACTCGACAATCTACTGGCATATCCTTTTCAAGCCTTGTCATATGAAGAGAAATAATGAAGAGGAAGTATAGATAAAACATATCTGTCACACCCTGATCTGGTTCACCTGTCCTTGTGATTGTCTCCATCCCCTCCAGGTGTTGCTTATATTCCCTGGTGTATATATCCTTGTGTTTCCTGTCTCTCTGTGCCAGTTCATCTTGTTTGCCAAGTCAACCAGCATTTTTCCTTGATCCTATTCTTCCCAGTCTCTGTGTGTTTCTAGTCCTCCTGGTTTCGACCCTTGCCTGTCCAGACTCCGAACCCACCTGCCTGACCACTCTGCCTGTTCTGACTACCAGCCTGCCTATCCCCTTGTACTGTTTTGGATTCGGATCTGTCTTATGAACTCTCGCCTGTCCCCGACCTGCCTTTGCCTACTCCCTTTTGTTATAATAAATATCGGAGCTCAACCATCTGCCTCCTTTGTCTGCATTTGGGTCTCACCTTGTGCCCTTATAATATCGGTGCTCATCGGCTATGGACATGAACATTACACAACAAGTTGGAAATCGCAAATTCAACAAGGAGTGGTTTGGAAGGAATCAGTGGATAACTGCAAGCATTGCAAAGCAATCATTAGCTTGCAGTGGAGTGGCTGTTTGGCCATCAGTGGAGTGGCTGTTTGGTCCCAAGTCTAACGTTAAGGGACTCTTTTCCGAGTTTAAAATGATACAAATTTCAACATTGGCCACGCTGTCAATGAAGCATGATTTGTGCCGCACTGAAAACAACTGTTAACTCGGACTGCAAAATCTGACTTTAGTGAGTTCAAGACAACTGGGAACTCGGGAAAAACGAGCTACGACTGGGAAAATATGTTTTGAACTTTCATCCAACTCGGAATTGTAAAACCGGATCTCGGGCCTCTTTCTAGATCTATGACCTGAAGATCACTGACGTCATCATGATTCAACCTTATTCATTTTTGAGGTCCCAGTTGTCTTAAAAGCACCATAAATCCAGAGAATGTCAGAATTTGATGACAAAATTTGTCCTTGAAGGACCACCGTGCCACCTTCCTGCATGTTCAAGTGAGTACAGCACAACAAAGTGAGACAAAAAATGTTGCGTATGCTGCTGCAGAAATTATGTAATATGTATACTGTAGCGAAGAAAGTAATACTAAGTGTATGTCGTGTAGTAAGCTGAAAGTAGCCCATGTGCCTCAGTATGCAAAAGTATTCATCCCCCTTGGTGTTTTTCCTATTTTGTTGCATTACAACCTGTAATATAAATAGATTTTTCTTTGGATTTCATGTAATGGACATACACAAAATAGTCCAAATTTGTGAAGAGAAATTTAAAAAATGTAGTTGTTTCAGAAAATTCTAAAAAAGAAAAAACAGAAAAGTTGTGTGTGCATATGTATTCACCCGCTTTGCTATGAAGCCCCTAAATAACATCTGGTGCAACCAATTACCTTCAGAAGTCACATAATTAGTTAAATAAAGTCCACCTGGGTGCAATCTAAGTGTCACATGATCTCAGTACATATACACCTGTTCTGAAAGGGCCCAGGGTCTGCAACACAAATAAGCAAGGGGCACCACCAAGCAAGCGGCACCATGAAGACCAAGCAGCAGCTCTCCAAACAGGTCAGGGGCAAAGTTGTGGAGAAGTACAGATCAGGGTTGGGTTATAAAAATAAAAAAACGTTGAACATCCCACGGAGCACCATTAAATCCATTATTAAAAATGGAAAGAATATGGCACCACAGCAAACCTGCCAAGAGAGTGCCGCCCACCAAAACTCACGGACCAGGCAAGGAGGGCATTAATCAGAGAGGCAACAAAGAGACCAACGATAACCCTGAAGGAGCTGCAAAGCTCCATAGCGGAGATTGGAGTATCTGTACATAGGACCACTTTAAGCCATACACTCCACAGAACTGGGCTTTAGGGAAGAATAGCCAGAAAAAAGCCATTGCTTATTAAAGAAACAAATAAGCAAACACGTTTGGTGTTTGCCAAAAGGCATGTGGGAGAATACCCAAACATATGAAAAAAGGTATTCTGGTCAGATGAGTCTAAAATGTTTTTTTTTTTGGCCATCAAGGAAAACGCTATGTCTGTTGCAAACCCAACACCTCTCATCACCCCGAGAATACTATCCCCACAGTGAAGCATGGTGGTGGCAGCATCATGCTGGGGGGGGATGTTTATCATCGGCAGGGACTGGGAAACTGGTCAGAATTGAAGGAATGATGAATGGCACTAAAAACAGGGAAATTCTTGAGGGATTTGAGACTGGGACGGAGGTTCACCTTCCAGCAGGACAATGACCGTAAGCATACTGCTGAATCAACACTCGAGTGGTTTAATGGGAAACATTTAAATGTCTTGGAATGGCCTAGTCAAAGCCCAGACCTCAATCCAATTGAGAATCTGTGGTATGACTTAACCTGTTAGGGCTAGGGGGCAGTATTGACACGGCTGGATAAAAAAACATACCCGATTTAATCTGGTTACCACTCCTACCCAGTAACTAGAATATGCATATACTTATTACATATGGATAGAAAACACCCTAAATTTTCTAAAACTGTTTGAATTGTGTCTGTGAGTATAACAGAACTCATTTGGCAGGCAAAACCCTGAGACATTTTCTGACAGGAAGTGGATACCTGATGTGTTGTATTACCTTTAAACCTATCCCATTGAAAAACACAGGGGCTGAGGAATATTTTGGCACTTCCTATTGCTTCCACTAGATGTCCCCAGCCTTTACAAAGTGTTTTGAGTCTTCTGGAGGGAGATCTGACCGAACAAGAGCCATGGAACGATGATGGCCCATTAGACACCTGGCGCGCGAGTTCATGTTGGGTACCCTCGTTCCAATACGTTATAAAAGAGTATGCATTCGTCCACCTTGAATATTATTCATGTTCTGGTTAAAAAAGGCCCTAATGATTTATGTTATACAACGTTTGACATGTTTGAAGAAACGTAAATATATTTTTTCCCCTCGTTCATGACGAGAAGTCCGGCTGGCTTAGATCATGTGCTAACAAGACGGAGATTTTTGGACATAAATGATGAGCTTTTTTGAACAAAACTACATTCGTTATGGACCTGTGATACCTGGAAGTGACATCTGATGAAGAGAATCAAAGGTAATGGATTATTTACATAGTATTTTCGATTTTAGATCTCCCCAACATGACGTCTAGTCTGTATCGCAACGCGTATTTTTCTGGGCGCAGTGCTCAGATTATTGCAAAGTGTGATTTCCCAGTAAGGTTATTTTTAAATCTGGCAAGTTGATTGCGTTCAAGAGATGTAAATCTATAATTCTTTAAATGACAATATAATATTTTACCAATGTTTTCTAATTTTAATTATTTAATTAGTGGTGCTGACTTGACTGCCGGTTATTGGAGGGAAACGATTTCCTCAACATCAATGCCATAGTAAAACGCTGTTTTTGGATATAAATATGAACTTGATAGAACTAAAAATGCATGCATTGTCTAACATAATGTCCTAGGAGTGTCATCTGATGGAGATTGTAAAAGGTTAGTGCATCATTTTAGCTGGTTTTATGGTTTTGGTGACCCTGTCTTTGAATTGACAAAACATTACACACAACTCTTGTAAATGTACTGTCCTAACATACTCTAAATTTATGCTTTCGCCGTAAAACCTTTTTGAAATCGTAAAACGTGGTTAGATTAAGGAGATGTTTATCTTTCAAAGGGTGTAAAATAGTTGTATGTTTGAAAATTTTGACATTTATTTGGATTCAAATTTGCCGCTCTTGAAATGCACCTGCTGTTGATGGAGTGCACCACGGGTGGCACGCTAGCGTCCCACCTAGCCCATAGAGGTTAAAGAAAGCTGTACACCAGCGGAACCATCCTACTGTTTCATTTTTATTTTTATTAAAAACATTTATTTCACCTTTATTTAACCAGGTAGGCTGTTGAGAACAAGTTCTCATTTACAACTACGACCTGGCCAAGATAAAGCAAAGCAGTGCGACACAAACAACAACACAGAGTTACACATGGAATAATCAAACATACAGTCAATAACACAATGGGAAAAAAGCTATATACAGTATGTGCAAATAAGGTAAGAATATGGAGGTAAGGCAATAAGTAGGCCATAGTGGCAAAGTAATTACAATTTAGCAATTAAACACTGGAGTGATAGATGTGCAAAGGATGAATATGCAAGTAGAGATACTGGGGTGCAAGGGAGCAAAAAAATAACTAACAATACGGGGATGAGGTAGTTGGATGGGCTATTTACAGATGGGCTATGTACATGTGCAATGATCTGTGAGCTGCTCTAACAGCTCATGCTTAGTGAGGGAGATATGAGTCTCCAGCTTCAGTGATTTTTGCAATTCGTTCCAGTCATTTGCAGCAGAGAACTGGATGGAAAGGCGGCCAAAGAGGAATTGGCTTTGGTGGTGACCAGTGAAATACACCTGCTGGAGCACGTGCTATGGGTGGGTGCTGCGATGGTGACCAGTGAGCTGAGATGAGGCGTGGCTTTACCTAGCAAAGACTTATAGATGACCTGGAGCCAGTGGGTTTGGTGACGAATATGAAGCGAGGGCCAGCCAACGAGAGCGTACAGGTCGCAGTGGTGGGTAGTATATGGGGCTTTTGTGACAAAACAGATGGCACTGTGATAGACTGCATCCAATTTGCTGAGTAGAGTGTTGGAGGCTATTTTGCAAATGACATTGCCGAAGTCAAGAATCAGTAGGATAGTCAGTTTTACGACGGTATGTTTGTCAGCATGAGTGAAGGATACTTTGTTGCGAAATAGGAAGCCGATTCTAGATTTAATTTTAGATTGGAGATGCTTAATGTGAGTCTGGAAGGAGAGTTTACAGTCTAACCAGACACCTAGGTATTTGTAGTTCTCCACATATTCTAAGTCAGAACCGTCCAGAGTAGTGATGCTGGACGGGCGGGCAGGTGCAGGCAGCGATCGGTTGAAGAGCATGCATTTAGTTTTACTTGCATTTAAGAGCAGTTGGAGGCCACGGAAGGAGAGTTGTATGGCATTGAAGCACGTCTGGAGGTTTGTTAACACATTGTCCAAGAAGGGCCAGATGTAACGGGTTTCGTCGGAAGGAGTGGACCAAAGCGCAGCATGGTAAGTGTTCATGATTTTTATTATCAAAAAACACTCAAACAAAATAATGTAAGGGAAAAACGAAAGCACACAGTTCTGTCAGGTACAGAATAACAAAACAGAAAACAACTACCCACAAACACAGGTGGGAAAAGGCTGCCTAAGTATGATTCCCAATCAGAGACAATGATAGACAGCTGCCTCTGAATGGGAACCCTATTCGGCCAAAACAAAGAAATAGATAACATAGAATGCCCACCCCACATCACAGGGCGTGACACCAGAAGTATACAGAATTGTGTCGTCTGCGTAGAGGTGGATCAGAGAATCACCAGCAGCAAGAGCGACGTCTTTGATGTATACAGAGAAAAGAGTCGGCCCGAGAATTGAAACCTGTGACACCCCCATATAGACTGCCAGAGGTCCGGACAACAGGCCCTCCGATTTGACACACTGAACTCTGTCTGAGAAGCAGTTGGTGAACAAGGCGAGGCAGTCATTTGAGAAACCAAGGCTGTTGATTCTGCCGATAAGAATGTGGTGATTGACAGAGTCGAAAGCCTTGGCCAGGTCGATGAATACGGCTGCATAGTATTGTCTTTTATCGATGGTGGTTATGATATCGTTTAGGACCTTGAGCGTGGCTAAGGTGCACCCATGACCAGCTCGGAAACCAGATTGCATAACAGAGAAGGTACGGTAGGATTCGAAATGGACGGTGATCTGTTTGTTAACTTGGCTTTTGAAGACCTTAGAAAGGCAGGGTAGGATAGATATATGTCTGTATCAGTTTGGGTCTAGAGTGTCTCCCCCTATGGCTAGGGGGCAGTATTTTCACGGACGGATAAAAAACGTACCCGATTTAATCTGATTAGTACTCCTGCCCAGAACCTAGAATATGCATATAATTATTAGCTTTGGATAGAAAACACTTCAAAGTTTCTAAAACTGTTTGAATGGTGTCTGTGAGTATAACAGAACTCATTTGGCAGGCCAAAACCTGAGAAGATTCTGTACAGGAAGTACCCTGTCTGACCATTTCTTGGCCTTGTTGATTATCTCTATCTATTACAGGGGATCTCTGCTCTTACGTGACACTTTCTACGGCTCACATGGACTCTCAGAAGGCGGCAAAATGCTGAATCGTGGCTTTGCAGGCTCTGGCTGAAACAAAGTAGCGCGTTTGGATAGTGGCTGGTTACAGTACTGTGAGACTCAGGCTCGTGCCCGCGTCGACCGAAAGCTTTGTTTTCTTTCCTCTGTTTAGCTAAACGGAGATTCCCGGTCGGAATATTATCGCTTTTTTACGAGAAAAATGGCATAAAAATGGATTTTAAACAGCGGTTGACATGCTTCGAAGTACGGTAATGGAATATTTAGAAATCTTTTGTCATGAATTGCGCCATGCTCGCGACCCTGATTTACCATTTCGGATAGTGTCTTGGAACGCACAAACAAAACGCCGCAATTTGGATATAACGATGGATTATTTTGGACCAAACCAACATTTGTTATTGAAGTAGAAGTCCTGGGAGTGCATTCTGACGAAGACAACAAAGGTAATGAAACTTTTGTAATAGTACATCGGAGTTTGATCAGGGCTAAACTTGGTCGGTGTCTAAATGGCTAGCCGTGATGGCTGGGCTATCTACTGAGAATATTGCAAAATGTGCTTTCACCGAAAAGCTATTTTAAAATCGGACATATCGAGTGCATAGAGGAGTTCTGTATCTATAATTCTTAAAATAATTGTTATGTTTTTTTGTGAACGTTTATCGTGAGTAATTTAGTAAATTACCCGGAAGTTTGCGGGGGGTATGCTAGTTCTGAACGTCACATGCTAATGTAAAAAAGCTGGTTTTTGATATAAATATGAACTTGATTGAACAAAACATGCATCCATTGTATAACATAATGTCCTAGCGTTGTCATCTGATGAAGATCATCAAAGGTTAGTGCTGCATTTAGCTGTGGTTTTGTTTTTTGTGACATTATATGCTAGCTTGAAAAATGGGTGTCTGATTATTTCTGGCTGGGTACTCTGCTGACATAATGTAATGTTTTGCTTTCGTTGTAAAGCCTTTTTGAAATCGGACAGTGTGGTTAGATTAACGAGAGTCTTGTCTTTAAAATGCCGTAAAATAGTCATATGTTTGAAAAATGGAAGTTTTCGGATTTTAGAGGAATTTGTATTTCGCGCCACGCCCATCATTGGATATTGGAGCAGGTGTTCCGCTAGCGGAACGTCTAGATGTAAGACGTTAACGAGAGTCTTATCTTTAAAATGGTGTAAAATAGTTGATTGTTTGAGAAAATTGAATTGTGGTATTTTAGTTGGTTTTGTATTTCGCGCCGTGCGATGCCATTGGCTGTTGGCTAGGGGTTCTGCAGGCGGATCGGGGTTCCGCTAGAGGAACGTCTGTCCTCAACAGGATAACAAGCGGCCATGGTGAGAGACTCGTTTCTGGTAAGGTGGATTTTTATAAGTAGAAGCTCGAATTGTTTGGGCACAGACCTAGATAGGATGACAGAACTCTGCAGTCTATCTCTGCAGTAGATTGCAACTCCGCCCCCTTTGGCAGTTCTATCTTGTCGGAAAATGTTATAGTTAGGGATGGAAATTTCAGGATTTTTGATGGTCTTCCTAAGCCAGGATTCAGACACGGCTAGAACATCCGGGTTGGCAGAGTTTGCTAAAGAAGTGAATGAAACAAACTTAGGAAGGAGGCTTCTAATGTTAACATGCATGAAACCAAGGCTTTTACGTTTACAGAAGTCAACAAATGAGAGCGCCTGGGGAATGGGAGTGGAGCTAGGCGCTGCAGGGCCTGGATTAACCTCTACATCACCAGAAGAACAGAGGAGGAGTAGGATAAGGGTACGGCTAAAGACTATAAGAATTGCTCATCTAGTGCGTTCGGAACAGAGAGTTAAAGGAGCAGGTTTCTGGGTGTGGAAGAATAGATTCACGGCATAATGTACAGACAAGGGTATGGTAGGATGTGAATACAGTGGAAGTAAACCTAGGCATTGGGTAACGATGAGAGAGGTTTTGTCTCTAGAGACACCATTTAAACCAGGTGAGGTCACCGCATGTGTGGGAGGTGGAACAAAGGGCTAGCTAAGGCATATTGAGCAGGGCTGAAGGCTCTATAGTGAAATAAGACAATAATCCCTAACCAAAACAGCAATGGACGAGGCATATTGACATTAGGGAGAGGCATGCGTAGCCGAGTGATCATAGGGACCAGTGAGTGGCTAGGCCAGCTGGAGAAGGAGCTGGAGCAGTTTTGCCTTGAAGAAAATCTCAGTGGCTAGATGTGCATGCTTATAGAGACATACCCCAAGAGACTTGCAGCTGTAATTGCTGCAAAAGGAGGCTCTACAAAGTATTGCATCGTTATAGTGCAATTAATGTATTGTTTAGTGTTGTGTTGTGAATTGGCTTTGCTGGTATGCATCCCACATAATTTTTTTGTTTGCCCCACCAAGATTTATATGCTACATTTCACGACCCTGGAACAGCATGATGCGAAATGGATCTTTTAAATTCTCTAAGGCCATCTCTGCTCTGCTATTTGCATGATCAATCATCAACTCTCAGGGTGGGAACAGACAACAATCTCATATGGAGTGTAGTTCACAATGCATGTATAATTTCAACAGCTGGTCATTTTTTCTTGTGAAAGGTACATTTGCTGCAGCATAGCCTATCCTACAGTAATATTAAGACTAATTTAAATGTGCGTCTAATTTACACATCTCCATCTGGATTTCGCGGGTCACCTTATTTTTTTATTGTAAAGATTTTTGTTTTAAATTGCAGGTGCAGACTTTTAAAACAGCTCATCATTCGAATATTGTTGCTTTAACCTCATTGAGCATTCTGCGCTGTGCTCTTGCAGTCATCTTTGCAGTATAGCCATTCCTAGGGAGAGTAGCAGCAGTGCTGAATTTTCTCCATTTATAGACAATTTGTCTTACCGTGGACTGATGAACATCAACTCATTGATTGGACTCCAGGTTAGCTGACTCCTGACTCCAATTAGCTTTTGTGAGCCTGGGGGTTCACATAATTTTTCCAACCTACATTGTGAATATTTAAATTATGTATTCAATATAGATGATAAAAATACAATAATTTGTGTGTTATTAGTTTAAGCACACTGTGTTTGTCTATTGTTGTGACTGAGATGAAGGTCAGATCAAATTTCATGATCAATTTCAAAGTCAAAACCCTGAGACAAATCCTGACAGGAAACTGAAATCTGATGTGTGGATATCACTTCAAACATTTGCCATTGAAACACACAGGGGCTGCTTGTGAATCATTTAGCACTTCCTATGGCTTCCACTAGATGTCCCCAGTCTTTACAAAGTGGTTTGAGTCTCCTATGGTAGTAACTGACCCAAAGAGAGGCTGTGGCACTTGGTCACAGGGGATGGGCTATTACCATTGTGACGTCGGCGCCCATGACTACTCTCCCTTTTCGAAACGTTTTGAAAAACAATGCAACCATCCCAATGGAATATTATTGAAGCCCTGGTTGAAAAAGCCCCTAAAGAGTTATGTTATACAACGTTTGACATGTTTGAACGAACTTAAATCATTTTTTTTTGCTCATTCCTGACGACAAGTCAGACGCACACGGTACATTTTCACTAGCCTTCGGAGCGCGCTAACACTATTGGGACATAAATTATTCACTTTTTTGAACAAAACTACATTTGTTATGGACCTGGGATTCCTAGAAGTGCCTTCTGATAAAGATAATCAAAGGTAAGGTATTATTTACAATAGTATTTTTGATGGTTGATCGTTCCAAGTTGGCTCCAACATGTATAGCCTAGACTTTTTTTCTGGGAATACCACGTCGTTTATTGCAAAGTGGGATTTCCCAGTAAAGTTATTTTTAAATCTGGCAAACCGATGGCATTCAAGACATGTTAACATGAGAGAAAACACAGCACTAAGCACATACAAAGTTAACAGAACAATCTAAGATATGTATCTATCACAAAGCCAACCACTAATTTTAAATGAGCTACAACTTCAAATAAAAGCGTTACTAAAAAATAATACAAACATAGCAAGAATCACCAATTAAATAGTCCAACAGCAGATCAGTAAAAAGTCTGATGTAGGTGTATGATGTAGGCAAGCAAAGCTCCAGGGAGAGAGAGAGAGTGGCGGGGGCACCTGTACCAGACTGAGAGAGACAGACCAGGGCAGGCGGGGAACAGTGCAGAAGGTAACAGGAGGAAGACGAAGAGAGGCCCTCAACTAGGCAGACATCCAGGGCGACAATAACCGTCGGTTGAAAACAAAACCATGGCGCTTATACAATCACTAACCAGAACGCTAATAAACTCACTAAAATCCAGACCAGATTTATTTAGAATTCAAGGCACACTTAACCAGCATGGCTACCACAGCATTCTGCAGTGATACGCCATCCCATCTGGTTTGACCTTAGTTGGACTATTATTTGTTTTTCAACAGGACAATAACCCAAAACACACCTCCAGGCTGTGTAAGGGCTATTTGACCAAGGAGAGTGATGGAGTCATTGTTCTGGGAACTTTCAAATAACTAATTTGCTGGGATAGTGTTGGCTCAACTAGACAATTATTTTTACACTGCCCTGCTTAGAGGGGGTTAACTGACGGCTAGTGTTCTGTGCTAACTCCGGAGTTAGCAGTCGAGATGTGACAAGTTTGCAAGTTTACATTGCAATATATGTGTAGCCGAGGGTATTTTTACCTCCCTCTCCTCTTTCCATCCCTCTCTCTATCTCTCAGCTCAGCAGCACCAGCAACAAAAGCATCTCAATGTCTGAAAGATAGAAAATTAGAAGAGATTCATGAGAGAGGCTCAGTGCTGTTTGTATCCCACAGGCTCTGGATGGTGGGTTCTGCCCCAAAAAGAATATAATAAAAATAATAAAACAGGACAAAGAGGTACGAATCCGTGTCGCTAGCTAACAAAAAATAAACTACAAGGTTTATGCTATAGTTGTTTCTTTGACGAGGTGAATTGCTTCAATTCAACGGTAACTCATCTAAATAAAACTTTAAGTAAGCACCTTATGCTCATATTTAACTGTTTCTCTCATGTTTAGAAGGGCATTTGAGCCATAGCCATAGACATTAGTGCAAGCATTGTCTACATACTAATTTATTTACACCGCACACAGATGGTAAATCACATACAAGAGACCCTTTGGAAAAAGTTTACTGGAGCTTGTTTAATTTATTTACCCAAGAGAGCATACATCTATGGGCTTTTATGTTTTTCTGTCGTGCGTAGAAAACACTGCTCTCCACTCTGTGCTGGAGAGGCAATTACAGGATGCAATTCTTGATGGGGTGATGAAATCAATATGAATGGCTTTTATCAGTGACCTCTAGTATGCTTCTCTCAAGCACCCCCACCCCAACCCCCATCTTTTAAGACGAAAGACAGAAGAAAAAGTGAAGGAGAGATTGAGGGGAAGAAAGAGCAAAGGACAGTGTCACTGAAAGGGAGAAAGTACAAAAAGAGAATAGTGAAGAAAGAAGTGCATAGAGGAAAGGGAGGGAGATATTGAAAATGGAGAGATAGAAAAGAGAGTAGACAATAAGTGGAGAAATGAAAGGGAAGGAGCTTTTTGGAGGTATACAGACAGAGAAAAAGAGAAGAGAGGTGAGAGAGTTTAAGAGAGGAGAGCATAAGAGAGGGTAAAAAATAAGTATCTTGTGATTTATACGGTTATTATCTGCTGCACTCATGGGGGTGAATAGACCCTGTCATGCATGCACCCTGGAAGAGGTACTCTGTTCTTTTTGGGGAACGAAGACACTCCCTGGGGCCCAAACTTTTGCATTAACATTCTGTACTGTAATGGGCCCCCATTTGCTGCTTGTCACCATAAGATAGGTGGCTCTATCCATGCCAGTGCCTCCCAGCTGAGAAGGGCCTCTGCTCACTGTGCGCATGGCAACCTTTTTCCCACTCTCACTCTATCCCTCCCTCCCTTTTTCTGTCTGGTCTCTCTCTCATCTCTCCCTTTTGCTTTTTCGTCCTTTTTCTGTCTCTCTCTTTCTCAGCTCCAGTGCTTCAAGGATGACAAGGGCACTAAAAACAGAGACAGGGCTGGAACATTACTCAGACAATTGTGTCAATGCAGTCTCAACCTGAAAGCTACACTTATTGTTAATAGCAGTTCATTTCAATGCATTCATTCACATTTTATTCCATCTCTAACGTGTGTGGTCAGTGGTCAGAACGATGTCTACCCACCCCGGTCCGGGTCACAAACTTAGAGCTGCTCTTCCCTCTATCCAGGGTATGCTTCTGTGTGTAGCGGGGTTAATGAAGGAGCAGGAAGGGTCAGAGCTACCTCCCGCCCGCCAACTGCTGAGACATGACTCCGTTTTGGGCTAGCCACCGCTGAACATCATCCCCAGCAGCCCAGATGAGAGATCACAGCAGTCTCGGCAGCCGAGAATATTAATGGACTTAAAGTTGTTAGAGTGAAGGATACGGTCGGTCTGATTGCGGTTTATTTATATAAGATGTTTTTCCAGCGATTTGTCTATCATAAAACAGCTTGAGACTGTTAGTGTACACATATACATGCATGCACGTGTGCACACTCATGCAACTTAGTCTATAAAATACAGTTGCATAATTTTCAGCAAATTGACCACATGGCTCCTAATTGCCTCACTGTGCAAGCATCTCCCTCATCCAGTCCTCTCATTTCACACCTCTCTCTCTCTCTCGTTCCATCTTTCCCTGACCTCTTGGTACACTCTGTATATGTTAGCCAGGTGAAGAGTAGATGTCACTCAACACAGCCTTGTGGAATGCCACAGACTGATGACTCATCAATATCGGAGGCTGGGTAATGGTTTAGCAGATGTTCTGTAAAGCAATGATCACTGATAGATTGTGACATTGGAAGTGATAATGTACTATTTGACAGATTCACCCTTTTCATTTAATTTCACTATAGACCTCGTTGAATGGGGATGGCATGTAGAGTGTGTCTGTCTCTGATATTGTGAGATTATGTTTCCTAGAATTCAGTCTCGTTTGATCCTGCAAATATGTACATCTTCCATTTATCCATGATCCCCTCACAGTCTGTGTGGTTTGGAAATCAACGTTTGAGCAAACATAGTCTTTAATTTATGATCGCCCCCTTTGCCGAGCCTAGATCTGCAGATTAGCCATTGATCGATTGGTTGGTTGCTCTTTGAAGGTGACGCGAGGCAGGCACGGCTAAGCACTCATTGCCTGACTGCGTTGGAGTATAATGCTAGGTGACAGGCAGCCCCCCCCCCCCGTGTTTTTCAGCGCAAGCCAAGGGGATCATGGGTAGGCTTAATATCTGATTTTAATTACCAGTTGAACACAGTGATCATGGCTCATTAGAGAGTCGCAGAAGCTGAGTGTGTGAGCTGGAGTGTGTACCACAACTATGGTGCGGGGAAAGTGAGATAGATATTTCTGTAGCTGGGAACTAAAAGACCCTGACTTAAACGTTTGAATAAAATGTAAGTGTAGATTCTGCATGACTGTTTGTTTGGTTGTTTATATTTGTTTTAATGTATAATTTGCATAATGCTGATTGTTTTATTTGCTGTATGTTCTTATTGTATCCATGACTAATGAGTAAACTTTGATCTTTACATTTTCAATACCATTAGTAGTAACTCTAATCCGACCAAATCTGACAATATGTACTCGGGTAGCCCCACACTAGACTGTTTGTTATGAATAATTTCCAAATACACCATTTGGAGGTTTAGCTGTACCAACCACCTCAGCTTGCTGCCATGCCACGTATGAATCTATTTGTATGAGATGTCCTCTATTTCACCCCTGCCTTTGCATGCCATTTTAGGACAGAGTGAGTCTGTCAAATGTCTGAATAGTCCTCTCTACCACAGGATAAGAAGATGAAGCCATTTTAACCCCTCTGGGAGTGGGAGCCACCACTGCCGCCGCATGCCCTCCTTTTCTCCTTCTCTCCCCTGCCATCCAGGAATTACCCAGGCTCCTCCACTCTCCACTTGTGTTGATTTCCTGGTGCTGTCAGTGTGGTGAAACTGCTGGGTGCGCTCAGTTGGGCAGCGGAGCACGCTTGGCAGTGTTGCAGCACACTCTGTGGTTCCACTGAAACCGGAGCCCCGCCAGTCCCCTCCTGCCCAGACTCCCATTCATGGTATAATGGGGGAGGCAGAGTGGCTCCAGTGCTTCCACTGGTAACACACCATTGCCCTTTTCTTTCTCCAGTCTCCAGTCACATTCTTTTTTTCTACTCTTTCTTGGTCATTGACTCGCTCCAAGAGTGACTGTGACTCTCTCTCTCTCTCTCTCTCTCTCTCTCTCCTTTTTACAGTCATAGCTGTCTATATATAGTGAGAATCCTTCAATCCCTTGGGTTTAGTTCAGGTTTCTTGCTCATTTTGTTGGGGAGTGGGTTTATTCTCTCTGTCCCTCTTCCTCTCTCAAGACCTACACAAGCCTTTCCAATTACTAATGGTTTTACAATGTAAAGCAAAGACACAAATAAAACATTATTTTGTGAATGTACGTTACAGTAAAGGCTGCTTGACAAGTTGCATATTTGCCTGGATATATGCTGGAGATTCAATATACTATATTGGTATAGTTTGTTGTTTCCCACTGGCATGCGAGGGACAATTAATATTTAATCACAGTAATGTGTTCTTGAAAATATAACACCCTAGCTACATGGGAAAGACGAGAGGTACAAAACCCCATGCTTTGCAAAGAGTGGGCGTCTACAAATAAACCCATGAGTGTTTTGGGATGAAAAGTATGAGCTCTTTAAAGTATATTAGGAGAAAGTTGAAATGGTAATACTCTTAAAAAGCCCCATTAAGCCTGGGATCTAGGAGAATTAGGCTGAGATTATCGGCTACAAAATGCGCCCTGAAAGCTTTGTGGTAAAAACGTAGTGGTAACATGGTCCGTGGCAAGATCCAACTAGATGTCACTCATCTTTCATAACATATTTGTCCCTATTTGATTTTCCCCACAACGCCATAATTTGATAGTTATTCTTATCCCGGTTTAAAGTGCTCCCCGGTGGATACTAGATATAGACCAAACTTGATCGTGATGCTCATGGATGGATATCTATCTAACTCGTTTTGGCTGATCGTGATACCTAGATATGATAGATTGAATTAAGTGATGATCATGTTTCTGCACTTTCATACCTCTTTTCACATAAGGGATCAATCAAAACAGTGAGGCTGTTCAATTTTGTCAGGGGGTATTCATGCCTAACATAACGTTACTGGACACCTACACTTTTTTTTAAATTGAAGTTGTCCTGTAATTAATCTTGATGTATGTTCAATTAAAAAGACAAGTTGAGAGTATAATTGAAAGTATTGCTTGCTCCTGGTGAGTGTCCCGGAGAAAGATGCAAGCCGTAATGTGCCGTGGCAGGAGGGATACATCAAGTCACTTAATCCGAAGTTGACCTCATCCACTTTAGGAAAAAGAGACACCATTACTTTTTTTCCCTTCTAAATGACATGGAGGGAAGGAAGGAAGACGCTGACAGACAGGAAGGTATATAGTGGTGGTAATATCTCGCTATTACCACTATGTAAATGCGGGGCAGGGTCATTATAATGACTCGTTAAGTATCAATCGACGGTTTTATAGTCAATTAGTATGTTTCTAAGGTTCTCCTCCTATGGACGCTGTATTTAGAATTTATTTCCATGGTGCTCAAAAATTGTTGTGAGAATAAATAAGGTTCCACAACCTTGATGTAGCTACAGTATAGCAGTTTTCGGGTGACAAGTTGTATATTAGGAATATTTGAAAGTGCTTTGTGTCTTTTCTAGTAAGTGCCTGTTCTACCAGCACATGATCAAAATGGACAACAGACTGAGCGTATGCCTAACATCCAAGTTCTTAACCACGGCTAAAGCATCAGCCCACAACAAAGTACTATCAGGTCTCAGTACCCTTTTCCTCCCCTCCCAAAGGAAAACAAAGAATGAAAAATACACCAAATAAACGAACTGTGCACAGTCAGCTCAATTGCTAATGGCGAGTCATGCTTGATTTCGGCGGGCAGCCATTTCAAACTTAACAACAACAGCGACATATGTGTTCAAGGAAGGGGAAACAAAGCAATTTCAGAAGTCTTTTGAGCCCAGCCTGTGATGGTCCAGTAGCCGTGTTTCGTGTTTGTTGTCGGCCGGGGAAAAAAAATAGTAAGGGAAACAGAGAGAATGAGAGAGGACGGAAGGCAACGGGAGCATGAGGAGTAGTTTCTGCTGCATGGGTGATCTGAGTCACGATTTGGCAGGCTGTGGCATTGTGTTCTGTGGCATATGGCTGCCCCGGTAGGATTACACCAACAAAATTACTGGCCTCATGATCCACCAGGAACACCAGCCCAGCTTGACCAGGTAGCATAGATAACATAGTTTAGCTACGTCGTATGGCTATCATTATGACTGAGTCAATTAGAATGGAATACATACTGTATCTTCAAGACTGGATTGAGGAGGAGGTTTAGCGTCCAGATGCACGAATTTAGCATCTAGATGCAGGACGTTAAATTACTCACACCTTGGGTTATTTTACCAAGATATCATGGTTTGAAAAAGTGGTCTTTCATGAACTATGCAGGTAGTGAATATTACTGCTCAATGATGTTTCTCCACCCAGGCATATTAGCTGTCGTCATTGTGTCAGCTACTGGGGATCCTAATAAAATTATAATTCACATTGATGACGCAAGAGGCATTCGCAGCCAGAAGATCACATTTCTGCTAATGAGAATTTAATCTATTGATTTACCCAGAATGGAGAATATCACATTATGCTGTTGATGATTTACAAGTACGCCAGAATACGTCATAAAGTCAATAACACTGCCAAGGAGACTTGCATGAGAAAATTAAGTAGCTACTCATACCGGAGAAGAAAACAATTATTTGCACTCAATTAGCATGGCTCCCACGCTCGGTGGAGAACCAACCTCAGTACAATACCAACATCTGACATCTATTCAACACGGGCCATGCCTGTCAGCCAGAGAACAAAAATGAGTCTAATTCACCACAGCGTCAATGGCTCACACTACTCCTTCGAAGAAAAAAAAATATATATATATATTATTTCAAAACGGTGCATCATGCGCATGGAATACAATGATAAACAACTACCTCGTATTTTTGTCATATGCCAATGCCCATGACTTGGCCTGCATATTGAACACAAACAGTACCAGGATGGATGCGGCGAAGCTAACTGCTAAACTAATGTTTTTGCTTATAGTTTGTCAACCTTGGTCTCTCCCCACCCTTTAGATCTCAATCTCCTGTTTGCTTAGCCATTAAAATTGATTTCTGACACATTGGCTGTTGACAGTGGCTGGGGAGAAGGAGGGTACTGTAGCAAGGCCTCTCTGTGTTAGTTTCTCTCTCTGTATTTCTCCCTTTTCTCTCCCTCTCCTTCTCTTTCCCTCTCTCTCTCTGACACGTCACGCTGGAGGTGGCTTGGAGTGAGGTAGCTAGGCCTCTCAGTTAGTCTTTCCTGTATCAAGGTACATTTGAGGTTTCTTACATTACCATGTTCTCGCAGATAGAGAAAATATGATTGGTCTTATTTACAGTTCTGTTGTGTAATTAAAATGGTGTTTAATTAACCCACCGGGCGATAAATGAAAATGCCAAATGTCTGCCAGCACAACAGTGTAACGCTTTTACTAGGTTGAGACCTTTTCCCCAAAGTGGGACATAAACTATTAGCTCTGTGCTCGTCTGGTTAATTTGGAACAGGCTATGAGGGAAGGGTGGCATAAGGATACGTCAAGAGTATCTATCTTGTGACAGTCTATTTTGCATGGGGACTGGCTGGAAGGCACTGTTTTCTGAGAAATGGTTTTGTTCAATTCTAAGGACTACTGCAATGCTAGAGCTTCAAAACCCCTATAAAATATTTTAGCAATACCCTATTCATTACAGTATTTTCTCTTCCTCATTTAATTAATTTATATGAAGTTTTCCACCAACTCAGGGCTACATACTGGCACCCTGCCTACCTCGCTGCAACCGATACAGTAAGAAAAGGCAATAAAGGGAGAAATACATTATGATTAAGTGCATGCTGACAATTTTTTCCTCTCTCTTTTCATAACATTCTGAGAAAAAATACTGCTGGGTCTGACTTGCGTTGTACATTAATAACATTTCCTCAAATTCTAGAAAATCACGGTATTACATGAAACGGCAAGTCCGATTCTAATGCTACCTTATGGAAAGTCCCTAAATAACTCGGGCTAATCCTATCTGATGAGTGCTTTGCGGATAACTTTCACGTTGTACTTCCAAATCCCTTATGCTGTTGTGCTAAGTGCTATGTGGGATATGTGTGACCCCGGTTGCTAGGCTAGCCTACTGTCCCAATGATCTTGATTGACAAAGATCCAAAAACTAAAAATCCTATGTATTAATCTGCTTAGACGACTGTCTTTTTCCATTCATGTGACGGTTGTAGTGGTTTGTTGTATTGGCTTTCCTACCATGTAACTCTTTAGTAATTTATATCACTCATATGCCATGTAATAGTACGTCACTAAAGCCAAATCCTGTTTTGTAGGATACTAGATATGGTAATAGAGCAGGTAACAGAAATTGTCAAGGTTGTTGACTTTATTACAGTGTTTGCGTGTGAAGGAATGTGAGTACCTTTGAGAATTTTTCAGTGGTACCCACAGATACCCAAAATACACACACAAACCCCTAAACACACACTGCAACACACACACTTCTAGTGTGAGCTGCAGGCCATGCCTCAAACTTATGTGCTCTCTGTCACCTGGGGCTGCATGGAGAACTGCCCCAAAACACAAAGGAAAATGATTTAAAGTGAAATTTCACCACTGGTCTATTTCACTATGCCTTCAGAAAGCATTCATACCCTTTGACTTATTCCACAGTTTATTATGTTACAGCCTGAATTCAAAATGGATGAAATATATATAAATATATATAAAATCAGCAAAAAATGAAACGTCCTGTCTCTGTCTCACTGAGTTTATTTTCAGCAAACTTAACAAGTGTAAATATTTGTATGAACATAACAAGATTCAACAACCGAGACATAAACGGAACAAGTTCCACAGACATGTGACTAACAGAATTTGAATAATGTGTCCCTGAACAAAGGGGGGGTCAAAATCAAAAGTAACAGTCAGTATCTGCCTCTCCTCCTCAAGGACTGCACCAGATTTGCCAGTTCTTGCTGTGAGATGTTACCCCACTCTCTGACATTTCTAGGGGGAACGGCCCTAGCCCTCACCCTCCCATCCAACAGGTCCCAGATGTGCTCAATAGGATAGAGATCCGGGCTCTTCGCTGGCCCTGGCAGAACTCTGACATTCCTGTCCTGCAGGAAATCACACACAGAATGAGCAGTATGGCTGGTGGCATTGTCATGCTGGAGGGTCATGTCAGGATGAGCCTGCAGGAAGGGTACCACATGAGGGAGGGGGATGTCTTCCCTGTAACGCACAGCGTTGAGATTGCCTGCAATGACAACAAGCTCAGTCCGATGATGCAGTGATACACCGCCCCAGACCATGACGGACCCTCCACCTCCAAATCGATCCCGCTCCAGAGTACAGGCCTCGGTGTAATGCTCATTCCTTCGACGATAAACACGAATCCAACCATCACCCCCGGTGAGACAAAACAGCAACTCGTCAGTGAAGAGCACTTTTTGCCAATCCTGTCTGGTCTCCCTGTAGCGCTGTCTTAGGCGTCTCACAGTAGGGACATTGCAATTTATTGCCCTGGCCACATCTGCAGTCGTCATGCCTCCTTGCAGCATGCCTAAGGCACATTCACGCAGATGAGCAGGGACTCTGGGCATCTTCCTTTTGGTGTTTTTCAGAGTCAGTAGAAAGGCCTCTTTAGTGTCCTAAGTTTTCATAACTGTGACCTTAATTTCCTACCGAACGTGTCTTAATGACCGTTCCACAGATGCATGTTCATTAATTGTTTATGGTTCATTGAACAACCATGGGAAACAGTGTTTAAAACCTTTACAATGAAGATCTGTGAAGTTATTTGGATTTTTATGAATTATCTTTGAAAGTTTATGTCATACATTGCCACAACTGTTCCTGCATACCGCTGTGCAAACTCACCTCGGTCTACAGAGCAAATAAACTTTGTCTTGAATACAAGCCATGTCTAGTTATTTGCTATATTGACAGACTAATCTAATGTTTTATTGAAACATGTTTACTTGACAACAAGTTAATGTTTAAATGATACACCAACTCCCTGCATTATTTGTATTAGCAGTAAGAATGTAGCTAGTTTATCCAAATACATTTCATGAATATAACAATAAATTGATCCAGAAGTTGAAGTCAACACTTTTTTGGTTTCTGATGCAGCCGGAATCATTTAGTCACTTGTCAATAAAAAATATTATATAAAACTCCATTACACTGAGTGTACAAAACATTAGGAACACCTAGGGTCATTGCGGTGATATTTTACAGAGACACCGGCAGTCATGACTCGTGACCGCAGTGAAATCCCACGTGACCGCTGAGTCATGGTAATCTCCTCTAATGGACTCTGGACATGCACTGGTAGTACCCAACTCACTAATGACCATCCGCTAATGGCCAGGGGCATAATTTATTACCCTTGCATACATTTTACACTAAACATCTGTGTGCCCCATTTCTGAAAAGTCTGTGCACAAACAAAAATATTGAGATTTATAAACTTGGCACATGCCATATATACAATATATACACAAAAGTATGTGGACACCCCTTCAAATTAGTGGATTTGGCTATTTCAGCCACACCTGTTACTGACAGGTGTATAAAATTGAGAACACAGCTATGCAACCTCCATAGACAAACAGTAGAATGGCATTACTGAAGAGCTCAGTGACTTTCAACGTGGCGCCGTCATAGGATGCCACCTTTCCAACAAGTCAGTTCGTCAAATTTCTGTCCTGCTAGAACTGCCCCGGTCAACTGTAAGTGCTGTTATTGTGAAGTGGAAACTTCTAATTGCAACAACGGCTCAGCTGCGAAGTGGTAGGCCACACGAGCTCACAGAACAGGACCGCTGAGCGCCGAGTGCCAAGTTTCCTCGGTTGCAACACTCACTACCGAGTTCCAAACTGCCTCTGCAAGCAATGTCAGCACAGGAACTGTTCGTCGGCGCTTCATGAAATGGGTTTCCATGGCCGAGCAGACGAACACAAGCTGGTGGAGGAGCAATAATGGTCTGTGGCTATTTTTCATGGTTCGGGCTAGGCCCCTTAGTTCCAATGAAGGGAAATCTTAACGCTACAGCATACAATGATGTTCTAGATGATTCGGTGCTTCCAACTTTGTGGCAATAGTTTGGAGAAGGTCCTTTCCTGTTTCAGCATGACAATGCCTCCATTAACAAAGTGAGGTCCATACAGAAATGGTTTGTCAAGATCAGTGTGGAAGAACTTGACTGGCCTTCACAGAGCCCTGACCTCAACCCCATCGAACATCTTTGGGATGAATTTGAAAGTCGACTGCCAGCCAGGTCAAATCGCCCAAAATTAGTGCCCAACCTCACTAATGCTGTTGTGGCTGAATGGAAGCAAGTCTCCACAGTAATGTTCCAACATCTAGTGGAAAGACTTCCCAAAAGAGTGGAGGCTGTTATAGCAGCAAAGGGGGACCAACTCCATATTAATGCACATGATTTTGGAATGAGATGTTCGACCAGCAGGTGTACACATACTTTTTGTCATGTAGTGTATATGCATGTTTCACGTTATAAATCAGACCTGTTGTAAAACTGTGCACCCTTTAACGAGCATTATAACTCCGCCTGAAAAATTCCCATCATTCACCTTATATATGGGCAATAATTATTTGCTGTATACTTTAGAAGTATTGTAATTAGGCCAAGACAATATCTAAAGACAATAGTAATGGTGAACTTGACAAATGTCTTTGGAGGTGTTGGCAGAATTGTTTAGATTGTAGTGACATTTGCTGTGGCCTCTCTGAAGACAAAAACAATTGCAAAGTGTTGTGGACCTGTCAAATCATTTGAATTCAATTATCTTTTGCATTTACTTTTTTCTGAACCTAAATATGCTGTACTGCCCCGAATTCTCAAACACTGTCTGCTCAGATTTTTTTTTTACTGCAGTAGGCTACACTTACAGTCAATGTTCCCTCTAAGCTGTGCATGTGCGCAGTATCCCCAGGACTGCTGTGCAGAGTGCAGAAGAATATCAGCCCATGGAGAGAAGCACTAGATTGAACTTCACTCAACTTTCCAGAGTTTTCCCTGTTACTTAACACTATCAATGTTTCCCTTTACTGTGGCAATTGTGATCGAATCAACTCAATATTACCCACTTTCAATGCAACATACTGAAACAAAAGGAACTATGCAATAGATTTTGTTGTAGCCAGAACACATCTGAGTAGGATTCTATACTCGACACAGACCAGTGCGGCATAAGCAGTCAGAGTTGCAGTAGGCCTATATGCAAATAGACCATTGCCATATATGGATCTGTGACATTTACTTTGAACTGGACTGTGTTTACAGCTGTGGTGATTAGTAGATGAGCTTGTTTTGAGATCAAAGCAAGAGCTGCATGTAGCCACATGTGCACATTTTTTTCACAGTGAGTTATTATCCCAGTTGTAGATCATTTGTAGTCAGCAATAGGGGAGTGATTGCCTCTTACAAGAGAACAAAATGTGTACCTTTCTAGACAACTTTGAAAAGCAAGTCAGGTAAAGAGCTTTGTTTTGTCTTAAAGGGGCAGTGTTGTATTTTGACAGGTTTGAATAATCTTAGTCGCCAATAGGCAGAGGGTCGTAAAATTTGTCTGATTTAATAATGGTATGGGGAAAACAATGCATTTTAATTATAAAGTGGTTTCTTGAATCAAACAACACAAAAACATTTTAGTGGTAGCCTACACACTTCAATGTTCACCTGTTAAATTCTACTTAAACCGCAGTCCCTTTTGGAGAGCAAAAACTTTAAATTATAATGGCCTATCTAATAGGCCCAATTAAATGAGAGATGCTAATGGATCATTTGTTGTATGTCTACTTCGGGAACTCATCATGGCCATAAAAGCAGAGGAATGTATTCTGCAATGGTTATGATCTACGGTACCAGTCAAAAGTTAGGACTCACTCATTCAAGGGTTTTTCTTTATTTTTACTATTTTCTACACTGTAGAATAATAGTGAAGACATCAAAACTATGAAATAGCACACATGGAATCAAGTAGCAACAAAAGAAGTGTTTAACAAATTAAAATATGTTATATTTTAGATTCTTCAAAGTAGTCACCCTTTGCCTTGATGACAGCTTTGTACACTCTTGGCATTCTCTCAATCAGCTAGATGAGGTAGTCACCTGGACTGCTTTTCCAACTATCTTGAAGTTCCCACATATGCTGAGCACTTGTTGGCTCCTTTTCCTTCACTCTGCAGTCCAACTCATCCCAAACCATCTCAATTGGGTTGAGGTCGGGTGATTGTGAAGGCCAGGTCATCTGATGCAGCACTCCATCACTCCCCTTCTTGGTCAAATAGCCCTTACATAGCCTGGAGGTGTGTTTTGGGTCATTGTCCTGTTGAAAAACAAATGATAGTCCCACTAAGCACAAATCAGGTGGGATGGCGTATCACTGCAGAATGCTGTGGTAGCCATTCTGGTCAAGTGTGCCTTGAATTCTAAATAAATCACAGACAGTACCACCAGCAAAGCACTATCGCACCTCCTCCATGTTTCACGGTGGGAACCACACATGTAGAGATTATCAGTTCACCTACTGTGTCTCACCAACACAAGGCTGTTGGATCCAAAAATCTCAAATTTGGACTCATCAGACCAAAGGACAGATTTTCACCGGTCTAATGTCCATTACTCGTGTTTCTTGGCTTTAGCAAGTCTCTTCTTATTATTGGTGTCCTTTAGTAGTGTTTTCTTTGCAGCAATTCAACCATGAATGCCTGATTCACCCAGACTCTTCTGAACAGTTGATGTTGAGATGTGTCTGTTACTTGAACTCTGTGAAGCATTTAAATTGGGCTGCAATCTGAGGTGCAGTTAATTGCCGATTTCTGAGGCTGGTAACTCTAATGAAGTTATCATTTGCAGCAGAGGTAACTCTGGGTCTTCCTTTCCTATGGCGGTCCTCATGAGAGCAAGTTTCATTATATTGTCTACTTGAGAAATGTAACATTACAGTATTCAGACATACTATACAAACATCAATGGAAAAGGTGAACCGTCTCTTCTACCATTAAACTGCGCTTTGGGTCAGATCACATAGAGCAAAATACTTTAGGCTAATGAGAGATGGGACAAATGGTAGCCTATCCTAACTTGTTGTCGGCCTATAGGCTATTTCCCGAGTATGAAACCCTCACAGTCAGAAAAGGTGAGGAATTTATTCTGCAATGATCATAGAAATTAAATAAATAACAGGAAATAGATGTCTATTTTTTTAACCATCTCAATTCATTTATATTTTTTTTATTTCACTTTATTTAACCAGGTAGGCCAGTTGAGAACAAGTTCTCATTTACAACTGCGACCTGACCAAGATAAAGCAAAGCAGTGTGACAAAAACAACAACA
The DNA here is from genome assembly GCF_965601325.2 of Salmo salar. Lineage (NCBI taxonomy): Eukaryota > Metazoa > Chordata > Actinopteri > Salmoniformes > Salmonidae > Salmo > Salmo salar. Next base: position 66,561,792 of record NC_138308.1, read on the forward strand.
CAGAGTTACACATGGGATAAACAAACATAGTCAATAACACAATAGAAACATCTGTATACAGTGTGTGCAAATTAAGTAAGGAGGTAAGGCAATAAATAGGCCATTGTGGCTGTCACGTCCTGACCAGCAGGTGGAGTAGGTGTACAAGTGTTGGTCAGGGCGTGGCAGAAGAAGTTGGGTTTTCTTTGTTCTGTCTAGGTTGGGTGTTTCTATGTAGAGGTAATTGGGGTGGACTTCCAATTGAAGGCAGCTGTGTGGTGTTGCCTTTGATTGGAAGTCCTATATTAGTTGGGTGTGTTTGTCTGTGTTTGTGGGGAATTGTTGTGAGCACTGCTTTTTTTTTTTTTGTTTAGCCTGCTGCACTGTCATTTCGTGAGTACTGTTCATTGTTTTGTTTATTGGTTTTTTCAGTGATGCTTTACTCCTTTTTTTTAAATGAAAATATGAGCATCCATATTCCCGCTGCGCCTTGGTCGTCCTTTCAACAGCACCATGGATTATGTGACAGTGGCAAAGTAATTACAATTTAGCGGTTAACACTGGATAGATGTGCAGATGAGGATGTGCAAGTAGAAATACTGGTGTGCAAAAGAGCAGAAAAACAAAAACAAATATGGGATGAGGTAGGTATTTGGTTGGATGGGCTATTTACAGATGGGCTGTGTACAGATGCAGCGATCGGTAAGCTGCTCTGAGAGCTGATGCTTAAAGTTAGTAAGGGAGATATGTCTCCAACTTCAGTGATATTTGCAATTCGTTCAAGTCATTGGCAGCAGAGAACTGGAAGGAAAGGCGACCAAAGGAGGTGGCTTTGGGGATGACCAGTGAAATATACCTGCTGGAGCGAGGACCAGCCAACGAGAGCATACAGGTCACAGTGGTGGGTAGTATATGGGGCTTTGGTGACAAAACAGATGGCATTGTGAAAGACTACATCCAATTTTCTGAGTTGAGTGTTAGAGGCTATTTTGTAAATGACATCGCGAAAGTCAAGGATCGGTAGGATAGTCAGTTTACGAAGGCATGTTCTCACTAACGCAAATGATTGCATCTTATTATATTTATACCTGTTTTTTTTGTTATGAATAAGGGTGTAATCATATATTCCCCAGTTGCACAAGGCTACTATTAGGCTTTTGCTTTCTTGCAATGCAATACTTCAACCACTAGAAACAGTGCGTACGCATGGTCTAAAGTCTGTGGGAGGATAAGCACAATGTCACATATTTTGTCCCTCTAACCACTCTGACATCTGTCATCAAAACAGTATCATGCTTTTAAAACTCAACTCACTCTCATTGATCAATTTGAAGAAAGAAGTTCAATAACAGGTTGGAAAACATGTTCATTGTGGATGTTGTTTCAAAGCCTAAAATAACGTAATGGAAAGTGCTTTCTAGGGTGATAAATTCAAAACACCCATATGCATAGGGATTTATATGAGCCCAAGACAGAAAAAAAAAAACGGAATTAAAATAATAATTGTGCCATTATAAGATACATAGCCTACTGCATTATACTCAATGCAGATTTTTTTTTAATGATTTAAATGTATTTGGTACGTAATTGGTCTTGCCTATACTCCTAAATTAAATGATTTTTATGAATCATCTTTGAGTGTGGACTGTATTATTACACACACTGGATGGGCTGGTTACCTTATGCTACTCTCCAAAGGTTCTATCCATGAGTTTGGGAAAGAACTTATAGGTAGGTCTAGGCAAGGGATGGGCAACTGGCGGCCCGAGTCCTCCCTTTTGTAGGCACACGGACCAATTTCACAAAAATTAAATTAAATTGGAGGTATGGATGTGGGTATGCAGCCCCATGAGCCACTGCGGCCCCTCATGATGAGTTCCGTTTTTGTGGCTCCCACCCCCATCAAAGTTGCCCATCCCTGGTCTAGGCCAGGGATTCACAAACTTGGAGAACATCCCGCGCCCCCCCTGCGCGCATAGACCACGTCTTTTTCTATGGGCACAAGCACTGTTCATGACACAAACTGTTCACAACCCTCTTGTTGGTGGAGAGAATTTTGCAATTTTATTTCAAGCAATTATACACAATTTGTCATGTGGTGCAAAGCACATTTTGCAGTTTAAAAGCAAATTTTCTTGCAATACTATACATTTTGCCATGTCTAATGTTTGTTGTGTATTTTGAGTGACAAAAAAATTTGTGCCTGGCCTCCCGAGTGGTGCAGCAGTCTAAGACACTGCATCACAGCACTAGAGGCATCACTACAGACCCGGGTTAGATCTCGGGCTGTATCCCAACCGGCTGTGATCGGGAGTCCAATAGGGCGGCGCAAAATTGGCCCAGCGTCATCCGGGTTTAGGGGAGGGTTTGGCCGGGAGGCGCTTTACTTGGCTCATTGCGCTCTAGTGACTCTTTGTGGCTGGCCGGGTGCCTGCAGGCAGACTTCGGTCGTCAGTTGAATGGCGTTTCCTCCAAAACATTGGTGCGGCTGGCTTCTTGATTAAGCAGGCGTGTGCAAAAAAGCGTGGTTCAGGGGAAGCAGGCGGGTGCTAAGAAGCGTGGTTTCGGGGGACGCATTACTCGAACTTCGCCTCCCGAGCCCGTTGGGGAGTTGCAGCAAGGAGACAAGATCAAAATTGGGGACAAAGAGGGGGGTAAAATACAAAAAATAAATAAACATAAATGAGTGACAAAAAAATTACAACAATATCTATGGGCTAAAAAACCTAGATAAGAAAACATTAGCTGACATGGGCTAGTTGATTTCTGAAGTTATAAATAGCTCTCTAAGGTATGCAATGACTGTAATGACAAGAGGAACTGATGATGCGCTACCCGATTTCGAATTTGCACCTTGTGCATTCTACTATTACAACTTTCAACAGAAAGTTTAAAGCCGGACTGTGTTCCATTATTATTTATTTTTTTCATTTGGGAGGTGGGGGACCCCCGTGCCGCCCTTGCTGACCCGTCGCAGCCCCCCTAGGGGGCATGTCCACAGTTTGGGAACCACTGGTCTAGGCAACGCTGTTGGTTCATTGATTGTGCAGAGCAGCTAACAGAGTTATTCTACAATTATAGTCCATTATTTTGAATAGCCTAGTAATAGGCAATTTTTTATATTTTCCTAATTAATAGGCTGACACATTACCTTTAGCTACACAATATCTCACCACAAGCCATATCCTTCATTAGATTTCATGCACCAGCTGTTGTTTACAAATATACATAGATCGCCGCTGTCCTATCCTGCCGATACAGCTTAAAACCCGCCAGCTGCATGTTATTCATGTCGTCGTTCAGCCACGACTCAGTTAAACATAAGATATTACATTTTTTTATATCCCGTTGGTAGGATATACGTGATCATAGTTTGTCTATTTTATTATCCAATGATTGAACGTTGGCTAATAGGACCGATGGTAAAGGCAGATTATGTGGATGAGGGTAAATCCCGTCTGAAGTAAATCCTTCGCGTCTGACTTGTTAAACATATGTATGAAACATATGTACAAGAGCTAGCAATATCTATACCACAATGCAGTTGTGAGCATACTAGGTATTCTATATTAATCAATCAAATTTATTTTTATATAGCCCTTCGTACATCAGCTGATATCTCAAAGTGCTGTACAGAAACCCAGCCTAAAACCCCAAACAGCAAGCAAAGCATGTGAAAGAAGCACGGTGGCTAGGAAAAACTCCCTAGGAAAAACTCCCTAGAAAGGCCAAAAACCTAGGAAGAAACCTAGAGAGGAACCAGGCTATGAGGGGTGGCCAGTCCTCTTCTGGCTGTGCAGGGTGGATATTATAACAGAACATGGTCAAGATGTTAAAATGTTCATAAATGACCAGCATGGTCAAATAATAATAATCATAGTAGTTGTCGAGGGTGCAACAAGCACGTCCGGTGAACAGGTCAGGGTTCCATAGCCGCAGGCAGAACAGTTGAAACTGGAGCAGCAGCACGGCCAGGTGGACTGGGGACAGCAAGGAGTCATCATACCAGGTAGTCCTGAGGCATGGTCCTAGGGCTCAGGTCCTCCGAGAGAAAGACAGAAAGAGAGAATTAGAGAGAGCATATTTAAATTCACACAGGACACCGGATAAGACAAGAGAAATACTCCAGATGTAACAGACTGACCCTAGCCCCCTGACACATAAACTACTGCAGCATAAATACTGGAGGCTGAGACAGGAGGGATCAGAAGACACTGTGGCCCCATCCGATGATACCCCCGGACAGGGCCAAACAGGCAGGATATAACCCCACCCACTTTGCCAAAGCACAGCCCCCACACCACTAGAGGGATGTCTCCAACCACCAACTTACCGTCCTAAGACAAGGCCGAGTATAATCCCACAACGATCTCCGCCATGGCACAACCCAAGGGGGGGCGCCAACCCAGACAGGAAGACCACGTCAGTGACTCAACCCACTCAAGTGACGCACCCCTCCCATGGACGGCATGGAAGAACACCAGTAAGCCAGTGACTCAGCCCCTGTAAAAGGGTTAGAGGCAGAGAATCCCAGTGGAAAGAGGGGAACCGGCAAGGCAGAGACAGCAAGGGCGGTTCGTTGCTCCAGCCTTTCCGTTCACCTTCACACTCCTGGGCCAGACTATACTTAATCATAGGACCTACTGAAGAGATAAGTCTTCAGTAAAGACTTAAAGGTTGAGACTGAGTCTGCGTCTCTCACATTGGTAGGCAGACCATTCCATAAAAATGGAGCTCTATAGGAGAAAGCCCTACCTCCAGCCGTTTGCTTAGAAATTCTAGGAACAATTAGGAGGCCTGCATCTTGTCACCGTAGCGTACGTGTAGGTATGTACGGCAGGACCAAATCGGAAAGATAGGTAGGAGCAAGCCCATGTAATGCTTTGTAGGTTAGCAGTAAAACCTTGAAATCAGCCCTTGCCTTAACAGGAAGCCAGTGTAGGGAGGCTAGCACTGGAGTAATATTATACTACAACATCAGTCTAACTGAATAGGGATGTTGTGTTGGTTTAATGTTCCAGAATGTTCTTCAGCTGGTGAACCTTGTCTTGTGTTGGGTCATGGCAGCGGGTTTAGCAGGCTTTGGCGCTGTGGCGATGTTGGCAGGGATGTTGAGTTTGGGGAGCTGTGACTCTGGCTCCTTGTATACAACTCTCTGGTCCTTTCTTTGCTCCACAGTCAGGTGGACAAGCCTCTCCCTGAAGTAGTGGGTTCTGGGCTCGTACACCTTCTTCACCACCCACCTCTTGCAGAAGATTTGTTTGTACTGCAAGTCTCCTGGAAAGACACGAAGACTGATCATGTGTATGTGTAAAACATGAAGGCTGATCACGAGGATGTGTGACCATACAAGAAACTATTGCATTGACGATACCAGTTTTGCAATATTTTTTTCCATGCCAAAAATTAAAACACGAAGCAGACCGTGCAGACTATTTGTTCCTTTAAAAACCTGCTGTATGTAAAACATTGTGTGCTTTAGCTTGGAAAATAAAAACATGTGACTCTGGGTGACAACATAAGGATGTTTGTTTCCAACAATAGGGCTGTTTTCCTAAAGAAGTTAAATCCGCTTGGTGTTTTGTTTCCTTGCCATGTCACTAACGAGTATCGCGATACTGGCATCATCCCGGCCCTACAAGAAAACATGTTCATCTGCAAACAAAAAAGGGTACAGTAGACTGGGGTGTGTGTTTTGTTACACTGAGTCAATAATGGGACATTGAGACGGGCTGTTAGCAACAATGTGAAAGGTTTGAGGGGGTCTTGACAGTATAGTTCTGTATTGTTGTGTATGAGCACCTACAGTTGTGCTGTTGAGTAGACCAGTACTGTCAACAATAGAGGAAACATAGAGTATACTATACTCTACTATACTCCTCCATGCCAAATATCTGCAAGGGTGTGAAAAGTTTGAGGAGCACTTGGCTTATAGACATTTTATTGTATTGGTGATTTTCTTTTCTCGAGGGTATTGTGCTTTCATAAATACCTTTGGCTGTCCCGGCTTTTTTTCGAGTCTGATTATGTTGAGCTTGAGCTTGTTCCCAGCTGAAAGCTTTCATCCAATGGGTCTACTATTAAAGATGGTGGAGAGGTTGTCATCATCAGCAGCAGGATTAGTCTGTAGGACACAGTAATTAGTCAGTGATTAGCCAATATTTGACTACTCTGTCCCCATCAATACACACTCAAAAAAGGTACTATATCCACCTCATGTCAATAGATCATGCATACTAACCTTCACACACAGTACCCACATCTAACAGACACTAGTCAGTCACCCACACCATCCCCTCCTTGCTAATACCTCCTTTTCTGCATGAACAATCAATTAATCTTCCATAATACAGAGAAAACTACAGTAGAAGTTGTAGCCTACTTGTAAATACAACAAGAAGGACCATGTTTATGCTTAGCTCCTGTATATGTGTTTGTTAATCATATAATCATGGGAGATTTAGAAAGATGACTTACACTAGTTCCTGGTGCTGAGCTTGATGTTGATGCTGCTGCAGATGTTGATTGAATCGGACTCTAAATAGAACTCCTAGCCACGTTTGCCTCTGCGGTAGTTAGTTAGCTAGCTAGCTAATGGTTAGATACGGTCCGGTAGGCTGCAGGTAATGTAACCTAACAAAGCTAACGTTAGCTTGCAAACTTAAAAATCACATCGCCAGGCTAATTACATTGATTTGTTCTGGAATGTCAGCAAGCATATTAAAGCTAGTGAGCTCGATTTTGGTTTACATAAACAGATGTAGTTCACTAGCTAGTTAGCTACGTTGCCTCAGCTCGATTTATTTTCTGCTGCACTGATGTTGGCCGATGGATGCCTTCCTCTTTGAAGTGAAGGGGTAAATCGATGGAATAGCATGACTTTTCAACGTTTAGTGACCTGGCATCCCCATCCGTTGAGACTTCAGTTCAGTTTCAAAATCCCCTGGTTGAAAGTGCTGGCTATAAACAGACTTTTTCATATTTCTCCAGATCAACTGGATACACCTTCACTGGGGCAATACTATGTCCTGAAATCGCTATGAATTCTGGATATTGCGGTTTGCTTACAACCAGGAAATGTAGATGGCCGGTTTCTACCGGTGAGATGCAGAAACTGTCTGTCGTATTTGCGTGCACAGTAGTGAGCAAATTATTGATTTTTATGAGAATTGTTAATAACATATTAGTGCCTTCTGAAAGTATTCATACCCCTTGACTTTTTCCACTTTTTGTTGTGATACAACCTGAATTTAAAATGGATTGAATTGAGATTTTTTTATATACTGGCCTACACACATTACCCATAATGTAAAAGTAGAATTATGTTTTGGTATTTTTTTTAAACAAATTAATAAAAATTAAAGGCTGAAATGTTTTGATTCAATAAGTATTCAACCCTTTTGCAGGTAGCCCAGTGGTTTGAGCATTGGGCCAGTAACCGAAAGGTTGCTGGATCAAATCCCTGAGCTGACAAGGTGAGTTCCACAGGTGAATGTTCATTAATTGTTTATGGTTCATTCAACAAGCATGGGAAACAGTGTTTAACCCCATTACAAAGTTATTTGGATTTTTACGAATTATCTTTGAAAGACAGGGTCCTGAAAAAGGGACATTTTTTTTTTTTTCTGAGTTTGCAAAGTATTGACTAAGGGGTGTGAATACTTATGTAAATTAGATATTTCTGCATTTCATTGTCAATAAATTAGCAAAAATGTCTAAAAACATGTTTTCAGTTTGTCATTATGGGGTATTGTGCGTAGTTGGTTGAGAAAGAAAAAACACAACAAATTGTGGAGTAAGTCAAGGGTATGAATACTTTGTGAATGCACTGTACATGATAAATATTACCACACTACAGAGCTGGTTGACTTTGACCTGTACAGCCAAAGCCCCTGGCTCTGCCCGAATGGGCATCGTCATGGACTGCAAACCCTGATGGGTGATTAATGCTTGAATAACACACTGGGTGAGAGGGGAAGGAAAGAGAAATTGGCATATCAACAATTCAGAGATTAAATACATGTACAAAAGTTTAGGGTCACTTAGAAATGTCCTTGTTTTTGAAAGAAATGCTAATTTTTTGGTCCGTTAAAATAACTTCAAATTGATCAGAAATGCAGTCTAGACATTGTTGTAAATGACTATTGTAGCTGGAAATGGCAGATTTTTTAATGGAATATCTACGTACAGAGGCCCGTTATCAGCAACCATCACTCCTGTGTTCCAATGTCACATTGTGTTAGCTAATCCACGTTTATGATTTTAAAAGGCTAATTGATCGTTAGAAAACCCTTTTGCAATTATGTTAGCACAGCTGAAAACATGTTGTTCTGATTAAAGAAGCAATAAAACTGGCCTTCTTTAGACTAGTTGAGTATCTGGAGCATCATTGTGGGCAAAAGAACACAGAAACTGGTCAGATGACTCTACCTAGTAGGCCAGCATCCAGAGTTGCCTCTTCACTGTTGACAATGAGACTGGTGTTTTGCGGGTACTATTTAATGAAGCTGCCAGTTGAGGACTTCTGAGGCGTCTGTTTCTCAAACTAGACACTCTAATGTACTTGTCTTCTTGCTCAGTTGTGCACCAGGGCCTCCCACTCCTCTTTCTATTCTGGTTAGAGCCAGTTTGCACTGTTCTGTGAGGGGAGTAGTACACAGCATTGTACCAGATCTTCAGTTTCTTGGCAATTTCTCGCATGGAATAGCTTTAACGGTAGTGTATTTCTTTTCATAGATTATTATTTGTGTTTTAGGTTTTTGACTAAAGTCCAAGTACTAATTGTCACAATTTTGTCACAAACAGAATTCTACCCACAGAATTATTTATCTCCTCCAATTATTTGTTTATTTGTTTACCTGTTGTGATAATGCTCTCTAATTGACTGGGACTACCTCATGTCATACCAGTTGGAAAACCCCTCTGCACTGGATCTGATTTAATTGAATATGATTTCCAATTTAAACTCCAGTATTCATAACGTGCTCTGAAAAACACACACTTGAAAGCCTAAAAGTGCAGGTCAAGATCACCCGTATGACAGGATCAATCAATTATAGGCTAGGTATTGTCAGTTACTTTCTACATTTTCCTTTTAAACCCATTACTGAAATGGGGCCTCTTGAAACATGTTGGATATGGCATTTGAAAATAAATAAATAACATGCTAAATGGCTCTCGGGTGCTCTTGAAACGTTTTAACACTGTTTCCATAATGCATTTGCAGGTTTGTTTATTATTCATATCATCATAAATCGACGATCATCAGTGTGTGCTTAAGTGCCTGGGCACGTCCATTTACCTTAATACGATTTGGGCTAGCTGCTCCATGATTGTTCAGGGCTCTGCGTCACTTTCTACAGCCCATTAGTGCATTAACCACTAGGCACTAGGTAGGTAACCAAGTTATTCCATTTCCGGATAAAGTTTCATCACAAAACTAGCTGTTGTATGTGTCTGTATGTTACTTCACAGTTTTTGTGTTACCTTGTTTTTAGAGATGATTTCCAATCTAGCTCTTATATGTTGTATATATTGGAAAAATAGATTATATTTCTATGGTTATAACTACCTACAATATTTTAAATAAAAACAAATGAGCCAGAAGGGTGATATATCATTTTGAATGTGGAGGAAGACTTACCTTGCCTATTTTTAATAGGCAGTGTTTGCCTGTGGTGTCTATTTGGAAGTGTTTTTTTTCTCCAGGCTCAGGTCCCATGTTGCTTTCGCTCTGCTGCTATTTGACTAAGGTTTTGTCCATCATACCTTTATTAGTTTAGATAGCAACTGATGTGCTGGAAATGAGTAAGAAACAGATACTGGAAAGGTCATGAGTCAAATTAAAATCTGAATCTATTTGTTTCTGTTAATGATATTGCTTGGTGTTTTTGAATTATTTATGGGTGAGCTGAGCTGTACCTTTCTGACTAGTTATTGACAGACTATCCAAGGACCCATATAGTGGTAACTGCCAACTTAATGGAAACACTTGAGTAAATGAGGGATGCAAAGTATATTGAAAGCAGGTGCATCCACACAGGTGTGGTTCCTGAGTCAAGTAATTAACATCATGCTTAGGGTCCTGTATAAAAATGCTGGGAAGGCCATTATTTTGGCTACCATGGCCATGCCCCCATAGGATGACAATGCCCCCATCCACAGGGCATGAGTGGTCACTGAATGGCTTCATGAACATGAAAATGATGTAAGCCATGGCCGTCACCAGATTTCAACCGAATTGAACACTCAGGGAGATTCTGGAAGGGTGCCTGAGTCAACGTTTTCCACCACCATCAACAAAACACCAAATGCTGGATTTTTTTGTGGAAGACTGGTTTTGCAACCATCCAATAGAGTTCCAGATACTTGTAGAATCTATTCCAAGGTGCATTGAAGCTGTTCTGGCTCACGGTGGCCCAACACCCTATTAAGACACTTTATGTTGGTTTTTCCATTATTTTGAAAATAAATACGAATGAATTACATAAAATAATAACATGAATCAATTCATTAGGCTCTAATATCTCCTTCGCATAGAGTTAATCAGGCTGTTGATTGTGGCCTGTGGAATGTTGTCCCATTCCTCTTCAATGGCTGCACGAAGTTTCTGGATATTGGCGGGACCTGTAACACGCTGTTGTACATGTCACTCCAGAGCATCTCAAACATGCTCAATGGGTGACATGTCTGGCCAGTATGCAGGCCATGGAAGAACTGGGACATTTTCAGCTTCCAGGAATTGTGTACAGATCCTTGCGACATGGGGCCGTGCATTATCATGCTGAAACATGAGGTGATGGCGGTGGATGAATGTCATGACAATGGGCCTCAGGATCTCGTCACGGTATCGCTGTGCATTCAATTTGCCATTGATAAAATGCAATTGTGTTCGTTGTCGGTATCATATACCTGCCCATACCATAACCCCACTGCCACCATGGAGTTCACAATGCTGACATCAGCAAACCGTTCACCCACACGACCCCATACACGCTGGCTGCCATCTGCTCGGTACAGTTGAAACCGGGTTTCATTCATGAAGAGCACACTTCTCCAGCAAGCGAGTGGCCATTGAAGGTGAGCATTTGCCCACCGAAGACAGTTACAACGCCGAACTGCAGTCAGGTCAAGACCCTGGTGAGGACGATGAGCATGCAGACGAGCGACTTTCTGAAATGGTTTCTGATAGTTTGTGCAGAAGATCTTCAGTTGTGTATACCAACAGTTTCATCAGTTGTGCGGGTGGCTGGTCTCAGATGATACCGCAGGTGAGAAAGCTGGATGTGGAGGTCCTGGGCTGGCGTGGTTACACGTGGTCTGGGGTTGTGAGGCCGGTTGGATGTACTTCCAAATTCTCTAAAATGAAGTTGGAGGTGGCTTTTGGTAGAGAAATTAACATTTAATTCTTTGGCAACAGCTCTAGTGGACATACCTGCAGTCAGCATGCCAATTGCACGATCCCTCAAAACTTGACATCTGTGACATTGTGTTGTGTGACAAAACTATACATTTTGCATTTCAGCTTCTTGATGTGCCACACCTGTCAGGTGGATGTATTATCTTGGGAAAGGAGAAATGTTCACTAGCAGGGATGTTAACAAATTTGTGTAAGAAATTTAAGAGAAATACGTTTTTTTTGAGTATGGAATATTTCTGGGATCTTTTTATTTCAGCTCATGAAACATGGGACCAACACTTTACATGTTGCACTTATATTTTTGTTCAGTGTAGTTCAGTCTTGTCAAAACTACATCTCTGCAGCAAAACCACCTATCTTGTCTGAAAAAATCCTATACATTCCCCCCCTTTTTTTTACACCATTCCCCCTGTTGATATAGGGCCCTCAAACTCAACTCTGAACCTCAAATCCAGTTCCACTGCATTTTTTTATTGTTCCCCTCTAATCAAGGTCTGATTTAGACCTTGGACAGCAGGTGTGTGCAATTAATTATCAGGTAGAACAGAAAACCAGCAAGTTCCGGACCTCGTAGGGTATGAGTTGAGTACCCCGGATATAGTGTACCATTAGGTGAAGAATAGGGAGATGTCAATTTGTGGAGTGTTTCTTTGGAAAGCGTCTCTTTTTTTTCATCATGGTCTGTCACTCCGCTCCACCAGTGTATTCCACACAGCAATAATAAAATGTATCCTTTTGCTTCCTCCGGCATTTCAAAACTAAATGAACACTTTATTCTCTCCTCCCTCAGATGAAATTAAACCAATATGGCTCTTCTGCAGGATCAGGGCCTGTACGATTCCCAGCCTCAGTAAAGTGGTAATCCAAACCACAGCAGCCTGGTAGCCTTACAGCTTCTCTTCATAAACTGAGCCTTTCAATTGTAAAAGAGTTCTCTCTCTCTCTCTCTCTCTCTCTCTCTCTCTCTCTCTCTCTCTCTCTCTCTCTCTCTCTCTCTCTCTCTCTCTCTCTCTCTCTCTCTCTCTCTCTCTCTCTCAACTTTTGCTAGACACCATTCCTGAATGGATAAACACAGAACTGAATTTGTGCATCGTATTCCAAATGAGACAGGATGGCTGGTTGGAGGGTCAATCTCCTGGGATCTTATTTGCCTGTAATTGAATTCCAAGGGTCAGATCAAATGCATTGCTCTCCTCTGACAGCTCAAATAACCTCTTAGGGAGCAGGGGAGAAACCTAAGGAGATTCCCTTAGGGTGAAGGAAATATTAAATCTGATGGATCTAATATAGGGAGTGAATAAACATGTTTAGGTGTCTTTTTACCTCACCAAGGAGTTGTTAGGTCAGCTCGAATTGATGGATAGCATAATCGAGGATGACTTGAGATTCAACTCAAGATGCAGACTGCTAAAACCCTAGTGTCTGTGTGTGTGAGTGCATGTGTATGTGTGGTAATGTGTCCGTGAATGTATCTATGTGTAAGTGTTTGTACGCGAATGTGTGATGCTAAATGTTGTTGTGGGAGTTTGTTGAATCAATTTCCCTCCATTCATTAAGGGCTCCACTCTGTAGATACATTCTCTCCCATGCCTCTGTGTACGTTTGATCCCTTAAAACCCAGGGTACCGCATGATCCACCATCACCGCATCAGCCACCATCACCACCCGGCAATAGGAAATAGTACCTGGGATCAGCATCAAAATGGTGGGGGCCTTGACTTCCTGCTTGGGTGTGATGTGTAACTGTTGCCTCCCACATTAGCAAGGCCTGATCACATGGGTGAGTAGATTGGTTAAATAAAAAGCAGAGATGGGCTTTGTTGCACATTGCATCAGCGAGCTGCTCGAAGTTAATTAAACATATGAAAGCTCTGACGGTTGGTCTCAAGGTGTGTAACTAAGGCATTAAGTTTAAAAACACAATCTAATTTTAATGTTTAGAACAAGATCTCTTGTTTTCTCTATCGGCCTTGACAGACACTGAACAGGCTGTTCTTTCTTTTCTCTCACAGTCACAATTAATTCCCCCTTCAGATCTTGAAGTGTGTTCCTTCCATCGCCATGTATTTTCGAAAAACATACATTTTAACCGAAGAGACCTAGCTCGGCCCCAGATCGAATAGACGACGACGCACAACATCGAAATAGGGCTGGCAGCCTCCTTTTCTTGTTCACCCCTGAAAAGCCTCCCCCTTCTGCATTAATGGCCACATGCAAGTTTAAAAGCATTCCAATCAATGAGACTGAGCTCTATAATAGGGCCCTCCTTTCAGGAAGCAGAGCTGAAATATACATTTTCATTACACGGAGCAAATTGCGGCGTGCGCGCACTCACTCGGCCACCCTGTATTAAAATCAGAGTTGCATTGCCTGTATGAGAGAGGAGAAAGAAAAGAAAAGCTGTTGAGAGGTAGCTAGTGGGAGCCAGGAAGAGAATATACTTTTTTTCTCTAGCTTGTTTTTCTTCGGTGTGCTAATAGCTGTTTAAGGTTGTGCTTGCGGTGTGTGGAAGCCATGTGGCTTGGTGATGGTGATGATGATAGACCTAGGAGGGTGTCACAGCAGAAATGACGCCTCATCATAATTGGAGTCTGAGCCTGGTTAAGACCGGGGGACTACATGCAAGCAGGTTTATTATCCAAATTATCCCCTTCGAACCATCTCGTTTCTGCTTGGCGTAACAGGAGCACATTTCAAAACACTGCCAGTACAAGAAGACATGAACAAAACATGCATTATCACAGACTGGACATGTCTGTCTCTTTTTGGTTGGGTTTCTGAGATGAAGAGAGTAACGCTCATGAGGTTTTGAACATGATTGTTAGTTACACATATGTAAACAACACCGAGCCACAACAAGGCCACAAACAAGACTCTTCAAATGCAATGTCAGTTCAACCAAACATTCAGAGACCTCCGATTTCAAATAGGGTTTTTTTGAATCCCAAATCAGACTAAACTGTGTACTCAAACAGAGACATTTGAAAACATAAAAAGTGTTGCTCTGCAGGGAGTGGAGGAAGGCTGCCATCAAACTTCTCTACAATCACTCCAGAATAGTGCCAGGTTGCTTCTTTAATTAGATAGGTGTTAGGCGATGTGAAAGCTCAGAGTGAATGTGGTATAAAGAAGTCTTCTTAAAGCCAAGGAGTATAAGAATACCTGCTGTCACCAAGTGAGAGTGTGTATGTGTGTGTGTGTGTACGTGTGTACATGTGGTGTTTTAGGAGAGGTGGCGTACTGGTTAATTATTTGACTGAAAAGAAAATCAACCCTTCAATGTCTCCACACTCCATTGAGTATGTTTTTAATGGATTTTTTCCTCCTCTTTATCTCTCTTTGTGATCCAAAAATCTCCATTAAGCATAATTATATGTGGCTGAGTTTTCAATTTCTTTACTTCTAGCAACAATTATTAATGAATCCAATTTGTAGCACTTTCAATACACTTTAGATTGCCTTTGGTAATTAATTGTCATTTAGTGCAAAATAAATTACAACTGCAATTACCATTGTGCTGTTCAAATATATACTGTAAGTGGAAAAAACTACATGTACTTAAAGGCTTGTCTCATAGACTAGACATAACATAGAAAACAAAAATTCAGGGCACTCAAATTTGTATGATATGTTATGTTTGGTATCGTTACATAAGACAGAAGCCCACTGGGCAAAAACTAGTTGAATCAACGTTGTTTCCACATCATTTCAGCATTTCGGTAGGTTTATAACCTAAAAGTCTAGCAACCCAGAGGTTGTGTGTTCAAATCTCATCACGGTCAACTTTAGCATTTTAGCTAATTAGCAACTTTGCAACGACTTACTACTTTTTAGCTACTTTGCATTATACCTAACACTTCCCCTAACCTTAATTAACCCTTTAACCTAACTCTAACTTTAGCATCAGCCTCCTATCCACTTAGCTAATGTTAGCCACAACAAATTGGAATTCGTAACGTATCATACGCATTGTAAATTCATAAAATATTGTAAGAATTGCAATTTGTAACATATCATACAAATTGTAATTCATAACTTAACACACAAAATGGATGATGGACATCCACAAATGAATATATACTGTACCAAACGTAACATATCATACTAATTTGAGTGGCCCGGATTTTCGTTTACTATGTTAGGTCTACCCCTGAGTCCAGGATATGTTATGAACTAGAGTTTTTATTCAAGGTTACATTCCCCCCTCTCTTCACAAGTTTTGGTTCAAATAAAAATTATTCTGTGAATTTGTATTTGAACCGAGCATCAATGTATGCAACAGGCTTTCTCTGAGCATGTAACCATGAGTTCAATTTCAATTATATTCCAACACACGCATTAATATACATTACCTTAACAAGTCATATATAGTGGCAGGCCCACCAGGGGTATAAGATACATCAGAGAGGCACTATGTGTATATATATGATTTACATGCTGCAGTGCCATTTCACTGTTCAGTGTAGAGTGTAGAATAATCCAAAGTGATTTTCCAGCCAGTGACCTTGTGTGCTGATTTGAAATTATATTCTCTCCATAGGTAGATACTGCTAGCTTGTTATTAATCACGACCCAGGGTGCAGTTAAAATGTTACTTATTTAAAGAGGCTTAAATCACTGAAGTGCTGGCTTGTCATATTAAAATTCATTGGTACTGTACAATGTCACAGAATCATATTCTACTAGGAGGCCATAGACTTTTGTGATGCACTTAACTTCACTTAATCTCTTCACTTCAGTGCAAAACAAACATTAGCATTGCTGCTGCTATGGCCAAAGACATGCCAGTCTCATGATGCAGACATAGTAAATCCAATAACACACACACACACACACGTTTTAGTGACACCTCACTGAGCCAAAGAGAGAGCTTGGTAGGAGATACATATGCCACACCAGGTAACTTGCACCCCCTACTGTTGAGACTCAGCTGCATTGTGCCTGGCCAATTTCACAGTCCCCCCTTGGTTGTGTGTGTGTGTGTGCGCGTGTGTGTGAGTGTGTGTGTGTGTGTGTGTGTGTGTGTGAGCGCGCGCGCGCGTGTGTGTGTGTGTGTGTGTGTGTGTGTGAGAGCATCAGGTGGGTATAGAGAGTCGTCTCTAAGCCTGTGGACAGTGGCTGCTCTGGTCAACCAACTGTTTCCATATAATTGTAGCAGTTTAAACACCATTGAGACGTATAATGGAATCTCTCTCTCTCTCTAGATGTCAGTTGTTTTTACAAAAAAAACTCACTTACTACTAAAACCACTGGAAAAACAATCCTACACACCTTTTTTCCCTAGAGAGAGAGAGAGAGACATAGCAATAGTTGTAATTACAATGGGAAATTGTTTTCAGGTGATGCCATTTCAATCTCGATAGAGCACCTCTGAGAAAATATTTTGACATTTCAGTATTGGAGTTGTTTCTGTTTTCTTCTGTTTGAAATGAGTAATCCAAATTAAACACACCATTAAAAAAAAGGAGTACCATTAGAGAACAGGCATTTTACAGAAATAAATACACTGAAAAAGGAGGGAGGACATAAACAATTAAAACAAATATTCTCATCATGTTACTTATCTAATAGAACAGAGAAGGTTTTCGTTAATGGAAGCCTCTCTCATGCAAATTCAGTTGAGTGTGGTGTACTAGGGCCATTATTGTTTTCTGTTTTTACTAATAACCTTCCGGTGACCTTGAATAAAGCCCGTGTGTCTTTGTACGCTGATGATTCACCAGTACATGTCGGCTGCAACAGTAAAATAAATAACTGACAACCTAAACTTAGCACTCCAGTCAGTTTTAAAATAGGTAACTAGCAAAAGGCTGGTGCAGCACAAAAGCATAATTTTTTGTTTCACTCGCTCAACGCTAAACATAATTTAGATGATTGAATATTGTGGCGATTGAGCAAATTGAGGAGACTAAACTGCTGGGTTTAACCCTAGATAACAAGCTGTCATGGTCAAAACGTATAGACTCCATGGTTGCTAAAATGGGAAGAGGTGTGTCCATGATAAGGCGTTTCTCTGCCTTCTTGACATCTCAGTTGACCAGACAGGTCCTACAGACACTAGTTTTGTCGAACCTGGACTAGTGCACAGCTGTGTAGTCATGTGCGGCGAAGAGGGACATAGGTAAATTGCAGTTGATCCAGAGCAAACCAGTAAATATCTCACTTAGATGTACACGGAGGGCAAGTGACAGTAAGATAAATGTCAATATCTCCTGGCTCAAAGTTGAGGAGAGATTGACTGCATCACTATTGTACAAGGTATTGATGTGTTGAAGGTACAAAACTGTCTGTTCAAGCTGTTGGCACACAGTTTGGACACTCATCGGTACAGCACAAGACATACAGCCAGAGGTCTCTTCACTGTCCATAGGTCCAGAACAAAGGCTGGAAAACGCACAGTATTAAATAGAGCCATGACTACATGCAACTCTCTGCCACCCCAGGTAACTCAAGCTAGCAATAAAACCAGATAAAAAAAACAGATAAAACAACACCTTACTGCACAAAGGGGACTGCAAAGAGACACTGCCATTTTATATATCTTGTATTGTAATTTGCACTGTATTATGTACGTATTAGACCTAGATATTGTGTGTATGTACTGATATGAATTTTATTTGTTATTTAACTAGGCAAGTCGGTTAAGAGCAAATTCTTATTTACAATGACGGCCTACACCGGCCTAACCTGGACGACACTGGGCCAAATGTGCACCGCCCAATGGGACTCCCAATCACGGCCGGTTGTGATACAGCCTGGATTAGATTGAGGGTGTCTGTAGTGCCGCCCGAGCACTGAGGTGCAGTGCCTTAGACCGCTACGCCACTCAGGAGCCTACAAATGTAGTCACAGTGTGACGTTTTAAATGAATGTAGTTCAGTCCTCGACTAATAATGTTCTTTACTACAGTGTATGTACTGTATTATGTCATGTTTCATGTGGACCCCAGGAAGAGTAGCTGCTGCTTTTACAGCGGCTAATGGGGATCCTAATAAATACCAATCATCATCATCATGACCACCATCATCTTTATTATTATCATCATTACCATTATCATCTGTCCATTGCTCAAAGTTCCACTTATCAGAGACTGAGGGTCCAACACACACAAGAAGCAGGGGATTAGTCAATGGCTACTCTTTCCTCCTAAAGGAACTGAATACATGTACCCTTTTACTCCCAGAACAGAGCAGGCCACCCCTCCTTTACAACCCGTCTGTTAAAAAGAGAGAGTGGCCACAGTAAATTAGCTAAAGGCCACTTGCATAACTCTCCGTTAGAAGCTGACCTTTCTGTGGGAACTCAGTGGCAACACGACTACGGCAGTATCCCAATTACATCCTATTCACTACGTTGAGCACTACTTTTGACCAGAGCTCTATTTTTGTTGGTCAAAATTAGTGGACAATAAAGGGAATAGGGTGCCATTTGAGATGCTGCCTACAGAATCACAGTATCAGTCAGGCTACTTGTAATGAACTTTTATGCCTCATGGGCAGGGTTGGGGAGTAACTGATTACATGTAATCAGTTGCATGTAATCTGATTACAAAAACAACAGTAACTGGAATCAGTTACATTACCAGTAAAAAATATTGTAATCAGATTACAGATACCTTTGAAAAACTAGATGATTACATATAGGATTTATTTTCAATTCAGAAAGTATGTTTGCAAAATAATACATTGAGAAAACCAGAAAGGTGTCAATGACATTCAATTCAGCATTGAAAAAGGTACAAGTTTAAGTTTGTTCCTTCTGAGCGAGTCTGACCACAAGTTAGAGACCACTATGATGACACACCGAATGCATTTGATGGATCCTTTTTTGTGTTCTTCTAATGCCTCTTATAATTTTTTGTTTCACCTTTATTTAACTAGGAACGTCAGTTAAAGAACAAATTCTTATTTCAATGACCGCCTATCCCGGCCAAACCCTATCCTGGACGATGCTGTGCCAATTGTGCGCCGCCCTAAGGGACACCCAATCATGGCAGGTTGTGATACAGCCTGGACTCAAACCAGGTGCAGTGACTTAGACAGGTAACTAGTAACTGTAACAGATTCAATTTAGAAAGTAACCTACCCAACCCTGCTCATGTGTTCCATCTGATGAAGTCTGATGAGTTACCTCTCAACCCAATAGTGGTAGACAGACAGACCAAAACAAATAGATAATTGGACAGAGTAACATACAGCGGATCGACTGTCTGGAATACAGACATACCCAAACAGACTGATGGGTGATGACAGACTAATAGATATTGGAGAAAGACAGACCATAGATAAATAAATGGATAGACAGCAAGATGATATCAACAGAGACTGACACACCCACTGGCACCACCTCTAACACACATTCACCACCCCCCTCCCCATACACACACTCAGACATGACAAAACACGCTGATATGCAATGTGTTTGTTAAGAATCCTGTGTGCCACCGTCACCCTCTCCCCATGCCAGCTCGCACCAGCTGCCACTGTAGCATCTCAAACAGTGACAGAGACAGGCTTGGGCACCCAGGAACACTGGACTAAAGAGGTGAGAATGCGCACTGATGCAGAACTCCCTGTTGCTTCCATTACCACCAGCCGCCTGTTGTGTGTGAGTGTGCATTATTTTCCAGACAGTTTACTCAAGTTGAAAATTAGGCACCGCCACCCCGGCGTCTCCCTCATTCAGCATTCCAGCGATTGACCACGTGAGCACTGGAAATTCGGCTAATCACAGGAAAAATGAATTCCTTGACAACCATGGAAAGGACGGATAGATATGATGATGTAGAGAGCAGTAAATTCCCATTTATATGTGTGTGTGGGTGCGTGCGAGCGACGTGTGTGTGTCTGCAAGTGTTTGTTTGTTTTGCTGTTAATCCACGTTTATCTGTGATTTATTTGCATGCTTTAATGATTGCTTTACATGGGTGTCTTTTGTCATGGTGGATTCAACAGACACCAAGCTGCTTGTAGTACCCATAATAATTACCAAGGTAATATAGCACACAAACACAGCTAGACCATGTAATATGGTATTTTGCATCTGTGATGCCCAACGCAAATAATGTCTCAATTTGCTTCCGTACGGATGTAGATTTCACATGGAACCAAGGACATGCAAAAAAAGATGATCTGTTCTACAGAGTAAAAAGCAATAGTGTATAATTGTGGCTTTAAAAATTGCAGCGTTAATTATTTCCCTGTCAGTTCATAAACAGTGCATATTAACCCTGGGTCCCCATTGAACAGGCAGTGTGATGTATTGATTGGCTGAGTGATTCATTCACCAATTCCTTTCATCTCCTTGAATGATTGATGACCAGGGAGGTATAGTGGAGGTGTAGCTACTGGCTACGTACGGTGAACAAAGGAAGTCCACATCAACCATTTTCCTGTCGCTCAATGTAATGTCACAACTCAAAGGCCAGACTGTGTTATTACTATGTGGAGCTGGAAGTGGGCAGGTTTCACAAATAGGCCTCAATCACCACAGTCAATCACTTATTATTTGGATAGAGACCAATTTATGACCAGGTAGCCCTACACTTTATGCATCATGGTTAAAGCAATGCGTGATGGAAAAGGAATTGCTACTGTAGTTAATATCAGCCACATATAGCTTTATCCCTCCCCTACTCACAGTAACTCACCCACTCCCACTTATTCCACTTCATGTACACCTAGCCTGACTTCAGCAAAGTGGCTATCATAGTGCATTTCAGAGTAACCCATGATGACAGGCATCTGTACTATAATTTATGTAATCCATAACTTACTGCTACCCAAAGGCTAACAGGTGATCATTGCTCTGTATCTTCCAAGATGCACAACCAACCTCCTCCTCCCCCCATTATCCTAGCCCTCTAGCTAACTGAATACCACACACATCTTAGTCTTAAGGAATGCGGCCTTCATCAGATAAATTATAGGTTATGTACGGTGCCTTGCAAAAGTATTCATCCCCCTTGGTGTGTTCCTATTTTGTTGCATTACAACCTGTAATTTAAATAGATGTTTATTTGGATATCATGTAACGGACATACACAAAATAGTCCAAATTGGTAAAGTGAAATAAAAAAAATTACTTGTTTAAAAAATAAAAAATAAAAAGTTGTGCGTGCATCTGTATTCACCCCGTTTGCTATGAAGCCCCTAAATAAGATCTGGTGCAACCAATTACCTTCAGAAGTCACATAATTAGTTAGATTGCACACAGGTGCACTTTATTTAAGTGTCGCGTGATCTTTCACATGATCTCAGTACATATACACTTGTTCTGAAAGGCCCAAGGGTCTGCAACACCACTTAGCAAGGGTCACCACCAAGCAAGCGGCACCAAGGAGCTCTCCAAACAGGTCAGGGACAAAGTTGTGGAGAAGTACAGATCAGGGTTGGGTTATAAAAAAATATCTGAAACTTTGAACATCCCACGGAGCACCATTAAATCCAGTATTAAAAAATGGAAAGAATATGGCACCACAACAAACCTGCCAAGAAAGGGTCGCCAACCAAAACTCATGGACCAGGCAAGGAGGGCATTAATCAGAGAGGCAACAAAGAGACCAAAGAAAACCCTGAAGGAGCTGCAAAGCTCCACAGCGGAGATTGGAGTATCTGTCGATAGGACCACTATAAGGCGTACACTCCACAAGGCTGGGCTTTACAGAAGAGTGGACAGAAAAAAGCCATTGCTTAAAGAAAAAAATAAGCAAAAATGTTTGGTGTTTGCCAAAAAGGCATGTGGGAGACTCCCCAAACATATGGAAGAAGGTACTCTGATCAGATGAGACTAAAATGTAGCTTTTTGGCCATCAAGGAAAATGCTATGTCTGGAGCAAACCCAACACCTCTCATCACCCCGAGAACACCATCCCCACAGGGAAGCATGGTGGTGGCAGCATCATGCTGTGGGGATGTTTTTCATCGGCAGGGACTGGGAAACTGGTCAGAATTGAAGGAATGATGGATGGCGCTAAATACAGGGAAATTGTTGATGGAAACCTGTTTCAGTCTTCCAGAGATTTGAGACTGGGACGGAGGTTCACCTTCCAGCAGGACAATGACCCTAAACATACTGCTAAAGCAACACTCGAGTGGTTTAAGGGGAAACATTTAAATGTCTTAGAATGGCCTAGTCAAAGCCCAGACCTCAATCCATTTGAGAATCTGTGGTATGATTTAAAGATTACTGTACACCAGCGGAACCATCCAACTTGAAGGAGCTACAGCAGTTTTGCCTTGAAGAATGGGCAAAAATTCCAGTGGCTAGATGTGCTAAGCTTATAGAGACATACCCCAAGAGACTTGCAGCTGTAATTGCTGCAAAAGGTGGCTCTACAAAGTATAGACTTTTTTTGGGGGGGGGGGGGGGTGAATAATTATGCATGCTCAAGTTTTCAGTTTTTTTGTCTTATTTCTTATTATATTTTGCATCTTCAAAGTGATAGGCATGTTGTGTAAATCAAATAATTCAAACCACCCAAAAAATCTATTTTAATTCCAGGTTGTAAGATAACACAATAGGAAAAATGCCAAAGGGGATGAATACTTTCGCAAGCCACTGTACATATCACAATGGACAAGATAATTGGCATAACCCAACTAACATATACTTGTTCCTTAAATCTAAACACAACCACCTGTTAATTAAATTAATTCGTATTGATATGTCGGGATGAAAGAAGTGAAGCCAGGGGTGATATGTAGATAGAAGAAGAAGTGATCGAAGAAAAAATACATGAGAACATTGAAGGGAAAGATGGAGAGAGGGAGGACGGGGGGGTGTAGGTTAACCTCTGGGTTATTGTGGCTCAAGGCAACCTTTCATCTAAGCATTGGGATACAGTGCATGCAATGAGATGAGGGAAAATGTTCAGGCCGCCTTCCATTTAATATCTCTGATATGTCTCATTGTCCACAATGTACTGCATGTTGGCGGGAAGAAACTGCCGCAGTAAGAACCCAATACCAGAACACCACTAAATTAAGATTTATTTGAGCATGCAGAAGGGGATATATTCAAAGACTGACGAGCCACCTTCGGGATAAGAACTGTGGAATGTATTAATATTTTGGTATGTGACCACAACTCCAAATTTTATTATGATAGACATAACCAGTTAATACTGTCTATCCATTGGTTAGTTGTAGTTTCCTGAAGGGATATTATTGTCTTGAGGCATTGTGTGTTTGAAAATGAAACCCATTGAGTGTTTGCGATTAAAGAAAGGCTTGATAAATGATTGGATTGTCTTGCTAAGATTATTTCATTATTCTTTAAAATACGATAGCCGAGAGTATACATATTACAATGAATGCTCAAGAGCCTCAAGCATAACAATGGTGCTTGATGATGTATGGACATTAGATGCATTCAGAGGTTGGGGGGGGGGGGGGGGGGCTTCACTCCCTCTGACACTGGCGAGTGATAGATGAAAATATCAGACTGCTGTAAATTGAACATTGTGTCCAGTGGACCATTCATAACGCTGTCCTCTCTTTGATGCTATCATCCAATTCATACCACATACAAATAGGCCTCATGCCGACAGACTCTACTGTGATGTGATGGAATGTGCTGAAATGTTTAAACGTCAACTACACAACAGAGGGGAAAGTGAAGTTTAACCTTTTTACAGTGAGAAAGAACCACAATGGGAATGACAATGACACATTTACAGCAAAATGAATCACAATGGGAAGGACAATAGCACATTTACAGTAAGAAGGAACTACAATGGGAAGGAAGATGGTACATTTACAGCAAAAAGGATTCAAAATGAGAAGGACGGTAGCACATTTTAAGTAAGAAGAAACCACAAACGTTAAGTCTACTATTTATGGGACTTTGAGCTGTTCTGGACCTGTTCCGATAGATTTTGTTTGTACAGAGTGCTCTGTGAACGTCACAACATCAATTGCTGTGCACTCTGTGAACCCTCTGATTGTCTCGCTTCACTTGCCCTTCACAACTCTCATCAGAGATGCAGTATGTGAAATCATTTAGTAGAATTTAAACAAGACCACTTTCTTTTGGTGACAGAGGGATTAAATTACTTTGTGCTTAAAGATAAATATGTAACGATTCAGCAAGCATTTGAATGGTGTATCTGCGTCACACAGAGGACGCTGGACAGAAAATGTACTATCAATTTATACAGTACCAGTCAAAAATGTGGACACACCTACTCATTCCAGGGTTTTTCTTTATTTTTACTATTTTCTATATTGAAGAATAATAGGGAAGTCATCAAACTATGCAATAACACATATGGAATCACGTAGAAACCAAGAGAGTGTAAAACAAAAAATATATATTTTATATTTCAGATTCTTCAAAGTAGCCACCCATGACAGCTTTGCACACTGGCATTCTCTCAATCAGATTCATGAGGTAGTCACCTGGAATGCATTTCAATTAACAGGTCTGCCTTGTTAAAAGTTAATTTGTGGAATTTCTTTCCTTCTTAATGCGTTTGAGCCAATCAGTTGTATTGTGACATGGTAGGGGTGGTATACAGAACATAGCCCTATTTGGCAAAATACCAACTCCATTTTATGACAAGAACAGCTCAAATAAACAAAGAGAAATGACAGTCCATCATTACTTTAAGACATTAAGGTCAGTCAATCCCGAAAATGTCAAGAACTTTGAACGTTTCTTCAAGTGCAGTCGCAAAAACCATCAAGAGCTATGATGAAACTGACTCTCATGAAGAACGCCACAGGAAAAGAAGACCCAGAGTTATCTCTGTTGCAGAGGATAAGTTCACTAGAGTTACCAGCCTCAGAAACTGCAGCCCAAATAAATGCTTCACAGAGTTCAAGTAACAGATACATCTCAACATCAACTGTTCAGAGGAGACTGCGTGAATCAGGCCTTCATGGTCAAATTGACCAAGAAACACGAGCAATGGACATTAGACTGATGGAAATCTGTCCTTTGGTCTGATGAGTCCAAATTTGATTTTTGGTTCCAACAGCCGTGTCTTTGTGAGACGCAGAGTAGGTGAACGGATGATCTCTGCATGTGTGGTTCCCACCGTGAAGCATGGAGGAGGAGGTGTGATGGGGTGGGATTGCTTTGCTGGTGACACTGTCAGTGATTTATTTCGAATTCAAGGCACACTTAACCAGCATGAATACCACAGCATTCTGCAGCGATATGCCATCCCAGCTGGTTTGCGCTTAGTGGGACTATCATTTGGTTTTCAACAGGACAATGACCCAGGCTCCAGGCTGTGTAAGGGCTATTTGACCAAGAAGGGGAGTGATGGAGTGCTGCATCAGATGACCTGGCCTCCACAATCACCCGACCTCAACCCAATTGAGATGGTTTGGGATGAGTTGGACCACATAGTGAAGGAAAAATAGCCAGCGAGTGCTCAGCATATGTGGGAATTCCTTCAAGACTATGTGAAAAGTATTCCAGGTGAAGCTGGTTGAGAGCTTGCCAAGAGTATACAAAGCTGTCGTCAAGGCAAATGGTGGCTACTTTGAAATATAAAATATAAAAGAAATGTTAATTTGTTTAACACTTTTTTGGTTGCTACTTGATTCCATATGTGTAATTTCATAGTTTTCATGTCTTCACTATTATTCTACAATGTCAAAAGCAGTAAAAATGAAGAAAAACCTTTGAATGAGTAGGTGTGCCCAAACTTTTGACTGGTACGTATGATCATATATATTTTAAAGCTATAAGAAAGGTGAAATATTATAGTATGTCATTTACAATTTGATTGTTACTATATTTAGAAAGCATTTCAATCCTATTTCCATATTAATATTTGTACTGTGAACTTGAGCTCGTGTCCTCAAAAGTGGCTATTAATTTTTTACCAAAATGGTGAGATTTGAATTCTTCTGGCAATATGTTACCCAATTCAAGAAACAAGGTGTATGTTGCAAGTCACGAATTCACAGGAAAGCCATTTGAGGCATATTACATCTCAAAATAAGGACAACAGTGGTATGACATTCCTGACACGGAGACGTGTTGTCATGACGTTGGCCTCTTTGAGTACAGGGAGGACAGTTGACCCCCTCCCCCCTTGCACCATCCCCCAACCTATCTTCCCCCACCCAGGCCCTGTGTGAAAGGGTTGTAAAAACTCTAAGAGGAGAATCTCTTGCCACATGGCCCATAGAGAGACACAGGAAATTCTTCCAACTCACAGAATTGGGGAACCGAATGACATTTGTGTTCTGGAGAAGGTATGGAAGATTGGTGAAGAATCCAGCTACGAACTGGTCCACTTGGTACAATTTTGTGATACTCAGAAGAGACAATATAGCCATATTACCATAAAATGGTTTATATAATAGACTCAGCCTTGAGACTTGCATACACATGGTTGTATAGAATGTATTAATAAGGATAAAGCTTTTGTAATACATTGAGATGCTATGTACTGATGTTAATGTGATAGAATTGTATTTCTGTACCAAGTCTAACTCAGTCATCGGCACGCCCCCAGGGACACAGACAGGACCAGGCGTCATGTGACATGTTCACTATAAAACCATAGCCTGATCTACTTTCTTCAGACCCCGGCCTCCACTCCATTGCGAGTTGGCCAATAGGTTTGACCATCCAAGTACTCTACTGAAAGTGAACTATACCACGTGGTTAACTTTTAGACTATTGATACTGACAGAATAAGAACAAGTCTTTGATATTAATTATTAGTCTGCAGCTAAGTAAATTATATCATTGAACGCGAAGACCAACGAAACATCCATTCTATGACGACATTAATGAATGTCGCTTTGAAAGATCCATTCTAACCGAGAGAGAGAGAGAGAGAGAGAGAGAGAGAGAGAGAGAGAGAGAGAGAGAGAACGCGGACAAAACTCTCCAACCGAACGACGCTCCAACAAGGATCCCGACGACACACTGAGCGTAAATATATATTGATGGCAATTGTTCCCGAATGAGTGAGCGTTCAATTGTCAATTGTTAATATTAATGAACTCTGTGTACCTTCTCAGCTGCCCTTTATGACCCATTGTTTAACAAGACACCAGCCATGCCTGTTTAGACCACTAGGGCACATTACTCTACCAATTCTTTGTGATGATAATTACTGATTGTATACTTTCTGTGAATTAATTAGTTTAGTAAATAAATGATTTTAAGACAATTGATGTATGGATGACTCTTAGTAAAGACTGGGTTCGTGCAGATACAACAATTTACGACGTTTGGAATGAGACTGGACGCAAGGTAAAATACACCATTTAAACCAGAAGATAATCGGCCTATACTATAATAGAATATAATATATAATGTTATAATATAAGAAAGTTATATTAGGAAAGTTATAACTTTGTAATCTGACTATTTTCCTTGGTGCCCCGATCTCCTAGTTAATTACAATTAAACGATGAATCAGTTTGATCGCGTGATAATAATTACAGGGAGTTAATTGATAAACATGTCTTCAGTTTAATGGTACCCCAAAGACACGACATATATGGTGCCCCCGTGTGAGGACTCAAACTAAAACGCACGTTGGGTCATTTTGATAATACATATTTGGAGCCCCCGTGCGAGGAATCTAAGATAGAATTGGACTTTGCTGTGAAATTCTATATATCAATTGTGCAAACAGAATTGTACAAACAGCCTGCTATCTAAACAAAGTGATTGTGTATTTTCCATTGGGAGAAGCTATTTAGAGTAGCTCCAGTCTTATGTCGATAGCAGTGAGGGATAAATTCCAGATTTAGTCCGTTAGGCCAAACGGTACTATTTCTGTCGGTCAATATTAACTTCTAGAGTAAGGTTAGAAATTAGAAGTTAACTGTCCGGTAACCGAGCCGAATAATTTGCCTACCGCACTAAGACAGTGTGGGCAGACCGTATGCGTATCTGTATTTAAGTACCGTGTCGCTCCGGTCAACATAAACGCTAGCAGAATATGCTGAATGGGGTTAAGGTGAGACGTCACTAGAAAACCCACCCTTTCCATAGTGAAAGGATCCTATTTTGGTGCTTGGAAGGATACTCCTGAACCAAGTAGCAATAGCTTAGCATTACGGGCAAGCTAACAGAGAGGGAACATTTCCTCTCCCTGTGCCACGTTTTAATCTCTCCGCCTGGCGCGACGGAAGTCCCGACCTTTGTACTTCACCTGGTGGTGAAGAATTGCCAGTACATCTCTAGGGGAAATCCAAACGTGGAGCACGGTAACATATCCAGACAATCGCAATTGACTGGATATGACGTCTCATTCAATTTAACTAACAAGTGAAATTGCCAGATTTACCTTTTCAAGTGGATCTTTTAAATAATATCCAAACTTGATTGGGCGTCTACAATGAGACATGATTCACTTTTTCCAAACTTAACTTAGATGAAGCAATGCTCTCAGGTTAATTGAAAGTTAATTCCCAGATAGCCTATACAGGGTTGATATATCATAAATAGATTAATCAGTAAAATCTGCTTTAGCAAAGCACATTCAGTAAAACCCATTACTGACTGGAGTGAACCCCATGTGGCTTCGGCCTTAAGGGAAAGTATAGTGGTGAATGTACCCTAAATATTTAAACTACATTACTGTTATGATAACCCCGCAATCTGAATTGCTTGGGTATCATTGCCTCATTCAATTTATTTAGTTAAATTGTCGAACATACCTTTCTAGGTTCTTCCAACTAAATGAGACAACTTAAACTTTGCATATTAACCTTGATGAAGCAACCTCTCAGGTAATTCAAAGTTAATTCCCAGATAGCCTATACAGGTTTGATATATCATAAATAGATCAATCAGTAAAATCTGCTTTAGCAAAGCACAGTCACCAAACCCATTACTCACGGGAGTGAATCCCATGTGGCTTCAGCCCCAGGGAGGAGCGTACCCTAGTGGTGAAGGGTCCCAACATTTGACCTACGGTTTACACTTATGATATCCAATCAATGGAGATTGTATGGATTATCGTCTCATTCAATTTAATAAGTTAAATTGTCGAACATACCTTTCTAGGTTCTTCCAATTAAATGAGACAACTTAAACTTTGCATATTAACCTGGATGAAGCAACCTCTCAGGTAATTCAAGTTTAATACCCAGATAGCCTACCCAGGTAGGACTAATCATTGGCATTGATTAATTAAATTTGCTTTGGCAAATTCATTCACGTCCAACTTCCACAGTATTGTACAGTACTGATGGTTCATTAACGTCTATAAATAGATTAAAATCGTCTTTGCAGTTTTCCACATTCCAAAACCAAATTTTGTAAAATTAGGAAAAAAAAAATGTCCTTTCAAATGTTCTAATAATGTGCAAGCTATCAGTGGGGGTGGTCCCCACTCGCCCGCTAATTAGTGAACCTCCACCCGTAAATGGATTGATCTCTGACCTCAGCAGCGATAACAACCCTAATTATGCCGTTAGTGGAAAAGCAGACAACAATGTTTTCCAAAATCAACCATCGGGCGCAGGCCTCGTAAAGGTTCTCTCCAGTCTAGCTCTGATGTCTTGCCATCCGAGATTGTCATCTGTCCAATACCGCAGTGCACAGCTGAAGCACGAGCAGGTACCGGTAGACATAAAGGGACAGGTGGAGAGAACCGGGAAACCAATGACCAATGCAGACAAGGGAAAAATTCTGCTAGCTATGGAACTGCGTTCGAAAACTGAACAATTAAATGTAATTGCAAAAACGTATGACGATGAACAAGCACAAGCTCTTCAACAAAATCGTTTTCTACAGGAACAAAATCATATGCTACAGGAACAACTCGATTTAGCCAAAACTAAATACGATGATGTCCACGCCAAACTAGATAAATCTGAAGAGTTATCTACAAACAGGAGCGCTCAACTTGACAACATGCATACTGTTTTGTTGAATGTTACTCAAAATAACACGGTTCTCCTCAAAGCGCTGCAGACCAAAGACGATCAGTTAATGAACACAATGACAAAGTTGGATGACAAATCAGCAGAACTTATTGAAGTCGCTGACCAAATGAATGATGAGAGAACTCAGGTGATGAGGATGGAAATATTGATTTCTAAGCAAGCAGAGGAAATCTCATCACTGACTCTCTCGCTCCGTACTCAAGACCTCTATCTGCAAACCATGACAGATAAGTTTGAGACCGAAAGGAGCAGGTGTGACACTCACGTGTCCAAAATTGGTACTCTAAGCACTCAAGTGGACTCTGCAATGCAGCAGAATTCCACCCTTAGGTACCATCTGGAGGAAATCCAGAATGGTCACGCTCTACAGCGCGACTACCCATCCAAGCAACCAGAGCCCTGTACTCACAGGAGTGAAGACAATAGGTTTCAGACCTTGCCTCCCTCATGTGTCCCTCAGTCTTCTCCTCTTGGCCCTTCGGCACTGAGTAATATGGCGCCTCTTGGTCAACAACAACAAGGCTTGGCTTCTTCTCTTGGCCTTTTGGCCCCAATTTCTCCACAGGATGAAGCCAACCCTCTCCGCCCGCTTGGCGCGGAATACCTTGACAAACTCGTCAAGAATTTCCCCACCTTTGACCCCGTTCCAGGTCAGCCAAACGATACTGAGACGTTCCTAGCTGACATAGAGGACGCGTTGGATGGCTCCTCGAACGCTACGGGTTCTGACAGGGTTTACCTGTTGAAGCGAACGTCGAATAGACACGTGACGAGGTTCATTCGTCTACAACAGCAACACGTGCTAAATGACAATGCTAAACTTGCCACAGCGTTGAAATTAGTATTCAGTGGTTCTGCGACTCGCAAACACGATAGCTCACTGGCTAACACCGTCAAACAAGCTCGGAACGAACACCCAAAAGCTTTCTATCATAGGCTTCGTTCAGCTTACTTTGGCCTACTCACAGAAACAGGAATGGAAGAGCTGTTACCATTCAAACAAATGTTTCTGTCGAACATGTATCCCACCTTCATTACCTACTTGGGCCCTGCCACCCACGTTGGCTTGCCTATCTTACAACTCAGAGAGCTTGCAAGCACAGCTTTTGAGGCATCAAAAGTTCACAACACTAAGAGCCCTGACCACTCGGTTTTGAAGTTTAACCAGGAGCACTCACTCCAGTTAGAGGGTGCATTATCAGGTATTGGAGCGTCGAGAGATGACGCACAACAACAGTTTCTACCACGAAACCATGAATCCAATAACCTCCGCGGTCGAAATAACTGTAAAGTACGTAGCCATCAACATGGCTACCGCTACAATCGACCCGTTCGCTACGTTCCTGCACCCAACCCACAAACAGTGTCAGAGCACAAGGGTAACAAAGGGTTGAAGGACGATCAAAACGTTGTTCTCCAGAAGTCCCACTACGGGAAGAACTTAAGCGAGAACAATTTGAGAAAAGGGTAAAAGATAAGTCACAAGGACTAGACGGGGAATTACCGGACACCAGGTCCGCAGGAATTAACACCCATAGCATGGACGTTAAAGTTCAAATTTCTCCCGCTCTCATTCAAGACCCTATCCAGGGCCGGCTTGATCAAGAAACAAGCCCCCGGGCTCTGTCTATAGACTCTGATACAAAAGTTGCGAAGATAAAGGTCAAACGCTTCGTTAAAGCCAAGCCCACTCAAAATCGGAAAAGTTAATCTGCTTCCACCTTGAACAGAAATGGCACATCACGTCGTTGCGAACGACTACTCCACTTTGTGGGGAATATGTCCACTAACCACGAATCTAAACGGCCATACATGGAAACAGTCCTGGAGGACTGCTTAATAACCTGTTAGGGCTAGGGGGCAGTATTGACACGGCTGGATAAAAAAACATACCCGATTTAATCTGGTTACCACTCCTACCCAGTAACTAGAATATGCATATACTTATTACATATGGATAGAAAACACCCTAAATTTTCTAAAACTGTTTGAATGGTGTCTGTGAGTATAACAGAACTCATTTGGCAGGCAAAACCCTGAGACATTTTCTGACAGGAAGTGGATACCTGATGTGTTGTATTACCTTTAAACCTATCCCATTGAAAAACACAGGGGCTGAGGAATATTTTGGCACTTCCTATTGCTTCCACTAGATGTCACCAGCCTTTACAAAGTGTTTTGAGTCTTCTGGAGGGAGATCTGACCGAACAAGAGCCATGGAACGATGATGGCCCATTAGACACCTGGCGCGCGAGTTCATGTTGGGTACCCTCGTTCCAATACGTTATAAAAGAGTATGCATTCGTCCACCTTGAATATTATTAATGTTCTGGTTAAAAAAGGCCCTAATGATTTATGCTATACAACGTTTGACATGTTTGAACGAACGTAAATATATTTTTTCCCCTCGTTCATGACGAGAAGTCCGGCTGGCTTAGATCATGTGCTAACAAGACGGAGATTTTTGGACATAAATGATGAGCTTTTTTGAACAAAACTACATTCGTTATGGACCTGTGATACCTGGAAGTGACATCTGATGAAGAGAATCAAAGGTAATGGATTATTTACATAGTATTTTCGATTTTAGATCTCCCCAACATGACGTCTAGTCTGTATCGCAACGCGTATTTTTCTGGGCGCAGTGCTCAGATTATTGCAAAGTGTGATTTCCCAGTAAGGTTATTTTTAAATCTGGCAAGTTGATTGCGTTCAAGAGATGTAAATCTATAATTCTTTAAATGACAATATAATATTTTACCAATGTTTTCTAATTTTAATTATTTAATTAGTGGTGCTGACTTGACTGCCGGTTATTGGAGGGAAACGATTTCCTCAACATCAATGCCATAGTAAAACGCTGTTTTTGGATATAAATATGAACTTGATAGAACTAAAAATGCATGCATTGTCTAACATAATGTCCTAGGAGTGTCATCTGATGGAGATTGTAAAAGGTTAGTGCATCATTTTAGCTGGTTTTATGGTTTTGGTGACCCTGTCTTTGAATTGACAAAACATTACACACAACTCTTGTAAATGTACTGTCCTAACATACTCTAAATTTATGCTTTCGCCGTAAAACCT
Source organism: Salmo salar (assembly GCF_965601325.2). Taxonomy (NCBI): domain Eukaryota; kingdom Metazoa; phylum Chordata; class Actinopteri; order Salmoniformes; family Salmonidae; genus Salmo; species Salmo salar. The sequence goes on from NC_138308.1 coordinate 66,595,155, forward strand.
TTTTGAAATCGTAAAACGTGGTTAGATTAAGGAGATGTTTATCTTTCAAAGGGTGTAAAATAGTTGTATGTTTGAAAAATTTGAATTTTGACATTTATTTGGATTCAAATTTGCCGCTCTTGAAATGCACCTGCTGTTGATGGAGTGCACCACGGGTGGCACGCTAGCGTCCCACCTAGCCCATAGAGGTTAACTTGTCATGCGCTAATGGATTCGGGTGCGACAATATCACTCATCTCTCAAACATTGTTTGATGATCTCAAAAGGGCTTTGAAGCCAACTAAACGTTGGTTAAAAGTGGAACGATGCGACACTAAACTTCGAGGGGTCACTCAGACTACCTCGCCTCTCACATTGAGAGTCATGCTGAAACTACACTTCCAGGACGTATCGCTCGTTCACCCTGTGTATGTTACCAGCCTCGAAACTGTAACCCTGCTACTTGGAGCAGACTTGATGGATCGGTTACTCCCATTGATGGATTGGAAAACCAACCAGGTATGGTCACAGGCCACAGTGCCTTCTCCACTGACCACACCGTCTCCCCCTAACGCTAGCTGCAACGCAGTCATTCACGAGGGGTATCTGTCGAAAGCACCCCTTGGGAAAAAGACGTTTAGAAACCTCTTGGTACAGAATCCGATCCACGGAGATAGTACGATATCTCGACACATTCCATCAGCCAACCTGATTGACCATTCTTTTCATGATTTCGAGCCAGCTGTCTCTGTGAATAATCAACTTCCCTCCTCCTTGCAGTTGTGCAATACGATAGTTGAAATGAACTTCTCTTGCCCTTTGGACACTTCCGCAAGCACTGCGGCCGTCTCAGCAAGAAAAACATTGAGGCGCAGAGTATACTCTGTTTCCGATAATACACCTTCCGCTTTGTTGGGGACTGTCACCCCTTACAATGACACTAATGGCGTCAGTCCAGCAACTGACCCGATGACTCCCACTGGTGAAACACTTTGCGATATCACAGACCGATATCCTCGTCTCAGTTCGCAGGTAATGAAGAGGTTGCCACACACGGACGCGGTGGTGACTGACATGCCTCGACAGCCACTGAGCGTTTTGAAGCACAAACACCAGGAGATTTGGTTGAAAGGTTACAGCCACTCTCATAAAAACGCGGCCGCTGACAACTCGTACATAGGGTCCGACCTTTTCATTTGCGCATCGGACACCAACAAAGGGGGGGAATAGTAGCCCAGACCCATGATGAGCCTCATCGAGGCCGGTGGGGGGGTCAAGACTACGGACAACACCGTACGAGGCCGCCAGAGCATAAAACAAATCTAGTTGTAAACTCTCCTATGAGAACAGTGAGGAGCAGACAGGCCCCTAGACGGGGATTATCTTAGAAGACATCTAAGATAGTACTGAGGTGTACCACACTGGCCGTAAAGGAAGTCCAGTGGACTTGTCCACCTCCAAAACAAATGGCAACAATAATCATTCTTTGCCATGTGTAGGTTCAACTACAATACAACTAGTCAAATGCTCCAATCATGTGTTCCGGTAGATAATATTTCAGAATAAATCGGTAGGATAACTGGTCCCCTCGAGTACCAGTACCAATACTAGCAACAGTCAGTCCCGCTACAATCAGTAAGATGGTTAGAGACCTAACCAATCAAATTACCATTGACAACAGCGACATAGGAGTCACTCAGAGTGCAACACGTGGAGGGGAATCTCCAGTGCACTCTTCCAATGGTTAACACATATGTCACTAATAAATAGGACCCTCCATTCAGGAGTAAAATTATTAGAAGTCATGAACCATGATCACACCACGTACAACTGGTCTAATACTTAGAGTACTTCCGTCGTGAGGTTAGCTCCTCCGTGGATAACATAGCTATGAAATAAACTTCATACCTATCGCCACTACAAAAGTGGAAGAAACAGTAACTTGTAGAAAAACTACTACAGACTCCCTTGACACCAATTCTGACTGACCTCCAGACATTGACCTGAAAATTACCTGACTTCGTCAGACTCATTCTGAACAAGTTGTAATCTGCCCGGATACTTGGTTTTCTTCCCTTGACATGCGCGCTTGTGTAAGCATAAGCTCACAAACACAACGGAACATCCAATTAGGATTTATGCTAGGACCACTTAAGGGCCCAAGCAATATACCAGCCTTAGTAAAGTTGAACATTTACTTCTAGGCCTTTGACTCTACAGCACTCACCAGTTTTCTTCCCAGAAGTCCATAGGTCATCCCTGTAGACTGCCCAAAACTAGTGCATTACAGCTGTAGACTTATCATATAGTTATCAACTTAGGATAGCGCCTAAGCAACACACCAAGTAGGAAAAACCCTAGATATGGCATTAGAGACAATGCCATGATAATAATTTTGCCAGAACATTGGACGTATATAGAATACAGTCCAATTAGATGATTTTTTGTGTGAGAACTATATTTTGTATATTTTTTTTGTTTATGCTTTCATTCCTTTTCGGTTCAGTTCCTTTGACACTTAGGAAGTGATAGAGCAATAAACAAAGTCCCCATACAACCATCACTTAGTGCCACAACGCCGCTCATTGGGGAATGAATGTAATTATATATATTTCATGAGTGTGTGTGCGTTGTTAACATCTGCCTAAGTTACTGCCCAGATCTTCCAGTCTGGACGACGGGTCCGGAACGGCGACCCCAAATTCGGACACCCACGGCCTATCCTTGTGGCGGCATGACCGCTGTCAGAGAGCCTACCAAGGTAAACCACCAGAGGGGGGGACCGCAACGGCGATCACCAACCAGGACATCCCCTGGCCCTCCCTGGGGTACTTTGCAGCTTCCAGGGAACCTACCAAGGTACACCACTAGAGGAGACCGCAACGGCGATCACCAACCGGACATCAACTGCCCATCCTTGTGGTGGACTGCTCCGCTTCCAGAGAGCCTATAACAGTTCAACCACCAGAGGGGACTCCAACGATGATCTAACAACGGGACATCACATGGTCATGATTTTATGTTGATTTGTAACTTGCAGGATAAACAAGATCCAAACCACCAGGGGGGGTATGTCATGACGTTGGCCTCTTTGAGTACAGGGAGGACAGTTGACCCCCTCCCCCCTTGCACCATCCCCCAACCTACCTTCCCCCACCAAGGCCCTGTGTGAAAGGGTTGTAAAAACTCTAAGAGGAGAATCTCTTGCCACATGGCCCATAGAGAGACACAGGAAATTCTTCCAACTCACAGAATTGGGGAACCGAATGACATTTGTGTTCTGGAGAAGGTATGGAAGATTGGTGAAGAATCCAGCTACGAACTGGTCCGCTTGGTACAATTTTGTGATACTCAGAAGAGACAATATAGCCATATTACCATAAAATGGTTTATATAATAGACTCAGCCTTGAGACTTGCATACACATGGTTGTATAGAATGTATTAATAAGGATAAAGCTTTTGTAATACATTGAGATGCTATGTACTGATGTTAATGTGATAGAATTGTATTTCTGTACCAAGTCTAACTCAGTCATCGGCACGCCCCCAGGGACACAGACAGGACCAGGTGTCATGTGACATGTTCACTATAAAACCATAGCCTGATCTACTTTCTTCAGACCCCGGCCTCCACTCCATTGTGAGTTGGCCAATAGGTTTGACCATCCAAGTACTCTACTGAAAGTGAACTATACCACGTGGTTAACTTTTAGACTATTGATACCGACAGAATAAGAACAAGTCTTTGATATTAATTATTAGTCTGCAGCTAAGTAAATTATATCATTGAACGCGAAGACCAACGAAACATCCATTCTATGACGACATTAATGAATGTCGCTTTGAAAGATCCATTCTAACCGAGAGAGAGCGAGAGAGAGAGAGAACGCGGACAAAACTCTCCAACCGAACGACGCTCCAACAAGGATCCCGACGACACACTGAGTGTAAATATATAGTGATTGCAATTGTTCCCGAATGAGTGAGCGTTCAATTGTCAAATGTTAATATTAATGAACTCTGTGTACCTTCTCAGCTGCCCTTTATGACCCATTGTTTAACAAGACACCAGCCATGCCTGTTTAGACCACTAGGGCACATTACTCTACCAATTCTTTGTGATGATAATTACTGTTTGTATACTTTCTGTGAATTAATTAGTTTAGTAAATAAATGATTTTAAGACAATTGATGTATGGATGACTCTTAGTAAAGACTGGGTTCGTGCAGATACAACAATTTACGACGTTTGGAATGAGACTGGACGCAAGGTAAAATACACCATTTAAACCAGAAGATAATCGGCCTATACTATAATAGAATAGAATATATAATGTTATAATATAGGAAAGTTATATTAGGAAAATTATAACTTTGTAATCTGACTATTTTCCTTGGTGCCCCGATCTCCTAGTTAATTACAATTAAACGATGAATCAGTTTGATCGCGTGATAATAATTACAGGGAGTTAATTGATAAACATGTCTTCAGTTTAATGGTACCCCAAAGACACGACAGTGTCTTTCATGCATGATGATGTATACAGGTAAGATAGTGTAGTGTTAGCTAGCTAAATTTTCAGATATTACACGTTTCTAATTTTGATAGAAAGTGGTTTAATTTCAAGTTACAATGTACTGTTAGCTAGCTAGCTAACATTATCTGGCTGGCTCCCTAGCTTACATTATTATTCGTATCTCAGAGCCGTATTGATGCAGGGTAGTAACAACATGATTTGGCACTGTGTTCATTGTTGTTTAACTAGATAACGTTACTTGGCTGGCTCATTAGCTAACGTTTCATGACGTGTGTGATCGTAAACCTTGTTTACCTAGCTAGGTTCATTGTTTACATGTCTTAAGCTAAAGTGTACTGTTAGCTAGCTAGCTAACGTTAGTTGGCTGGCTCCCTAGCTGACGTTATTATTCGTATCCCAAAGCTGTGTGCTTTCCAGTTAGAGCCTAATGTTAGCTAGCTAACATTGAACCTGGTTGGTTAGCTTCCAGCACTGTGGCATTGTTGGCACTGTGTTCATTGTTGTTTAACTAGCTAACGTTAGCTGGCTGGCTCGTTAGCTAACGTTACGTGACATGTGTACAACGCCAGTTGAATATGGCCGGTGTCAGTAAACGTCTGCAAAAAAATGTAATGAAATTGTTACCAGCAGAGCTGGTCAGGCTGTTTTCATGTTGTCCATTGGTAAACAAATCACTGGGCAGAGCGTAAAGTGTGCACTTGGGTGTAGACAAAGAGTGACAAATGGGTTTAGACAAAGAAGAGCTCTTAACTAGATACCAAAACATTCAAAGGCCATTTTCTCAAAAGTGAGTTTACAAGTTCATCAGCTTTCAAAATATAATTTCTTTCCCATTGTTCCTCAAATGCAGTGTATGATATACCATTTTGTCTCTACTTTTATCCAATGTAAAAAACACAATTTCAAATTTTGCTACATAAGACCGAATCCAGGTGGTGAGTCACATATAAGCATTTCTATGTATTGTTTATGGCCATCTAATGATAAATAATTACTTTTGAGTATTTCTATTTAGGCAGAAATCCACATTTTGACATTACATTTAACAACCACAATGGAAAGGACGATGGCACAATTACAGTAAGAAGGAACCATGATGGGAGGACAATGGCACATGAAAAGCTAATGATTTTAATCCTCAAAATCCAGATTTATGATACAGATATGTTAACGCATGCCATTCAAAACAATCAGATAAACAAATATATGTTTATCAATTAAACAGGTGCGATATTTCTATCCTTCAGTGTTCATCTCACATGTCTCATCAGGAGTTGAGGTCTGGACATCCTAAAATAATACAGCTCTCCACTCTTCAACTCCCAGAATAAATAAATATATAGAGAAAGAGATATATAGAGAAAGAGAGAGAGATTCTCTCTCTCTCTTTCTCTCTCTCTCTCTCTCTCTCTTTCTCTTTCTCCCCCCCCCCCCCCCCCCCAAAGGCGACCTTGGGGGAGGTTTGATTGAGGTGTTCAAAAGGAGGATTGATATAATCAAGTGGGGACAGATTACTTCACATTCCACACACACATTCCTCTGACCCGGGGATATGTATGTAAATGAAGCAGCAGCAGCACCACAACTTTAGGAAGAGAGAGATAGAAAGAGGGGGCGTAAGGACAGAGAGTGAGGAGGTAAAGATTGAAAAGTACACCTCTCTCTAAAATACACCTCTCTCTCTTTGAAATTTGATCAAACCAATTGATGTTGCAAAGAGTAGAAGTACTGTTAGAGTTGGTTTATCTTTTTGTGTGTGTTTTGTTCAAGTCAACGTTCATAATTCATTTTGAGGATCCATACCATGTTTGAGACAAAGTATTGGAATGTGAAAATACAATAAAACTGACTAAATCTAGGTATGTTTGTTCAATTTCCCCTTATCACACTGAGTCTAAATTGCCTGGATCTATTGATTCCTGCTCCTATCCATAGCTGTGAAAGTGAAATAAGTGGAACAAAACTATTTGATACACTTTCTATTGTTTTGTTACATAAACGCTCCTATGTGTACATTCTTTCTTTTCATCTTTCTACCCATCTTGAAAGACGAGCCGCCCGAGTTAGTTGGCACGACTGTCTGGATTGCATTCATCAGTTCTGAAAGCTTTGCAATTATTACCCGTCCTCAGTCAAAAAGTCAACCTGCCAGTGTCGACGACTCGCAGATGAATAACTTTTGTCTCCAGTTCTTCAGGATTATTATCCAGGAGATGGGTGTCGTGGTGTTTCCCTATTCAACGTGTTTTCTCTTTGGTTTATTTTCTGAGGAAATCTGCTGCTGTCAGAGAGGGGAGCAAGGCTGAATACAGGAGTACTCCCTTGATGAGAAGGTTAATGATGAAAAGGAGGAGATATCTAATATTGCGCCTCTCCTAGAAGCAGAGTTATTGAATGTTGTTGATGAATGAAGGGAAAACTCCTCTCTCACACTCAACACCCAAGATGAAAAAGGGAAAAAATGTAAAGAAAATAATGAAGTAATGACAGAGGAATCAATGAAAAGTGTTTTAAATTGCTAATTTACTATTTTTAAAAACGGATAGGGGCTATAAACAGGAGTCTTCAAAGGAGCATGAGACTATGAATTGACGAAAGTGTTTAACATTAATCTAAATTAATAACTTTGAAGGAATCCTCTTGATCAAAACGATTTGTCAAATCACCTGAATCAAATGACCATATCTGTGCCTTGAATTCCCATTACTCGTCTATCTCGCTATGACCGTGCTCTCTCTTGACCGTATTTAGCGGTCAGCCGGTAGAAACCCCAGACAAAGGTCCCATTAATCCTGGTTACCGAGTCTCCTTGTGACCACACTATAACCAAGACCGCTTCCCAAGGCCACCAACTCCTTATTGTGAGAGAAATAAAAAGGAAGCTTGGCGTCCTGGTCTGGGCTAGGCTGAAGGGATACACCAACTGAAGTATAAAGCAGATGTTTTGGTTTTGAATATTACCTCTCCGAGGATGTATCATAGACTGCAGAGACCCTGGACAGAGACGAATAGAAAGGAAAAAAGAAAAGAAAATGGAGAGAGAAAGCGAGAACATGATTGTATCTTCACTCTGAATGAAAAGAGGGCCAGGACAGGGCTGATAGGACCCACTAAGGTGTGGGTGGTGGGGGATATAGGGGAGACATCCAACATGATAAGAGGAATTTTCTTTGGATAAAGAAAATTATGCAATACAAATATCGAATAAATATTAATCAAACACAAAGCTCTTATTGTACCCTGCATGGTTGTGACATATGGAAATAGACACTTTACGTCTGTTCCCAGCAAGATTGCAATAAAAAGGCAACATGATTGTGTACAATACAGACGGAATCCATATGCATATCGTCATTTTCCCTGAATGCAAGGTAGCATGGCACCAGAAGACATCTCTGAGATGTTGTTGTAACATTTTGTTTCATGCTATCAGTTACACTTCAATCTTGTGTTCTCTTCCAAGCTGAAAAGCACTCTATTGCTGTCTTTTATCCACTACCCCAAGAGAGATTCCCCAACAACAACCATTTCACATGTACTTAAATGGCAGTGGAACACTAAACAGACAGACATGACTGGAACATGTAGAACTCTCCCCCTCCTCCCCTATCTCTCTCATATTTTTCCCCCTTGGAAATATGCCGTTATTCCAAATCCGAATGTCACATCAGTTACTCTTTGCACAGGTCTAAGAGAATGCAATTAAAAAATATATATATACTAAATAAAATGTATTTCTCTTCAAGTTGCAGCTGTCGTATGCGATCTACTTCTACATTCCACATCATCAGTTTCTCCTATTTAACAATTTGTGCACAGAGGACATAAAAAGCCTGTAGACTGAGAGGAAAGCACCGGGCGCTTATTCAAACACTGCATATTAAGGAAAGGGAGAAGAGAGGAGACCTATGTGCCGTCACACAATCATCGTACTCCACCATAAATTTTTATCCAATTTTAATCATCCCCCAATGTGTTCGTGGCCATCCCCACTCATTTGTCAGCCCAACCGTTTGTGACACATTACATGAAGACATGAAAAGAGAATGAAAAGGCACACATATCCATACAGATACAATACCTGTGTAGATAAAACATGAGCTACAAAGGATATGGTCAAAAATAATTTGACTTGATAGGTATGAGTCACCTTTTGAGGTCAAGACATTCGAGTTTTCTCTGAATAATATTTTCCATTTAGCAGATGCTTTCATCCAAAATGACATTTTCCATATGGGTGGTCCGGGGAATTGAACCCACTGTCCTGGCATGGCAAGTGCCACGCCTTACCAACTGAGCTACACAAATGGAACATTGTCTTTTTCTTTCCTCTAGTGAATGCCGTCTCTTAAGGTATACCTAAGAAATAATAAACCTACTGATTAGGACCAGGTCAGTGAACACAGGATGATCCCTTCCTTTGTCAGGTTGTGCAACTGGGACTGGGCTGTCAGCGCTAAGGCCAGGAACAGGAAAAGGAGTACATGTGGCCCTGATTCCATCACACTAACCGTCAGTGTAAGAGAGAATGAGGATGTTACGTCAACACAATGATCCAAAAACAGTACACGGGCCATATGAAACAGTCAGTTATTCCTTAGTCTGAGTGAAGGGGGAGAATGATTCAAACTGATCTCAGTGAAGAGGTATGAGAGAAGCAAGCTAAGAGGTAGTGGAGTTGAACTCAAACCAAAACGAAGTAAGTGATACAAGGGTGTCATTTGAGTTTAGGATGGACACTAGCTTGAACACTGTCACCTACTAGCTTGAGTTTGGGCAGAGGAGTTTTGATTGAAAGATGACTCATTATTATAGATGTGTAACGTGTCGTACCATTCGAGGAGGAAGGCCTCTTGATTGTGATTAAGATGCCAGCCTAGGGTGTGGGCGTATACCAAGTGCAGGTCCTTCACTGGGATTGGACGAAATTAGATGTGTGGGCCGACTTGTGCAGAGGCAGGAAAGTAGAGATATTAGATGCTTTCCTAATAGATTAGCTTTATTTTTTTCATCAAATGGTATAAACTTGACAAACGTTCACTTAAGAGAAATAAGAGAAAAATAAGAGATAAGCTTTGCCAGCACTTTCCTTATAGGATCTGTTACGTCTATCCCACACAGCAGAATATACAGCACTGATCTGTCAAATGCTACAGCGATAACTTTGCCCAGGAATTTTGCCCTTATCGGGGTCAGGAAAACTCCTGGAAGTCACCTGCATTTGCCAACTTGAGTTTCAGGAAGATTGCTATGTTAACCTGGGCCTACTCCACTTGGTCTTTGTATCTTTAGATGCCAAAGTATGCTGAAAGGCTCTTTTGTATCTTCTGATTAACTACAAGTCCTATTCACCTTGTTCCTAATGAGGCCTGATTGACAGCATTGTTGTCATATTTCCAATGCGAGACTCCAATTTCAAGACACCTAGGCACACAATTTCAGATCTAATTGTCATCTCCCGTCATGATGAATCTCGGAAGTTTATCAGGAAGCCTCAAAAGTTTTAGGCGCTCCTAGTTCAGTTTAATTTATTCAGGCCTTGACAAAGGCAACACTTTTTCTGGCAAGTTGTTTTTTATCCGGTGGATCATACTTAAAGTTCAGTCTTGATTTGTCCAATGATGCGGAAGCGACATTGGCTCAAAAAATCAATACTTGTTTGACTGGGGAAAATAGAGAGTGTTATTGTTACTCATGCTACAACATATTCTGGTAATTTGATCCAGGAAGTTCAATAGTGGCATCCTGTCTAAGTTATATACCAAGAAATACAATATTATATCAAATATGATAAAACAACTCCACAGTCTCAAAAACAGAAAATTGGACATGAATAAGATAAGAGGAAACCCCTTTTTTTTCTTTTTTTGAATGAATTATTAAAACAACATCAAACAAAATGTCTCCACGGCTAAACATGCCAGTTTAACTCATGTGGTGTCAATCTGATGATGTTGAGATTAAGGTAGAGTTCTGATGACAGGGTTATTGATGTGGTAGTGTAGTGTAGCACATGCCGGTTAACCATTCTAGTGTGTGTACATCTATGTAACTGTATTCTGACAGGTACCTGGATCCACGGCAGAGATGACCATTACAGTGAGCACACTGACATACAATTATTTATCCATCATACTAGCCTAGTTGCCCTGGAGATAAACATACAGTATAAGGTATTAGTATACGTATTCCAATATTTCAAAGTGGAGTAAAAATGCCCCAACTGCAATGTCACACACTGGTAAGTCTGAGTGATAACAAGCAGGAGGAGGATCATCCATCCAAGACAGACAAACAGACAGACGCGCACACACACACACACACACACACACACACACACACACACACACACACACACACACACACACACACACACACACACACACACACACACACACACACACACACACACACACACACACACACACACACACACACACACACACACACACACACACACACACACACACACACACACACTAGTCATACTGTCTCCTCATTGGGTATGCGCTGAGAGTCACCAAAGTGTGTGACACCCTCACAATGCGCCAGTACCTGAGTGAATTAATCTGTCACAACTACCTACACACTCCTCCTGTCCCTCCCTTCTAGGTAGCTCCTTAGCCTCCCTGTGCATACAGCCCCCTCCTTTCCTCAGCACTCCTCAACTCTTATCTGTCACAGATAGCTAGCTACACCCCTCCCTCCCCGCCTCTCAACCACCTGCTACTTACAACCCCCGCATAACTTGGTCACACTTCCCATACCCCCACTCCCCACCCCCTCTCTGTCTAGACCCCCCACGTATACACCACCAATTTAATCTGTCACAGCACGCTACACACCCACACACACAAAATGACATGCACACACACTCTCAAACGCACACAGAACTCACACACACACATAGTCACACACACCTTTCTGAGTATGTGAGTGACAAGCATAACACTGTCTATCAAACTACAGCATGTTCCTCCTGATTGCCATCAAGGAGGGAGAGGGGGGAAAAGTTTCACAAACTAAACCCACACTGATGTGAAATGAGTGAAAAAAGAGATTAATCAGCTAAAGGATGAGGGAAGAAAGGGAGAGACATGAAAAAACTAAACCCCTGTGAGGTTTGTACATCAAAAGTCAGAAAAAAATAACCAACATGTACTTTCTGGAAGAATGGGCTCCACAGCCTAATGCAACAAGGTGCCATCTTGTATGAGCCTTTCAGAAAGTGTGTTTCTCTGTTGATGAAAATATGAAATTTATGTGATTACAATAAAGACAATTAGACCTTTATTTCTTTTTTTTAACATATTGGTGTCAATAAGTGTCGAGAAACATTTGCAAGGTGTTCAGAACTTATGGTAAATTATTCTGCCCTTGGAACCAAATCATATCAATTATATTATTATTCACATGTGGACACATTCTAGACATAGAGGGTCAAATGCCACTACTGATGGTCACCAAATTATCATCAGCTGATCTCTTGTTAAACCATCAATAGGCCTAAATGCTCAAATCACCCGCACATCATAATGCTGTGTGGGTGATTTTAGCATTTAGGCCTATTGATGGTTTAACAAAACATCAGCTGATGATAATTTGGTGGCCATCGTCTCGGTCCACATGATAGTTGCAACTGAGATTTGTATTATCTCATTTGCAACAGTCATCCACCACCGATTTATGACTCCATATCGCAGATGTCGGGGTGATTGTTTAGTCCTGTTTGCAACCAAACTGTTTTTAATGTTGGCATTTTAGCAGACTAAATTGCCATTTTATCGATTTGACAATTATTGCATCAACTGAAATAAGGTACTTATTTTCCAAGGTTTACCATGGCAAATCTACTATGGTAATGAGCCTACCCACACATTTTATGAATGGAAGAAATCATGGGTTAGGTACATTTTTGTTTTCCAATTTATGTAATACATTTATAATTTTACTTGTCCCAATAACCTGTTTGGGCTAGGGGCAGTATTGAGAATTTTGGAAAAAATATGTGCCCATTTTTAACTGCCTCCTACACCAACTCAGAAGCTAGAATATGCATATTATTGTTCAGGTTTGGATAGAAAACACCCTAAAGTTTCTAAAACTGTTTGAATGGTGTCTGTGAGTATAACAGAACTCCTATGGCAGGCAAAAACCTGACAAGGTTTCATGCAGGAAGTGGCCTGTCTGACAAGGAGTTGTGCGTCTTGCATCTGTTTATTGAAAAGTAAGGATCTTAGCTGTAACGTGACAATTCCCAGGGCTCCAATAGGCTCTCAGGACGCGGGAAAATCATGAAGGTTGACGAGGCAGCCTCAGGCTGAAACAGATTATCATCTTATTCAAGTGTCCCATTAGGTGACAATGGAGTGAGGCGTGTGCGCGATTAGCCCCCGTGGAGTATTTTAATTCGGCTGTTTAGTTTATTGCAGATTCCCGGTCGGAATATTATCGCTTTTCTACGAGATAAATGGCATAAAAATTGGTTTTAAACAGCGGTTGACATGCTTCGAAGTACGGTAATGGAATATTTAGACATTTTTTGTCACGCCATGCGCTATGCTCGTGACCGTGGATTACCATTCTGATAGTGTCTAGAACTCACGAACAAAACGTCGCTGTTTGGATATAATGATGGATTATTTGGGACCAAACCTACATTTGTTATTGAAGAAGAAGTCCTGGGACTGCATTCTGACGAAGAACAAGAAAGGTAAGAACATTTTTCTTATAGGAAATGTGATTTTGGTGAAGGCTGAACTGCGTGGGTGTCTAATTAACTAGCCCTGTGATGCCGGGCTATGTACTTAGAATATTGCTAAATGTGCTTCATCCGAAAAGCTATTTTAAAATCGGACATATCGAGTGCATAGAGGAGTAATGTATCTATAATTCTTAAAATAATTGTTATGCTTTTTGTGAACGTTTATCGTGAGTAATTTAGCAAACTGTTAGTAAATTCCCTGGAAGTTTGCGGGGGGTATGCTAGTTCTGAACGTCACATGCTAATGTAAAAAGCTGGTTTTTGATATAAATATGAACTTGATTGAACAAAACATGCATGTATTGTATAACATAATGTCCTAGGGTTGTCATCTGATGAAGATCATCAAAGGTGAGTGCTGCATTTAGCTGTCTTCTGGGTTTTGGTGACATTATATGCTGGCTTGAAAAATGGGTGTCTGATTATTTATGGCTTGGTACTCTGCTGACATAATCTAATGTTTTGCTTTCGTTGTAAAGCCTTTTTGAAATCGGACAGTGTGGTTAGATTAACGAGAGTCTTGTCTTTAAATAGCTGTAAAATAGTCATATGTTTGAGAAATTGAAGTAATAGGATTTTTAAGGTTTTGAAAATCGCGCCACAGGCTGCAAGTGGCTGTTACGTATGTGGGACGAATTCGTCCCGCCTAGCCCAGAGAGGATAAAACATGGTAATTTTTTATTAAGAGGGGAAAATATTTCTGAACTGTAGACTACACATTTTAGATTTGAAAGAAACATTTTGTGATTGTGTTGTATGGCTGTGAGTACAGATATGCATCTGTTGGTCACAGATCCCCCCCCCCCCCCAAAAAAAAGGGGTATGGATCAGAAAAACAGTCAGTATCTGGTGTGACCACCATTTGCCTCATGAAGTGTGACATCTCATTCGCATGGAGTTGATCAGGCTGTTTATTGTGGCCTGTGAAATATTGTCCCACTACTCTTCAATGGATTTGCGAAGTTGCTAGTTATTGGCGGGAACTGGAACACGCTGCCGTAGATGTCAATCCAGAGCATCCCAAACATGCTCAATGGGTGGCATGTCTGGTGAGTATGCAGGACATGGAAGAACTGGGACATTTTCAGCTTCAAGGAATTGTGTACAGATCCTTGCGACATGGGGCAATTCTTCAATTTCTCAAAAATATGACTATTTTACACCATTTTAAAGATAAGACTCTCGTTAATCTAACCACACTGTCCGATTTCAAAAAGGCTTTACAACGAAAGCAAAACATTAGATTATGTCAGCAGAGTACCCAGCCAGAAATAATCAGACACCCATTTTTCAAGCTAGCATATAATGTCACAAAAACCCAGAAGACAGCTAAATGCAGCACTAACCTTTGATGATCTTCATCAGATGACACACCTAGGACATTATGTTATACAATACATGCATGTTTTGTTCAATCAAGTTCATATTTATATCAAAAACCAGCTTTTTACATTAGCATGTGACGTTCAGAACTAGCATACCCCCCGCAAACTTCCGGTGAATTTACTAAAAATGTACTAAATTACTCACGATAAACTTTCACAAAAAGCATAACAATTATTTTAAGAATTATAGATACAGAACTCCTCTATGCACTCGATATGTCCAATTTTAAAATAGCTTTTTGGTAAAAGCACATTTTGCAATATTCTCAGTAGATAGCCCGGCATCACAGGGCTAGCTATTTAGACACCCAGCAAGTTTAGCACTCACCAAAGTCAGATTTCCTATAAGAAAAATGTTATTACCTATGGTGTTCTTCGTCAGAATGCACTCCCAGGACTTCTACTTCAATAACAAATGTTGGTTTGGTCCCAAATAATCCATTGTTATATCCAAACAGCGGCGTTTTGTTCGTGCGTTCAAGACACTATCCGAAAGGGTAAAGAAGGGCGACGAGCACGGCGTATTTCGTGACAAAAAAAATCTAAATATTCCATTACCGTACTTCGAAGCATGTCAGCCGCTGTTTAAAATCCATTTTTATGCCATTTTTCTCGTAAAAAAGCGATAATATTCCAACCGGGAATCTGCGTTTAGGTAAAAAGAGGAAAGAAAATAAAGCACGGGGTCGACTCGTGCACACGCCTAAACCCATTGTCCTCTGATCGGCCACTTGCCAAAAGCGTAAATGTGTTTCAGCCTGGGGCTGCCTCGATATCATTCAGCTTTTTCCCGGTCTCTGAGAGCCTATGGGAGCCGTAGGAAGTGTCACGTTACAGCAAAGATCCTCAGTCTTCAATAAACAGAGACAAGAAGAACAAGATCTTGTCAGAGAGGGCACTTCCTGTAAGGAATCTTCTCAGGTTTTTGCCTGCCATATGAGTTTTGTTATACTCACAGACACCATTCCACCAGTTTTAGAAACGTTAGGGTGTTTTCTATCCAAAGCCAATAATTATATGCATATTCTAGTTACTGGGCAGGAGTAGTAACCAGATTAAATCGGGTACGTTTTTTATCCGGCCGTGTCAATACTGCCCCCTACCCCCAACAGGCTAAGGCTACCCGGAAAATATCCCAGTCCGCTTGTTCAAAACAATCTTGAAGGTTGGATTCCGATTGGTCAGACCGGCATTTCATAGTCCTTAACACGGATGCTTCCTGTTTGAGTTTCTGCCTATAGGAAGGGAAGAGCAAAATGGAGTCATGGTCAGATTGGCTGAAAGAAGGACTGGGAGTACCTTGTATGCATCGTGGAAGTTAGATTAACAGTGGGCCAGTGTTTTTCCAGCGTGAGTGCAACAGACAATATGCTGATAAAATTTAGGTAGCCTTGCTCTCAAATTAGCTTTATTAAAGTCACCAGCTACAATAAATGCAGCCTCAGGATATATGGTTTCCAGTTTGCATAAAGTCCAGTGAAGTCCTTGAGGGTTGTTTTGGTATTGGCATGAGGAGGGATATACACGGCTGTGAAAATAACAGAAGAGAATTCTCTTGGGAGATAACACAGTCGGCATTTGATTTTGAGGAGTTCTACGTCAGGTCAACAAAAAGATTTGAGTTCCTGTATGTTGTTACAATTACACCATGAGTCATTAATCATAAAACTCCTGCTCTTCTTCTTCCCGGAGAAATGTTTATTCCTGTCGGTGCGGCACACCATGCATGCAGGTTGCTTTACCGACTTTGACAGCTTCTCCCGAGAGAGCCATGTTTCCGTGAAACAGAGTACGTTACAATCCCTGATGTCTCTCTGGAAAGCAACCCTTGCACTAATTTTGTCGACCTTGTTATCTAGGGACTGGACATTAGCAAGTAATATACTCGGAAGTGGTGGGTGGTGTGCGCGCCTCCGAAGTCTGACCAGAAGACCACTCCATCTTCCCCTTCTCTGGCGGCGTGGTTTTGGGTCGGCCTCTGGGATCAGTTAAAATGCCCTCGGTGGTGCGGACAAAGGATCTGCTTCGGGAAAGTCGTATTCCTGATCATAGTGCTGGTAAGTTGATCTCGCTCTGATATCCAATAGTTATTCCCGGCTGACTGTAATAACACTTAAGATTTTCTGGGCTGTCAGAATGTCAGAAACAATACATAAAAAAAAATACTACAAAGTTTCCTAAGGACTAGATGCGAGGGAGCCCTCTCTGCCAGCGCCATCATGTTCCTCATCAGAGTTATACAGCAAGTAACTGCAAGTTTTTCATGATTAGTAAACATCAATTGATCATGTAATTTCAAATACATGAGCGTAGCCTGACGATATTTCTCAATATTGTCCACCATTAATTGGATATTTGAGTGACATAAAATAAAAGTGAACTATGCCTGACAAGTATGAGTGGTTTAGGTTACTTTCTCATCCTTTGTGGGCTCTGCCTGTCAAGCAGCAGAAGGGCACATTTGCCGATATACTGTTAGCTGATAATGTTCACTTTGCAAGCTACCGCAAGAAACTTTGTACAGTTGGCTAAACATAGTGGTAAGTAGACCTAATGTACTTTTTTCTCCAACCAACGTAGGTCTACCTGGAGAAGTTAGCGAACATTTTCCTCTTTTCAACATTGTTTTTAAGAGTGTTTAATCATGATTGCTGCTGACAAACATGATAGCTAGGCTACATTGACTGATGGACCATGTAAAATTGGCTAGTTAACTAATAACAGATCCCATCAAAATGGCTTGTTAACAAGCTAACTTTCAGGGGATAAACTACCTAGATGGCTATATCCAAATATTGTTTGATTTGCTTTCCATCTATAGTGGTTATGACAGACAGCTTTACCAGGCGAGGACTTGCTGATGTCAAGCTCTTTCCAAAACCCTAACCTATAATGAAGCCATCTAAATGACACATGCTGTTTGCTTAGCTAGCTAGCTACTTACATGGCAAATGAATAGGCTAAACCTCACGTATCTGAAATTACATGATCAACTGATGTTTACTGATTATTAAAATCATGCAGTTACATGCTGTATAACTCTATTGATAGAGCTAAATTTGGAACAATCGGAAATGTGTAGTTCTGACAATGCTCTTCTAGCAATGATGATCAATAAAACCAAATATTTATAACATTTCTTTAACAATCCCTTGAAAATACGTAGTTTTCAATCGTTTTAGCAGAGCTGAGAGTCTCCCTGCCCCCCAACAGCCAAATTGAAGGCTCTGCAGCTTATTGTGATGTCATTAGTATGAGTATAAATTGTTGGAATGTCATGGAATTACATTATAAATGTTTTATTTTATCCCTCTTAGTCACAAAAACATCAATATAAGATTTGTTAGTTTAACTGAATACAGTACAATCTAACATAGCTGTTATGTTAGTTGAAATAGTAGCCTAAATGTACATCTGACATCTCTAAGCCATGTAGAAATGACTTCAAATCAAATCAAATGTATTTATATAGCCCTTCGTACATCAGCTGATATCTCAAAGTGCTGAACAGAACCCAGCCTAAAACCCCAAACAGCAAGCAATGCATGTGAAAGAAGCACGGTGGCTAGGAAAAACTCCCTAGGAAAAACTCCCTAGAAAGGCCAAAAACCTAGGAAGAAACCTAGAGAGGATCCAGGCTATGAGGGGTGGCCAGTCCTCTTTTGGCTGTGCCGGGTGGATATTATAACAGAACATGGTCAAGATGTTAAAATGTTCATAAATGACCAGCATGGTCAAATAATAATAATCATAGTAGTTGTCGAGGGTGCAACAAGCACGTCCGGTGAACAGGTCAGGGTTCCATAGCCACAGGCGGAGCAGCAGCACGGCCAGGTGGACTGGGGACAGCAAGGAGTCATCATGCCAGGTAGTCCTGAGGCATGGTCCTAGGGCTCAGGTCCTCCGAGAGAAAGAAAGAGAGAAAGAGAGAATTAGAGAGAGCATATTTAAATTCACACAGGACACCGGATAAGACAAGAGAAATACTCCAGATGTAACAGACTGACCCTAGCCCCCCGACACAAACTACTGCAGCATAAATACTGGAGGCTGAGACAGGAGGGGTCAGGAGACACTGTGGCCCCATCCGATGAAACCCCCGGACAGGGCCAAACAGGCAGGATATAACCCCACCCACTTTGCCAAAGCACAGCCCCCACACCACTAGAGGGATGTCTCCAACCACCAACTTACCGTCCTAAGACAAGGCCGAGTATAGCCCACAAAGATCTCCACCACGGCACAACCCAAGGGGGGGGCGCCAACCCAGACAGGAAGACCACGTCAGTGACTCAGCCCACTCAAGTGATGCACCCCTCCCATGGACGGCATGGAAGAACACCAGTACGCCAGTGACTCAGCCCCTGTAATAGGGTTAGAGGCAGAGAATCCCAGTGGAGAGAGGGGAACCGGCAAGGCAGAGACAGCAAGGGCGGTTCGTTGCTCCAGCCTTTCCGTTCACCTTCACACTCCTGGGCCAGACTATACTTAATCATAGGACCTACTGAAGAGATAAGTCTTCAGTAAAGACTTAAAGGTTGAGACTGAGTCTGCGTCTCTCACATGGGTAGGCAGACCATTCCATAAAAATTTAGCTCTATAGGAGAAAGCCCTACCTCCAGCCGTTTGTTTAGAAATTCTAAGGACAATTAGGAGGCCTGCGTCTTGTGACCGTAGCGTACGTGTAGGTATGTACGGCAGGACCAAATCGGAAAGATAGGTATGAGCAAGCCCATGGAATGCTTTGTAGGTTAGCAGTAAAACCTTGAAATCAGTCATTGCCTTAACAGGAAGCCAGTGTAGGGAGGCTAGCACTGGAGTAATATGATCACATTTTTGGGTTCTAGTCAGGATTCTAGCAGCCTTATTTAGCACAAACTGAAGTTTATTTAGTGCTTTATCCGGGTAGCTGGAAAGTAGAGCATTGCAGTAGTCCAGCCTAGAAGTAACAAAAGCATGGATACATTTTTCTGCGTCATTTTTGGACAGAAAGTTTCTGATTTTTGCAATGTTACGTAGATGGAAAAAAGCTGTCCTTGAAACAGTCTTGATATGTTCTTCAAAAGAGAGATCAGGGTACAGAGTAACGCCGAGGTCCTTCACAGTTTTATTTGAGACGACTGTACAACCATCCAGATTAATTGTCAGATTCAACAGAAGATCTCTTTGTTTCTTGGGACCTAGAACAAGCATCTCTGTTTTGTCCGAGTTTAAAAGTAGAAAGTTTGCAGCCATCCACTTCTTTATGTCCGAAACACAGGCTTCTAGCGAGGGCAATTTTGGGGCTTCACTATGTTTCATTGAAATGTACAGCTGTGTGTCGTCCGCATAGCAGTGAAATTTAACATTATGTTTTCGAATGACATCCCCAAGAGGTCAAATATATAGTGAAAACAATAGTGGTCCTAAAACGGAACCTTGAGGAACACCGAAATGTACAATTGATTTGTCAGAGGACAAACCATTCACAGAGACAAACTGATATCTTTCCGACAGATAAGATCTAAACCAGGCCAGAACTTGTCCATGTAGACCAATTTGGGTTTCCAATCTCTCCAAAAGAATGTGGTGATCGATGGTATCAAAAGCGGCACTAAGATCTAGGAGCACGAGGACAGATGCAGAGCCTCGGTCTGATGTCATTAAAAGGTCATTTACCACCTTCACAAGTGCAGTCTCAGTGCTATGATGGGGTCTAAAACCAGACTGAAGCATTTCGTATACATTGTTTTTCTTCAGGAAGGCTTCAATGTAATTATTTGACAATGATTCAGTTGAAAGAATATTACTGCTGTTAAGTTCTAAAAATGGTTCTTTGAGTGAGTTAGAACATAACACAACTGTATTTAGGAGATGTTAACACTTTTAGAGGGGATCACATTAGATGGATGGCAGTGTATTGGGTAGTTGTGGGAGAGCCAGCATTTCACCAGAATGTAAAAGACATCCAATAGAATTTGGAAAAACTCCAAAAGCGAAACCAGCCAAATGAAATTCAAGAGAAAGGCAGTACTTGTCACGTCCTGACCATAGAAGCTTTTATTTTCTATGTTAGAGCAGGTCAGGGCGTGACAGGGTTTTCTAGTTTCTGTTTTTCTATGTTTTTTGGGGGGGGTTGATCTCCAATTAGAGGCAGCTGGTCATCGTTGTCTCTAAATGGGGATCATATTTAAGTAAATGTTTCTCCCACCTGGGTTTGTCAGAGATTATTTTTAGGTAGTGTATGTTTCACCTCTTCGTCATGGTTTGTTATTTTGTTTACCGTAATTTCCGGACTATTGAGCGCACCTGAGTATAAGCCGCACCCACTGAATTAAAAAAAAATATATTATTTTGAACATAAATAAGCCGCACATGTCTATAAGCCGCAGGTGCCTACCGGTACATTGAAACAAATGAATGTTGTGCCCCCAGGAATCACAGCTGGAATTGAGTTTGTCCTCTCGATGGCTTCTTTCACCGAATCTGTTATGTGGGCCCTCATGCTGTCCAAAACGAGCAATGCCTTGTTCCTGTGAAAGAATCCTCCCGGTCGCTTGCCGTAAAACTCCGTATGCCATTCATGCATTAGGCTTTCCATCATCCATCCTTTCTTGTTGACTTTCACAACAATTCCTCTCGGGAATTTTTCTTTTGGCATCGTCGTGCGTTTAAAAATCACCATCGGTGGAAGCTTTTCTCCCGATGCCGTGCAGCTCAGAGCACAGTTGAAGTGCGTTTTTTCATGCCCAGTTGTTTTCAGCGTGACGGATGACTCGCCTGTCCTGTTGACAGTCCGAGTGAGAGGCAGGTCAAACGTCATCCATATGTATGATGTCGTGCGGGCCAATGGAATGCTCCACTATCTTTGCATCAGTGAATTTGCGGAAGTTTGAAACTTTTTCCTCGTAGTCGGGAGGGAGCTGCTGACACCGACTCTTCTGTACCCTGATGGACAGGCCTTTAAGTTTCATAAATCTGAGACACCACGATGGTCCACCTCTAAAATCCTCAAACTTCATTGCGGTGGCGATTGTTTTGGCTTTCAGTCGGATCTGCACAGTTGAAACACCTCGGCCGTCTGCTCTCTGTGTGTTGACCCAGTCTTCGAGCTCATTTTCTAGTTCGGGCCATCTGCTTTTCTTCCCTCTGAAAGCTTTAGTTGTCTTTTTGCACTGAGTCAATTCCTCACGCTGCTGTTTCCAACGTCTTATCATCGACTCATTAAGACCAAGCTCCCGTGCAGCAGCTCTATTTCATTTTCCAACAGCCAGATCAATCGCCTTCAACTTGAAAGCTGCATCATATGCATTTATCTGTGTATTTGCCATGATGAGGGTGACAAAATGACTACCGTAATCAGAATGATGGGAAGTTTGAGAGCGCTCGATTTAATCTAAACAGTAAACAAAAAAGTTGTTTGACCTTAACCAGTTCGGCAATTTCATTGTTCTAATGACAGCTTCATGCCGCCAAAAAACTGAGCACGTCACAGAATGTGTTTTTTTGGAAAACAAAATTTGAAAGCGGGAAAAATCCATATATTAGCCGCGTCATTGTTTAAGCCGCGAGATTCTAAGCGTGGGAAAAAAGTTGCGGCTTATAGTCCGGAAATTACGGTAGTAGTTTATTTGTATGTCTTGCATAGTTTCACAGTTATAATAAAATGTGGAATGATACACACGCTGCGCCTTGGTCTCCTTCGTACGACAACCGTGACAGTGCTTCAAAAGCATGTTTTTTTATTTATACTGAATTGAAATGTTACAGCATAAAAGCATGCTCTTGGAAATCCTAATGGTCATATTACACCAAATGTATTATTTGAATAAATCATTTCTGGGCATAAAACTTTTGAGATAAAATGGAAAGAGGTACAGTACCTTCGGAAAGTATTCAGACCCCTTGATCTTTTCCACATTTTGTTACGATACAGCCTTATTCTAAAATTGATTAAATAAAACAAAATTATCAGCAATCTACACATAATACCCCATAATGACAAAGCAAAAAAAAAACAGAAGGGAAATACCATATTTACATAAGAATGCAGACCCTTTGATATAAGTCTCGAAATTGAGCTCAGGTACATCCTGTTTCCATTCATCATCCTTGAGATGTTTCTACAACTTGATTGGAGTCCATGTGTGGTAAATTCAGGTGATTGTACATTATTTGGAAAGGAACACAACACCTGTCTATATAAAGGTCCTACAGTTGACAGTGCATGTCAGAGCAAAAACCAAGCCATGAGGTCAAAGGAATTGTCTGTAGAGCTACGAGAAAGAATTGTGTCGAGGCACAGATTTGGGGAAGGGTACAAAAACATTTCTGCAGCATTGAAGGTCACCAAGAACATAGTGGCCTCCGTCATTCTTAAATGGAAGAAGTTAGGAACCACCAAGACTCTTCCTAGAGCTGGCTGGCCAGCCAAATTGAGCAATCGGGGGAGAAGGGCCTTGGTCAGGGAGGTGGCCAAGAAACCGATGGTCACTCTGACGGAGCTCTAGAGTTCCTCTGTAGAGATGGGATAACCTGCCAGAGGGACAACAATCTCTAAAGCAGGCCTTTATGGTAGAGTGGCCAGACGGAAGCAACTCCTCAGTAAAAGGCACAGACAGCCTCCTTGGAGTTTACCAAAAGGCACCTAAAGATTCTCAGACCATGAGAAACAAGATTCTTTGGTCTGATGAAACCAAGATTGAGCTCTTTGTCCTGAATGCCAAGCGTCACGTCTGGAGGAAACCTTGCACCATCCCCACGGTGAAGCATGATGGTGGCAGTATCATGCTGTGTGGATGTTTTTCTGTGGCAGGGACATGGAGACTAGCCAGCATCGAGGCAAAGATGAACGGAGCAAAGTACAGAGAGATCAATGAAAACCTGCTCCAGAGCGCTCAAGACCTCAGACTGGGGCGAGGGTTCACCTTCCAACAGGACAACGATGCTAAGCACACAGCCAAGACAACACAGGAGTGGCTTCGGGATAAGTTTCTGAATGTCCTTGCGTAGCCCAGCCAGTGCCCGGACTTGAACCCAATCGAACATCTCTGGAGAAACCTGAAAATAGCTGTTAAGTAACGCTCCCCCCCCAAATCAAATCAAATCGAATCAAATTTTATTTAGCTCCTTCCCCCGAATACAACAGGTGTAGACCTGACATCCAACCTGACATAGCTTGTGAGGATCTGCAGAGAAGAGTGGGAGAAACTCCCCAAATACAGGTGTGCCAAGCTTGTAGCGTCATACCCAAGAAGACTTGAGGCTGTAATCGCTGCCAAAGGTGCTTCAACAAAGTACTGAGTAAAGCATCTGAATATTTATGTAAATGTAATATTTCAGTTATATAATTTGAATACATTTGCAAAAATGTCAAAAAAATGTTTTCACTTTGTCATTATGGGGTATTGTATGTAGATTGATGAGGGGGAAAAAAACGATTTAATCCATTTTAGAATAAGGCTGTAATGAATGCACTGTAGTTGAAAGTGTTTGTGTTTTGTTATATGTCAAGTAGTTTCAGAATTTGAAAGCAAAACACTTTTGGTATTATTCTCCTTTTTTGTCTTCTAGAAGTAGAATTCTTTACCTGCTGTATATGTTTGCCAAGGTGATATCAAGGACACTCTTCCTCCTTTATGAAATTATCATGTACTACCTATGATTGTGTTATGTATAGCCAACAAATCAGAGGTGAAGCTACAGCAGGGCCATGCAGTAGGAGGTTACTGGGATCTAATTGGTTAAATTGCAATCATCAAGTCTACACCTTGTTCTGTAAAATTGAAACACACAAGAAAGGTAAGCCTGAATACTGTTTATTATGTGTTGATTCAAAGTGAGCCACTGTATTCATACACGCTGTGATATAATGTACACTGAGAGTACAAAACATAAAGAACAATTTGCTTTTAATTACATAAACTGAACAGGTGAATCCAGGTGAAAGCTACGATCCCTTATTGATGTTAAATCCAGTGTAGATGAAGGGGAGGAGATGGTTAAAGATGGATTTTTCAGCTTTGAGACATGGATTGTGTATGTGTGCCATTCAGAGGGTGAATGGGCAAGATAAGAGATGTAAGTGCCTTTGAATGGGGTATGGTAGTAGGTTTGAGTGTGTCAAGATAGACTTGTTGTGTGTTTCATTGTTTGTTTACTGTTGGACTCGGACAGTGTCCCTGTTTTGTCAGCCATGTTGTTGTAACTAGTTGTGTAGTTGCGTGCTACTTAGCAATGATGACGGGCTTGTTTGTCAAGGGACATTTGTGGTGTTTTTTCTGTCTACGCCACTGCTACAAATGTGTTACAAATGTGCTATTAAGTCATTATGGATGTAGGTACCCTTCAAGTAAATTGTTACCCTTCTCATAGTGTAAGGGAAAGAGATAATCAAACAGAGTTAACAAAATCCCCATATCAAACTTATTTGCAGAAAAAATAACATTTGCTCCTGCTTGCAGGTCTCTGGGCAGGTACGTATCTTGTTATTTTTGTTACAAGTTTTTTGTTGCTCTGTACTCAGCCCAAACAAACATTTTCAACCTCTTTGATTACAGGAACATATTTTATTTAATCATTTCCTACTTATGTATCTACAATGATCCAGACAAATTCCAGGCAAAATGGCTTTTTGACTACAAGAGCACATAGCAAATATACTATTAATATTACACAATAAATTAACTGTAGAGAGCCTATCGATGAAGTGCAGTAGGAACTCACTCACGATGGTGCATCCTCTCATTGCTTGTGCAGCCTATTTCACACTTGATGGATTTTTTTCACTCTGCTAAAACAGGTGCCTTTTCTTCACTGCAGGATATAAAAGAGAGCGGGTCAGTCAATGTCCTTTCACAATCGAAAGGCTTTTCATTCTCAGGTGAACTGTGAGACCAATCAATGCCAGCAGCCTAGCATACACACACAAACAGGTACACACAGATACACATACGCACACTGTATATCTATCGATTGTTTGTTTCTCTGGCACAAATCTCTGAATCAAAAGGAGGCTTTGAATGCATGAAAGGATAGGATAACGAGAGGGAGAACATGTATCACTAGGATGATGATGGTGTGTGTGTCCTCATCTCATTTAATATTCTGTATGTGTTGAAACAAAATATATTCCATCATAAGGGGGCAGAGTTAATAGCTAGAAATTGTTGTGCTTGTTTTCAATTTTAATATCCTATGTTTGGTACTGCATGTTTAGTCCATGTGTAAATTAATTTTGTAATTGGTTGAGGAAACATTGTGTGAGGACAGACGCTGGGAGATGAGAAGCACGTACAGGGAGTGAACATTTAATAAATAACAGACATGAAACAAATCACGGACAGCGTCTGGACAGTGGAAACAAAACAGCATTAATGCAGAAACGGGGAAGAAACTGAGGAAGTGAGAGATACAGTGAGGGAAAAAAGTATTTGATCCCCTGCTGATTTTGTACGTTTGCCCACTGACAAAGAAATGATCAGTCTATAATTTTAATGGTAGGTTTATTTGAACAGTGAGAGACAGAATAACAAAAAAATCCAGAAAAACGCATGTCAACAATGTAATAAAATTATTTGCATTTTAATGAGAGAAATAAGTATTTGACCCCTCTGCAAAACATGACTTAGTACTTGGTGGCAAAACCCTTGTTGGCAATCACAGAGGTTAGACGTTTCTTGTAGTTGGCCACCAGTTTTGCACACATCTCAGGAGGGATTTTGACCCACTCCTCTTTGCAGATCTTCTCCAAGTCATTAAGGTTTCGAGGCTGACGTTTGGCAACTCAAACCTTCAGCTCACTCCACAGATTTTCTATGGGATTAAGGTCTGGAGACTGGCTAGGCCACTCCAGGAC
Source organism: Salmo salar (assembly GCF_965601325.2). Taxonomy (NCBI): domain Eukaryota; kingdom Metazoa; phylum Chordata; class Actinopteri; order Salmoniformes; family Salmonidae; genus Salmo; species Salmo salar. The sequence goes on from NC_138308.1 coordinate 66,621,659, forward strand.
CTTAACCTGTTATGGCTAGGGGGCAGTATTTTCACGGCCGGATAAAAAACGTACCCGATTTAATCTGATTATTACTCCTGCCCAGAAACTAGAATATGCATATAATTATTAGCTTTGGATAGAAAACACTCCAAAGTTTCTAAAAATGTTTGAATGGTGTCTGTGAGTATAACAGAACTCATTTGGCAGGCCAAAACCTGAGAAGATTCCTTACAGGAAGTGCCCTGTCTGACCATTTCTTGCCCTTCTTGATTATCTCTATCCATTACAGGGGATCTCTGCTGTTACGTGACACTTCCTACGGCTCACATGGACTCTCAGAAGGCGGCAAAAAGCTGAATCGTGGCTTTGCAGGCTATGGCTGAAAAAAAGTAGCGCGTTTGCATAGTGGCTGGTCACAGTACTGTGAGACTCAGGCTCGTGCACGAGGGATCCCATGGTTTTATTTTCTCTCTCTTTGTACGTATGCACGCTTTCCCGGTCGGAATATTATCGCTTTTTTACGACAAAAATGGCATAAAAATTGATTTTAAACAGCGGTTGACATGCTTCGAAGTACGGTAATGGAATATTTAGAAATCTTTTGTCACGAAATGCGTCGTGCTAGTGAGCCTTATTTACACTTCGGATAGTGTCTTGAACACACGAACAAAACGCCGCTATTTGGATATAACTATGGATTATTTTGAACCAAACCAACATTTGTTATTGAAGTAGCAGTCCTGGGAGTGCATTCTGATGAAGAACACCAAAGGTAATCAAACTTTTCTAATAGTAAATCGGAGTTTGGTCAGGGCTAAACTTGGTTGGTGTCTAAATAGCTAGCCGTGATGGATGGGCTATCTACTCAGAATATTGCAAAATGTGCTTTCACCGAAAAGCTATTTTAAAATCGGACACCTCGATTGCACAAAGGAGTTCTGTATCTATAATTCTTAAAATAATTGTTATGTTTTTTGTGAACGTTTATCGTGAGTAATTTAGTAAATTCACCGGAGGTTTGCGGGGGGTATGCGAGTTCTGAACGTCACATGCTAATGTAAAAAGCTGGTTTTTGATATAAATATGAACTTGATTGAACAAAACATGCATGTATTGTATAACATAATGTCCTAGGTGTGTCATCTGATGAAGATCATCAAAGGTTAGTCTTGCATTTAGCTGTGGTTTTGTTTTTTGTGACATTATATGCTAGCTTGAAAAATGGGTGTCTGATTTTTTCTGGCTGGGTACTCTGCTGACATAATCTAATGTTTTGCATTCGTTGTAAAGCCTTTTTGAAATCAGACAGTGTGTTTAGATAAAGGAGAGTCTTGTCTTTAAAATGCTGTAAAATAGTCATATGTTTGAAAAATGGAAGTTTTTGTATTTTTGAGGAATTTGTAATTCGCGCCACGCCTATCATTGGATATTGGAGCAGGTGTTCCGCTAGCGGAACGTCTAGATGTAAGAGGTTTAATGTGCTTCTTCTTGAGCCACTCCTTTGTTGCCTTGGCTGTGTGTTTTGGGTCATTGTCATGCTGGAATACCCATCAACGATCCATTTTCAATGCCCTGGCTGAGGGAAGGAGGTTCTCACCCAAGATTTGACGGTACATGGCCCCATCCATCGTCCCTTTGATGCGGTGAAGTTGTCCTGTCCCCTTAACAGAAAAAAAAGCATAATGTTTCCACCTCCATGTTTGACGGTGGGGGATGGTGTTCTTGGGGTTATAGGCAGCATTCCTCCTCCTCCAAACCTGGCGAGTTGAGTTGATGCCAAAGAGCTCCATTTTGGTCTCGTCTGACCACAACACTTTCACCCAGTTGTCCTCTGAATCATTGATGTTCATTGGCAAACTTCAGATGGGCATGTATATGTGCTTTCTTGAGCAGGGGGACCATGCAGGCGCTGCAGGATTTCAGTCCTTCACGGCGTAGTGAGTTACCAATTGTTTTCTTGCTGACTATGGTCCCAGCTGCCTTGAGATCATTGACATGATCCTCCCGTGTAGTTCTGGGCTGATTCCTCACCGTTCTCATGATCATTGCAACTCCACGAGGTGAGATCTTGCATGGAGCCCCAGGCCGAGGGAGATTGACAGTTCTTTTGTGTTTCTTCCATTTGCGAATAATCACACCAACTGATGTCACCTTCTCACCAAGCTGCTTGGCGATGGTCTTGTAGCCCATTCCAGCCTTGTGTAGGTCTACAATCTTGTCCCTGACATCCTTGGAGAACTCTTTGGTCTTGGCCATGGTGGAGAGTTTGGAATCTGATTGATTGATTGCTTCTGTGGACAGGTGTCTTTAATACAGGTAACAAATTGAGATTAGGAGCACTCCCTTTAAGAGTGTGCTCCTAATCTCAGCTCGTTACCTGTTTAAAAGACACCTGGGAGCCAGAAACCTTTCTGATTGAGAGGGGGTCAAATACTTATTTCCCTCATTAAAATGCAAATGAATTTATAACATTTTTGACATGCGTTTTTCTGGATTTTTTGTTGTTGTTATTCTGTCTCTCACTGTTCAAATAAACCTACCATTAAAATTATAGATTGATCATTTCTTTGTCAGTGGGCAAACGTAAAAAATCAGCAGGGGATCAAATACTTTTTTCCCTCACTGTATAGGGGAGGCAATCAATTAAGTAATAGAGTCTAGATGAGTCCTATGAAGCGCTGATGTGCGTAACGATGGTGACAGGTGTGTGTAATAATGAGTCGCCTGGCGCCAGTGAGCGCCAGAGAGGGGGAGCAGGAGCAGGTGTGACAGTACCCCCCTCCCCCCTCTAGGGGCGCCACCCGGTGTCTGAAAGGCCTTGGGAGCCGGACGAGGCGTGGGAGCCCGACGAGCCAGCTGAGGCATGACATGGGATGGGAGCCTGATGATCCGGCTGAGGCGTGGCAGCCCAACGAGCTGACTGAGGCATGACGTGGGATGGGAGCCCGACGAGCCGGCTGAGGCATGGGAGCCTGATGAGCCAGCTAAGACATGAAAGCCCAACGAGCCAGCTGAGGCACCCCCGGTTCCTTCGGCAGCGGCACACGGACCCGACGTCACCGACCCCCCCCCCCCCAAAAAAAAGAACTCCCCGATGCTTCCAATATTAGTGTCTGCATTCTGTGAGGACAGACGTTGGGAGACGAGAAGCAAGTACAGGGAGTGAACATTTAATAAATAACGGACATGAAACAAAACACAGACAGCTTCTGGACAGGGGAAACAAAATGACATTAAGGCGGACATGGGGAAGAAACTGAGGAAGTGACAGATATAGTGGAGGCAATCAATGAAGTAATAGAGTCCAAGTGAGTCCCATGAAGCGCTGATGCACGTAACGATGGTGACAGGTGTGTGTAATGATGGGCCGCCTGGCGCCCTCGAGCACCAGAGAGGGGGAGTGGGAGCAGGCGTGACACATTGTCACGCCCCAACCTTCACAAATAACAAAATTGATAATCACATTGCATTGTGACATTACAAAAAGCTGTGCTAGATTCTTTAACCTCCATGTCTACATTACTGTTAGCTCAATCCATTAGAGAAATAAATGTCTGCTGTGTTGTATGTGGCCATATTAACATTAATCTAGTGTTGTGTAGGAATGTAGCCTATCTCTTGTCATCCATCATTCCTTGCTCCTATTGTAGTGCCTATTTTAGACAATCTTTCCTGTTTATCACTCTTCCTCTCTCTGCCTCTAGCCTTCTCTCTCTCCCTCTCCCCCTCTCTCTCTCACTCTCTTTCTCCTGTCTTCTTTCCTTCATTAATTCTCTCACTCGTGTCTCTTTCGCTTACCTATCTGTTTCTCTCTTTTTGCTTCCTCAGCTTCCCTCTCTCCTACTTTCTCGCTCCCCTTCCCTCTCTATTGTGCAGGCGAGGCAGAGGCTCATTGCCATGCCTGGGAGCAGGTGGTGCTGTGCTTTGCAGTGCAGTAGTCCTGGGAGAGTGTTTGACGTGGCACTCAGTGACGGTAGTGGAGCGGTTAAGGGGAATTAACCAGCGGCCCCTCTACTGGGACGGGGCTCCTAATGCAAAACACGCAAACAGCTCTGTCTACTACGCCACAACAAACCCCTTGATGACACAACAGTAGACACCTCCTCCTCTGACTCTAAGCCACACGCATGGAGCTGTGACAAGCCCCATGAATGTGCTCTTGTTACCCAAAAACTCAATGTTTCTCTTTCTTTCTTTCTTTCTTTCTTTTGCTATTTCTTTCTTTTGCTATTTCTTTCTTTTGCTCTTTCTCTCTCTGTTTCTCTCTCGCTAACAATCCTTAGGATGTGCTTACATCTCTCTCTCTGTTTCTCCCCCCCTCTCTCTTTCTCTCTCTGAATGCTTTTAACCAAACAGCATTCAGGATTAGACCCATTTGTTCATTGTATAATTTGGGACACACATATGTCTGTATTTTTTTTGGTGCCCACTCAGGTTCCATTAGACTACCATGGTACTTACTGCCTTTTCATTCTATTTATTTGGTCTTTCTTTTCATTTCCGGCTCTCACACCACAATATTATTACACACCAAATATACTTCCCCTTTCTCATCTATTGCAGTTTGTGAAAAATTTGAATGATTTATCCAAATAAATATATACCGTACAGTAACTGTTAGTTTATTGCTTCTTCTCCTCCATTCTCTTGCATTACTGTAGAAAATCACTATGGGAACCAAAGGGTATTTTTCTCCCTGTGTTGTGATGATGACTGTGATGCTTGCTGGAGGTCTTCTATTTGAGGCATTTCAGTCATCCCTGAGCATTTCCAGATTTGTAAGAAAATAATTTGATAGATGCAAGTCATATTTGAAACGCTTAGTCATCACTCCGGCCTTCACCGATATATTTATATTACGTTTCGCAAGGTTATTCAATATCGATAGTCTCATGAGAGAACACATACAGTGCTTTCGGAATGTATTCAGACCCCTTCACTTTTTCCACATTTTGTTACGTTACAGCCTTATTCTAAAATGGATCAAATATTTTTTTTCCCTCATCAATCTACACACAATATCCCATAATAACAAAGCAATAATAGATTTTTAGAAATGTTTGTAAATTTATGAGAAATAAAAACTGAAATACATTTTTTACATAATTATTCAGACCCTTTGCCATTACACTCGAAATTGAGCTCAGGTGAATCCTGTGATCATCCTTAAAGGTATTCTACAACTTGATTGGAGTCCACCTGTGGTAAATTCAGTTGGTTTAACAGGATTTGGAAAGACACACACCTGTCTATATAAGGTCCCACAGTTGACAGTGTATGTCAGAGCAAAAACCAAGCCATGGAGGTCAAATTAATTTTCTGCAGAGTTCAGAGACAGGATTGTGACAAGGCCCGCTGGCCCCCCTACCTCTGAGGAAGCACAGTTCCCGCTCAGCCCAGTCAAAACTGTTCGCTGCTCTGGCACCCCAATGGTGGAACAAGCTCCCTCACGACGCCAGGACAGCGGAGTCAATCACCACCTTCCGGAGACACCTGAAACCCCACCTCTTTAAGGAATACCTAGGATAGGATAAAGTAATCCTTCTAAACCCCCCCCCCCCTTAAAATATTTAGATGCACTATTGTAAAGTGGTTGTTCCACTGGATATCATAAGGTGAATGCACCATTTTGTAAGTCGCTCTGGATAAGAGCGTCTGCTAAATGACTTAAATGTAATGTAAATGTAAATCTGGGGAAGGGCCCCAAAACGTTTCAGCAGCATTAAAGGTCCCCAGGAATGCAGGGGCCTCCATCATTCTTAAATGGAAGGAGTTTGGAACCACCAAGACTCTTCCTAGAGCTGGCCGCCCGGCCAAATTGAGCAATCTGAGGGAAGGGCATTGGTCAGGGAGGTGACCAAGAACCCGATGGTCACTCTGATAGAACTCCAGAGTTCCTCTGGGGAGATGGGAGACCCTTCCAGAAGGACAACCATCTCTGCAGTATTCCACCAATCAGGCCTTTATGGTAGAGTAGCCAGACGGAAGCCACTCCTCAGTAAAAGGCACATGACAGCCCGCTTGGAGTTTGCCAAAAGGCACCTTAAAACCTCTTACATCTAGACGTTCCGCTAGCGGAACACCTGCTCCAATATCCAATGATAGGCGTGGCGCGAATTACAAATTCCTCAAAAATACAAAAACTTCAATTTTTCAAACATATGACTATTTCACAGCATTTTAAAGACAAGACTCTCCTTTATCTAGCCACACTGTCCGATTTAAAAAAGGCTTTACAGCGAAAGCAAAACATTAGATTATGTCAGCAGAGTACCCAGCCAGAAATAATCAGACACCCATTTTTCAAGCTAGCATATAATGTCACAAAAACCCAGAAGACAGCTAAATGCAGCACTAACCTTTTATGATCTTCATCAGATGACACACCTAGGACATTATGTTATACAATACATGCATGTTTTGTTCAATCAAGTTCATATTTATATAAAAAAACAGCTTTTTACATTAGCATGTGACGTTCAGAACTAGCATACCCCCCGCAAACTTCCGTGGAATTTACTAACAATTTACTAAATTACTCACGATAAATGTTCACAAAAAGCATAACAATTATTTTAAGAATTATAGATACAGAACTCCTCTATGCACTCGATATGTCCGATTTTAAAATAGCTTTTTGGTGAAAGCACATTTTGCAATATTCTAAGTACATAGCCCGCCATCACGGGCTAGCTATTTAGACACCCGGCAAGTTTAGCCTTCACCAAAATCAGATTTACTATTACAAAAGTTTGATTACCTTTTCTTGTCTTCGTCAGAATGCACTCCCAGGACTGCTACTTCAATAACAAATGTTGGTTTGGTCCAAAATAATCCATTGTTATATCCGAATAGCGGCGTTTTGTTCGTGCGTTCCAGAAACTATCCGAAATGGTAAATCAGGGTCGTGCGCATGGCGCATTTCGAAATATTCCATTAACGTACTTCGAAGCATGTCAACCGCTGTTTAAAATCAATTTTTATGCAATTTATCTCGTAAAAAAGCAATAATATTCCGACCGGGAATCTCCTTTTCGGCAAACAGAGGAAAAAACACAAAGACGGGGGCGGCCAGTGCACGCGCCTAAGCCCACAGTCCCTTGATCGGCCACTTGAGAAAGGCGATAATGTGTTTCAGCCTGGGGCTGGAATGACGACATTCAGGTTTTTCCCGGGCTCTGAGAGCCTATTGGAGCCGTGGGATGTGTCACGTTACCGCAGAGATCCTTTGTAATTGAATGAGAAAAGAAAGACAATAAATGGTCAGACAGGCCACTTCCTGTAAAGGAATCTCTCAGGTTTTCACCTGCTATTTGAGTTCTGTTATACTCACAGACACCATTCAAACAGTTTTCGAAACTTTGGAGTGTTTTCTATCCAAAGCCAATAATTATATGCATATTCTAGTTACTGGGCAGGAGTAGTCACCAGATTAAATCGGGTCTGTTTTTTATCCAGCCGTGAAAATACTGCCCCCTAGCCATAACAGGTTAAGGACTCTCAGACCATGACAAACAAGATTCTCTGGTCTGATGAATCCAAGATTGAGCTCCTTGGCCTCAAATCCAAGCGTCACATCTGGAGAAAACCTTGCACCATCCCTACAGTGAAGCATGGTGGTGGCAGCATCATGCTCTGGGGATGTTTTTCAGCTGCAGGGACATGGAGACTATTCAGGATTGAGGGAAAGTTGAACAGAGCAAAGTACAGTGAGATCCTTGAGGAAAACCTGTTCCAGAGCGCTCAGGACCTCAGACTGGGGTGAAGGTTCGCCTTCCAACTGGACAGCAACTCTAAACACATAGCCAAGACAACGCAGGAATGACTTCAGGACAAGTCTCCAAATGTCCTTGAGTGGCCCAGCCAGAGTCCTTAACGGAACCCAATCAAACATCTCTGCATAGACCTGCAAATAGCAGTGCAGCGATGCTCCCCATGCAACCTGACAGAGCTTGAGAGGATCTGCTGAGAAGGGAGAAACTCCCCAAATACAGGTGTACCAAGCTTGTAGCGTCATACCTAAGAAGACTTGAGACTGTAATCACTGCCAAAGGTGCTTCAACAAAGTACTGAGTAAAGTGTCTGAGTACTTACTGTATGTAAATGGGATATGTCCGTGTTTATTTTTAATACATTTGCCAACATTTCTAAAAACCTGTTTTTGCTTTGACATTATGGGTTATTGTGTGAAGACTGATGAGGGGAAAAAACAGTTCAATACATTATAGAATAAGGCTTTAACGTAACAAATTGTGGAAAAAGTGAAGTCGTCTGAATACTTTCTGAATGCACTGCATCTCAGTCCATATGATATACACACACATTTTCAAGTTTCTCTGGTTAAGTTTAAGCAAAACAAATTACGTCAATCAAAACTTGTGTCAAGCAAGCACTACATGCACCATAAAAAAAGATCTAACCCAAAACACCGCTATCTATTGTCCCCAAACTCTGTGCCTATTTCTACCTCTTACAAATAGAGATGGATTTCCTCTGAAACCCAGACAGACAGATAGTAGTACTGGCAATGTGCAGAGTAAGAAGTAAATAAGAACTTGGAATATAATGCTAGCCAGAGCCGATGCCTTTTGATCGAAGCGAGATAAGAGGAAGGGAGTGAAATCCGCCAGGGGGAAGGAGGGAGCCGGAGGAAGGATGTGTTTTTTTTGCTTTGGAATAAATCTGTGAGAGTCAGGGTGGGTAAAAATGGTTGCAGGAAGGGAGGGGTTGGCGGTAAGCAACCCAGAGATAACAGGAATGTATGGTCGCCCTGCGTTACACTCCCATACATGTACATCCAAATCCCCCTTGAGTGGCACACATACCGGAGGTGACAAGGTAGCAACATGTTAGCCATAGCTAGGGATTTATACCAGAGGAGGCTGGTGGGAGGAGCTATAGGAGGATGGGCTCATTGTAATTACAATGAGGCTGTCGTTCTATAGCTCCTCCCACCGGCCTCCTCTGATTGATATGACATTGTTGTTGCTCAGGGGAACATGATGTGACAGCGTTCACTCCCATCCATCCATTCCTTGTGTTTTTCTTAGGTGTGCTACAGCTACATTACAGGTGTAGGATTTTCATTTGATCACCCTGTTTCAGGAGAACTGCAATGCAGGAAATGTTTTAATTTTAGTGTATGAGGTTTAAAAAGGCTTCTGCAGTTTGAAATGCTTAGACATATGAATAATCCAAAGCAAGGGAAGAAATTCAGATTTCAGAGTGTATCATGGGCACATTAGTAGCAGCAAATCAACACAATAAAATCCTCAAACACCAGATACACACACGCACACACACACATAAACTCTCCTCAATATCACTATTTCCCTAGTCAGATTATCCTTTAAGGAAATGTGTGTATCAGCATATAAGCGTTAATTTGGTATGATTTTCAAAAAGATAAGGGTCAAGGAACATGATGCTTTTTGAGAGCTTGGGACTATAGAGTTTTATGCAAAAAAGTTTTATGCAAAAAGATGACTGAGATAATTGGCTTTAATTAAAGTTCCGAACCCTCTTTGGTTTGAATGGTTTCAGCATTCAAACGTGAGAGATTAGTGAGAGATTATCCTCACACTATTGAAGCCTAGAGAAAGGAGTCTCGGACATGATGTATAAGTGAATACATTGCATTCAATGGGTGGGAGATTAGTGTGTAGGTCAATACATTACTTTACATAGCTACTGACCTCAGGGTTAGGGTCTATTCTGAATTTAGTTGCAAATGAGTTTTACATTAGTTTTCAGTTCTTGAATTTTAATTGGCCACACCCCACAGGAAGCAGAATTTGAATAGAATTATAATTAAATTAGTATAATTTAAATTGATGAAACTAATTTCAATTCAAATGGATAATTTATTACATCACTACGCACATGCTTATTTTGACCTCATGTATGGTTACTAATACTACAGTGGTTCCTCCTTTAAAAAGTTGCGAGCTTACGCAGCGGGATTTAGAGGTAATTTGTGATTTAGTACGGTACCTTGCGTCACCACTTCATGGCTCCAGACCAGCGCAACGGGGAGTTAGAGCACTGATTACACTTTTGGGTCCTTCTGTGTCTCTGACAATGAATGGGCGACATAAACCTAAATAGAAACTGTTGTTACACTAAGGTTTTTATTATTTTATTTTGTTAGGATTATTTTCCTCTTACTGTAATACTGTAGGCCACTCCCGACCAGTCACCTTGTACAGTGCCTGAGTGGCACAACAGTCTTAGACACTGCATATCAGTGCAAGCTGTGTTGCTAAAGATGCTGGTTCAATACCTGGTGCAGGCCTCAACTGGGAGACCCATGAGATGACTGTAGGTTTTTGTTTTTTCTCCCTCTGAAAACAGAAATAAATAATTCTAAATAACACACTAACTTTATTTACAAATTAGTAAAAATGTCTCACCCCATGTTCAAGAATGGCATTTTTCTTGCTCATTCTACGTTATTTGAAAAGGAAATCATCACCAAAATATATTTTGGGAATTGCTCTAATAATGGCACTGACTAGGTAAATGTTCCCGCTGTTCAGTTCTTAGTGCCAGTCTGCAAGTTTAAACTAAAACAATGTAACTAATAATGGCATCTTTATGCTTTCATTAATAAAATTATGATAAAAATACTATTTTAAAATGTCTATGTTTATTTAGATATGGATCCATAATGAATTACAATGGGAATAAATATCACTGAATTACAGAAATATCCTCCAATCCTCTATGTGTAATTATTGGCAGAGAGTCACGTCATATCTTTTGATATACTGTACGCCTACCGTAGGCGACATGAGTCTCACTAATGTTGAGTAATGTGCTATTAAAAGTGGTGTAGGTCTTATTTAGGGAGACGTTCCGCTAGCGGAACGCCTCACCAATATCAAATAGTATAGCGTGGCGCGAAATACAAACACCTCAAAAATGCTATAACTTCAATTTCTCAAACATATGACTATTTTACACCATTTTAAAGATAAGACTCTCGTTAATCTAACTACACTGTCCAATTTCAAAAAGGCTTTACAGCGAAAGCAAAACATTAGATTATGTCAGGAGAGTACCCTCCCAAAAATAATCACACATTCACACATTCAAAGCAAGCATATATGTCACAAAAACCAAAACCACAGCTAAATGCAGCACTAACCTTTGATGATTTTCATCAGATGACACTTCTAGGACATTATGTTATACAATACATGCATGTTTTGTTCAATCAAGTTCATATTTATATCAAAAAACAGCTTTTTACATTAGCATGTGATGGTCAGAACTAGCATACCCACCGCAAACTTCCGGTGAATTTACTAAATTACTCACGATTAATGTTCACAAAATACATAATTATTTTAAGAATTATAGATACAGAACTCCTTTATGCAATCGCGGTGTCCGATTTTAAAATAGCTTTTCGGTGAAAGCACATTTTGCAATATTCTGAGTACATAGCCCGGCCATCACGGCTAGCTATTTTGACACCCACCAAGTTTGGCCCTCACCAAACTCAGATTTACTATAAGAAAAATTGGATTACCTTTGCTGTTCTTCGACAGAATGCACTCCCAGGACTTCTACTTCAACACCAAATGTTGTTTTGGTTCTAAATAATCCATAGTTATATTGAAATAGTTCCGTTTTGTTCATGCGTTCAGGTAACTATCCGAAGGGTGACGCGCCGGCGCATTTCGTGACAAAAAAAATCAAAATATTCCATTACCGTACTTCGAAGCATGTCAAACGCTGTTTTAAAATAATTTTTTATGCGATTTTTCTCGTAAAATAGTGATAATATTCCAACCGGGCGACGTTGTATTCGTTCAAACACTGAAAGTAAAACATGGAGTCGTCTCGTGCACGCGCGCTCCAGTGTCATTGTTCGCAGCAGGACCACTCACAAAAACCCCTGCTGTTTTTCGCCCAGAGACTGGAGAGCTCTCATTCCACTTTCTGGAGCCTTCCTAGAGCCAATGGAAGCCTTAGAAAATGTCACGTTACAGCAGAGATGCTGTATTTTTGATAGAGATGCCCTAGTAGGAGAACAAATTGTCAGACAGGGCACTTCCTGTATAGAATCTTCTCAGGTTTTGGCCTGCCATATGAGTTCTGTTATACTCACAGACACCATTCAAACAGTTTTAGAAACTTTAGAGTGTTTTCTATCCAAATCTACTAATTATATGCATATTCTAGTTTCTGGGCAGGAGTAGTAACCAGATTAAATCGGGTATGTTTTTTATCCGGTCGTGAAAATACTGCCCCCTATCCCTAACAGGTTATTAAAGAGCATTTTGAAGTTAGAAGCAATAGCCTACAACTATTTTAGCATCGTTTCGCACTCTGAGACAAGCATGGGGACTGGTCTTGATAAATCAATTATTTTTTTATTTTCACTGAATCTCCATTTGGGTATTGGTTAGACTAGAAATAGAAAATTAGGGTGTATAAATATTATGCTCTTTGTATAACCTTTATTTAAGTAGGCAAGTCAGTTACAAACAAATTCTTATTTACAAGGACAGCCTAGTCCTTCCTCCCTGTCTGGGAATTGAACCCCGGTCTCAGTACTGTACACCCGACTGTCATGTTGTACAGTGCCATATTTTCCATCCCACCCTCCTTTTGTTTTCCTTGGAATAGAAACACCATGATATTAATCAAATGAATCCAAGCTCCAAAAGTAATTGTAAAGATAGATACAAATTATTTGTGACATTGTGGTTACAATAAAGAATGTAAACAAGATGCTGTGTTTTTATTCACAGTGGTGATGGACAGCTGGTGGCATTTTGAAAACAGGTTTTCAAACACATGTAGCCCGATTAGCAGGACAATAGACTCTTTATAGCCTGGCTAATGTAGGTGTGAAGTACTCCGAAGTGTTAAATTTCTAACTCAAAACAGCAGTACAGTATTTCTTCATCAAAATATTTATGCGTTCATTAATAAAATAATGATAAAAATACTCTTTCAAAATGCTGATGTTTATTTAGTTTCTATGGGAATAAATATCAGTGAATTACAGAAATATTGGAACAAAGTTGCCTAATGAAGGTAAACAAATTGTTGCTTACTGGAAAATACTCTTTCAAACACACATGGTAACGTTGTACAGCGCCATTATGGCTATTAGCAGGGCTAAATTTTGGCCATTATGGGCGGCGCACAATTGGCCCAGCGTTTCTCTCCCTCTAAAAACAGAAATAATTGTTTTGGCCTTTACAAATATTATTTTGGCCTTTATTGAGATTACAATCGCTCTCCTTCGTTTTTTTTTGGTTAAATATTATCAAGTTGATGACACAGTCATATAGCGGCACCTACAGTTGAAATCGGAAGTTTACATACACCTCAGCCAAATACATTTACACACAGTTTTTCACAATTCCTGACATGTAATCCTAGTAAAAAAGTCTCTTTCTTAAGTCAGTTAGGATCACTTTATTTTAAGAATGTGAAATGTCAGAATAATAGTAGAGAGAATGATTTATTTCAGCTTTTATTTCTTTCATCACATTACCAGTGGGTCAGAAGTTTACATACACAAAATTAGTATTGAGTAGCATTGCCTTTAAATTGTTTAACTTGGGTCCAACGTTTTGGTCGCCTTCCACAAGCTTCCCACAATAATTTAGGTGAATTTTGGCCCATTCCTCCTGACAGAGCTGGTGTAACTAAGTCAGGTTTGCAGGCCTCCCTGCTCGCACACACTCTTTCAAATCTGCCAACAAATTTTCTATTGGATTGAGGTCAGTGTGTTGTGATGGCCACTCCAATACCTTGACTTTTGCCACACCTTTGGAAGTATGCTTGGGGTCATTGTCCATTTGAAGACCCATTTGCGACCAAGCTTTAACTTCTTGACTGATGTCTGGAGATGTTGCTTCAATATATCCACATCATTTTCCTCCCTCATGATGCCATCTAGTTTGAAGTGCACCAGTCTCTCCTGCAGCAAAGCACCCCCACAACATGATGCTGCCACCCCCGTGCTTCACGGTTGGGATGGTGTTCTTCAGCTTGCAAGCCTCCCCCTTTTTCCTCCAAACATAACGATGGTCATTATGGCCAAACAGTTCTATTTTTGTTTTATCAGACCAGAGGACCTTTCTCCAGAAAGTGAGATCTTTGTCCCCATGTGCAGTTGCAAACCCTAGTCTGGCTTTTTTTATGGCGGTTTTGGAGCAGTGGCATCTTCCTTGCTGAGCGGCCTTTCAGGTTATGTCGATATAGGACTCGTTTTACTGTGGATATAGATACTTTTGTACTTGTTTCCTCCAGCATCTTCACAGGGTCCTTTGCTGTTGTTCTAGGATTGCTTTGCACTTTTCGCACCAAAGTACGTTCATCTCTAGGATACAGAACGCGTCTTCTTCCTGAGCGGTATGACGGCTGTGTGGTCCCATGGTGTTTATACATGTTTATACATGCGTACTATTGTGTGTACAGAAGAACTTCCGACTTCAACTGTATGTAAACATTTCTCCACCATGTCTCTTTCCAGCTCTGTGAATTAATCCCTCTCAATGATGGAGGAGCAGTGCAGTTGTGGGACCTGGGTGTGTTCATTGTTGGGGGGGTGACTATCCTTGTCTGCAGGACAGTTTGAAGAGGTGTGATCAGGCACACTCAGGATGGGGGAGTCGTCACAGAGAGCTTTTCCTGCTGTGCTCTCTCTTTGAACCCGTAAAAGTCCTGCTGGAACTGAATGAGGATGCCCTGCACCATTACTGTCCCAGGCTTGTAAACGTTGACAGAGGTTGTTTCAATCTCCTAAATGTCTAGTATTCTGAGTTTCCACCCTGGGCTAATACTCTCTTGAGTATACTCTCTTGAGTATTAGCAATACTCTCTTACCTCCCTCACTAGCTTTAAGCACCAGCTGTCAGAGCAGCTTACAGAACACTGCACCTGTACATAGCTCATCTGTAAATAGCCCATCCAATCTACCTCCTCCCCATACTGTATTTATTTATTTATCTTGCTCTTTTGCACCCCAGTATCTCTACTTGCACATTCATCTTCTGCACATTCTACCATTCCAGTGTTTAATTGCTGTATTGTAATTATTTCACCACCATGGCCTATTTATTGCCTTACCTCTCTTATCCTACCCCATTTGCACAGGGCTGTTAAACTCTCCTGCCATTGTTAGGCTCAAGACTTTTCACACCTCTCACTTCACACTTCAGTGCTAATTGAATTGCAGCCAGGTCAGTAGCTTAGCAGGCTTATTTTTTAAGCTTTTATATAGCAAACTTACCTAGAGATTATTGTCTTTTACTTTTTGGTTTCAGACGTAGGTTCAGACTGAACATTACTCACTCAGTTTTGTGTTGGAGGGTATTTCCAGGTTCCTCTGTGTTTCTTCTGCAGGTTTTGGTTTGTTAGAAGATTTTTCTTGATAATCCTTGGTAGTAATAATCCATTCAGGCAATTTTGTCCAAAATCAAGGTTTTAGGTATGGAATTTGGATCTGGATTCAAGGTTTTGATGTTGAGGTTATTATCCTGTGTAAGTCCTTGCGAAATAATGCATGTTTATCTACATTTATCTTTTTGCAGAATAACTCAGGAGCCCATGAGCTCACTACCTCCCTCTCTCCCTCCTCTCTTTCCCCATCCCCCCTTCACCCTCTCCCTCTCTCTCTCTCTCTCAGTTGTGTAGTGGTGCCTGGAGAAGTGAGTATACAACATTTTGCCAAAATCTTTCCAAATGGCCTGCCCGGTGAAGGAAATGCGCCCTGTGTGACAAATTCTATGTTTTCTATGGGTATTCCTACAGATTTTTCAGATGTTCACACTACTTTTTTTATAGAAAAACTGAACACAAAAATGTGATGTTTTAAGTCCACAACAATGCTAAACCGCATCAGGAGACCATTATTGAGGTCTGGGAAAAATCGAAAATATATTCATTTGGAGGGTGTACTTGCCCTTTAATCAATTTGAGCAAAACAAATGCCCTCCCCATTGATACAAATCAGCATGATATCATCATGTTAGGTAGGTTTACGTTGCAGAAAACATTTAATTGGGAAGGTTTGTTGGGAATGCCTTTAGAAGTGTTCATGCTAACAGCGTATGATGACTGAATTGTGTATCGCAAAAAGCCAACAAAAAAATAATTCAGACCAAACTTTTTCAATACCTGGTTTGCATATCCATTGTTGCCTAAGTTAGCATTTACTAGTAGATATCATAAGTTGAAACGTCTTTCCTACCTACCCTACCAGCTAGTGATGTCGTTCTTCTGTGAGCTGCTCCATGTGACAACAAGTTGAGAGCTGCTCGCTCTTGCTGCCTGCAGATGCTTCCAATTTTGTGGAAACAGTTTACAGTTTGGAAAGGCCATTTTCTGTTTCAGCATGACAATGCCCCAGTGAAAAAAGTGAGATCCATACAGAAATGGTTTGTGACGATCAACCTCAACTCCCTGACCTCAAAAGCACACAACAGTTTTTGGGGTGAGACAAACGGGAGATGTTAATCAGCAGCTATAGACACCACCCATTGTCCCATGACATCGTAGACTCCCTTTGCTGGACACTGCTGCTGATTCTGTAACTACTGTTACAGTTTCTTTAAGTCATCCATTTGGTGCGTAATGTCAGTGTCCAAAGGATCCTCAGCTGTCTTCATCTTCCGGCCATTGGGTCGGGGAGATAGGCTGGAGGTTGTTGGATTTGCAGGGCAGAGAGCACTGGTGCACCTGGACATTGGGTTGGGTGTTGGTGAGAAGAGCCTGGGCTTTAGGGAGAGGGGCCCGAGAGGTGATGAACCATCCTGGGGAGAAGATGAATCAAGGGGTGATGAACCACCTATAGATTGGCAGTCAGGACTCAACTCCATCTCTAGACTGTCCAAAACACCACCCCTCTCCAACACCTACAGTGGCTTGCAAAAGTAATCACCCCATTTGGCATTTTCCTATTTTGTTTCCTTACAACATGGAATTAAAATAGATTTTTGGGGGGTTTGTATCATTTGATTTACACAACATGCCTACCACTTTGAAGGTGCAAAATATTTTTTATTGTGAAACAAACAAGAAATAAGACAAAAAACCTTGGGAGTGCATAATTATTCACGACCCCAAAGTCAATATTTAGTAGAGCCACCTTTCGCACTAATTACAGCTGCAAGTCTCTTGGGGTATGTCTATATAAACTTGGCACATCTAGCCACTGGGATTTTTGCCCATTCTTCAAGGCAAAACTGCTCTAGCTCCTTCAAAGTTGGATGGGTTCTGCTGGTGTACAGCAATCTTTAAGTCATACCACAGATTCTCAATTGGATTGAGGTCTGGGCTTTGACTAGGCCATTCCAAGGCATTTAAATGTTTCCCCTTAAACCACACGAGTGTTGCTTAAGCAGTATGCTTAGGGTCATTGTCCTGCTGTATTTAGCGTCATCAATCATTCCTTCAATTCTGACCAGTTTCCCAGTCTCTGCCGATGAAAAACATCCCCACAGCATGATGCTGCCACCACCATGCTTCACTGTGGGGATGATGTTCTCAGGGTGATGAGAGGTGTTGGGTTTGCACCAGAAATAGCGTTTTCTTTGATGGTCAAAAACCTCAATTTTAGTCTCATCTGACCAAAGAACCTTCTTCCATATATTTGGGGAGTCTCCCACATGCCTTTTTGGCAAACACCAAACCTGTTTGCTTATTTTTTTCTTTAAGCAATGGATTTTTTCTATCCACTCTTCTGTAAAGCCCAGCTCTGTGGAGTGTACGGCTTAAAGTGGTCCTATGTACAGATACTCCAATCTCCGCTGTGGAGCTTTGCAGCTCCTTCAGGGTAATCTTTGGTGTCTTTGTTGCCTCTCTGATTAACTTCTTTGGGATAGGGGGCGGTATTTTGACGTCTGGATGAAAAGCGTGCCCAAAGTAAACTGCCTGCTGAAAACACTAACAGTTTCTAAAACTGTTAAAATAATGTCTGTGAGTATAACAGAACTGATATGGCAGGCGAAACCCAGAGGATAAACCATCCAAAAAAAAAAAGAATTTCATCCTACCACTAATTTCAATGGCTGGCACTTTTATAATAGGGTGAAATCGTGCCCAATTGCTGTTCCTAGGGCTTCCACTAGATGTCAACAGTCTTTAGAAAGAGGTTCAGGCTGGTTTTTGGAAAAATTAGACAGAAATTGTAGTTTTTCTAGGTGGCTCCCATTTTGGCTGTAGTGTTTCCAAGCGCGTGAATGAAAGCGCATTCTTAGTTTTTTTTCTCCGGTAAAGACAATAACGATTCTCCGTCTTAAATTTTATCGTCAAACGTTGATTGACTTGTTTGGATAAGTTTATTGGTAACGTTTGGGATTCAATTTGTATGCATTTTGAAGGAGGGAAACCGAGTGGATTATTGACTGAAACACGCCAGCTAAACTGAGTTTTTATGGATATAAAGAAGGACTTTATCGAAAAAAAGGACCATTTGTAATGTAACTGGGACCTTTTGGAGTGCCAACAGAAGAAGATATTCAAAGGTAAGGCATATATTATATAGCTATTTGTGACTTTCGTGTCGCAACTCCCTGGTTGAAAATGATTTGTTATGCATTTGTGTTTTGGGCGCTGTCCTCAGATAATCGCATGGTTTGCTTTCGCCGTAAAGCCTTTTTGAAATCTGACACAGTGGCTGGATTAACAACAAGTTAAGCTTTATTTTGATGATTTGCACTTGTGATTTCAATACATTTTTATATTTATAGTTATTTAATTTGAATTTGGTTCTGATCTGTACTTCTCCACAACTTTGTCCCTGACCTGTTTGGAGAGCACCTTGGTCTTCATGGTGCCGCTTGCTTGGTGGTGACCCTTGCTTAGTGGTGTTGCAGACCCTGGGGCCTTTCAGAACAGTTGCATATATACTGAGATCATGTGACTGATCATGTGACACTTAGATTGCACACAGGTGGACTTTTTTAAACTAATTATGTGACTTCTGAAGGTAATTGGTTGCACCAGATCTTATTTAGGGGCTTCATAGCAAAGGGGGTGAATACATATGCACACATCACTGTTCCAATACAACGTGATATGACAACATCACAACATGGTAGCAACACAGCATGGCAGCAACACAACATGGTAGCAGCATGAACATGGTACAAACGTTCCTAGGCATAGACAACAGCACGAAGGGAAAAAAGGTAGAGACACCAATACATCACGCGAAGCAGGCATAAGTGTCCTGTAAGAATTTCAATGATTGAGTCTTTAGATGTAGAGATGGAGATAAAACTGTCCAGTT
Organism: Salmo salar; assembly: GCF_965601325.2. Lineage (NCBI taxonomy): Eukaryota > Metazoa > Chordata > Actinopteri > Salmoniformes > Salmonidae > Salmo > Salmo salar. The sequence continues at coordinate 66,640,905 of NC_138308.1, forward strand.
TGAGTGTTTTTTGCACCTTGTTCCAGTCGCTAGCTTCAGCGAACTGAAAAGAAGAGTGACCCAGGGAGGTCTGTGCTTTGGGGACCTTTAACAGAATGTGACTGGCAGAACTGGTGCTGTATGTGGAGGATGAGGGTTGCAGTAGGTATATCAGATAGGGGTGAGTGAGGCCTAAGAGGGTTTTATAAATAAGCATCAACCAGTGGGTCTTGTGCCGGGTATACAGAACCACATGACCTTTGTTTATGGAGGTGTTCAGAACAAGGTTAAGGGCAGAGAACATTTGTTGGACACAAAAAAAGCTTTGTTGTAGAGCTTTTAACACTAAATCCAGGGTGGGGCCAGCTGAGTATAAGACTATCATCTGCATATAAATGGATGTTAGAGCTTCTTACTGCCTGAGCTACGCCGTTGATGGAAATTGAGAAGAGCGGGGGCCTAGGATCAAGCCTTGGGGTAGACCCTTGGTGACAGGCAGTGGCTGAGACAGTAGATGTTCAGACTACACATTGCACTCTTTGAGAAAGGAAGTTAGCAAACCAGGCAAAAGACACCTCAGAAACATAAATACTCCTTAGCCGACACACAAGAATGGAATGGTCTAAACAGGGAAAGATAGAAATTGGCTTATAAAAGTTAGGATCAGCTTGATCTCCCCCTTTAAACAAAGGGCACACCATGGCTGCCTTACAAGCACTCGGAACATCCACAGAGAAGAGAGACAGGTTAAAACATTTGTGATGGATGATAGGGGCTGCAACCTTAAAGAAGAAAGATCAAACCATCTGACCAGATGTTTTTTTGTTTGGGTCAAGTTTAAGGAGCACCTTTAGCACCTCAGACTCAGTGAAGGGGAAAAAGATGGAGGAGCATCAGGGCTATTTGCATTAAGGGGTCTACAGACAATATGCAAACAGGGCTGATGGAGTGGAGTGCAAAGTTGCAATGTTGTTATTTGTCACAAAAGGGCGGTTCCTTGTAATACGCTTGTAATTCCTACATGGAAATTGAGACCCGACAGATCTTTTCTTGCGAAGACTGAGGGGCAGTATTGAAGGAGTTTTGCAACGCAAGTCCCGCCCCTGTGTCAACATCACATCTTTTCAAGTATCCCTTCTGGTATAAACATAGAAGAGATGGATGTTCTGCTACTTCCCTTCTACTACTTGCAAGCTTCCTTTTTTGTCCTTTATATTTGAGATTTGCTGAGTGCAATTATGTCTATGTCCAGTTTGGAGGAGCATCTGTGCAAAATGGTGAGACAATAAGAGAACCTTGACAACCCTTTGATTTGGTTGTATTCGGACAAGCAAGCAAAAGACAACAGCATGAAATGTGAATGCCGATACTGATATCCTGTATGGGATTGGTGTCTGTCAAAGTGTCTGTCAAAGTGTTTCCTTTAAAATGGTATCAAGAATATGCATATCCTTGCTTCAGGTCCTGAGCTACCACCAGTAAGAGTTGGGTATGTCCTTTTGGGCCCAAAAAAAAAAAAAAGGGTACTTATTAAAACAAGTTTTTACACAATCAAAGCAATGTCATTTTTAAATGCCAAGATTACATGGAAAGAGCTTTCAATTTAGTAATTTACATTTTTCTTTTGACCTAGACAATATGTGAGTTACTGTATTGCTATTGGTTTTCTAGGAATAAGTCAGAATACTTCACTAACAATTTTTTTTACAAGTAAATCCAGTATGAGTGTCACACCCTGACCAGTAAAAGAGGTTGTTTGTTAATGTAGTTTGGTCAGGGCGTGGCAGGGGGTGTTTGTTTAGAGTGTTTCGGGGTTTGTTGGGCTATTTTCTTGTTAGTCTATTACTATGTTAGTTCTAGTATGTCTATTTCTATGTGGTGTTTATTGGGTTGACCTTCAATTGGAAGCAGCTGCTCCTCGTTGCTTCTAATTGAAGGTCCTATTTAAGAGGGGTGTTTTTTCTATGGGATTTGTGGGTAGTTATTTCCTGTTTTGTGTTCGTGCACCTGACGGGACTGTTTAGTGTCGTTTGTTGTTTTTGTATACGTGTTTCTTTTGTTTTTCCTTCTTTAATAAAATAAGAAGATGAGTTTATACGTTCCCACTGCGTGTTGGTCCAATCCCTATAACACCCGTGACAATGAGACCTATATAGTTTTTGATTCAGAAAAACAACATACCCAGCTAGCACATTTGTGACATGATTCAGGAAACTAGGCGTATGTCGCAAGTCACGACTTCACAGGAGAGCTGTTTGAACATAAACATTTTTTTTCATCAAAATGCATTTTTGGGCAAAATTGCATTCTCGAACATGTGCCTGAATATAAAACTTGTATGCCATCTGTAAATATGAATACAATTGTTAAATTATTAACCTCTATGGGCTAGGTGGGACGCAAGCGTCCCACCCGTGGTGCACTCCATCAACAGCAGGTGCATTTCAAGAGCGGCAAATTTGAATCCAAATAAATGTCAAAATTCAAATTTTTCAAACATACAACTATTTTACACCCTTTGAAAGATAAACATCTCCTTAATCTAACCACGTTTTACGATTTCAAAAAGGTTTTACGGCTAAAGCATAAATTTAGAGAATGTTAGGACAGTACATTTACAAGAGTTGTGTGTAATGTTGTGCCAATTCAAAGACAGGCGTCACCAAAACCATAAATCAGCTAAAATGATGTACTAACCTTTTACAATCTCCAACAGATGACACTCCTAGGACATTGTGTTAGACAATGCATGCATTTTCAGTTCTATCAAGTTCATATTTATATCCAAAAACAGCGTTTTACTGTGGCGTTGATGTTCAGGAAATCGTTTCCCTTCAATAACCGGCAGTCAAGTCAGCACCACAAATTAAATAATTAAAATTAGAAAACATTGGTAAAATATTATATTGTCATTTAAAGAATTATAGATTTACATCTCTTGAACGCAATCAACTTGCCAGATTTAAAAATAACCTTACTGGGAAATCACACTTTGCAATAATCTGAGCACTGCGCCCAGAAAAATACGCGTTGCGATACAGACTAGCCGCCATGTTGGGGAGATCTAAAATCGAAAATACTATGTAAATAATCCATTACCTTTGATTCTCTTCATCAGATGTCACTTCCAGGTATCACAGGTCCATAACGAATGTAGTTTTGTTCAAAAAAGCTCATCATTTATGTCCAAAAATCTCCGTCTTGTTAGCACATGATCTAAGCCCGCCGGACTTCACTTCATGAACGAGGGGAAAAAATATATTTACGTTCGTTCAAACATGTCAAACGTTGTATAGCATAAATCATTAGGGCCTTTTTTAACCAGAACATGAATAATATTCAAGGTGGACGAATGCATTCTCTTTTATAACGTATTGGAACGAGGGTACCCAACATGAACTCGCGCGCCAGAGTCTAATCGGCCATCACCGTTCCATGGCTCTTGTTCGGTCAGATCTCACAGTAAAAGACTCAAAACACTTTGTAAAGGCTGGTGACATCTAGTGGAAGCAATAGGAAGTGCCAAAATATTCCTCAGCCCCTGTGTTTTTCAATGGCATAGGTTTAAAGGTAATACAACACATCAGGTATCCACTTCCTGTCAGAAAATGTCTCAGGGTTTTGCCTGCCAAATGAGTTCTGTTATACTCACAGACACCATTCAAACAGTTTTAGAAACTTTAGGGTGTTTCTATCCATATATAATAAGTATATGCATATTCTAGTTACTGGGTAGGATTAGTAACCAGATTAAATCGGGTACATTTTTTTATCCAGCCGTGCAAATACTGCCCCCTAGCCCCAACAGGTTAACCTAGTTGGTTTAGCCACTGTAAAATGGAGCAATCTTCCCGCTAGCCATGATTGGCTGAGATAATGAGTGGGCTGGACATGCCGAGAGATGAGTTTCAGATTGGTCTGCCAGATAACACGTGTCTGTCTATTGGAGATGGTCAGTATGTTTAGGTAATTTTGTTGAATGCGGCTTAAAAAAAACTGCATAAACCTAAGGTCAAGTTAAAGTGTTAGCTAGCTAATGTTATGTGTATGCTCTCCACTTTCTGGAGGACCGAGTTTTGAAATCAGTGGAATTTGAGTATGATAGCTAAGGACACAGAGAAAACATCTGTCGGGATTACATCGTCAAACTAAGGCAACCATGCATGGCATCAGACAGAAGATGCGTCCAACCATGATGTATATTGGTAAGATTTTCAGACATTACACGTTTCTAATTTTGACAGAAAGTGGTTTCATTTCAAGTGTACTGTTAGCTAGCTAACGTTAGCTGGCTGGGTCACTAGCAAATGTTATTTGTATGATCTTATTCTTCATATTTCAGACACATTTGCTTGACTAGTTATAGCCATAGAACCTGGTTGGTTAGCTACCTGCAGATTCATGCAGGGTAGAATCTTCATGAGTTGTGATTATGGTGCATTGTTTAGCTAGCTAGCTACATGTCCTAACAAAAGACTCCACTCTAATTTTGACAAAGTATTTTAATTTCAAGTTAGCTGGCTGGCTCGCTTGCTAACGTTACATCATGTGTTGGGATTCATTGCTTACCTAGCTAGCTATCTAGCTATATTTCTTAATAAAAGGCTCTCGTCTTAGTGTGCCAGAGTGCAGAATAACTGATGCCTTTTTGAACGCTCAACACCTGTTGAAAATGTCCGGTGTCAGTAAACGTCGGCAACAAAGCGTAATTCAATTGTTGCCAGCAGCACATTTACAGTCACCAATGCTCTGGATAACATGAAAAAAGCCTAACCAGCTCTGCTAGGGTGAGTAAAATGGTCAGAGTGGGGTGTTCTCTCATTATGTGTCTGGAAGTAGCTAGCCAATGTTAGCCAGTTAGCTTGGGTGCTTGACTGTAGTTGTGAGTTGAGAGCTTTCGGAACAACCCTACTTATTGGCAAGAGTGTCCAGTGCTCTCTTAATTAACGCAAAACCACAGATAGAGTGATAGGGCGAGTAATGTTCAGTGAGCTGTTCTCTCTGGAAGAAGCTGGAAAGTTAGTACAGCACAGTCTGATCATCCCTTAAAGAGATGGGTGGGGCTTAGGCTTAAGAGGTTGTGAACAATGCTAAATGGCTGTTGACAAAGAATTTCAAGGGCTCTCTATTTCAAAGCAGAATTACTTTCCCATTGTTTCCTCAAATGCAATGTATGATATACCATTTTGTAACTCTGAGTCTCTAGTTTTACCCAATGCAAAAAACAGAAATGTAAATGTTGCTTCATAAGACCGAATCCAGTTGGTGAGTCACATTTGGTTCCTTGGAAATTGTGGGAGTGCATGTTTTTGGTTTCACATTGATTGATGGAGAGAATTTCTCTGTTTCCTGACCAGTAAAAATGAAAGTTTCTTTCCACAATTTGAGAATAGTGAAAATTCTGCCTGATCTGGGAACATTTGTGACCCGTTTCATGAAACTAGGCCTTTGTCGCAACTTACGACTTCATAGGAGAGCCGTTTGAATGTAAAAAAATCCAAATCTTTCAAAATGCATTTTTTTGGGGCAGAAATGCCTTCTCGAACATGTGAATACGAATAAAGTTGTTAAATTACGAGCCTAGTTGGTTTAGTCAAAGAATATGAGGGGGACCTTCCCGCAAGCCATGATTGGCTGAGATAATGAGTGGGCTGGACATGCCAAGAGATGAGTTTCAGATTGGTCTGCGGTGTAACATCTTGTCTATAAAGCTGCCCGTTATGCCTAGATAATCCTTTCTACTGCAGTTTGTTCGAAAGATATAATGTTAGCCATGAAGAACTGCAAATATGTTGCTACTGCTCTCAACATTGCGGCCCTGAATTTACCAGACACTATTGACAAAGGTCAGTGGGAAAAAGTTGTGATGGACTTCTTTCTGGAGGATGATCATGCCATGCTGACTCTCTCTGAGCTGTGTAATCTAAACGGAAACGACACAGGATGTCTTATTTAATGAAAGGGGTTGCAGTCTGCCGTGAAGCTTCCATCCATGTATACGGGTAAGAGTCTAGCAACAGTTTCAGATATTATACATGTCTAATTTTGTCCCAAAGTTGTTTTCATTGCAAGTTAAAGCTTGCTGTTAGCTAGCCAGCTGAAGTTCGATGGCTGGCTTGCTAGCTAACATTGAACCCATTTGGTTAACTTTAGCTAGCAATGACAATCCGTTTGTTTTGGATTGGGATTATAGTTCATTGTTTAGCTAGCTAGCTAACATTAACGTTACATGTCTAAACAAAATACCCCAAATTAAAGCTTGCTGTTAACTAGCTAACGTTAGCTGAGGTTAGATTGCTGGCTTGTTAGCTAACACTAATTTACGCGTATGAACTGTGTGTACTGTTAGTGATGTTTTCTCAGGATGCCATTTCACATTGCTAGTTAAAGCCTAATGTTAGCTAGCTAACTAGCTAACATTGAACATATTTGGTTGACTTAAGCTAGCTATGACAATCGGTTTGTATTGCTAGTATGCTATGGATTGGGATTATAGTTCATTGTTTAGCTGGCTAGCTAGCTAGCTACATGTCTAAACAAAAAAAACATGTTTTTTAATTTAGAAGGAAACAAGCACTCACTAAGATAAGGTGTGGCCAATTAATGGGCATGGCCAACACACCTGAACACACTAAACAAGATAGAGGATAGAGAGAGTTTTGTTGATACTGAGAATGGAATATATGTTTTTAACCTGTCTGGGCTAGGGGGCAGTATTTTCACGGCTGGATGAAAAACGTACCCAATTTAAACAGGTTACTACTCTGGCCCAGAAACTAGAATATGCATATTATTAGTAGATTTGGATAGAAAACACTCTGAAGTTTCTAAAACTGTTTGAATGGTGTCTGTGACTATAACAGAACTCATATGGCAGGCAAAAATCTGAGAAAATTCCAAGCAGGAAGTGGAAAGTCTGAGAATTGTAGTTCTTCTTTTGATTCTCTATCGAAGCTACAGTGTCTGTGGGGGATGTTGCACTTCCCAAGGCTTCCATTGGCTGTCTAAAGCCTTCAGAAAGTGGTTTGAGCATGTTCCTGTCACTGGGCAGATAATAGGATCTCAGTTACTGAGTGGTCTGCCTGGCAACAAAGGGATTGGATATGCGCACTCACGCGAGCACGCCGTTCCTTCTTTTTCTTCTTGAATGAATATGCTATTGTCCGGTTGGAATATTATCGAATTTTACGTTTAAAATACCATAGAGATTGATTTTAAACAGCGTTTGACATGCTTTTAAGTACGGTAATGGAACATTTTGACTTTTCGTCTCTCATTTCGCACTCACGCGTTATGTCTTTGGATAAGTGATCTGTACGCACGAAGAAAACGGAGATATTTGTACATAAATATGGATTATTTAGAACAAAAACAACATTTCTTGTGGAAGTAGCAGTCCTGGGAGTGCATTCTGACGAAGATCAGCAAAGGTAAAATAATATTTCTAACACTAATTCAGAGTTTAGGTTGCCCCGAACTTGGCGGGTGTTTGAATAGCTCACCATGATGGCTGAGCTATGTACTCAGAATATTGAAAAATGTGCTTTCTCCGTAAAGCTATTTTAAAATCGGACACAGCGGTTGCATCCAGGGGTAGTCTATCTATAATTCTTTAAATAATTGTTATATATTTTGTCAACGTTTATGATGAGTATTTTTGTAAATTGATGTGCACATTCACCGGACGTTTTGGTGGGAATACATTTCTGAACATCACGCGCCAATGTAAAATGCTGTTTTTGGATATAAATATGAACTTTATCGAACAAAACATAGATGTATTGTGTAACATAATGTCCTAGGAGTGTCATCTGATGAAGATCGTCAAAGGTTAGTGCTTCATTTAGCTGTGTTTTGGGTTTTATTGACACATGTCCTTGCTTGGAAAATGGCTGTGTGATTATTTGTACTCTCCTAACATAATCTAATGTTTTGCTTTCGCTGTAAAGACTTTTTGAAATCGGACAATGTGGTTACATCAAGGATAAGTGTATATTTAAAATGGTGTAAAATAGTTGTATGTTTGAGAAAGTTGAATTATGGCATTTTGATGTTTTTGAATTTGCCGCCCTGATATTTCACTGGCTGTGTCCCGCAGGTGGGCTAGCGTCCCACCTAGCCCATAGAAGTTAAATAACAATCTTAGAACATTTTCTGAATATTACCACTCTGTTCACAACGTTGACATCATCAAACCGCTCGGCCACACAACGCCATACATACTGTCTGCCATCTGCCCAGTACAGTTCCAACTTCCAGTGCACCAATGATTATTTAATATAGTGTTTGAAGAGGTAGGGTTTCAGATATTTTCGGAAGATAAGAAGGGACTCTGCTGTCCTAATTTCAGGGTGAAGCTGGTTCCACCATTGGGGTACCAGGACAGAGAAGACCTTGGACTGGGCTAGGTGGGAGCTGCCCTCCTGTAAGGGTGGTAGGGCCAAGAACCTGATATGGCAGAATGGAGTGCTATGGTTGGGTTGTATGGTTTGAGCATAGCCTGAAAGTAGGCTGTTCCGTAGGTAAGCACTGTGGTCTTCTAGTGGATGCGAGCTTCGACTGGAAGCCAGTGGAGTGTGCAGAGGAGCGGGGTGACATGAGAGAATTTGGGTTGAAAACCAGGTGAGCTGCAGCGTTCTGGATAAATTGTATGGATTTGATGGCACAAGCAGGGGACCCAGCCAACAGCGAGTTGCAGTAGTCCAGATGGGAGAGGAAAAGTGCCTGGGGTAGGAACTCCACCACTTCATGTGTGAGGTAGTGTCATACTCTACTCCAGCATGAACCTGCTGGAGCCTGTCACTGCTTTGAAGTATGTAGATTATGGCAGGGTGTTGTTCAGGGTCACGCCAAGGTTCTTTGCACTGCTGGGTGATTTGAAAAGTCATAATCCATCAATCAATCGATCAATAATATAGTAATACACTTAGCAAAAATGTTTATCTTTCATTTACAATCAGTAGAAACTATGAGAATAGAAAGATTCAGAACTTTTGTGGAACATCACAGCACAGTGGAAAAATATATGGCAGCTAAAAATCAAAACTGGATGGCCTTCAGAGATAGGTGGGAGGGGTTGAGGATAGCTGAAGGCTGGGATTAAAAACAATCAAAAGATAACTCATGTAACTACACTATCCGTAAAATGTATATAGTATGTATAAGCTGGAAGTAGATGCCTTAGTATTGTTCTCCAATAGATTACTCCAATTAGGGGAGGGGTGATAGGATTAGGGGAAAATAATAAAAAAGGAAAATATATTTAATTTGTTTACTCCAATTACGGGAGGGGTGGTAGGGTTAGGGGAAAATATATATAAAAATATATACACTACAGTTCAAAAGATTGGGATCACATAGAAATGTCCTTGTTTTTGAAAGAAAAACACATTTTTCATCCATTACAATAACATCAAATTGATCAGAAATACAGTGTAGACATTATTAATGTTGCAAATGACTATTGTAGCTGGAAATGGCAGGTTCTTTTATGGAACATCTACATAGGTGTACAGAGGCCCATTATTAGCAACCATCACTCCTGTGTTCCAATGGCACGTTGTGTTAGCTAATCCAAGTTTATCATTGTAAAATGCTAATCGATCATTAGAAACCCCTTCTGCAATTATGTTAGAACAGCTGAAAAATGTTGTCCTGATTAAAGAAACAATAAAACTGTCCTTCTTTAGACTAGTTGAGTATCTGGAGCATCAGCATTTGTGGATTTGATTACAGGCTCAAAATGGCCAGAAACAAAGAACTTTCTTTTGAAACTCGTCAGTCTATTCTTGTTCTGAGAAATGAAGGCTATTCCATGCGAGAAATTGCCAAGAAACTGAAGATCTCGTACAATGCTGTGTACTACATTACAGTGTCTAGTTTGAGAAACAGATGCCTCATAAGTCCTCAACTGGCAGCTTCATTAAACAGTATGGTCTGTGTATATTTGTAAATAGTTGGTGCAAAAAAATCTAAGGAAGTCTCTAGATTTTACTTGCCTGAAGTAAAGTATCTCATGATAAGCTGTAGACCACACTATTTGCGAAGAGTTTTCATCTATATTTTTCATGGCCGTTTATTTACCACCACAGACAGATGCTGGTACTAAGACCGCACTCAGTCAGCTGTATAAGGAAATAAGCAAACAGGGAAACGCCCATCCAGAGGCGGCACTCCTAGCGGCCAGGGACTTTAATGCAGGAAAACTGAAATCAGTCTTACCTAATTTTTATCAGCATGTTAAATGTGCAACCAGAGGGAAAAAAAACTCTAGACCACCTTTACACCGCACATAGAGACACATACAGAGCTCTCCCTTGCCCCCCATTTAGAAAATCTGACCATAATTCGATCCTCCTGATTCCTGCTTATAAGCAAAAACTAAAGCAGTAAGCACCAGTGACTCGGTCAATAAAGAAGTGGTCAGATGACACAGATGCTAAGTTATGGGACTGTTTTGCTAGCACAGACTGGAAAATGTGCCAGGATTCCTCTGATAGCATTGAGGAGTACAGCACATTGAAGAGTACAGTTTCATACATTTTTTTATTTTACCATTATTTAACTAGACAAGTCAGTTAAGAACAAATTCTTATATTCAATGACGGCCTAAGAACAGGGGCAGAACGGTAGATTTTTTTACCTTTAGCTCGGGGATTCGATCTTGCAACCTTTCGGTTACAAGTCAACACTCTAACCACTAGGCTACCTGCCTCCCCACAATAAGTGCATCGATGACATGGTCCACACAGTGACTGTACGTACTCCAACCAGAAACCATGGATTACAGACAACATCCTCACTGAGCTAAAGGGTAGTGCTGCTGCCTTCAAGGAGCGGGACTCTAACCTGGATGCTTATAAGAAATCCAGCTACGCCCTCAGACGAACCATCAAACAGGCAGAGCTGCCCAGTGACACGAGCCTACCAGACGAGCTAAATCACTTCAATGCTCGCTTCGAGGCAAGCAACACTGAGGCATGCATGAGAGCATCAGCTGTTCCGGACCACTTTGTGATCACGCTCTCCGTAGCCGACTTGAGTAAGATCTTTAAACAGGTCAACATTCAAAAGGTCGCTGGGCCAGACGGATTACCAGGATGTGTGCTCCGGGCAGGTGCTGACCAACTGGCAGGTGTCTTCACTGACATTTTTAACATGTCCCTGATTCAAATCTGTAATACCAACATGTTTCAAGCAGACCACCATAGTCCCTGTGCTCAAGAACACTAAGGTAACATGCCTAAATGACTACAACCCATAGCCCTGAAGTGCTTTGAAAGGCTGGTCATAGCTCACATTAACACTATTATCCCAGAAACACTAGAGCCACTCCAATTTGCATACCGCTCAAACAGATCCACAGATGATGCAACCTCTATTGCACTCCACACTGCCCTTTCCCATCTGGACAAAAGGAACTTGAGAATGCTATTCATTGACCATAGCTCAGCATTCAACACCATAGTGCCCTCAAAGCTCATCACTAAGCTAAGGATCCTTGGACTAAACACCTCCCTCTGCAACTGGATCCTGGACTTCCTGACGGGCTGCCCCCAGGTGGTAAGGGTAGGTAACAACACATCTGCCACGCTGATCCTCAATACTGGAGCCCCTTAGTGGTGCGTGCTCAGTTCCCTCCTGTACTCCCTGTTCACTCACGACTGCATGGCCAGGCACAACAACAACACCATCATTAAGTTAGCAGACGACATAACAGTGGTAGGACTGATCACTGACAACGACGAGACAGCCTATATGGAGGAGGTCAGAGAACTGGCCGGGTGGTGCCAGATTAGTAACCTATCTCTAAACGTAATCAAGACAAAGGAGATGATTGTGGACTACGGGAAAAGGAGGACCAAGCACACCCCCATTCTCATCAATGGGGCTGTAGTGGAGCAGGTTGAGAGCTTCAAGTTCCTTGGTGTCCACATCACCAACAAACTAGAATGGTCCAAGCACACCAAGACAGTCGTGAAGAGGGCACGACAAATCCTATTCCCCCTCAGGAAACTAAAAAGAAACTAAAAAGATTTGGCATGGGTCCTCAGATCCTCAAATGGTTCTACAGCTGCAACATCAAGAGCATCCTGACTGGTTACATCACTGCCTGGTACGGCAACTGCTCAGTCTCCGACCGCAAGGCACTACAAAGGGTAGTATATCACTGGGGCTAACCTGTCTGCCATCCAGGAACTCTATATCAAGCGGTGTCAGAGGAAGGCCCTAAAAATGGTCAAAGGCTCCAGCCACCCCAGTCATAGACTGTTCTCTCTGCTACCGCATGGCAAGCAGTACCAGAGTGCCAAGTCCAGGACCAAAAGGCTTCTCAACAGCTTTTACCCCCAAGCCATAAGACTCCTGAACAGCTAATCAAATGGCTACCCGGACTATGCATTGTGTCCCACTTTCCCAACCCCTGTGCACGTGACTTAGCGCACGTGACAAATAAACTTTGATTTGATTTGAACAGCATTCTTACATAGGTATTCCTTTTGTCCAGATGTGATAGGGCAGTGTGCAGTGTAATGGGGATTGCATCGTCTGTGGACCTATTTCGGCGGTAAGTAAATTGGAGTGGGTCTAGGGTAACAGGTAGGGTGGAGGTGATATGATCCTTGACTAGTCTTTCAAAGCACTTTATGATGACAGAAGTGAGTGCTACGAGGTGATAGTCATTTAGTTCAATTACCTTAGCTTTCTTGGGAACAGGAACAATGGTGGCCATCTTGAAGCAGACTAGGATAGAGATTGATTGAATATGTCCGTAAAAACACCAGCCAGCTGGTCTGCGTATGCTCTGAGGATGCGGCTAGGTATGCCGTCTGGGCCGGCAGCCTTGTGAGGGTTTAGAGTGGCCTTTTATTGTCCCCAACACAAGGTGCACCTGTGTAATGATCATGCTGTTTAATTAGCTTCTTAATATGCCATGTTTGTCAGATGGATGGATTCTTTTGGCAAAGGAGAAATGCTCACTAACAGGGATGTAAACAAATGTGTGCACAAAATATGAGAGAAATAAGCTATTTGTGAGTATGGAAATGTCTAATCTTTTATTTCAGCTCATGAAAAATGGGACCAAAACTTTACATGTTGCGTTTATATTTATGTTCAGTGTATCGTTCTTTTTGATCTATTAACTAATTTACCGCAAGCCAAAACTCCATCCCACCACAACAGGCAGAAATTTCAGGCAGTCTTTTCTAACAGCTCTAACTCTAAAAGGTCATTATCATCATGTGGAAATATATTTAAAACACAGTAATATCAATTTTGTACTGGGCTTTTAACGTTCTCTGAACTATTGGAGAAGCATCCCAATGTCAAACCAGTTAGAGAACATTCCTAGAACATGACAAAAATGTAATTGAAATGTAACCATGTTTGAACTTGTAGAAAACGTTCTGTTAAAGTAATGAAATACCAAGAAAATAGTTCCTCATGGGCAGAATCTATCGCACACCTAAAGATGATTGTGAAGGTGCTGAAGGCAAAAGGCAAAACTGGAGAAACAGGAAAATGTTACCGCACACGTCGTCAGATGCACATTTATTTTAATTATAGCTTATCTTTCGGTCAACCTTCATCATAGCATATCGCCACAAACAATAGTGGGACAGATAAGTCCACACATCGAGCCAGAGGTAATTGCAGACACCTATGGTAATCAAATCAGAAGGGCCACTAGATGTCACAATATCCGATAAAAATACAGGATAGAACAGAACATATTATTAATGTAGTTCTACTAGAACAAAACACAAGTACACATGGAATGTGGTGTTAGTACAAGTTTGCCATCTGCCAAGTTTGTTATTAAGGCACATGAAAGTTCACATGTTCCAGAAGGCATTTTTGCCCCCAAAAAAGCATTTGATAACAAAACAAATGTTTGCGTTCAAATGCCTCTCCTGTGAGGTTGTGACTTGCGACATACGCTTAGTTTCCTGAAACGAGTCATAGATACATGTCTAGAACTAGAAAACAACTAGATAAAGGTAAAGATAAAGGTAACCTGTCAGGGAGGTATGTTTTGTCAAGTTCCTAAAATGTACTGAGAATGTTCCAAAAACTATCCTGCATCATTCACAGAAAGTTGTTGGAAGGTTGTATGTAAAATAACCATAGGACAACCACTCTCACCAAGCACTAAGAAATATATGGTTCTCAGAAATGGAAATAGGATCATTTTGGTCATAAAGTCTGTTTTGTCCAAAACAGAGTTTTATAAGTGTCACACCTTAATTGAGGGTTGGGTATGGATTACTTACATGCCCATTTTTCCCAATGATGCCCAATTGCCCAGACACAACATGTTGTGGTCCACCCCCAGCTGCCTTGTGGACAATGCACACACATTTTACTTGGTGTCAGGTAGCCTAGCGGTTAAAAGCATTGGGCCAGGAATCAAAAGTCACAGGATCAAATCCCCGAGCTCACTAGGTGAAAAATCTGTTTATGTACCATTGAGCAGTGCACTTTACCCTCATTTCTCCTGTATGTCACTCTAGATAAGAGAGTCTTCTAAATTACAAAAATGTAAATACCAGTGAAAATTGCCTTCAATAAATTTGCCGCAAACATCCAATGCATTTCACCAATATTGACAGATGGCCAGGAATTAATTACATCTGACACGGGCAATTCTGCTGGCTGTCAGCCCGACCGGTGTTGGGGAGTAGGCTACGTTACTTTTGCTTATACAGCATTATTTGATAATGCTAGAAAGCCAGGCTAGCTATGACACCACAGGTGACAGGGGAATGTGTAATGTGATGTAATGTGATGTAGCATGTCAAAGGAAGATGTGCATTGGTTACGTTAGCTAGCTACATTGCTAACAACAGCTAACCATAGCCCGTTGGCATTTGTGACCGACAGTCTCGATTCGGTTTTATGTAGCAAAATTTGAAATTGTGTTTTTTACATTGGATAAAAGTTGAGACTCAGAGCTAGAACATTGTATATTATACACTACATTGGAAGAACAATGGGAAAGTAATTCTGCTTTGGAAGTTGATAAACTTGAAACCTCACTTTTGAGAAAATGGCTCTTGAATGTGTGGTACACCTACTGGAGAGCTTTTTTTGTCTACACCCATCCAGCATTGTTCACACCCTCCTAAGCCTTAGCCCCAACCATCTCTTTAAGGATTCACATGTGAGGCCATATACTAAACAACCACTTGGATAGTGGAGTCTGTTGTTTAGAAATGTAGCCTGCTAAATAATGAACCATAATCCCAACTCATAATGTTACTACCCAGCATGAATCTGCAGATAGCTAACCAACCAGGTTTAATGTTAGCTAGCTAACATTAGGCTATAACTAGCAATGCAAATGGCTCTGAGATACGATTAATATTAATACACAGATTGTACACATCTAATGTTAGCTAGCTATCTAACAGTACTCTTTAACCTGTTATGGCTAGGGGGCAGTATTTTCACGGATAATGGATAAAAAACTGGATAAAAAAACATACCCGATTTAATCTGGTTACCACTCCTACCCAGTAACTAGAATATGCATATACTTATTACATATGGATAGAAAACACCCTAAAGTTTCTAAAACTGTTTGAATGGTGTCTGTGAGTATAACAGAACTCAAATGGCAGGTCAAAACCTGAGAGATTCCTTTACAGGAAGTGGCCTGTCTGACCATTTCTTGAACTTCTTTTCCATCTCTATCTTTTACTAAGGATCTCTGCGGTAACGTGACACTTCCTACGTCGTCCATAGGCGCTCAGAGCCCGGGAAAAAACAGAATGTCGTCATCCCAGCCCCAGGCTGAAACACATTATCGCCTTTCTCAAGTGGCCGATCAAGGGACTCTGGGCTTAGGCGCGTGACCCGACCGCCCCCGCCTTTGTGATTTTTTCCTCTGTTTGCCGAAAAGGAGATTTCCTGTCGGAATATTATCGCTTTTCTACGAGAAAAATGGCGTAAAAATTGATTTTAAACAGCGGTTGACATGCTTTGAAGTACGGTAATGGAATATTTAGAATTTTTTTGTCACGAATTGCGCCATGCGCGGGACCCTTCTTTACCATTTCGGATAGTGTCTGGAACGCACGAACAAAACGCCGCTATTCGGATATAACGATGGATTATTTTGGACCAAACCAACATTTGTTATTGAAGTAGCAGTCCTGGGAGTGCATTCTGACGAAGACAACAAAAGGTAATGAAACTTTTATAATAGTAAAGCTGATATTGGTGAGTGCTAAACTTGCCGGGTGTCTAAATAGCTAGCCCGTGATGCCTGGGCTATGTACTTAGAATATTGCAAAATGTGCTTTCACCAAAAAGCTATTTTAAAATCGGACATATCGAGTGCATAGAGGAGGTCTGTATCTATAATTCTTAAAATAATTGTTATGCTTTTTGTGAACGTTTATCGTGAGTAATTTAGTAAAATGTTAGCGAATTCCCCGGAAGTTTGCGGGGGGTATGCTAGTTCTGAACGTCACATGCTAATGTAAAAAGCTGGTTTTTGATATAAATATGAACTTGATTGAACAAAACATGCATGTATTGTATAACATAATGTCCTAGGGTTGTCATCTGATGAAGATCATAAAAGGTTAGTGCTGCATTTAGCTGTCTTCTGGGTTTTTGTGACATTATATGCTAGCTTGAAAAATGGGTGTCTGATTATTTCTGGCTTGGTACTCTGCTGACATAATCTAATGTTTTGCTTTCGTTGTAAAGCCTTTTTGAAATCGGACAGTGTGGTTAGATAAAGGAGAGTCTTATCTTTAAAATGCTGTGAAATAGTCATATGTTTGAAAAATTGAAGTTTTTGTATTTTAGAGGAGTTTGTATTTCGCGCCACGCCCATCATTGGATATTGGAGCAGGTGTTCCGCTAGCGGAACGTCTAGATGTAAGAGGTTAACTTGAAAGAGGTTGGTTGATATTATATTGATGCATATACCTGTCTTTAGGCTACTATTGTTTGTCCTAGTTTTTCTGTAACATAAAAAAAGGGAAATAGTTGCTGTCAAAAAGTAAATTATGTATTAGTAGTACAGTTTTTTGCTCATGTTTGGGTTCCCTGTGTTGCCAACCAGAAATGTGGGAGAATGTGTGACATATGGTAGCTTAATCTTTGGCATTTTGAAATCATGTATTTATAGTCATTGGGTGTTGTGCTTGTTTCGGCCTGCAGAAGAAGCAGCTTGTTTAGTGGTTGCTTCACGCGCTCTCGCTCTACAGGGGCTCCTGCACCAGCTTGCCTAGTCAGTGAGTCAGTTGAATAGTTGTCACTAGTTACCACAGCCACAAAGCAATAATTGGATATCATTAAAATTCATGAAAACAAACATGTTTTTTGGTCTTAATTTAAGGTTAGGATTAGGTATAAGGTAAGCAGTGTGGTAAAATTTAGCAGTGTCGTTAAGGTTAGGATTACCCGAAAAATGGTGGGACACAGACCATCATGATAATACTGTACAATGTAAGCAACTACCATGCTTTCATGCTTCACGAAATGCAAAACCATGGTATTTCTTTGGTAGTACAATGAAAAAAATACCATTGTACTGTCATGGTTTTTCGGTCACTACCGTGGCAGGACAATATCATGGTACTGATACAAATACCATGGCTTTTCTGCCAAAACTTTGTTCTCACCATAGCAAAGTTAGCTTAGCTTTCCTCACTCACATCAAACCACACCCTCAAAACAACTCATGGGCGCAATCATTTCTTAATGAGAAGGGGTAAAAAAAAGGCAGAAGTTCAGCCCCCCTTTGATATGTTAATTAAAACCATGATTAACAGTCATTGAAGGGTGTCAACTCCCTTACACAGCCATACACATTCTATTTAAAGGTCACTACTTGTGTTATTTTCTTATAAATCGACCTTGATCAGACCCTAGGCAGTATAGGTCTCCCCACTCTCACGATACACTCCCTAGATGTCCTACCATTTAACCTCAGCAGTCAATTCATTTATTGGGATATCCAAAGATAGCGCAACATGCTCAGCCTTCCCCACTCCTCAGCCATGCTAAAGGATTCTAATCACACATAAGATTTGAGATCGCTGCCCAAGATTGGAAATTCCTCCAGACTCCTAAAATAAGATTTTCAGGCATATGCTTTGAATCCAAACATGACATCAAAGTACATGATTTATCTGTGTCGTGAATTTACTTTTATTAATCTGATGACTGTTATTTATCTAATTAACTAACTATGTTTAACTGTTACCCAATTCAAATAATCATGAAACAATTAACTCATTATGTAACGGTTGTCGTACGTAATGGACCAAGGCGCAGTGGGTTGAGTGCTCATTTGAACTTTTAATAGAACACTTACAAAACAAGAAAACGAACTAACAAATAGTAATGCAGGCTAAACACAGCAGTGCAAAAACAACTTCCCACAAAGGGACAGGTGAAACAGGGCTACCTAAGTATGACTCTCAATCAGCAACAACGATGTACAGCTGTTCCTGATTGAGAGCCATACCAGGCCAACACAAAGAAATACACAACATAGAAACCATAGAAATACAAAACAAGAACATTACCCAAAAACCCCAAAACACATAAATCAAACACCCCTCTTACATAAATACATATCCCATTAAACCCCGAACCACATAAAACAAATACCCCCTGCCACGTCCTGACCAAACTACAATAACCAATAACCCCTTATACTACGTGACACATTAGGAATTGGGGCACCACGAGGGCAGTTCTTTAAAGAGTTACCATCTCCCAAATTAAACTCTAAAGGTCTTTATGCATCACATCCACAAACAGTCAAGGGATTAACCATAACCTCATATCATATCATCATTCCGAACAGTCAGAACCTCCTACTAGCTAACTAAATAGTAACACAGGATAAGCATACACACATAATACATTAAAACAGGTCCCCAGTGGACAGACACAATATGGTGGCTTGTTACAAAAGAGATGGAGAGGGGAGGGGGGGCAGAGAGGGACAGAGACATAATAATTTGGTACATTTATAAACCACTCTCCCAGTAATCATATACTTTGCACACGAACCGCCGCCCGTTTCGAGTAAGAAATCATTAATGTATTTGCGTGTAAATGTCTTGGTTCTTTGGGTATTTCTGTCGGAGCCAGACCTTCTTGGAAAGGGTGTTGGGGCTTTGTGCGGCACGCTTGTCAGGCTCTGATTGTCCAAAAGGAGTCCCCACCTGTCTCTTCTACTGTTGTTCTTCTCTGCTGTTGACGGTATTCGGTGACTTGTCATGTAGTCCTGAACAGAATTACAGAGTTTATTGTCCTTACATCTGCTCTGGAAGATGCTTATTTGAAGATAGGTTAGCCAGCCGTGGAGAAGCCAAGCTTTGGCTTTGTTGGCACGTAGGTGCCATATTACTCTGTGCTGCATGGTCAAGAGGAAAAGATTGAGGGGCACCTGAGAGAGGTAAAGTCTGAAGCCTTCTGTCATCTTCACTCTTTTGTGTACCGAGCTCCAGTTGCGAGCTTGGTTGCTTGGTTGGGTAGTCACGCTGCAGCGCGTAACTATTCTGAAATTGCTCCAGATGGTACCCAAGGGTGGTATTTTGCTGCATCGCAGAGTCCACTTGGGCGCTTAGAGTACTTAGGTTAGACACTTGAGTGTCGCACTTGCTCCGTCCGGCCTCATACTTATCTGTCGTGGGTTGCAGGTAGAGGTCTTGTGTAAGGAGCGAGAGATTCAGTGACGAGATTTCCTCCGCTTGCTTAGAGTAAAATGTTTCCATCTTTCTCAACTGTGTTCTCTAATCATTTGGTCAGTGACATCAATGAGTTCCTCTGTTTTGTCATCCAACTTAGTCATTGTGTTCATTAACTGCATGCTCTTCAACTGATCGCTGCCCACACCTGCCCGCCCGTCCAGCATCACTACTCTGGACCGTTCTGACTTAGAATATGTGGACAACTACAAATACCTAGGTGTCTGGTTAGACTGTAAGCATCTCCAATCCAAAATTAAATCTAGAATCGGCTTCCTATTTCGCAACAAAGCTTCCTTCACTCATGCTGCCAAACATACCTGACTATCCTACCGATCCTCGACGATGTCATTTACAAAATAGCCTCCAACACTCTACTCAACAAATTGGATGCAGTCAATCACAGTGCCATCCGTTTTGTCACAAAAGCCCCATATACTACCCACCACTGCGACCTGTACGCTCTCGTTGGCTGGCCCTCGCTTCATATTCGTCACCAAACCCACTGGCTCCAGGTCATCTACAAGTCTTTGCTAGGTAAAGCCCCGCCTTATCTCAGCTCACTGGTCACCATAGCAGCACCCACCCGTAGCACGCGCTCCAGCAGGTATATCTCACTGGTCACCCACAAAGCCAATTCCTCTTTGGCCGCCTTTCCTTCCAGGTCGCTGCTGCCAATGACTAGAACAGACTGCAAAAATCACTGAAGCTGGAGACACATATCTCCCTCACTAGCGTTAAGCACCAGCTGTCAGAGCAGCTCACAGATCACTGCACCGGTACAAAGCCCATCTTTAAACAGCCCATCCAACTACCTCATCCCCATACTTTATTTATTTATCTTGCTCCTTTGCACCCCAGTATCTCTACTTGCATATTCATCTTCTGCACATCTACCATTCCAGGGTTTAATTGCTATATTGTAATTACTTTGCCACCATGGCCTATTTATTGCCTTACCTCCCTTATCTTACCTCATTTGCACACACTGTATATAGACTTTTCTACTGTATTATTGGCTGTATGTTTGTTTATTCCATGTGTAATCTCTGTGTTGTTGTATGTGTCGAAGTGCTTTGCTTTATCTTGGCCAGGTCGCAGTTGTAAATGAGAACTTTTTCTCAACTAGTACCTGGTTAAATAAAGGCCAAATTAAAAAATAAATAAACTGATCATCTTTGGTCTGCAGCATTTGGACTAGGACATTATTGCTTTGGGTGTTGTTAATCAAAACTGCATGCATGTTTTCAAGTTGGCACCCATGTTTGTAGATAACTCGTCAGATTTTTCTAGTTTGGCGTGGACTTCGTCGTATTTATTTTCGGTTAAATTGAGTTGTTCCTGTAGAAGACAGTTGTGTTCCTGTAGAAGATGATTTTGTTCAAGAGTTTATGCTCGTTCATCATCATAACTTTTTGCCATTTTATATGCAGTTCCTCGCATAACTGTATTTTTTTTCTCTCCACCTGTCCCCTCATGTCAACCATTTCTTGCTCGTGTTTCTGCTGTGCACTGCAGTAATGGACTGATGTCAATCTCTGCTGGTGGCCATATATCAGGGCTAAACTGGAGAGAACTTTTACAAGCCTGCGCCTGATGGTTTATTTTGGAAGGCATCTTTTGCAATTTCTGCTTATGGCATAGTTTGGGTTTATATCGCTGCTGAGGTCAGTGATCGATCTTTCTATGGGTGAGGGTTCACTAATTAGCAGGGAAATGGGGGGCACCCCTTTGATAGCTTGCTCATTATTTGAGTCGTTGGAAGCTGCAAAAACGATTATAATCTATTTATAGATGTTAATGAATCATCAATACTGGATCAGTAATGTGGGAGTTGGACATCAATGAATTTGCAAAGCAAATTTAATTGAATAAGCAATGTTAATGATAAATCATACCTGCTATCTAGGAATTCAACTTTAATTAACCTGAAAGTGTCACTGTATCTAGTTTAATATTGACAAGTTTAAATGTCTCAGTAATCATATACTTCGCACATGAACCGCTGCCCATTTGGAGTATGAAATCATGAATGTATTTACATGTAAATGTCTTGTGTCTTCGTGTATTTCTGTCATAGCAGGCTTTCTTGGAAAGGTTGTTGGGCCTTTGTGCGGCACGCTTGTCAGGCTCTGATTGTCCAAAAGGAGTCCCCACCCATCTCTTCTACTGTTGCTCTCCTCTGCTGTCGTCCAGTATCCGGTGACTTGTCTTGTAGTCCTGAACAGAATGAGAGTTTTTCATCCTTACATTCGCTCTGATAGTCACAGCCATGTATACCCCCCCAAGCAGATACCTCGATGGCCCTGAAAGAACTTCACTCGACTCTATGTAAACTGGAAACCATATATCCTGAGGCTGCATTTATTGTAGCTGGGGATTTTCACAAAGCTAATCTGAGAACAAGGCTTCCTTAATTCTATCAGCCTATCAAATGCGTGACACGAGCTGGTAGCATTCTGGACCATTGCTACTCTAACCTCCACGATACATACAAAGCTCTCCCCCGCACTCATTTTGGCAAATCTGACCATGACTCCATTTTGTTGCTCTCAGCCTATAGACAGAAACTAAAACAGGAAACGCCCGTGCTCTGGTCTATGCAATGGCAGTCTGACCAATCGGATTCCATGCTTCAAGATTGCTTCGATCACGTGGACTGGGATATGTTCCGGGTAGCCTCAGACAACAACATTGACGTATACGCTGACTCGGTGAGCAAGTTTATTAGCAAGTGCATCGGTGATGTTGTACAGTACACACTGTGACTATTAAAACCTTCCCTAATCATAAACCGTGGAATGATGGCAGCATTCGCTCAAAACTGAAAGTGAGAACCACCGCTTTTAATCATGGCAAGGCGACTGGGAACATGACCAAAAACAAACAGTGTAGCTATTCCCTCTGCAAGGCAATCAAACAAGTAAAGGATCAGTATAGAGATAGAGTATGGTCACAATTCAACGGCTCAAACACAAGATGTATGTGGCAGGGTCTACAGTCAATCACGGATTACAAAAAGAAAACCAGCCCCTTCGAGGACATTGACGTCTTGCTCCCAGACAAATTAAACAACTTATTTCCTCGCTTTGAGGAAAATACAGCGCCACTGACACGGCCCACAACCAAAGCTTGGGGGCTCTCCTTCACCTTGGCCAACATTAGTTTAACACCATATTATCCTCCAAACTCATCATTAAGCTCGAGACCCTGGGTCTCAACCCCGCCCTGTGAAACTGGGTCCTGGACTTTCTGATGGGCTGCCAGGTGGTGAGGGTAGGAAACAACATCACCACCCCGCTGATCCTCAACACTGGGGCCCCACAAGGGTGCGTTCTCCACCCTCTCCTGTACTCCTTGTTCACCCTTGACTGCATGGCCATGCATGCCTCCAACTCCATCATCAAGTAGTGGAGAAGGTGGAAAGTTTTAACCTGTTAGGGCTAGGGGGCAGTATTTGCACGGCTGGATAAAAAAATTTACCCGATTTAATCTGGTTACTAATCCTACCCAGTAACTAGAATATGCATATACTTATTATATATGGATAGAAAACACCCTAAAGTTTCTAAAACTGTTTGAATGGTGTCTGTGAGTATAACAGAACTCATTTGGCAGGCAAAACCCTGAGACATTTTCTGACAGGAAGTGGATACCTGATGTGTTGTATTACCTTTAAACCTATGCCATTAAAAAACACAGGGGCTGAGGAATATTTTGGCACTTCCTATTGCTTCCACTAGATGTCACCAGCCTTTACAAAGTGTTTTGAGTCTTTTACTGTGAGATCTGACCGAACAAGAGCCATGGAACGGTGATGGCCGATTAGACTCTGGCGCGCGAGTTCATGTTGGGTACCCTCGTTCCAATACGTTATAAAAGAGAATGCATTCGTCCACCTTGAATATTATTCATGTTCTGGTTAAAAAAGGCCCTAATGATTTATGCTATACAACGTTTGACATGTTTGAACGAACGTAAATATATTTTTTCCCCTCGTTCATGATGAGAAGTCCGGCTGGCTTAGATCATGTGCTAAAAACACGGATCTTTTTGGATATAAATGATGAGCTTTTTTGAACAAAACTACATTCGTTATGGACCTGGGAACTCCGGGAAGTGACATCTGATGAAGAGAATCAAAGGTAATGGATTATTTACATAGTATTTTCGATTTTAGATCTCTCCAACATGGCCGTTTGTCTGTATAGCAAAGCATATTTTTCTGGGCGCAGTGCTCAGATTATTGCAAAGTGTGATTTCCCAGTAAGGTTATTTTTAAATCTGGCAAGTTGATTGCGTTCAAGAGATGTAAATCTATAATTCTTTAAATGACAATATAATATTTTACCAATGTTTTCTAATTTTAATTATTTAATTTGTGGTGCTGACTTGACTGCCGGTTATTGGAGGGAAACGATTTCCTCAACATCAATGCCATAGTAAAACGCTGTTTTTGGATAGAAATATGAACTTGATAGAACTAAAAATGCATGCATTGTCTAACATAATGTCCTAGGAGTGTCATCTGATGGAGATTGTAAAAGGTTAGTGCATCATTTTAGCTGGTTTTATGGTTTTGGTGACCCTGTCTTTGAATTGACAAAACATTACACACAGCTATTGTCAATGTACTCTCCTAACATAATCTAACTTTATGCTTTCGCCGTAAAACCTTTTTGAAATCGGACAACGTGGTTAGATTAAGGAGATGTTTATCTTTCAAAGGGTGTAAGATAGTTGTATGTTTGAAAAATTTGAATTTTGACATTTATTTGGTTTCAAATTTGCCGCTCTTGAAATGCACCTGCTGTTGATAGGGTGCACCACGGGTGGCACGCTAGCGTCCCACATAGCCCCAAGAAGTTAAATAACGGCACTTTAATAATATCTACATATCCTACATTACTCATCTCATATGTATATATTGTATTCTATACCATCTACTGCATCTTGCCTTTGTCGCACGGCCATCGCTCATCCATATATTTATATCTACATATTCTCATTCATCCCTTTACATTTGTGTGTATAAGGTAGTCGTTGTGAATTTGTTAGATTACTTGTTAGATATTACGGCACTGTCGGAACTGGAAGCACAAGCATTTAGCTACACATGCATTAACATCTGCTAACCATGTGTATGTGACCAATAAAATTAGATTTGAAGATAGGCTAACCAGCTGTGCCGATGTTTACAGTGGGGAGACGAGTAGTAGAATATTTGATGGTTGGAAGAGAGTAGTAGAATGGTCCCATTAAATTCACTTTTCTATATACTGTCATGACGTTGGCCTCTTTGAGTACAGGGAGGACAGTTGACCCCCCCCCCCCCCCCCCCCCCCTTTGCACCATCCCCCAACCTATCTTCCCCCACCCAGGCCCTGTGTGAAAGGGTTGTAAAAACTCTAAGGGGAGAATCTCTTGCCACATGGCCCATAGAGAGACACAGGAAATTCTTCCAACTCACAGAATTGGGGAGCCAAGCGACATTTGTGTTCTGGAGAAGGTATGGAAGATTGGTGAAGAATCCAGCTACGAACTGGTCCGCTTGGTACAATTTTGTGATACTCAGAAGAGACAATATAGCCATATTACCATAAAACGGTTTATATAATAGCCTCCGTGATGAGAATTGCATCCACATGGTTGTATAGAATGTATTAATAAGGATAAAGCTTTTGTAATACATTGAGATGCTATGTACTGATGTTAATGTGATGGAGTTGTATTCCTGTACCAAGCTTAACTCAGTCATCGGCATGCCCCCAGGGACACAGACAGGACCAGGCGTCATTTGACAAGCCTGTTCTATGGTCACTATAAAACTATACCCTGATTTACATTTCTCCAGGACCAGGCCTCCACTCCATTGCGAGAAGTTGGCCAATAGGTTTGACCATCCAATCCATCTACTGAAAGTGAACTATACCACGTGGTTAACCTCTATGGGACCGGCGGGACGAATTCGTCCCACCTACGTAACAGCCACTGCCATCCTGTGGCGCGATTTTCAAAATCTTCAAAATCATATTACTTCAATTTCTCAAACATATGACTATTTTACAGCCATTTAAAGATAAGACTCTCGTTAATCTAACCACACTGTCCGATTTCAAAAAGGCTTTACAACGAAAGCAAAACATTAGATTATGTCAGCAGAGTACCAAGCCAGAAATAATCAGACACCCATTTTTCAAGCCAGCATATAATGTCACCAAAACCCAGAAGACAGCTAAATGCAGCACTCACCTTTGATGATCTTCATCAGATGACAACCCTAGGACATTATGTTATACAATACATGCATGTTTTGTTCAATCAAGTTCATATTTATATCAAAAAACAGCTTTTTACATTAGCATGTGACGTTCAGAACTAGCATACCCCCCGCAAACTTACGGGGAATTCGCTAACATTTTACTAAATTACTCACGATAAACGTTCACAAAAAGCATAACAATTATTTTAAGAATTATAGATACAGACCTCCTCTATGCACTCGATATGTCCGATTTTAAAATAGCTTTTTGGTGAAAGCACATTTTGCAATATTCTAAGTACATAGCCCAGGCATCACGGGCTCGCTATTTAGACACCCGGCAAGTTTAGCACTCACCATAATCATATTTACTATTATAAAAATGTCATTACCTTTTGTTGTCTTCGTCAGAATGCACACCCAGGACGTCTACTTCAATAACAAATGTTGGTTTGGTCCAAAATAATCCATCGTTATATCCGAATAGCGGCGTTTTGTTCGTGCGTTCCAGACACTATCCGAAATAGTAAAGAAGTGTCGCGCGCTTGGCGCAATTCCTGACAATAAAATTCAAAGTATTCAATTGCCGTACGTCGAAGCATGTCAACCGCTGTTTAAAATCAATTTTTACGTCATTTTTCTCGTAGAAAAGCGATAAAATTCCGACAGGGAATCTCCTTTTCGGCAAACAGAGGAAAAAATCCCAAAGGCGGGGGCGGTCGGGGTCACGCGCATAAGCTAGTGTCTCTTGATGGGCCACTTGAGAAAGGCGATAATGTGTTTCAGCCTGGGGCTGGAATGACGACATTCTCTTTTTTCCCGGGCTCTGAGAGCCTATGGACGACGTGGGAAGTGTCACATTAGAGCAGAGATCCTTAGTAAATGATAGAGATGGCAAAGAAGTTCCAGAAATGGTCAGACAGGCCACTTCCTGTAAAGGAATCTCTCAGGTTTTGACCTGCCATTTGAGTTCTGTTATACTCACAGACACCATTCAAACAGTTTTAGAAAATTTAGGGTGTTTTCTATCCATATGTAATAAGTATATGCATATTCTAGTTACTGAGTAGGAGTGGTAACCAGATTAAATCGGGTATGTTTTTTATCCAGCCGTGTCAATGCTGCCCCCTAGCCCTAACAGGTTAACATTTAGACTATTGATACCGACAGAATAAGAACAAGTCTTTGATATTAATTATTAGTCTGCAGCTAAGTAAATTATATCATTGAAAGCGAAGATCAACGAAACATCCATTCTATGACGACATTAATGAATGTCGCTTTGAAAGATCCATTCTAACCGAGAGAGAGAGAGAGAGAGAGAGAGAGAGAGAGAGAGAGAGAGAGAGAGAGAGAGAGAGGAGAGAGAGGAGAGAGAGAGAGAGAGAGAGAGAGAGAGAGAGAGAGAGGAGAGAGAGAGAGAGAGAGAGAGAGAGAGAGAGAGAGAGAGAGAGAGAGAGAGAGAGAGAGAGAGAGAGAGAGAGAGAGAGAGAGAGAGAGAGAGAGAGAGAGAGAGAGAGAGAGAGAGAGAGAGAGAGAGAGAGAGAGAACTCTCCAACGGAACGACGCTCCAACAAGGATCCCGACGACACACTGAGCGTAAATATATATTGATTGCAATTGTTCTCAAATGAGTGAGCGTTCATGTGCAAAGGATTAGCATGTCAATGGTTAATATTAATGAACTGTAGGGTCTTCTCAGCTGCCCTTTATGACCCATTGTTCTACAAGACACCAGCCATGCCTGTTTTAGACCACTAGGGCACATTACTCTACCAATTCTTTGTGACGATAATTACTGTTTGTATACTTTCTGTGAATTAATTAGTTTAGTAAATAAATGATTTTAAGACAATTGATGTATGGATGATTTTAGTAAAGACTGGGTTCGTGCAGATACAACAATTTATGACGTTTGGAATGAGACTGGACGCGAGGTAAAATACACCATTTAAACCAGAAGATAATCGGCCTATACTATAATAGAATATAATATATAATGTTATAATATAGGAAAGTTATATTAGGAAAATTATAGCTTTGTAATCTGAATATTCTCCTTGGTGCCCCGACCTCCTAGTTAATTACAATTAAACGATGAATCAGTTTAATTGCGTGATAATAATTACAGGGAGTTAATTGATAAACATGTCTTCAGTTTAATGGTACCCCAAAGACACGACAATACTTTATTTAGGACAGCGAATCAGCCATACCAGTGATTGTCCAGGACGCGACTATGGTCTCTAACTCGTGTTGAGATTCAAAGTTTAGGTCACTCTAAGTGTGCAGTTGCAGCTAAATATCTCTCTGGTCTGATACGTTACTTCTTAACCCATCGTTTTATACAGTTCGTTCAAAATGGGCGGTTCTGTTGGCTGATTATAATGACGAGATCAACGATTTATATATACACTAAATCAGGGGAAGCATAGGAACTGAGAAGTGGTCTGTGCTCCACACCTGCAGAACCACTCCTTTATTGGGGGTGTCTTGCTAATTGCCTATAATTTCCACCTGTTGTCTATTCCATTTGCACAACAGGATGTGAAATGTATTGTCAATCAGTGTTGCTTCCTATGTGGACAGTTTGATTTCACAGAAGTGTGATTGACTTGGAGTTACATTGTGTTGTTTAAGTGTTCCCTTTATTTTTTTGAGCAGTGTAGTTTCTAAGATCATATTCCTCTCTTAACCTGTTGGGTCTAGGGGGCAGCATTTGCACGTCTGGATAAAAAAAATGTACCCGATTTAATCTGGTTACTAATCCTACCCAGTAACTAGAATATGCATATACTTATTATATATGGATAGAAAACACTCTAAAGTTTCCAAAACTGTTTGAATGGTGTCTGTGAGTATAACAGAACTCATTTGGCAGGCAAAACCCTGAGACATTTTCTGACAGGAAGTGGATACCTGATGTGTTGTATTGACTTTAAACCTATCCCATTGAAAAACACAGGGGTTTAGGAATATTTTGGCACTTCCTATTGCTTCCACTAGATGTCACCAGCCTTTACAAAGTGTTTTGAGTCTTCTGGAGGGAGATCTGACCGAACAAGAGCCATGGAACGATGATGTCCCATTAGACACCTGGCGCGCTAGTTCATGTTGGGTACCCTCGTTCCAATACTTTATAAAAGAGTATGCATTCGTCCACCTTGAATATTATTCATGTTCTGGTTAAAAAAGGCCCTAATGATTTATGCTATACAACGTTTGACATGTTTGAACGAACGGAAATATATTTTTTCCCCTCGTTCATGACGAGAAGTCCGGCTGGCTTACATCATGTGCTAACGAGACGGAGATTTTTGGACATAAATGATGAGCTTTTTTGAACAAAACTACATTCGTTATGGACCTGTGATACCTGGAAGTGACATCTGATGAAGAGAATCAAAGGTAATGGATTATTTACATAGTATTTTCGATTTTAGATCTCCCCAACATGACGTCTAGTCTGTATCGCAACGCGTATTTTTCTGGGCGCAGTGCTCAGATTATTGCAAAGTGTGATTTCCCAGTAAGGTTATTTTTAAATCTGGCAAGTTGATTGCGTTCAAGAGATGTAAATCTATAATTCTTTAAATGACAATATAATATTTTACCAATGTTTTCTAATTTTAATTATTTAATTTGTTACGCTGACTTGACTGCCGGTTATTGGAGGGAAACGATTTCCTCAACATCAATGCCATAGTAAAACGCTGTTTTTGGATATAAATATGAACTTGATAGAACTAAAAATGCATGCATTGTCTAACATAATGTCCTAGGAGTGTCATCTGATGGAGATTGTAAAAGGTTAGTGCATCATTTTAGCTGGTTTTATGGTTTTGGTGACCCTGTCTTTGACTTGACAAAACATTACACACAACTCTTGTAAATGTACTGTCCTAACATACTCTAAATTTATGCTTTCGCCGAAAAACCTTTTTGAAATCGTAAAACGTGGTTAGATTAAGGAGATGTTTATCTTTCAAATGGTGTAACATAGTTGTATTTTTGAAAAATTTGAATTTTGACATTTATTTGGATTCAAATTTGCCGCTCTTGAAATGCACCTGCTGTTGATGGAGTGCACCACGGGTGGCACGCTAGCGTCCCACCTAGCCCCAAGAGGTTAACAAAAACACGTTCATCATTTTCCATACACAATCTAGAGGATGGGAACTTCGTACATGTATTGTGTATACATGTATTGTGTATTCCTTTATAACAATTCTAATGACGTCACAAAATAACCAAATGACATTCGTGGTCTCTGGGTCACTTCTGACTATTCCCCACGTTCTCTGTTAGAAATAGTGTTCCAGTATTCGCTGTAGAACATGTACGAGTTTTGGCAGGATAACAAATGCACATTCCTGTGGTGAACATTGGGGAGGGATGTTCTCTCCTTGATTTACAAGAGGGTGTGAGCTGTCAACACCCCACCAGCTCCCTTCTCTCTCTGCGGGTAAGATTGGGTCTGGCTGAAGTTATTTATTGCAAAGCTGATCAGACCTATTTTGATCCTTACAGGACAGTCATGTCATCTGTGAAGACACTTTTCCCTTGTTGATTTCCACATAATATTCAATCCGATATTTTTTTTTAAGTTTCCAGTCTTAATGAGAGGGTTGTTTATTCTTACCTAAGGGTTAAGTGCTGGTTAAGTATTACAAGCCAAAGGTTAAAGAAAGTTCTCTGGAATTTATTTTCCATTGTGTCTATCTATACCTGTGACATTAACTTCCTTCTGACTTTGCAGAAGTGATAAATAAGTTCCAAATACTAATTTTATGTATTAATCACCTCAAATGATATTAATTAACACGCTCGGCTTCACACGCGTCCAAAATAAATGTGTCACCCTCGGGGCATTAATGTGTGTTGGGAAATAATCATGCAGAGAAATGTCAGCCTGGCCTCAAAGACTAAATGTAACATAGTAAATCTGTGACACTCAAATTAGTATGATATGTAATGTTTGGTATAGTTCCATAAGACAGAAGGTTGCTTAAAGGTCAACTGCTTCTTAGAACCAACTTCTCTGGTTTTAAACGGCCTTTGTGACATTGATGTGAGTCAGAAGCATAAATTATAGTGTCAAAATTGACAGAAAAGTGTAAATAGGATAATTTTGGTCATTAAGTCAGTCTCGTCAAAAACTGAGTTTGTCACTTACAGGTTTGGGTATGGATTACGATCATGCCCACTTTCCCAGTGCCCACAAACATGAGAAAAGCAGCTGTGTTAATTGCACTCTATCAGCTGTGTGCACTCTATCCAATCATAGCAGCCAGAACCTCCAGCAGCCAGAACCTCCAGAACCTCCAGACAGTGAGACAGAGCTGTCCATTACGCAGCGACTTGTTTACATAACACAAAATGTTGCCAATGTTATGCTGAAATAACCCTTTGCTCTAAGCCCATTATGGAGTGGCCACTTGCTGATGTGTATGATAGTGTCCACATTCAAGTCTGCCACATTTTGGGGCAAAATGAGAATTGAGATGATCAGAGCTGCAATTTGTCAATATTCCAAAACAAATTTGAGAGCATCTTCCATCCCCCCACAACCTGTTTTGATATATGATTCCCTATGAAAGACTTCCAGACAGACATACACTCTTGTAATAGATAAAGAAGCACACACATCGCCACTCACCAGTGAATTGATAAACTGATTGCAGCCTAGCTGCTCATTGTGCCCGCCATGTACTATTTAATAGATTTATTGACATACACAAAGCTAGCATGTGAGTTTAGGCACTAGTTTGTGTAACTTGTGCTTTATTTATGATAGTTTGATGGCTTGCAGAACATGAAGTTGTAGACATGTTATTGATCTCAGAAATAAGTCCTGAGTGTGAAGCCAGACTTTCCAGACTCAATAGACTATACGCAGTGCACTAACTAGTTTTTCATAAACATATTTTAACTTGAGAAATACTGCACCAAACACCTTAGCGACTCAGCAAAACCTACACAGCAAAAATATCAAAATTACTTACAAATTTCTTGATTTTTCCTACATTCATTCTGACTATTTAAAGGCTATGTTGTTGCTATGGTGACTCAGGAGGGACAAACAAAAGTACCTGCCAGGGTACTTCATGCGAACATAACACACCCATGAGGCCAAATCAGGAAGTTCAGTTGCCTTTTAAGCCAGAAACAAAAGGAGGGAGGCCAGTCGTGAAGGATGGGCATGTTCAAATCACATCACAGACAACTTTAGCATGTTAGACAATTAGCTACTTTGCAACTACTTAGCATGTTAGCTAACACTTCCCCTAACCCTACACTAACTCTTGCCTTAAACCCAAGCCTAGCCACCTAGCTAAGATTAGCAACAGAAAAGTGGAATGGAGTGGAAATGGATAATGGACCTCTCATCACCCCGAGAATTCCATCCCCACAGTGAAGCTTGGTGGTGGCAATATCATGCTATTGGGATGTTTTTCATCGGCAGGGACTGGTTAACTGGTCAGAATTGAAGGAATGATGGATGGCGCTAAATACAGGGAAATTCTTGAGGGAAACCTGTTTCAGTGTTCCAGAGATTTGAGACTGGGACGGAGGTTCACCTTCCAGCAGGACAATGACCCTAAGCATACTGCTAAAGCAACACTCGAGTGGTTTAAGGGAAAACATTTAAATG
Organism: Salmo salar; assembly: GCF_965601325.2. Lineage (NCBI taxonomy): Eukaryota > Metazoa > Chordata > Actinopteri > Salmoniformes > Salmonidae > Salmo > Salmo salar. The sequence continues at coordinate 66,673,525 of NC_138308.1, forward strand.
TCTTGGAATGGCCTAGTCAAAGGCCAGACCTCAATCCAATTGAGAATCTGTGGTATGACTTAAAGATTGCTGTACACCAGCGGAACCCATCCTACTTGAAGGAGCTGGAGCAATTTTGTCTTGAAGAATGGGCAAAAATCCCAGTGGCTAGATGTGCCATGCTTATAGAGACATACCCCAAGAGACTTGCAGCTGTAATTGCTGCAAAAGGTTGCTCTACAAAGTATTGACTTGGGGGGGTGAATAGTTATGCCCTCTCAAGTTTTCCGTTTTTTTGTCTTATTTCTTGTTTGTTTCACAATGAAAAATATTTTGCATCTTCAAAGTGGTAGGCATGTTGTGTAAATCAAATGATACATACACCCCAAAAATCGATTTTAATTCCAGGTTGTAAGAAAACAAAATAGGAAAAATGCCAAGGGGTTGAATACTTCTGCAAGGCACTATATATTGGTCGAAGGCTATGCAACAAAGTAAGCTCTGTGACAGGTGGCAATAATTTTGTCCATGCCATATGTCTTTGTTTTCTAATTTGAAATGGTAAATGTATGTTTCCAAAAATAAAATTGATTCTGCAATGTTGAAAATACAGCAACAAGTAGTGGTGACCGAACATTATTTTAAATGTATTTAATTTTAGGGAATAATTTAATACAAATGTAAGGGTGCCAATCAAACATCTTTGGAGAGACCTGAAAATAGCTGTGCAGTGGCGCTCCCCATCCAACCTGACAGTGCTTGAGAGAATCTGCAGACAATAATGGGCAAAACTCCCCAAGTACAGGTGTGCCAAGCTTGTCATACCCAAGATAGACTAGAGGCTGTAATCGCTGCCAAAGCTGTTCCAACAAAGGGCCTGAATACTTATAAAAATGAGATCTGATTTTTTATTTTTAATATATTTCTAAAAACCTGTTTTGCTTTCTCATTATGGGATATTGTGTGTAGATGAGAAAAAACAACAACAACAATTTAATCAATTTTAGAATAAGGCTGTAATGTAGCAAAATGTGGAAAAAGTCAAGGGGTCTGAATACTTTCCGAATGCACTGGAGCTTCACTTGTCCATATACCAGCGATGGGACCAAGATGCAATTTAGCAAGTTCTAAGCAAGTCTCAAGTCTTAATGTTTGATTATAGAGTCAAGTAGACAAGTAATAATAGGAAGTCTTAATTTATAATTTTGAGTCCTCAAATCAATGGCTAAGTGTTTTATACATATTTCAATGCAATTTTTTTAATTCAAGTTATATTTTCTGTTTTCCTTACACTAGATCTACTAGTACAATATATTGGCCTACATAATAAACTTCACAGATCCTGAAATAACTGTTTTTTGAATGATCATTGCTATTAGAAAGACCTTCCAAATGATTATTTACAGCTAGTGTTGATAGTACAGCTACAGTTTGACTGAAATTTCCAATTAAAATCAGGTGTTGTTGTTTTCCCCCTGCCCACTACATGCACGTTGAAAAGTCTGTGGTTGGCTGAGAATAAACATTCTCTGAACCTCTTGCCCAGAGCGCGTATATTCAAGCTCTAATTTTTCCTTTGCCTTTTCGCGCCTGCCGGCGCCACAGCGCTAAGCAGGACATCATTTAAAGGTCATTTCCAATATAACCCAAATAAATTCTCCGCTTTGAGCAATAAAATTGCCACGAATATATGTTCACAGTGAAATACAGAATTTAACAGGAGAGGAAATTGGTGCTGCTATTTTGGGAGGGGGAAATCCAAGTCTCTCGAGTATTACAAGTCAAGTCCAAGTTAAGTCCTGAGTCATACAGTAGATGCTCATGTCAAAGTCAACTGTCACAAAATTCGCGACACGAGTTGTACTCGAGACCACATCTCTCCCACATACAGACTCAATAATATTAGCATGTTCGGAAATACGCAACTAAAGAAAGTGGCATTATTATGGAGTTATAACACTGTATTAACAATGTAATAACATCATTTATGGTTTCAAGGTATGAACTATCATAACTTTCAGTGTGTAAGCCTCAAATCGTTGAAGAAAATACCATTTGAAACAGTTCAAAAGACAAAGAGAGGACGATAGAGGAGGGGATCGTTAGGAAAACTGGCAAAGCGTCTTAATAAAGGATAAGGATCCAACTGCAGGCTGAAAAGGTTTTAGCTGGACCAGTGTCTGTGACCTTCCCTAGTTCAGGACCATCAACTCAAGATAATGGTCTCCCCTTGGTGTCTCGTTCTCAAAGCACAGACACAGGGAGCACCTGGACATTTAAAGTATTTTCAGTAAAAAGAGATTGGAAATCTTTGAAAACATACGATTGTGACAGGCAAACGTAAAGTTGTGAAATTCACTGGTTACCTAAAATGCTATGAGGAATTCTAAAGAGAGGTCCCTCGAGAGACCATCAAAGAGCTTACACCGCTGCAGCTTAGAACTGCGATATTTAAAAAAAAGTTGTTATAATCGATAAGTATGAACTGTTAAATCCATACAGTACACTTGCACTTAATTCACATGTAACTATCACACTTTAGTATTAATCAATAAGCCATCCAATGAACAACTGTCTCTTTGACACATTATTTCTAACACTCCTAATTGGACATTGATTAGAGTGAACCACCAATCACACTTCATATGACGTATTTCAATATTCAATGACACATTTTTTTGGTACCTTTTCTTTTTCAATTGCAAATGGCCACTGCACAGACCTTCTTAAATTTGTGTTGTGGTTTGGTGACCCATTACTTCTTACTATGAGCTCCCACAAACACACACAGTGCTGCCTCATTTGAGCTCTTATATTCTGTTCAGTTAAGTATTGACCTGCCTCCTCTCTGCCCTCGCCAAGCCACGCTACCGTAGAAACCCCCACTCGGAGCAGATGTCTATGAATGAACTACTGAACAAACAACTGTCTTCCATATGCATGATGACTCATCACTTCCTGCCATTCCAGGAAACTGTGAAGTGGAATGACCAGACTTGACCATCTGGGACTGTATTTTTGGCACACAGGCATTAAGACAATACCCACAGCATTGATTGTGTTACACTTAGGCCATTGATCTGCAGTTCGAAGTTAAAGGTGGGTGGGATGGAGAAGGAAGAAAGTGTGTTTGAGTGTGAGTGTGTGTGTGAGAGTGAGAGTGTTTCAGGGATGTCTTGTGCACTAGCTTTGTGGTCATTGCGCCGTTCAAAGAAAGAGGATTGGTAAAAGAGACAGATCACAGGCGACTTCACTTCCGATGCCGTTAGGAGGATAGGGATTGATTTCCAAACAAACACGGCAGACGATGCAGGGATGACTTCACACATAGACACAGCCGCAGTCATAGACATACTCAACATCACAATGACTCGTTTTCAAGATACAGACTGTTCTCATTGGTATGTAGAGTTTATTTCCAAATGCCATATGCATCAATTTTTAACATTTGTGTTTTTTCATCAGAAATAATTGCTTATGTGTGTGGAAAATATTACTGTTGTCAGTTTTTTTAATTAATAGATTTTAGATATGTATGATTTTTTTTTTTGGGGGGGGGCATAACGCTATATATCCATTGATTAGCTTGGATGGAATGTTTGTATCCTTCCTCCTAGCGCATGCCACATCTGTTTCTATGGGTATAAGCACGGTTTATCGCACAAACTGTACACACCTCTCTTGAGAACATTGTGCAGGTGTAAAGCTTATTTCCTGCAATTCTACAGATTTTGTCCTGGGGTGCAGAGAAAATTGTGCACTTTTAAATAATATTTTATTGCATTTCTATACATTCTGCCATGTCTACTGTGTATTCATGTGATATTTGAGTGACTCAAATATTACAACAAAATCTATGGGCTAAAAAACCTAGCTAGAACATGTTAACTGATATGGGCTAGTTGATCTGGACATTTCTGACAAGTTATAAATAGCTCTCTAAGGTATGCAATGACTTACATGACAAGAGGAAAACTGATGATGTACTACCCAATTTTGAAATTGCAACTTGTCCTTTCTACTATTATAACTTTCAAGACAAAGTTGAAAGCCGGACTGTGTTCCTTTAAAAAAAGAAAAGTGCCCCCTGGCTGACCCCTCACACCCCACAGTTTGGGAACAACTGTGCTAAATGACTAAAATGTCAAATGTAAAAGTTTTACATACAGATCTCATATTACTGTTTTGAATGATTTAAAAAATATATTTATTTTTATTATTGATGTCACAAATACAGTATATCATTTGTACAGTGCTTTATAAAAAGTGTACTTTTTTTGTTTCATTTGACTGTGTAGAACCTAGCAGTACTAATCTCAGAAATGAAACCATCAAGTGATATTTTTTGTTTTACAAATACATGTCTGTCATTAAACAACCTCATGCCATGATTAAATTGTGAAAAAACAAACCAATATCATTCTTGATTTATTTAAATGTTAAAAGCTAATATATCAACATTTCTGAAGATGTATATATGGCATTTTGGAATGAAACTCTTCATGAAAAGTAACAATGAAATGTTTTCCTGTATTGAATTGAGATTGAAACTCCTAAGCCTTCCATAGATCCTTTAATTACAGATCGCCTTTTTTATACCCATTTGCACTTCACAAATGTGTGGTGGATCGTCCTGATGTTGAAGGACTCAGACTAGTCTTTATGAGTCATTCAAGCCCTCAGAAGTCTAGTTCCCTGTTCCTGGCAGGCACATCAACAGACAGTTGAGAGCTAAGGATAACTGGTAGGTCCTAAACTCTGAGGGAATCAAGTCCTATCTCACCATTCTATACCCTAGGTTAATGATGTGTTTACACCAGTGTCTATCCCTAGTCTGGTGACTTCAGAGAGACTAGTGAAGTTCATAGCTGTGCTAACTAAAGTAACATGTCAAAAGTATATATAGTACAGAGTAGTGTATGTATCTAACATAACAATACACTCCCTTTGTTTGACATCCATACGCCTTTGTCATATTCAAAATGTAAATCTGTTTGTTGGGATGGTGACAACAGGGCAAGTGGGTGTACTAAACTTGACATTTGCAAATACAGATGAGATTGCAAATCATGGTTTTACTGCAGTCTCTTAGCAGGACAAGGCACATATTCATTTATTCATACTCCTAGATTACTACCATCAGTCAGAGCGTAATACATTTCTTCCCTCATCAATAGGCAATCTGCTAAATGCATGTGGTGGATCAATTTCTGCAGGGTGGAGCGCCAAAATACAAAGCAACTTTCTCTTCTCCCTATCTCTCTGACGCACACACTCGCATGCATGTTTTCACACATACACACGATTGCATGCGTCTTCGCACACATACGCACACAGATATACACCCACATATGAAGGCACATGCACACACACACACGCACACACGCCCCCCACACACACACACACACACACACACACACACACACACACACACACACACACACACACACACACACACACACACACACACACACACACACACACACACACACACACACACACACCACAGTATTCAGGAATGACCTACTTAAATAGAAACATTGCTTCCAGTCAAATGGTTTGCCTGTAGTGGGAAACAGAAGAAGTGGAGATGAGACGCATGAGAGGAGCTCTGTGTCTATGATAATTTTTTCTTTATAATTCTACCACCAGGCTCTAAGGAACTCTAAGGCATCCATTACTCTTTTAAAAATATTTTTCATTGTTGAGTACATTAATAAGTCATGGTTGTGACCAGGTGTTGTAACCAAAATTATTTTCCAGTCTTTTCCTTCTGATCAGAACCATAATTTTGTTTTGTGCTTTCCACTGTTTTGAACTGCAAAATATAGTTCTGAACCGGTTCGAAACCCAAAACAGTTACAGTTTATATCGTTCTTTTCTGTTCCTTTTTAAACGTCTGAAATCGACATTTTTTTAAATGTTTTTCTCAACATTAAATTACTTCACCAATCGGTGTGGATAGAGCTGCTTGCTATGGAGTGGGCAAGCTATAGTTGTTTACATGCGTGATGCACAGACAAGTGTAGGGAGCGAGATGAGACTGGCATTTTGTGGGTGAGATGAGAGCGAGAAAGGGTGGAGGAGGCTTGGCGTTTTGCATTGGCATTTTGTTTCGTATTTTTTGTGGGACTGAAAAAAATGCTGGAACATTATTAACAGGTTCCCATGCTTTTAAAAGGTTGGTTTTGTTCAGGAACTGTATAGATTACTTTTGTTCCGGGTTCTGATTGTGTTCTTCAAAAAATGTGATTTTTTTATGGTTTTCGGTTCTGTTCCAAGTCCTGGTTGTGACACAGCCATATGCAGACATCCAAACAGACTTTTACAATCTCTTTCTCGCTCTCTATTTCTCACTCTGTCTTACTCTAACTCACACACAAGCACACACAAACACTCACACATGGAGGCGCTGCTGACACAGCTCAGGTAATTGAGGGGGGGGGGGGGGGGGATGTCAGAAGTGATAGCTGTGACTGGTCCATTCAGAGGGAGAAATAAGACGAGACGCATCAGGAATTTTTCCAACACTGACAACACACTCTTCAACTCGCTGACGGCTTTATATAGGACATATTCAGATTGGTCCTGCAGTTTACACCTAATGAAATGTCAATGAGCAGTAAGCTGCCTATCCCACCTCTGTGGTTGTAAATCACGCTTGCTCCCTGGGTCCTGTCGTTACAGTAAATTAACCTCCAGATCTCCATTCACAGCCATGGTTCAAGTGGCCACGGGTCACTGTGCACCACTTTCAGCCAATGACGTTGAATTCCCACTAAGATAAAAGGAACACAATTGCAAATATCTACAATTATGAAACAACTCCCTTTGAGTTGCTCTCCACCTTGGAAGTGGTAGTAATGTCACAGGCATTCCTTTTCGGAAGTGCCGTGAGTGCCATTTGCTCTTGTGATCTTTAAGAGTTGCAGAGAAAGGTATTACCTGGGCTGTGGAGAAGCATTCTGAAGGCAGCCTTAAGGGCACTTGAGGAGGGATAACAGCATAGTGACACGACGTTGAGTTACTGCTTAAGGAGAAATCATCTCGGCATTGAAGGAAGTTGACAAGAAATGCCAAGCATCACTGACCAAAAAGACAAAAGAGTGAAAAGGCATAGCTACAGGACAGGAGGAAGATGATTTAGTGATATATAGCTGATCTTCACAATCAATGGGTAATGTGACACATATTAAAGTGTAGAAATGTAAGCATTTGTAACAGGTGCAAGAAGTAAAGGCAGTAAATTGTTGTGAAAACAAGAATTTTGATTAGGGTGTAATACACAAACATATCCTCACTACATCCCCCAACATACACTACATTACCCAATGTATGTGGACACATGCTCGTTGAACATCCCATTCCAAATTCATGTGAATTAATATGGAGTTGGTCGCCCCTTTGCAGCTATAATAGCCTCCACTCTTCTGGGAAGGCTTTCCACTAGGTGTTGGAACATTGCTGTGGGGACTTACTTCCATTCAGTCACAAGAGCATTAGTAAGGTCGGGCACTGATGTTGGGCGATTAGGCCTGGCTCACAGTCGGCGTTCCAATTAATCCCAAAGGTGTATGATTGGGTTGAGGTCAGGGCTCTGTGCAGGCCAGATCTAGTTTTTCCACACCTATCTCGACAAACCCTTTCTGTATGGACCTTACTTTGTGCATGGGGGCATTGTCCTGCTGAAATAGGAAAGGGCCTTCTCCAAACTGTTGCCACAAAGTTGGAAGCACAGAATTGTCTAGACTGCCATTGTATGCTGTAGCATTAAGATTTCCCTTCACTGGAACTAAGGGGCCTAACCTTGAAAAATTGCCCCAGACGGTTATTCCTCCACCAAACTTTACAGTTTGCACTATGCATTGGGGCAGGTAGCATTCGGACTGCCAGATGGTGAAGCTTGATTCATCACTCCAGAGAATGCGTTTCCAATGCTCCACTGAGTCCAATTGTGGCGAGTTTTACACCTCTTCAGCCGATGCTTGGCATTGCGCATAGTGATCTGCTTGGCCATGGAAACCAATTTCATTAACCTGTTGGGGGTAGGGGGCAGTATTGACACGGCCGGATAAAAAACGTACCCGATTTAATCTGGTTACTACTCCTGCCCAGTAACTAGAATATGCATATAATTATTGGCTTTGGATATGAAACACCCTAAAGTTTCTAAAACTGTTTGAATGGTGTCTGTGAGTATAACAGAACTCATTTGGCAGGCCAAAACCTGAGAAGATTCTGTACAGGAAGTACCCTGTCTGACCATTTCTTGGCCTTCTTTGCCATCTCTATCCATTACAAAGGATCTCTGCTGTTACGTGACACTTCCTACGGCTGCCATAGGCTCTCAGAAGGCGGCAAAAAGCTGAATCGTGGCTTTGCAGGCTCTGGTTGAAACAAAGTAGCGCGTTTGGGTAGTGGCTGGTTACAGTACTGTGAGACTCAGGCTCGTGCCCGCGTCGACCGAATGCTTTGTTTTCTTTCCTCTGTTTACCTAAACGGAGATTCCCGGTCGGAATATTATCGCTTTTTTACGAGAAAAATTGCATAAAAATGGATTTTAAACAGCGGTTGACATGCTTCAAAGTACGGTAATGGAATATTTAGAAATCTTTTGTCACGAATTGCGCCATGCTCGTAACCCTTATTTACACTTCGGATAGTGTCTAGAACGCACGAACAAAACGCCGCTATTTGGATATAACGATGGATTATTTTGGACCAAACCAACATTTGTTATTGAAGTAGCAGTCCTGGGAGTGCATTCTGACGAAGACAACAAAGGTAATCAAACTTTTGTAATAGTAAATCGGAGTTTGGTCAGGGCTAAACTTGGTCGGTGTCTAAATGGCTAGCCGTGATGGCTGGGCTATCTACTGAGAATATTGCAAAATGTGCTTTCACCGAAAAGCTATTTTAAAATCGGACATATCGAGTGCATAGAGGAGTTCTGTATCTATAATTCTTAAAATTATTGTTATGTTTTTTGTGAACGTTTATCGTGAGTAATTTAGTAAATTCACCGGATGTTTGCGGGGGGTATGCTAGTTCTGAACGTCACATGCTAATGTAAAAAAGCTGTTTTTGATATAAATATGAACTTGATTGAACAAAACATGCATGCATTGTATAACATAATGTCCTAGGTGTGTCATCTGATGAAGATCAAAGGTTAGTGCTGCATTTAGCTGTGGTTTAGTTTTTTGTGACATTATATGCTAGCTTGAAAAATGGGTGTCTGATTATTTCTGGCTGGGTACTATGCTGACATAATCTAATGTTTTGCTTTCGCTGTAAAGCCTTTTTGAAATCGGACAGTGTGGTTAGATTAACGAGAGCCTTGTCTTTAAAATGCTGTAAAATAGTCATATGTTTGAAAAATTCAAGTTTTCGGATTTTAGAGGAATTTGTATTTCGCGCCACGCCCATCATTGGATATTGGAGCAGGTGTTCCGCTAGCGGAACGTCTAGATGTAAGAGGTTTTAAGCTCCCGATGAACAGTTCTTGTGCTGACGTTGCTTACAGAGGCCATTTGGAGCTCGGTAGTGGGTGTTGCAAACGAGAACAGACGATTTCAGCACTCGGCGGTCCCATTCTGTGAGCCTGTATGGCCTACCACTTTGCGGCTGAGCCATTGTTGCTCCTAGATGTTTCCACTACACAATAACAGCACTTACAGTTCACCGGGGCAGCTCTACCAGGGCAGAAATTTGATGAACTGACTTGTTGGAAAGGTGACATCCTATGACGGTGCCACATTGAAAGTCACTTAGCTCTTCAGTGAGGCCATTCTACTGCCAATGGTTGTATATGGAGATTGCATGGCTGTGTGCTTGATTTTATACACCTGTCAGCAACGGGTGTGGCTGAAATAGCCGAATCCACTAATTTGAAGGAGTGTCCGCATACTTTTATATATGTAGTGTACTAGCACACACACACACACACACACACACACACACACACACACACACACACACACACACACACACACACACACACGCCTTCACCACTCCCCCCTCCCACCATTACCAACACACAGGCCTCCTGTATGTCTCCCCTATTTAAACAGAGTGGACAGGACCAGTAACCTTGACACTGAATGCCCTTTACCTGTGTAACAGAAAGGCAATTATCAGACGTCTCTCTTCAGACATGGCTCTAATCAGTCACCGGTTGCCCAACCTCAGCGCGACATTAAACTTAAGTTAGATTAATCTCTATGACAACTGGACACAGATGGTGCCAGACGTACACCTCCTGCCGGACCAAAGGGGAAGGAGTGACCTCACAGCCAGTTATTAATGTGGCCATGACCATAGGACAGTGTGTGTGTGTGTGTGTGCGTGTGTGTGTGTGTGTGTACGTTCGTGCATGTACGTACCTGCATAACCTACAGCGCAGGTTGGGGACACAACACCCTAAATCCTCCACCTTACACAGATTAGCGAGATTAATCATATGTATCAAATAATCTAATTGACTTGATACATATGTGTTTCAGCCATTGTTTTACAGGTTCTTGGAGAGCAACCAAGAGTAGATGTAGAGAGGGCACACATGCAGGGCTGGGTCTGTCATAGTGTTGTTGCTATCCCATAATGCAGCTAAAGGCCTTGGGTGGAGGGGTAATAGGGACACGAGGGGACACACCTAGGTGTCGGTAAACAGGGAGGCAAAGCCAGTGGGCGTATACACACACATACCTGGGGTGAGACGCACACCTGGACACCTGTATGGTGGAGAGGGAGGTCTCTATCACTGCAGGGCATGATGGGTAGTGATATCTTTGTGTGTCACTGTGTGGCTGAACAACACTAAGCATATTGCAGATATGAAGGAAAATCAAAAATACTTTAACCTGATTTATTATTAGAGACACAGATATCACATTAGAATATTGTTCTCAGATTTAGTTATCTTTTATATTTTTTATTTAGTTCATTTCATCCATTGTTTCAGAAAATCTTGATTTTACTGCCTGGTTAAATCGATGGTGCCAACTAAACATACTTTTTGGGATATAAAGAAGGATTTTATCTAACAAAACAATCATGCATGTTGTAGCTGGGACCCTTGGGATTACAAACCAGAGGAAGATTTTCAAAAAGTAAGTGAATATTTCATTGGTATTTGTGATTTTACGAAGACCGTGCTGGTTGAAATATATTTTGATCTGGGGCGCCGTCCTCAAACAATCGCATGGCATGCTTTCACTGTAAAGCCTATTGTAAATCGGACAATTGAGTTAGATTAACAAGAATTTAAGCTTTTAACCGATATAAGACACTTGTATGTACCTAGGTGTTTAATATCCATAATTTGTATTGCGCGACCTCCAACTTCACCGGAAGTTGTCGATAGGTGTCCCGCTGACGGTACGCCTAGCCCTAAGAAGTTGGTAAACTCAGAAACAATGTTTTTTTTAAACAACTTGATTATTACTAGAATGCCAATCACAGCTATCTCTGTCAGAGAAAGCAGATATTCCATTAACATTGATCCAACCTCTACCCACAAAGTCACAACAGGAACGGTACTGCAGCCAAAGTACAGATGTAGGATCTTAATTTGATCACCCTGTTGCATGAGAACTTTACTGTCATGCAGGAAATGTTAAATGTGTAGTGTTTTGAGGTATTTTGAAGTATAAATAGGTTTCTGCTTTGTAATTTCCACACCCTTACGAAAAATGTATCAAACCCTACAAAAATGTCCATTCATTATAATTCACATTTGCTGTTGCTGCAGGATTATTTTTCTGCTGTAGCAAACTGTCTCAAATTAAAATCCTACATCTGTACTGCCAGTGTGTGTTACATTTTTGGGGTTGCTTTTCTGTGCCTAATGGAAGTGGTGTCTGACAGGATGTGAGCTAGCCAACCGCGACGACCCAAATGGGCTCCCTCCGAAAGGTCAGGAACTGTAGTGTGGAACTGACCAATGACAGCCAAGCTATGACTACCTTGATTGGAGGGGATGGGACATTTGGAATGGTATAGCCGTGGGCACGCAACATGGAGATGTGCAATTACAAACACAGTGTGACAACATAAAGCTAGTGCTGCCTCACATAGATAAAACACTGAATACATGCTAATTTCACAGTGGAGGGACATATGGATTTAAAGCTGAGTGCCAATTTAGGATTGGGTAGCATGCAGGGTTATATTTTGTACAAAATGTTCAAATAAGATGTTTTATTTGTGTAACAAATGGTGTCCTCTGACTTGGAGTGAGCTTCATCCAGATAACAATACAAATCACAAAATCAGATCACAAAAAAATGTGCCTCCTTAGCGAGTGGCATAGTCCTGCACCTGTCAGTCAAGAGGCAGTCTTCTTCTTAGTAGACTTTATCTGTTGTCTCCACAATGTTGAGAGACAGGTGTATAATAAACTGCCCCTCTCTCTTCCAGGCCAGCAGCGAGCCACCTTAATTGATAAACATACTTATGGTCACTTATTCACATTAGCCTGGTGCTCTAGAAAGTTGTGGAGACACACAATGTTTGGTCATTAACATCTGCTCTGGAAGAAACTTCTCTCCTGACCTGCCAATCATCATGTAACGTTCAATCAGAGCCCCGCCTGCCATAATTGAATGTCCAATCACACCTGCCATAATTGAATGTCCAATCACACCTCAACTTCTCTGTCAGCACTGAGAGAACTGCACTAGAGAGACAGGTCTTCTGCAGCCCCCCTTCCTACAGTAAGAACTGAGATTCCAGGGTTGCACCTCTAGTACTTTAAGCTCATGTAAATCACCTAAACTGCCATTTCATTAATGGCACAGTATGACACTGGGGAAAGCGATGGATACAATGAGGTGTCACGTTCAGAAACCGCCATTCCATTTTATTTTTCTCTGCCGGTGGCGTACGGAACTATGTCAAGCAGCCCGGAACAGTGCTTTATTAGAAGTGTTTACAATTACTGGGCTATTGACTAAACACACCTAACAAATTCACTGCAACGTTCACACTAATGCAAAACCAACACACGGCAATAAGGATCAGTGAAATGTTCATGGGCTAGTGCACTGTGTATTGGACAACAAAACATTTGTGTATTATGGTATAGTAAGGCTATACCCCCTCTGTTCCTTTCAGTGTTTTGCTGTGACCTGCTGTACTGATGGGGAAGGAATACTGCATTTCCAAAGCCCACTCCTAAATACCCAATATGACACTGTGATATATATAACTCTTCTCACATGAGAGCTTGTCGAGTGATATCCTCTATCCTCTCCCTACTCTAAAAGTATGGCTTAAATCCACCAGCTCTCTCTTTTCCTTTCCCCAGAGCCACATTTGCTAAAGCGGGTCACCCCAGACAACCGCCCTTCTCCCCCTCCTCATCCCCCTCTTTGCATACTTTATTCATCAATCTTAAAACCTCCCTGTGGATTTCCTCTTCTTGTGATGTAAATTGGGTTTTCAACAACCAGAGTTTAGAAAGTACATTCTCAAGCCACTCCCTTCCTCCCTCGCTTCCCCTCCTCCTCCACTCCTCTTCTTTCCTTATCTGTCTGCTGCTTTTATCTGCTAGTCAAGGTCAGACAGCCGGTTGGTGATCACACCCGATAAGGAAGAGGGGGGTGGGGGTGAGACTGGGTCGAGGTCAGGAGGGTCAAGTCTAGCTGGCTGAGTCTCGTCAAAGAGTCCCTTGATAGCAACGCTTTCCTTTTCTTACAATTATTGAATTTAGCTACCTCCAGATGTAATAGCATACTGTACCAAATCAAGGTTATGATATGGGAGTAGTACACAGCATTGTATGAGATCTTCAGTTCATGGCAATTTCTCACATGGAATAGCCTTCATTTTTCAGAACAAGAATAGACTGACGAGTTTCATAAGAAAGTTCTTTGTTTCTGGCCATTTGAACCCACAAATGCTGATGCTCCAGATACTCAGCTAGTCTAAAGAAGGCCAGTTTTATTGCTTCTTTAATCAGCACAACGGTTTTCAGCTGTGCTAACATAATTGCAAAAGGGTTTTCTAATGCTAAATTAGCCTTTTAAAATGATAAACTTGCATTAACTAACACAACGTGCCATAGGAACACATGAGTGAAGGTTGCTGATAATGGGCCTCTGTGCGCCTATGTAGATATGCCGTTTCCAGCTACAATAGTAATTTACAACATTAATTTGTAAGTCGCTCTGGATAAGAGCGTCTGCTAAATGACGTAAATGTAAAAATGAACAATGTCTACACTGTATTTCTGATAAATATGTTATTTTAATGGACAAAAAATGTGCTTTTCTTTCAAAAACAAGGACATTTCTAAGTGACCCCAAACTTTTGGACGGTAGTGTACATTTTATGGATAGTACAATAGTTTGTTGCTACTTCAGTAATGATGTCATATCTAAACTACAGTACAATAGTGCAACTGCATTTTTGTGAATCCGTGTTGAACTATATCTGTTTAGTCTTCCCTCCAGTTCCTTTAGTAGCATGCTCACATCTTCAGAGAGGGTGAGGGAGAAGAGGAGGAAAGGAATAAGGTAACACCTGCAGATTCCCACATAAGACCCTGGGGAGAGATTTCTGCTCACCACTGACTGACTCAACTTCTCTAAGACAGGAAATGGATCAGGTTTATGGGAGCCAGGCCCAGATTCCTTCAATTCCATTCCCTGTGTTCTACACTGAGGTGTGAGACTCAATCACTTACTGTACACTCGGACTGAAATGGGAAGATAGATGGAGCGGGAGATGCGTTTTTAATCTTCAACAGTTCAGGAGTTGAGGGTGTGGTCTAATAGGATTGTCATAATCTGTATTCTGATCTTCAATAAAAAAAAGAAAAACATGCATTTAACTGGTATACTGTATCTGCACACTGGTATTTTCAGCTGTTTTGAGTGTTTATGAGGCAAAAGAATTTTGAGTGTACGTTTGACTCATCCTTCCATGCCTGAGAGAAAACACAGGCACAGACAAATAAAAAGAGGCCTTGTAGAATACACACAACAGCGCACAAAAACAAACATATCTCTTCTTTTCCTCTACTAGGGGAATGGGATTTTCGATTAAATAATTCAAATGGCTGTCCTAGAATGCCAATCAGAAATACTACAGCCATAAAAGGCATGTCTGTAGTTGGTGCAGAGTCAAGCCCTGCAGCAAATTAAGGCATTATTCTTGTTATCCTCGGGAGGATGCAGCAGTGGTAGTATTTCTGCCTTCATATTTATTTATTTATCTTCCTGGCAGAGGGATCGAAGGAGGGACAGAGCAGTGTTTGGGTAACTGCAATTGGAGGACTGCCAGCACAGTTTATCCCCATTTCAATAGCAGCTTCCCACAATCACCGGCACTCTTTGGCGAAAAGTGGGTTAGTGGAAAAACTGCAGTGTCCACTCCCCAGGTGAAACCTTGATTTGTTACTAGAGGCCCATGCATGCATAGTGCGTCAACCTTTGATTTAGTTAAACTAACTCGTTATTTATTCATAATGCCAGTGTTTAATGAAAAATAAGGTAATATTAACACAGCCTACACTGTAGTGACTATATTAGCTGATCATTAAATCAATTTGAAACTTTGTTCATAGCAGTGGGAAAATACTTCACAATAAAGTATTTGCAGGATAACAATAAAATACAATTCCTAATGTGATGAGTAGCCTAAGCATAGGACAAGATTCGGTAACAGTAGTCACCACAGTCTGAAGTAAATTGAAATAAATGTGCCTAAATTATGTAATTACTCCTGTCTCTACAGAAATAAATAAAATCATTCAAAATACTTCACCAGAGTGCATGACTTCGGCACAGAGGACCATTCGCTTCTTTTAAAGCTGTGGATTGTTTCAAGTCACAAGCGTGTAGGCCTATATGCCTAGTTGGGAAGCTGATTACTGAGATGTGGCAGTCAGCGAAAAGCAATGCATCTAAAATATGTGTGAAGATAATGTGTCTTGAGTATAATTTGAACTGTTGAGACAGGAAGAAGGGGAGGGGTGTGGCAAAGATATTGACACATTTCAGACGATTCTTGCACATTAATTGTTTTATTGTGTTAATTGTTTGCCCTTTGTTTATTTTCATAAATTCTCTATTACATACAGTATGTCACCAGTAGTAAACGTACCATTAATCCCAGTCATTTGGCTACATTAACTAAGGAAAGTGCCCATTTGGGGATGTCTGATTTCTAATTGTCTTAACTCACCACCACTAATAAGCTCAGCTTTTCACAAAAAACAAATTCACCTCACACAGTAAGTCATCGAAGTCAGTTATTTTTTTAATCCATTGTGAATGATTTTAGTTCCTCGTCCCCTCGATAATCACCAGGCCTCGGTGTGAAAGAGGTAAATGTCATGTTCTGAGGATACCATATAGCTGCTAAATGTCATAAAATACCTATACAGGGGGAATGGAGAGATTAATGTGATTGAAAGAACCTGCATTTTCATCAAGATATTTTCTGGTTTTATTTGTTGGCTTAATGTATTTTTACTTAGTTGACAATGAAAGTTAATAGCCCACTGCTATTAAAGTTAATAGCCCACAATTACAATTGAGAGGAATATGTTAGTTAATGTAGAGACAAACGTTTGTGCATATTTTTTTGTCATAAAGTTATTTATGAAAATCGCTGTTTAGCAAGTTATCTGACTAGCCAACATTAGCCAGCTAGATCATTTGTAATTTGTGTTGTTTAATGTTTTAGGGACTCCTGAGAAAACCAGCAAACCAGGCTGTCGTCTTGTGAAACAGTGGATGTAAAGAGTCTAGCTAGCTAAAGCATTTACTCCAAATTGAATGTACAATTGTGTAAGCTTGCCTTGCAATGGAGCTGAAGTAACATAGCTAGCTAACTATTTACTTGCTTATTGTGTAGAGGACGATAAAAAGAACTGTATTGGTATGGATGTGTAGCTAGCTACAGTATGTAGCCGATCTGTGTATGGACCCTAAAATGTTAGGTTTTGAACTAATATTCATACCAATCTATGAACCTCAGCTATCATAGTTTGTATAAACATCAAGTCTGAATGGCATTAATGAAGCCTATGGATAGAGTAGAATATAATAACTTCATTGTACCAAGGATGCAAGTCCTATATACACATGTACTGTAGTTATTACCACACATTAGATTCCCACATTGTAGCCTGTACATTGAATATATTCACTGATCATGTACTCTTCCTTGGCAAATAAATGTGCAGTTCAAGTATGAATCTCTGAGACATTATTTTTCAGTCATATCAAACTCCATTATTTGAATGATGCTGTGTCTGCATGTATGTATTACAATTATACACTTCAACAGTGTTTACCACTCCTGCTCCGGGGACATCAATGATTACACATTGTAACTATGCAATAGACTAGAAACATGATTGATTTGTAATTCATATATACAGAAAAAAAAAATGATGCATATCTAACTCCCTACATCTGCATTAATCTGAGGACACAGGATAGTATTTCAATGAGATACTTAATTTCAACAAGTGGAGAATGTGAAACGCTTTATTGAAAGAAGTTCATTATCCAGGTGTTATAAATACATATATGCATTATAATTATGATAATTGTAATATTATAAATACAAGTTCAATCTGTACTTCAATGCACATATGGTGTGCATTATAAAATGAGGAAGAAAGACGAGGTGGGGAGAGAGGGGTAGAAGACAGAAAAGGAAAGAGGTAAGAACAGCAGCAGACAGGATATGATTCATGAATTACAGTGCTACCCTAATATTCTCTTAGTTCATCACAATTGCGGTGTCTCCTAACCAGCATTGGGCCCCCAGTTGGCCCGAAGGTTATCCTAAGAGTGGGTGAAGTGGTGATGACTGGACTGGCTTCCTCTCTCACATCAAAACATACCTGCAGACGAGAGACAGATGGATAGAGAGAGAGCATGATTAAGCCTTGTTTTTAAAAATTCTAACACGGTCAGTCATCTTAAATCAGGAGGTGTAATGCAAAACTGACCTTGGATCATTAACTCTGGGACTACTACATCTCTGTCTGTATTTCAATGTAAAGAATCTCTTTAATAATACTTCCTGTTGACCCGACCAAGTGACATCTCACCTATGATCATGCTGTGCCCTCTGTGTCAGCCAGTTCAGATGCGGGAGGGGTTCACCAAAACAGCTGATATAACCTAGAGGATTTAGGGAGAAGGGGGAGAGGGATGAAGTGAAAAAGAGAGACTGTTATTGTGTGTGTGTGGTCTCACCTGGTGTCATGAGGACAAACAATAGAAGATAATGTCAATAGAAGATACTGTATGTGACGCAGACACCTATTGGAGTGTACCTGAAACATTTAAATATAGAGGGCTATGTGTCTCACCACTTGATTATTGCAAGGCTAACCCCCAGGGAAATCATGACTTGGCAGCAACAGATATTTCAGTGAAAATGACTGTGTTTATGTGGTGTAAATCTGAAAATTAGTAGCTGACATCTTAAATGTTTTTTAATTAATGCATGTGAGACAGGTTCCATGTACAACAAAACAGGCAGAGATGGTGAAAAAGAACACAGAACAGTTTAATTACCTCTGGTTTTGCCAGCAATAAAGCTTCCACGGCCTGTTCCTCGGACAGTGACAATATCTGTCAATATCTACATTTTCGACCCCTTGGTCAGCTCACTCTCTGTAAGTAAAGAAAACAGCTTATTTTTTTTAGATATGAAAACAATAACTGACATATGACCATTCAATCTAAAGCAGTAGATGTCATTTTTAGGATACGTCAAGTATAGCCCAGTGCTGCTTACCTGAGATGCCATCTTCGTAGGTGTCCGCTTTGGCTTCCTTTGTGCCTGAAAAAAGTTGCTTTCAGAACAATTATTTTTGATTGAAAATATAAAAGGTTTTGCTCTCGACAAAAAGACACAAATGTACCTCCATAGCATGTAACAATTTGCCTGTGAATAACCACACCTTCATACAAACGTGCTACTGTATGCAGAATTCTTGACGCACAACCAAAGATGCTGCCATATCCTGCCAGCACGCCCACAAGTGAGCCACTTAGGAGCAGAATGATGATGCGTGGAAGAGGGAAAGTAATGAGATGGGAACAGCAATTTTTGCAAGTTGGGGAGGAGGGCTAATAGCTGAACAATAGACTATTCAACCTTTACTAAAGAATAGTCTAATAGCCGAGCTAGGTGTGAAACTCCCCCCCCCTATCACAGACCAGATTTGCCCTTATGACCAACGTTGCTACTCAACGTAATAAAGTAATGACTTTTCAAATAAGTTACCTTACCCGTTATGTTGGCTGAAAATTTGTTTGGGCTGGGCTCGAACCCTGGACCCTCTGCACACATAGACAACAGCCACCCTCGAAGCATCATTACCCATCGCTCCACAAAATCCACGGCCCTTGCAGAGCAAGGGGAACAACTACTTCCAGGTCTCAGACTGAGTGACGTCACCGATTCAAACGCTATCAGCGCGCACCCCGCTAACTAGCTAGCCATTTCACACCGATTACACCCAACTTTAAAAAAATCTAAAGATACACATTGGGAGATATTTGCCGAAATAGACAGACATGCTTATATTTCCCCCATAAGAAACAATGGGAAGACCGCAGAGTTCCAATATCATTTTTATTTTTTACATTTGAACTATAAAACAACGTGAGCAGGTCTCATTGCCAACAGTAGCGAAGCAGGCATTGTGACGTTGAACAATAAGCTGGGAATAGAACGTTCGGAAGGCGAGTTAGTGCCACGATGCTCAATAGAACTAATAGGAGCTGGCAGGGTGAAAAATGCACTAATATAAGGCCTGTTTTTTTTTGCGATTACTTCAAAACGACAGCAAGCAGCTGGGAAATATAGTCATATTATGAAACTAGGCTATGAACTAGTTTTTATCAGAAAATAACTTTGTTAAAAATGTCATGTGTCCAGCCTACCATCTACACAGATTTCAGAGCACTCTCATCTGAGTGTACCAGAGCATAGAATAATTACTTTACGAGCGCTCAACACCCGTTGAATATGTCCGCTGTCAGTAAACGTCGGAATAAAAGCGCAATTAAATTTCCAGCAGCACATTTAGAGTCACCAACGTTCTGGTTAACACGAAAACTGCCTTACCAGCTCTGCTAGGGTGAGTAAAATGGTCAGAGTGGTCTCATTTGTGTCTGGAAGTAGCTAGCCGTTAGCTTGGGTGCTTGACTGCCGTTGTAAGGCCAGAATGCTCAAATCAAACCTACTCCTCAGCACGAACGTCCAGTGTGTGCTCCGAGAGCAGAACGATCTGAATTTAAAACGGACAATGTTTCTCTGAACGGAAACACCATAATATGAATCCAATTAATTAAGCCAAATTTCTTAAAATCAGTCCCATATACTATGCTATTACAAAACAGGTTTTAAATTCTCTGGTAATGCCAATACGGAATACTATCAAATGCTTCTAAAAGATCCCGTCTGGTGGTCAAACTAGCAATAACTTGCAGTAACAGAAGAAATGGCTGAGAATTAAATGACGTGCCACAGAATGCTGCAGCAGCACGCAGGGTGTGCTGCAGAAGGACGCAACTTTTAAAGGAGGAACCACTGTACCTATTATGCTGATGAGATAGGAATTGATGTGAATTATAAGTCCATTTAGACCAGCCTTACTGATTGAAATTTAGTAACTACATAAGACTCACATTACTCTTTTCGACAACATCTGCAATTACAATCATGAGGTTGGAGTAAGATCTTTCAGATATAAGGCCCAAATGACTGGAATAATGTACCCATAGAAATCTTAAGAAAGAACTTAAGAAAGCCCTTTTTCAAATGTTAAGAACAAACTCTGTGTTTTTTATTAGTAGTTGTACAACAACTTTGTAAAAAAAATGTAGCTGTTAAAAACTCTTATTAAGGATCAGCCCCTTTTCTTCAATGTTCGCCTAAAATAACAAACTCAAATCTAACTGCTTCTAGCACAGGACTTGAAGCAAGGATATGCATATTCATCATACCATTCAAAAGGAAACACTTTGAAGTCTGTGGAAATGTGAAATTAATGTAGGAGAATATAACACATTCATTCTGGTAAAAGAAAAAAGACATCCATTCTTTTGTAATTTTTTGGATAATCATCTTTGAAATGCAAGAGAAAGGTCATAATGTATTATTCCAGCCCAGGTGCAATTTATATTTTGTCCACTAGATGGCAGCAGTGTATGTGCAACGTTTTAGACTGATCCAATGAACCATTGTATTTCTGTAGCTTTTTTTTAATCTGTGCCTAATTGATTTATTAATAACTTGTCAAGTTCCTAACTGTGCACTCTCGTCAAACAATAGCATGGCATTTTTTCACTGTAATAGCTAAAGTAAATTGGACAATGCAGTTAAATTAACAAGAATTTAGGCTTTCTACCAATATCAGATATGTCTATGTCCTGGGAAATGTTCTTGTTACTTACAACCTCATGCTAATCGCATTAGTCTCGTTAGCTCAACTGTCCCATGGGTGGGACACCGATCTGTAGAGATCCTTAAGAGTTTTTAATGCAAGTCTTTGTTTTGAATTATTGTTATTTCATTGTTATTATTAGACAGTATTTGCCATATTATCATTTTTTAAAGTATTAACATAACATAATCATTTTGCTGAATCCGCTTTAAGTCCCAGGGTCCTGAGCTTAGTGATGAGCTTTGAGGGCACTGTGGAGTTAATGGCTGAGCTATTGTCAGTGAACAGAATTCTCACATAGGTGTTCCTCTTGTCCAGGTGGGAGAGGGCAGTGTGGAATATAATAGAGATTGCGTCATCTGTGGATCTGTTGGGGCGTTATGTGAATTGGAGTGGTTCCAGGGTGTCTGGGATGATTGTGTTGATGTGAGCCATGACCAGCCTTTCAAAGCATTTCATGGCTACAGATGTGTGTGCTACGGAGTGAAAGTTAAAAAAAAAGGCATTTAGAAAGGTTACCTTGGTGTTCACTTTCAACTCCTTGTTGGAAACAAAATCAATATATTTCTTTGTCATTCCAATACAAAAACAATCGACACGATACATCCATTTAGTCCCAAACCCTATCTCTCTAAATTAGCACTAATGGACCACTCTCATCCCCCTCCTCCTTCCATCTCTCAATTGCAACAAAATCCTGTACCACTCAACCCTTATCCACTTGGTTACCTTGTCGGGCGTAGATGATCTCACTGTCTATCTACATCCAGGAAGTTATGTCAAGACAGGCAAGGTCATTACTCATGAATAAGCCTCAGAAGTGCTCTCACGTTAACTTACCCTGCTTGGGGACTCCTGAGAGCAAACTTCGCAATTAGCCAACCTGCTATTCATCTGACTGACAGCCCGTAGACCCCTATCTATCCATGGAGCAAGGATAGAACAGCATCCCCTACCCATGGATGGAGGCGGGTGTCACGTCCTGACCAGTATAGGGGTTATTTGTATTTATAGGTTGGTCAGGACGTGGCAGAGGGTATTTGTTTTATGTGGTTCGGGGGTTATGTGTATTGTAGAGGGGTGTTTTATTTATGTATTACGGGGTTTTGGTGTATATTCTGGGTTTTATGTTCTAGTGTTGGTTTTCTATGGTTTTCTAGTCTGTCTATTTCTGTGTGGTTTGTGTGGCTCCCGATCAGGAACAGCTGTACGTCGTTGTTCCTGATTGGGAGTCATATATTAGATGCTTGTTTTCACCTGGGGATTTTGTGGGTAGTTGTATTTTGCACTGCTGTGAGTATAGCCTGTAAAACTGTCGTCTGCCGTTCTTTGTTTTGTTGTTTTTTCGTGGTCTCTTTATTGAATAAATATAAAGATGAGCATCCACATTCCCACTGCGTTTTGGTCATCTCTACACAACGACACCCGTGACAGCGGGGGCCAGATCCACTGTCTGCTACCCGAAACAGCAGGGCCAACACTTAGTTGATATTTTATTGAGTTGTCAAAAGATTTCACACTTGAAATCCAATTATTGATTCATGTTTGAAATCTGGGTTAGAATTATGGATGTCAATCATTTCAACCATAAATCAATAATATGATTTCAAGATGGAAATATGTGAATTATTTCTATAACCACCTGATTACATTGATGATGGAAGTTAAAATAACATGATACCATTGATAAAGGAAGTTGAAATAACAAGGAAACTACCCTGAGGGTAATTTAGGATTGAAACAATGTAAAACCGTAACTGACTAATAGCTTAGGGCACGATTGCAAAAAGTATCTACTGTATGTAAATATGTGAAACATGTAAATACATTTCAGATGTTAAATCAATAAATTAATATACTCACAGTGCATTAGCAGTACAACCCTATTAACTTGTGAAATGTTTTCCAGTTATTTGCGTGCAGTGTTTGTGTATGGCTTTAATTTGCTAACATGGTTGCATGTCAATTGACCTTGTTCATCTCTTGGCTCCAGACTGATGGGTGCTGCAGGCATCCCCTTTAGGGTGCATACTTTTACTAGCAAGATGAGTGTCACTGTCTTCATGATATCTGTAGCCTTCTATACCCACAAGCCTTCCTAGCAACATAGCAATGCTGATCTGCAAATCACAGGTTGTCTGTCTGCTTCAAATGCTAATTTCCTATATAATCATCAGCTCAGTACAGATAGTCATAGACTAGAGTAACGTCCACTTACAGTCACTCACAGTAAAGTTTACTTCATGTCACTTTTATCCATTTTAGTCAAACTCATTTCATGTTAGCTTCTTACATTCACTAGACCCATTCACTTGATTTTCATTTGTATGTTCAAATATTTTAAGAGACATAATGGAAATTGAGAGACATGTTTTACTTATTTTCCCTCATTAACTGTACATCGCAGACACCATAAATCTAATCTGAGAAAAAGTGTCTAATTTCTTTATTATTTCAGGACACGCACTGAGCCAATTAGTTAATCATTATAGCGAGGCAGGTGGTGCACTAATACAAGATAATAACACACCTTGGGCATTTCGAGACACTGTGCTGCGCGGGGCTTTTCAGCAAAAGTGCACAGCACACATGTCTAATTGGCTGGTGGAACAGGAGGGCAAATGGAAGAGAACAAGAAAAGGAGAGGAAAAACACCAGGTTATAACCAAAACGACTTATGTCTCAAACATTTGTGTAATTGTATTTATAGCTCCAAGCTGGTTAAAGCTGGTTATTTTGACTTAGACAATAACATATTGTTTGGTGGATAACCTAGTATAGGCACTAGGCAGCCACATGTAACTTCATAACACATGGAGGATTGAAGTCTCTAGAGAACAAGAGAGAAGTAGATATTTGTTCAAACTACAAGAAAGGGTAAATTAAAAAAGCCTGGGGTCACAATCTCCTCCTCCTCCTTCTTCTGTCTCCCCTGATTAAAAACATACAAACAAACAGAGAACAGATTGCCATGAATTCTGACGAGGTGTTTCCTTTACATCTTTCATTTGATTTCAAGAGAATGTGACAAAAAAATAAAGGGATCAAGCAAATATGTTTGCTTTGATGTGGAACTTCCCCGCTATGTCTTGTTGGATTGTCATAAGGAACTATTTTATTAAGACACAACATCAAACATGAATATGAGGCTTCATACTCACACATCTCAAACTTAAAAATAATAATTTTCTTATTGTCAAAGAAAGGGTATACATCAAAATCAAATCAATGTTTATCAGTCACGTACACAGTTTAGCCGATGTTAGTGGGTGCAGTGAAATGCATGTGTTACTAGCTCCTAACAGCACTGTAAAATGTCAAACAAGAAGCCTACACAAATAATTTGATAAAACTAGAAACAAGAAGTTAAGAATGCAGAATGAATCCAATTAAAAACCCAAATAACACTATCAGTAATCCAAATGCAATTTATGCGTATATACACCAAAAAAGATATAGTAACAATGATATGTATACTGAGCTATGTCAAGAATCCTGTATATACAGTAAATACGCAATGTTTATAAACAGTGTAACAAAAATGCAATGTGCGTTAGTAGATATATTACAATGAGCTACAGTGTATGAGAAAATCCACAGTGTGAAAACAGTACGGGAAGTGTCCAGTGTTTAAAAGCTGTTTGTATGAATAGCAGCAATGTGACTGGAGCTTCTAATAAAAACATACTGCGTTTGACGGTTCTCGGCTGTCAGTTTGCAGAGTATCACGGTCACACATATTTTCTCGAATGCAAATGCTCCTGGCAACAGGTGAATGCTCATGCCTAGATTGTGTACACACCAATTACTGTTTGTGTGTGATGATGTGGGTGCTGTATTTTCATCATACAGCATGTACGACATAATACATTTCCAGTCAAGTAAAGTCCAACTGTCTAAAACAACATTTTACATATCAAAATGCATATTCAGTCATACAGTCTTCTCATTCCAAGCAGGACTATACGTTTGTTCATAATGTTCACACGAAAGCGAAGGAACAATTTTAGACTCACATAACTTGTAAAATAAGATGGGTGCAGTTATGCCAACTATGGATGGTCTTCAGTGACAGCTATTTACTGTACTGTATGCAAACGACTTCTGCCACAAGTATTCAGAGAAACGTAGGTTTGGTATTCAAAAATTGCTACAGTTCACACATGCACTTATTTTGAATTATACCCATAGTAACAGTGGTGTTTTTTTCCAAAACTATTTTGATTTTAGATTCAGGTACAGTAAATCCATTTGGAAAAATCCAGGGTGTATTGGATAAGGAAAACTTGGCAAATTCGGGCCCACCCGCCTCTCTTTAATAAGATTTTAAGGTGTCCCTCGCTCTCCCGTCAAGGAGCATGCCACCTTGAGTGATAAACATACTTAGGGTCACTTATTCAAATTAGCTTGGTGCTCAAGAGTCATCACTCTTCATTTAATGTCCATTCAGAGCCCCTCCTGACCTGCCAATCATAATCTAATGTCCAATCAGAACCCTTTAGTGTCCCTGTCACCACTGAGATAACTGCATTAGTGAGGCAGTTTTTCTGCAGCCTCCCTCCCTACATTGAGACCTGAGATTCCAGGGCTGCACCTCCAGTGCTTTAAGCTCATGTAAATGACCTAAACAGCCATTTCATCTCCCCTGCACACTTAACACCCGGGAGCGCGGCAGATCCAGCGGGGTGTCACGTTCAGAAAATGGGGTTTAATTTCATAGCTAACAGAGGACAAGAATCCTATCAATAAACAAGGATCAGATAGCTGTTTCGTATTCAATGTTTCTCCCTCCCCTCTCTCACCTTCATGTTTCTCTATCAGCCATCTTATACACTAAAACATTAAGGACACATGCTCTTTCCATGACATCGACTGCCAGGTTAATCCAGATGAAAGCTATGATTCTTTATTGTTGTCACTTGTTAAATCCACTTCAATCAGTGTAGATGAAGGGGAAGAGACAGGTTAAAGTAGGATTTTTAAGCCCGGAGTCAATTGAGACATGGATTGTGTATGTGTGCCAAGATTTACAGTGCCTTCAGATATTATTCACACCCCTTGACACATTCCACATTTTGTTGTGTTACAGCCTGAATTAAAAATCAATTCAAGTGCAATTCTTTTTTGTCACTGATCTATATACAATTAATTAAAAATGAAAAGCTGAAATGTCTTGAGACAATAAATATTCAACCCCTTTGTTATGGCAAGCCTAAATAAGTTCAGAAGTAACAATTGGCTTAACAAGACACATAATAAGTTGCATGGATTAATTATAGCGTTTAAGGTGATTTTTGAATGACAACCTCATCTCTGTACCCCACACATACAATTATCTGTAAGGTCCCTCATTCAAGCAGTGAATTTCAAACACAGATTCAACCACAAAGACCAGGGATGTTTTCCAATGCCACGCAAAGAAATACAAAATAAAACAGACATTGAATAACCCTTTGAGCATGTTGAGCATGTTGAAGTTTACCTGTACAGATAGAAAATATTCCAAAACATGCATCCTGTTTGCAAGAAGGCACTAAAAGTAATACTGTTAAAAATGTGGCAAATCAATTCAGTTTTTGTCCTGAATACGAAGTGTTATGTTTGGGGCAAATCCAACAAAACACACTACTGAGTTCCAATTGCCATATTTTCAATCATAGTGGTGGCTGCATCATGTTATGGGTATGATTGTAATCATTAAGGCCTGGGGAGTTTTTCAGGATAAAAAAAAATGTAATGGAGCTAAGCACAGGCAAAAACCTGGAGGAAAACCTGGTTCAGTCGACTTTCCACCAGACACTGGGAGATTAATTCACCTTTCAGGTGGACAATAACCTAAAACACAAGGCCAAATCTACACTGGAGTTGCTTACCAAGAAGACAGTGAATGTGAATGGTTTTGAGTGGCCGAGTTACATTTTTAAATAAAATCTGCTTAAAAATCTATGGCAAGACCTAAAAATGGTTGTCTAGCTATGATCAACATCCTATTTGACAGAGCTTGAAGAATTACATTTTTTTTTTTTTCATGGGGAAATGTTGCACAATCCAGTTGTGGAAAGCTCTTAGACTTACACAGAAAGACTCACAGTGCAACTCAATATTAGGAAGGTGTCATTAATGTTTTGTACACTGTATGTGCACTCACACCCCCAACCACCCCCCACCACCACCCAAAAATATTTAAAACAACAACAACATTTGTTCTGTCTGGAAGATTTGCAGATGTTATTACCTGAGATATCCAGCAGGGAAAATAATTCTACAAAAATGACAGCAAACATCAATCTTTTCCACATCACTAAAGACTGAACAAAATGGATAACTTTTAAATGCATTAATTACTAAACAAGTTTTGTGAAACAAGACAATATATGAATGCTCATCGATGGCCAAGATAATAGATGGCCATATCTGAACAACCATCACGCCATATCCTGTAGTAAGATACAAAGGTAAAATCACTCACACAAAACACACACACAGCCAACCCTGCTGTCCCATGTATATAGAGAAATTAATATGGCCCTTCATAGATCCATAGCTTGTCTTTTATTGTGTTAGCACCTCTGCGGGACTAGAACGTCACTGTCTCTGCCACGTCTCTCTACCTCCATCTTAACTGACACAGTGGTTTGAGCGATGATAGCTGTCGCTGCTCCGAGGGAGAATTAAATGAACTGACAGCGACTGGAGCCAAGAAGACACCTCGCTCCCGAAATCCTCTGACAACCTTATTTATACTAAGGACTTTATATAGAATGATGAGGCCTGGAAACCATGCAATTGAGGCATCGCAAGATAGCACATAATTCCTCACACCAGGTTTATCTTTTAGACAACCTGCTTAGGGATGTGGTTGCTCTTGTGACTACTGTCATATTCAGACATGTGTGACTCTACATAACATGTAATATGTATTTATTTTACATTATAGCTTTTTAAGAGGGCATCACAGGTACAGTACGAAAGTGAAGCGATCTGGTTTGGCTGGAGGTGTAGTCAATTAACGTCATGATTTCGGAGATAGTATAGAGACAGGAAACATAACAGTTGGACACCATTTTGTAAAGATTCACAGTGATTGTCAGTTTTCTGTTAGCCCACTGTTACAGTCACAACAAACAAAGAACACAGCCCATGGCAAGAGACCCACTGGACCATGGTGTGTTGTGCACAATGGGGCATTTGTTCAATTTGCTGCCTCGCCAATTCAAAGTGGAACTCTTTGCCGGCCACATAATGGCATGCTGGTATACAGTTTACTCCATAGAGGACAGAGAGACAAGCGTGATAAAAAATTAATCACAACTTTGGGGTTTTACCTTGTGTGACAACCACTGTCAGGAACTAGAGGATTTATTAGGGAAAATAAGAGGATGAGACCAGTTACTATGCTGCAGAACTACTGTTTATCTCTCAAGCTGTGAGGATTAAAGACAATGTCTTATAAGCTGTTTGCAGGCTGATATCCATCAAGCTTTCATAGCTGGATATGGAGTAGCAAGAGAGTTTACTCAGGCAATACCGGTTTAATAGCCTAAAGCCAATAGCAAGACAGATAATTTGATGAGTAAATATTTAAACAAAGGAAAATCCCATATAGATATCAGGCATTTCTTTCGCTGTATATCTAATCGGAAAATAAAGCAGCTGTCTATGGTTGAAGCGATGACACACAACAGTACCCTCGTTTTCCAATAGATTTTACTCCCCATATGTCCGTCACAACTGTTGCCATTCTCAAATATGCTGCAAGAGTGGACCTAGGAAAGTGTGCTCTTTAAAAAAACTGAGCATTGACACTACAGTAATACCTTTTCTTCATTAGCCCCATTACCTAATAAAAAATGCATGTAGTCATATATTTGCTTCACCGCTATTGCTACAAATATAGACCTAGAAACTGACAGAGATTTCTGACATTTACAAAAATTGAGGCAGTAGGAGAATATTACTTTTTTGGCCTCAGCTGCAATGTCAATAAATGCATTGGGAGGAGTAAGAAAGGAAGGAGGAGAGTGAGATGGTGTGCGTGAATGTTTTTTAGGCTAGTGTGGAATCGCAGTCTGCTGGCTCAGGGAAATAAATAGATCTGCCCAAGCCATATTCCACACCCCATGGTGCCCACAGGAAGATAGGGAAAACAAGGGAATGAGAAAGAGAGAGAAGAGAGAGGGGGGAGAGAGGGCCGAAGAGAATAACATTTTACTTTTAACTCAAATTAAGTTACACCATTTACTCATTACAGATTAATTTGACAAAATCATCCAAATCCTTCAAGTGTGAAAATTAAGGACAGTCAGTCAATTTTGGAACAATTTAAAACACGTTAGTAGCTCTCCCCAGAATTCTTCCTGTTTTTCTTTGTGTATACCGCACACAGAGAGTCTTCAAGATGTTCCAATATGGCACCCTGGTCAATCTGGAGACAAAAGAAACGCACCCCTGGCTAGCGGAGTAGAACACACTCCTAGCTGGCAAATTAAGATTGGCTGAACATGTTGGGATGCCATATTGGAAAAGAAAAGTAGATCCTCACACTCTAGGAGCTGATGAAGACAGCTTGTCTGTTGAAACGTTGGTTATACAATTATTGCATCTGAGCTCCAAGAGTGTGAGGCTCTCCTTTTCTTTTCCAATATGGCATCCCAACTTGTTCAGCCAATCTTATTTTGCCAGCTAGGACAGCATTTGGATGAATGCGACCATGCTCTTACAAAAATAATAAACATGTTAGCTACACTTTCACATGTGCCTTTTTCACATTTTAATGTCAACTTGGGCTGTCAAACAAAAATGTGATTTCACATGTTAAACTGCTCATTTAACATGAGTTTTTTGTAAGGGGGTATCCGTGTCTGGCAAAGGAAACTGGGTATTTCCTTCCCTTTCCTCCAGGGATGGAGACACTTTGTCCTAGTAGCAAACCGAACACCTGTTCCTCTCAACCTGTCTCAATTTATCCTCCATATGCTCCAGCCACAACCATTGGAGGTCTGCAGAATACAACTCATGAATAATCCATAAAGTGGATTTATTTTTTAATCCGTATATTTATTTACTGTGTGCGGAAGACTAATGAGAAGCATCAATCATAGTTTAAAGCGGAGGGGAAAACAAATGCCTGTACCCCCTCTGTAGGATATTCACCAGACGCAACAAAGACAGATGCTTTATCAGACGTGGAATGGTTTTATTGCTTGTAGGTCCTTCAAACTAACCCAGGAATAAAGAGGCAAACATGTCAAATTAATTGCAAGCAAGCATTGGGGTTTGACCTTCTGAATCACACCCAAGCTAACGACAAAGTTACGTCACATGCCTCCTGGTCTTTGTACAGTACTATTTGGATTTCAACAAATATCTACACAAGAAATATTTGCACAAACTGCATCTGATTG
Source organism: Salmo salar (assembly GCF_965601325.2). NCBI lineage: Eukaryota > Metazoa > Chordata > Actinopteri > Salmoniformes > Salmonidae > Salmo > Salmo salar. The sequence goes on from NC_138308.1 coordinate 66,704,338, forward strand.
TCACGACTTCTGCCGAAGTTGATGCCCATCCTTGTTCGGGTGGCGCTCGGCGATCGACGTCACCGGTCTTCTAGCCACCATTGATCAGTTTTTCATTTTCCATTGGTTTTGTCTGGTCTCCTTACACACCTGTTTCTTATCCCAGTAATTACATGTTGTGTATTTAACCCTCTTTTTCCCCTCATATCCTTGTCGGTGAATGTTTGTTATGTTATGTACATGTTGTTTATGTATCGGTGTGCGACGGGTTATTGTTTACGTGGATTATTTACTACGTTTTTTTTTTAGTTCGTTTTTTTAATAAATACTCAATTTTTTACCACTTTGGTTTCTCCTGCCCCTGACTTCCCTGCCACCTACATACACGGATAATGACACTGAAAAAGACCTTCAAGGTCTGCGTCTGTGGTTCTCTCAAATCCCTTTCATTTTCAGCAACTGGATGACATCAAGACATTTCAAAAAACTTATCGGCAATTAATTCAGGACATGCAACAATCTTGGACGGAATTCAGCTATTCAAACCTTGACTGCCAGGGCAGTAGCTGTTATTCTCTTTAAATAAACATAATAGCCAACTTAAGGCTGACTGTTGGGAGTTGCAGTGCCACTTTGCTGTACACTGAGGAAAGTAACAGTGCAGAGAGAAAACAATCTCTCCAGCCTTCCATCGAGTTTAGCTAGTGCACTGGGCTCCACTGCACTGTCAACTCAATTTGTTTTGTTCACTGAAAATATACATGACTGAGAGACACTGTTGAGCAAATGTGAATCGCTTACTAGTCAGACCAGGGGGGAAAGGAGGGTTGACAGCATCAGCAGATTTCTCACTGCGGTGCTATCTCACATCATGCCCACTCAGATGATTCTGATATTGTGTGTTTCTTTATGGGGAAACAAATCATGGAAGGAAGAAGTACAGACCGCAAGATGTCAGAAAGATTAGGTTCCCTATCAAGCTTAGACTACAGAAAGAACAGCCAGTTTAGAACTACACCTTATCATTTCTGGACCACATACTTTGAATGGGCAACAGGCAACTGCTGTGTTCCTCTCTTTATCTGCTCATAATCCAGCTGTCTGTGTGGAAGAATACCACAGGGTAAAATTAATGGTGGTGGGGGATGCATTATCATGCAGAGTTCAGGCATAGTTCACAGCCATACTGTAGGAGCACAGATTTGTCACATAAGGCAGCACTGAGTAGGACCACTCTTTGATTATCTCTCTTTTCTCCACAACTGGTGAGGAGGCAAATAAGGCCTTGGGGTCTGTTTTAAATATATTTTTGTTTTCTGTCAGAGACATTCCTTAAATGTTTATGGAGCTTTTGAGGGAAAGAGCATAGGGAAGCAGATGCATTGAAAGAGAAAAACCTGAAAAAAACACAATGATGTATAGCACCCAATCTTACCCAAGCCATGTACACTACCGGTCAAAGGTTTGAGAGCACCTACATTCAAGGGTTTTTCTTTATTTTGACTATTTTCTACATTGTAGATTAATAGTAAAGACATCAACACATATGGAATCATGTAGTAACCAAAAAAGTGTTAAACAAATCAAATATATTTTATATTTGAGATGCTTGAAACAGCCACCCTTTGCCTTGTTGACAGCTTTGCACACTCTTGGCATTCTCTCAACCAGCTTCATGAGGTAGTCACCTGGAATGAATTTAAATGAACAGGTGTGCTTTGTTAATGCGTTTGAGCCAATCAGTTGTGTTGTGACAAGGTAGGGGGGTATACAGAAGATATCTTTATTTGGTAAAAAACCAAGTCCATATTATGAACAGCTCAAACAAAAACACCTCAAGAACAGCTCAAATAAGCCAAGAGAAATGACAGTCCATCATTACTTTAAGACAAGTCAGTCAATATGGAACATTTCAAGAACCACTACTAAAGGACACCAATAGAAGAAGAGAGTTTCTTGGGCCAAGAAACACGAGCAATGGAGATTTTACCTTTGGTCTGGAGTCCAAATTGGAGATTTTTGGTTTCAACCTCTGTGTCTTTGTGAGACATGGTGTGGATGAACAGATGATCTCCACATGTGTATTTCTTTTGGACTTTGTATTTTACCAAGAAGGAGAGTGATGGAGTGCTGCATCAGATGACCTGGCCTCCAAAATCCCCTGATCTCAACCATATTGAGATGGTTTGGGATGAGTCGCACCGCAGAGTGTAGGAAAAGCAGCCAACAAGTGCTCAGCATATGTGGGAACTCCTTCAAGACTGTTGGAAAAGCATTCCAGGTGAAGCTGGTTGAGAGAATGCCAAGAGTGTGCAAAGCTGCCGGGGCGGCAGCGTAGCCTAGTGGTTAGAGTGTTGGACTAGTACCCGAAAGGTTGCAAGATCAAATCCCCGAGCTGACAAGGTACAAATCTGTCGTTCTGCCCCTGAAGAAGGCAGTTAACCCACTGTTCCTAGGCCGTCATTGAAAAGAAGAATGTTTTCTTAACTGACTTGCCTAGTTAAATAAAGGTAAAATAAAAAATACAAATAAAAAAGGCAAAGGGTGGCTATTTCAAGAATCTCAAATATATTTTGATTTGTTTAACACTTTTTGGGTTATTACATGATTCCATATGTGTTATGTCATAGTTTGGATGTCTTCACTATTATTCTACAATGTAGAAAATAGTCAAAACAAAGAAAAACCCTTGAATGAGTAGATGTTCTAAAACTTTTGACCGGTAGTGTAGGTCTATGTGATAAATACCCAAATTGCAACTCTAAAGATATAAACTCAGCAAAAAAAGAAATGTCCCTTTTTCAGGACCCTGTCTTTCAAAGATAATTTGTAAAAATACAAATAACTTCACAGATCTTCAGTGTAAAGGGTTGAAACACTGTTTCCCATACTTGTTCAATGAAGCATAAACAATCAATGAACATGCACCTGTTGAACGGTCATTAAGACACTAACAGCTTACAGACGGTAGGAAACTAAGGTCAGAGTTATGAAAACTTAGGACACTAAAGAGGCCTTTCTACTGACTATGAAAAACACCAAAAGAAAGATGCCCAGGGTCCCTGCTCATCTGCGTGAACGTGCTTTAGGTATGCTGCAAGGAGGCTTGAGGACTGCAGATGTGGCCTGGGCAATAAATTGCAATGTCCGTACTTTGAGACGCCTAAGACAGAGCTACAGGGAGACAGGACGGAGAGCTGATCGTCCTCGCAGTGGCAGACCACGTGTAACAACACCTGCACAGGATCGGTACATCTGAACACCACACCTGTGGGAAAGGTACAGGATGGCATCAACAACTGCCCGAGTTACACCAGGAACGCACAATCCCTCCATCAGTGCTCAGACTGTCCACAATAGGCTGAGAGAGGCTGGACTGAGGGTTTGTAGGCATGTTGTAAGGCAGGTCCTCACCAGACATCACCGGCAACAACATCGCCTATGACACAAACCCACCGTCGCTGGACCAGACAGGACTGGCAAAAGGTGCTCTTCATTGAGGAGTCACGGTTTTGTCTCACCAGGGGTGATGGTCGGATTCGCGTTTATCATCGAAGGAATGAGCGTTACACCGAGGCCTGTACTCTGGAGTGGGATCGATTTGGAGGTGGAGGGTCCGTCATGGTCTGGGGCGATGTGTCACAGCATCATCGGACTGAGCTTGTTGTCATTGCAGGCAATCTCAATGCTGTACGTTACAGGGAAGACATCCTCCTCCCTCATGTGGTACCCTTCCTGCAGGCTCATCCTGACATGACCCTCCAGCATGACAATGCCCCCAGCCATACTGCTCGTTCTGTGCGTGATTTCCAGCAGGACAGGAATGTCAGTGTTCTGCCAGGGCCAGCGAAGAGCCCGGATCTCTATCCCATTGAGCACGTCTGGGACCTGTTGGATGGGAGGGTGAGGGCTAGGGCCGTTCCCCCCAGAAATGTCCGGGAACTTGCAGGTGCCTTGGTGGAAGAGTGGGGTAACATCTCACAGTAAGAACTGGCAAATCTGGTGCAGTCCATGAGGAGAAGATGCACTGTAGTACTTAATGCAGCTGGTGGCCACACTGAGAACTAACTGTTACTTTTTATTTTGACCCCCCTTTGTTCAGGGACACATTATTACATTTCTGTTAGTCACATGTCTGTGGAACTTGTTCAGTTCATGTCTCAGTTGTTGAATCTTGTTATGTTCATACACATGTTAAGTTTGCTGAAAATAAACACAGTTGACAGTGAGAGGACATTTCTTTTTTTGCTGAGTTTAACAGAAAAGAGAGACAGCTACATATGTAGGATCTTAAATTGATCAACCTGTTGGAGAACTTTCCTGCGTTGCAGGACATTTTTAACTTGTAGTGTATTTGAGGATGAAAAAGGCTTTTGAAGATTTTAATTTACACTTTGAAATTTAAGACTTGATTTTCCCTTAAGGAAAATGTATCAGCCGCTTCAAAACTGTCCATTAATTAAAATCCACTTAATAATTTAAATGTCCTGTAGCTGAAGCGTTATTTCCCTGCTGTAGCAAACTGGCTCAAATTAAGGTCCTACATCTGTAGGGAGATGGGTATTTGCTGCCTTTATAAAGCAGGCAGGGATGAAACATCGCCATCTCCATAAAATTATTATGTTATTAAATGAGATACCGCAATACTCTTGTAAGTGCGTAATCCAAGGATCTCCGACTGCCATACAAATGTACCAGATGTCTGTGAGTATAACACAAAGCTCTGGAATGAGCAGCAGAATCCTCAAAATCCTTTCCCACATCCTTCTGTTCTGTCCCAGATGCACTGGTAGCCTGATGCTTGTTTTTATGGGCCGCATTGTGTTGTACTGAGTCAGTTCAGATTTTCAAGGAACCAATGCAGACACAAAGAGTACAATTTGTGCAGAACCTCAGAAAATGTATGTTTCTTACTGTTTCGCTTCCCCTGACAAACTTGAAACTTTATTTCAGTATTTCTCTCTTAGAAGTGTTTTGCTTTGCTGTTCACTCTCTCTCAATTCCCAGGTGCACTGGTAATCTAGCTATGTGCTTGTTTGGGCTACTTGTTCTCAATTAGTTTAGGTTTCCAATGGCTCAAATTCCACAAAGCGTAAAGTTTGGGCAAAAAACTGATGTAGTAGCTTTGCATTCTTGACAAACTTCAAACCGCTTCTTTCACAAATTCTGTTTTAGCAGCACTGTGCTTTGCTGTTCTCTCTGTTATCTCCCAGGTGAACTGCTAGGGGTGGGTGGACCGAGTCGGAGTCTCTCGTTTTCCCTCACAGGGCTGGATAAATGCAAAACATCTGATTTTCCCCTAAGAGAAACATTGACGACTTTACGGCAGAAGCACGCGTGGCCGGCCCATCCCCATTGAATCAGATAGCGTGTTAATTCAGCCTAATTTGCCATCAGTTCCACTAATTGCATCTGACTGGCTTTCCAGAGAGTATTGTAATTCCCTTAAATTAGTTTAAGCGTCTGTGATGAGCTATGCTTGAACTCAATTAATGCAAAGTGATATGTGATTTGTTTTCCTCATTGTTTACCATTAGCAGCCTACTCAGTAGAAAGGTAGCTAAAATAATAACTGAATAACTGAATGTTTAATTGAATTAATAGTATGAACGGTGCATTAACCTGTTAGGGCTAGGGGGCAGTATTGACACGGCTGGATAAAAAACATACCCGATTTAATCTGGTTACCACTCCTACCCAGTAACTAGAATATGCATATACTTATTACATATGGATAGAAAACACCCTAAATGTTCTAAAACTGTTTGAATGGTGTCTGTGAGTATAACAGAACTCAAATGGCAGGTCAAAACCTGAGAGATTCCTTTACAGGAAGTGGCCTGTCTGACCATTTCTTGAACTTCTTTTCCATCTCTATCATTTACTAAGGATCTCTCCTCTAACGTGACACTTCCCACGTCGTCCATAGGCGCTCAGAGCCCGGGAAAAAACAGAATGTCGTCATTCCAGCCCCAGGCTGAAACACATTATCGCCTTTCTCAAGTGGCCGATCAAGGGACACTGAGCTTATGCGCGTGACCCCGACCGCCCCCGCCTTTGGGATTTTTTCCTCTGTTTGCCGAAAAGGAGATTCCCTGTCGGAATATTATCGCTTTTCTACGAGAAAAGTGTCGTAAAAATTGATTTTAAACAGCGGTTGACATGCTTCGAAGTACGGTAATGGAATATTTAGAATTTTATTGTCACGAATTGCGCCATGCGCGCGACACTTCTTTACTATTTCGGATAGTGTCTGGAACGCACGAACAAAACGCCGCTATTCGGATATAACGATGGATTATTTTGGACCAAACCAACATTTGTTTTGTTCGTACATATGACATATATATAACATATGTATACATATATATATAACATATATATAACATACATATAACATATGACTATTTCACAGCATTTTAAAGACAAGACTCTCCTTTATCTAACCACACTGTCCGATTTCAAAAAGGCTTTACAGCGAAAGCAAAACATTAGATTATGTCAGCAGAGTACCAAGCCAGAAATAATCAGACACCCATTTTTCAAGCTAGCATATAATGTCACAAAAACCCAGAAGACAGCTAAATGCAGCACTAACCTTTGATGATCTTCATCAGATGACACACCTAGGACATTATGTTATACAATACATGCATGTTTTGTTCAATCAAGTTCATATTTATATCAAAAAACAGCTTTTTACATTAGCATGTGACGTTCAGAACTAGCATACCCCCGCAAACTTCCGGAGGAATTTGCTAACAATTTACTAAATTACTCACGATAAACGTTCACAAAAAGCATAACAATTATTTTAAGAATTATAGATACAGAACTCCTCTATGCACTCGATATGTCCGATTTTTAAATAGCTTTTTGGTGAAAGCACATTTTGCAATATTCTAAGTACATAGCCCAGGCATCACGGGCTAGCTATTTAGACACCCGGCAAGTTTAGCACTCACCAATATCAGATTTACTATTATAAAAGTTTGATGACCTTTTGTTGTCTTCGTCAGAATGCACTCCCAGGACTGCCACTTCAATAACAAATGTTGGGTTGGTCCAAAATAATCCATCGTTATATCCGAATGGCGACGTTTTGTTCGTGCGTCCCAGACACTATCCGAATGGTAAAGAAGGGTCGCGCGCATGGCGCAATTCGTGACAAAAAAAATTGAAATATTCCATTACCGTAGTTCGAAGCATGTCAACCGCTGTTTAAAATACATTTTTATGCCATTTTTCTCGTAGAAAAGCGATAATATTCCGACCGGGAATCTCCTTTTCGGCAAACAGAGGAAAAAATCACAAAGGCGGGGGCGGCCAGGTCACACGCCTAAGCCCACAGTCCCTTGATCGGCCACTTGAGAAAGGCGATAATGTGTTTCAGCCTGGGGCTGGGATGACGACATTCTGTTTTTTCCCGGGCTCTGAGCGCCTATGGACAACGTAGGAAGTGTCACGTTAGAGCAGAGATCCTTTGTAAAAGATAGAGATGGCAAAGAAGTTCCAGAAATGGTCAGACAGGCCACTTCCTGTAAAGGAATCTCTCAGGTTTTGACCTGCCATTTGAGTTCTGTTATACTCACAGACACCATTCAAACAGTTTCAGAAACTTTAGGGTGTTTTCTATCCATATATAATAAGTATATGCATATTCTAGTTACTGGGTAGGATTAGTAACCAGATTAAATCGGGTACGTTTTTTATCCAGCCGTGAAAATACTGCCCCCTAGCCATAAGAGGTTAAACATTGCACCTGCTTCCTGACTCACAGCTCCATTATTACACCACCACTGGAGATTTCTCATACTGCCGATGCACAGTATTTTAATATCAAGCATCGTCATCGAATCAAAGTAATTTAAGTCCGTTAAATGTGCATTTTTTATTTTCCCAGGAAAGTGGTCTGATTTCTCCATAGCACTGATTTCGTTAACGACCTCTCTCCCTTTATTGTATTATAAATGTTTACTTGAAGTTGATCTCAGTGCCGGGTACTCATGTTTGAGTCCTCAGCTGGCTGACATGTTGTCCACATGTGGGACCAAAACTCACTTTCCTTGTAATTTTCCTCATCATTCTATTCCCTTTTGAAGCACCTTGAATGTAAATTGGTAACATGTCAAGTAATAAGTGCATTAAACCAAATTGTGCCTTTAAATAACGGATCCTGTCACACACTTAAAAATGGACTTTGTGTAGAATTAGTAAGGATGAAACATACTGTACGTTGTCTTTTGACTTGATCCCAATTTTATGCTGATCTTATCAAACATCTATGTCTGACTAACAATATGTTACATTATACATTACACCACAGTCATTCAATCTATGTTTGCACAATCATTTATAATTATCAGGTACTCAGGTCCAGGTCATTCCAAGTGAAAACCTAGACAGCCAGTTGATTGCACAGTAGTCTGTATATTCAACTTCCAAGCATTACCAAACTTTCACACAATTAGATCTAATATACAGAGAGGAGAAGACCTGGGGTAAATATAGTTTTAGCTATGTTCTGTGGAAAGGCGCAATTTCTTCAGGGAAACAAATAGTTACTTTGGAGGTGACTGCAACTATTTGAATCCAAAAAATGACCGCTTTTTAAAACTATTTGAATACCGATCCCAGAAAGTGACAACTTTTCAAATACAGATGTCAAGAAGTAACTACTTTAGTTAGCAACTGCAGTACTTTTCTGAAATAGGCTGCCTTCAACTAATGTCAGGGCTGAATGTTGAAGATAGAAATAGAGTGAATAGAGAATGCACAATCTCCTATACTATTCCCATCTATCTGATATAAATGTATTGTGTAGATCAATGTTGACTCTTGAAAATACCGCAGAATAATTCTTAGCCATCTTTGTCCATCTGAGGGTAAGTGTTCTTGTTTCAAATCAAACAATCAAATGTATTTATAAAACCCTTTTTACATCAGCAGATGTCACAAAGAAACCGAGCCTAAAACCCCAAACAGCAAGCAATGCTGGATATTCACGTTTTTCTATAATATATCAACATACATGTAAAAATGTGCTATGAATGAAATAAACACTAGTCAGAGAAGAGTGTGATCATTATGCACGGTAGCTAGTAAAAACTCCCTAGAAAGGCAGGATCCTAGGAACCTACCGTAAATACAGAATGTCAGTTGGCTTGTGTAACCAGCCATCAAATCCTGTTTCGTCCGCTAGGGACTTTTTATTTTATGACATGACTAGTAATCAATGTATGGTCCATCCTGTGTATATGTGATTCTGTGTGATTATTTAGTAAATAATTAATTTTGCCAATTTTTGTATTCCTGATTCAACTTTTAGCCAGGGTTCATGAAGATTTTTATGACGTTCAGATGAGACTGAATATGGTGATGATAAATAATTGACTGCAATTGATGTAAATATCTTTATGAGTTTATTCAGAAGAGAGCAGCTCTATAAACACTCTTCCGTGGTGCCCCAGTTTATTACCGAGTTAATTGTTGCATGGTTTAATTCAATCACGTAATCAATCAAACGTTAGGTAATCGATTTGATAAAAAAGCCTGCCATATCATTTAATCAGTCAGAGACACAACTACAACGATGTCAAACCAATATAGCGATGCTGAGAAGGGTACGGATTTTGCAGGTTCCTGCTGCTTTTTTATGGCTATTTTTGCATCACATTACTTTGTTTGCTCAGAATGTTATTCTAGTCTACTGAGCCATTTACTTTATGTTCATATTCTCGTCCTTTTATTTCTTATTGTTGTTGCATTGTCAAGAAATAACCTGTAAGTAAGCATTTTGTTGGACGGTGTATACCATGTGTATCCTGTAAATACGACTAATAAAACTTGAACATTGAAATTATTGGACCTCTCTTTTCAACATGAGTACAGCATTAAGGTACTTTATTTCTGTCCTGCTATTCAAAACAATCAACAAGCGCAGCGCCAGCTCATTTCCCCCCACATGGTTTTAACTTGTACACATTGCATACTGCAATCATTATATGATTTTCAAACTTCTTAATTACTACTGGGTCAGTGGATCCAGACTCTGACTGATATTGTCTGATTTGTTATGATTGTTCTCTATTATATCAACTGAGTGCTTTCCAAGCGTTGCGATGACGAAGGCTTTTTTTTTAAATCAACCAGAATCAACAAATGTGACCCATGTGCCTTAATAACAAACTTGTATGCCATCTGTAAATACGAATAAAATTGTTAAATTACAAGCCTAGTTGGTTTAGCCACAGACAAAGCAAGGAACCTTCCTGCTAGCCATGATTGACTGAGATAATGAGTGGGCTGGACATGCTGAGAGATGAGTTTGGATTGGTCTACCATATAGCACACTTCTGTCTATTTTACATTTACGTCATTTAGCAGACGCTCTTATCCAGAGCGACTTACAAATTGGTGCATTCACCTTATGATATCCAGTGGAACAACCACTTTACAATAGTACATCTATATCTTTTTTTTTGGCGGGGGGGGTAGAAGGATTACTTTATCCTATCCCAGCTCTCCTGCTATCTCTCTCAGAATGACCTTCTTGATCCTAATCAGTCAGGTTTCAAGACTGGGCATTCAACTGAGACTGCTCTTCTCTGTGTCACGGAGGCTCTCCGCACTGCTAAAGCTAACTCTCTCTCCTCTGCTCTCATCCTTCTAGACCCATCTGCTGCCTTTGATACTGTGAACCATCAGATCCTCCTCTCCACCCTCTCCGAGTTGGGCATCTCCGGCGCGGCCCACGCTTGGATTGCGTCCTACCTGACAGGTCGCTCCTACCAGGTGGCGTGGCGAGAATCTGTCTCCGCACCATGCGCTCTCACCACTGGTGTCCCCCAGGGCTCTGTTCTAGGCCCTCTCCTATTCTCGCTATACACCAAGTCACTTGGCTCTGTCATATCCTCACATGGTCTCTCCTATCATTGCTATGCAGACGACACACAATTAATCTTCTCCTTTCCCCCTTCTGATAACCAGGCGGCGAATCGCATCTCTGCATGTCTGTCAGACATATCAGTGTGGATGACGGATCACCACCTCAAGCTGAACCTCGGCAAAACGGAGCTGCTCTTCCTCCCGGGGAAGGACTGCCCGTTCCATGATCTCGCCATCACGGTTGACAACTCCCTTGTGTCCTCCTCCCAGAGTGCTAAGAACCTTGGCGTGATCCTGGACAACACCCTGTCGTTCTCCACTAACATCAAGGCGGTGACCCGATCCTGTAGGTTCATGCTCTACAACATTCGCAGAGTACGACCCTGCCTCACACAGGAAGCGGCGCAGGTCCTAATCCAGGCACTTGTCATCTCCCGTCTGGATTACTGCAACTCGCTGTTGGCTGGGCTCCCTGCCTGTGCCATTAAACCCCTACTACTCATCCAGAACGCCGCAGCCCGTCTGGTGTTCAACCTTCCCAAGTTCTCTCACGTCACCCCGCTCCTCCGCTCTCTCCACTGGCTTCCAGTTGAAGCTCGCATCCGCTACAAGACCATGGTGATTGCCTACAGAGCTGTGAAGGGAACGGCACCGCCATACCTTCAGGCTCTGATCAGGCCCTACACCCAAACAAGGGCACTGCGTTCATCCACCTCTGGCCTGCTGGCCCCCCTACCTCTGAGGAAGCACAGTTCCCGCTCAGCCCAGTAAAAACTGTTCGCTGCTCTGGCACCCCAATGGTGGAACAAGCTCCCTCACGACGCCAGGACAGCGGAGTCAATCACCACCTTCCGAAGACACCTGAAACCCCACCTCTTTAACCTGTTAGGGCTAGGGGGCAGCATTGACACGGCTGGATAAAAAACATACCCGATTTAATCTGGTTACCACTCCTACTCAGTAACTAGAATATGCATATACTTATTACATATGGATAGAAAACACCCTAAATTTTCTAAAACTGTTTGAATGGTGTCTGTGAGTATAACAGAACTCAAATGGCAGGTCAAAACCTGAGAGATTCCTTTACAGGAAGTGGCCTGTCTGACCATTTCTGGAACTTCTTTTCCATCTCTATCATTTACTAAGGATCTCTGCTCTAACGTGACACTTCCCACGTCTTCCATAGGCTCTCATAGCCCGGGAAAAAAGAGAATGTCGTCATTCCAGCCCCAGGCTGAAACACATTATCGCCTTTCTCAAGTGGCCCATCAAGAGACACTAGCTTATGCGCGTGACCCCGACCGCCCCCGCCTTTGGGATTTTTTCCTCTGTTTGCCGAAAAGGAGATTCCCTGTCGGAATATTATCGCTTTTCTACGAGAAAAATGACGTAAAAATTGATTTTAAACAGCGGTTGACATGCTTCGACGTACGGCAATGGAATACTTTGAATTTTATTGTCAGGAATTGCGCCAAGCGCGCGACACTTCTTTACTATTTCGGATAGTGTCTGGAACGCACGAACAAAACGCCGCTATTCGGATATAACGATGGATTATTTTGGACCAAACCAACATTTGTTATTGAAGTAGACGTCCTGGGTGTGCATTCTGACGAAGACAACAAAAGGTAATGACATTTTTATAATAGTAAATATGATTATGGTGAGTGCTAAACTTGCCGGGTGTCTAAATAGCGAGCCCGTGATGCCTGGGCTATGTACTTAGAATATTGCAAAATGTGCTTTCACCAAAAAGCTATTTTAAAATCGGACATATCGAGTGCATAGAGGAGGTCTGTATCTATAATTCTTAAAATAATTGTTATGCTTTTTGTGAACGTTTATCGTGAGTAATTTAGTAAAATGTTAGCGAATTCCCCGTAAGTTTGCGGGGGGTATGCTAGTTCTGAACGTCACATGCTAATGTAAAAAGCTGGTTTTTGATATAAATATGAACTTGATTGAACAAAACATGCATGTATTGTATAACATAATGTCCTAGGGTTGTCATCTGATGAAGATCATCAAAGGTGAGTGCTGCATTTAGCTGTCTTCTGGGTTTTGGTGACATTATATGCTGGCTTGAAAAATGGGTGTCTGATTATTTCTGGCTTGGTACTCTGCTGACATAATCTAATGTTTTGCTTTCGTTGTAAAGCCTTTTTGAAATCGGACAGTGTGGTTAGATTAACGAGAGTCTTATCTTTAAATGGCTGTAAAATAGTCATATGTTTGAGAAATTGAAGTAATAGGATTTTGAAGATTTTGAAAATCGCGCCACAGGCTGGCAGTGGCTGTTACGTAGGTGGGACGAATTCGTCCCGCCGGTCCCATAAGAGGTTAAGGAATACCTAGGATAGGATAAAGTAATCCTTCTAACCCCCCCCCCTTAAAAGATTTAGATGCACTATTGTAAAGTGGTTGTTCCACTGGATATCATAAGGTGAATGCACCAATTTGTAAGTCGCTCTGGATAAGAGCGTCTGCTAAATGACTTAAATGTAATGTATTCCTTAAAGAGGTGGGGTTTCAGGTGTCTCCGGAAGGTGGTGATTGACTCCGCTGTCCTGGCGTCGTGAGGGAGCTTGTTCCACCATTGGGGTGCCAGAGCAGCGAACAGTTTTGACTGGGCTGAGCGGGAACTGTGCTTCCTCAGAGGTAGGAGGGTTCTGTATCTATAATTCTTAAAATAATTGTTATGCTTTTTGTGAACGTTTATCGTGAGTAATTTAGTAAATTGTTAGTAAATTCCCCGGGAGTTTGCTAGTTCTGAACGTCACATGCTAATGTAAAAAGCTGGTTTTTGATATAAATATGAACTTGATTGAACAAAACATGCATGTATTGTATAACATAATGTCCTAGGGTTGTCATCTGATGAAGATCATCAAAGGTTAGAGCTGCATTTAGCTGTGGTTTGGGTTTTTGTGACATTATATGCTAGCTTGAAAAATGGGTGTCTGATTATTTCTGGCTGGGTACTCTGCTGACATAATCTAATGTTTTGCTTTCGTTGTAAAGCCTTTTTGAAATCGGACAGTGTGGTTAGATTAACGAGAGTCTTGTCTTTAAAATGCTGTAAAATAGTCATATGTTTGAGAAATTGAAGTAATAGCATTTCTAAGGTATTTGAAAATCGCGCCACGGGATTCAACTGGCTGTTGCGTAGGTGGGACGAATTCGTCCCGCCTAGCCCAGAGAGGTTAATGGCACAGGCAGGGAGCCCCGCCAGCAGCGAGATGCAGTAATCCAGACGTGAGATTTTCAATAGAACTTCATTGCAACAACTGTTTCAGAGCTCCTGAGTGGAGCAGCGGTCTAAGGCACTGCATCTCAGTGCAAGAGGTGTCACTACAGTCCTTGTTTTGATTCCAGGCTGTATCACATCTGGCCGTGATTGGGAGTCCCATAGGGCGGCGCACAATTAGCCCAGCGTTGTCTGGGTTTGTCCTAGGTAGGCCATCGTTGTAAATAAGATTATGTGCTTAACTGACTTGCCTAGTTAAATTAAATAAAGAGCACTCTCGTTTGAGTGTGCCAGAGCGGAGAATAACTGATGAATTTACGAAAACTCAAAACCGGTTAAATATGGCCGGTGTCAGCAAACGTCAGCAAAAAAAAGCGTAATTAAACCTCTGGACTAGAGGGCAGTATTTTCACATCCGGATGACAAGCGTTCCCAAAGTAAACTACCTGCTAGTCAGGCCCAGAAGCTAGGATATGCATATGGATAGAAAACACTCTGAAGTTTCTAAAACTGTCTGTGAGTATAACAGAACTGATTTGGCAGGCGAAACCCTGAGCACAATCCATCCAGGGGAAGAAAAATTGAGCTCAATCTGTTTTCCATTAGTTTTCTATGGCAATCCCTTTTTAATAGAAATATGCTTGCAGTTCCTATGGCTTCCACTAGATGTCAAGTCTTTAGAAATTGGTTGATGTTTTTCCTTTGAGAAATGAAGAAGTAGCCCTTTCCTTTCTGAGAGTCAAGCCAAGTGTACTTTTTTGTTTGTTTGTTTTGTTTCCACTTTCATTTCATCCGCTATTGAACACAGTATATTCCGTCTTAAATTTTATTGATTATTTACCTTTAAAATACCTAAAGTTGGATTAGGAAAGTTGTTTGAAATGTTTGGACAAAGTTTCCAGGTAACTTATTGGATATTTTGTTGTCATGTTGGGCGAGTTGGAACCGGTGTTTTTCTGATTCAAATGCGCCAAATAAATGGACATTTTGGGGATATAAAGAAACAATTTATCAAACAAATGGACCATTTGTGATGTTTATGGGACATTTGAGTGCCAACAGAAGAAGATCTTCAAAGGTAAGTCATGAATTATATCGTTATTTCTGACTTTTGTGTAGCACCTGCCTGGTTGAAATCTGATTTTCATGTGTTGGTATGCTGGGCACTGTCCTCAGATAATCGCATGGTCTGCTTTCGCTGTAAAGCCTTTTAGAAATCTGACACTGCGGCTGGATTAACAAGAAGTTCATCTTTAAACCGATGTATAACACTTGTATGATTTATGAATTCTTATTATGAGTATTTCTGTTTTTGACTTTGGCACTCTGCAATTTCACTGGGTGTTGTCAAATCGATCCCGCTAAAGGGATTGGCGCGCGAAGGGATCCATAAGAAGTTCAATTATTGCCAGGAACACAGTTACAGTCACCAATGCTCTGGATAACATAAAAACAGCCAAACCAGTTCTGCTAGGGCAAGTGAAATGGTCAGAGTTTGGGTGGGGGCTCAAGCTTAAGATGATTCTCATGGCATTGTACACAGTCAGTGTGAACCAGAGTTACTCGACACAACAACGGTCCAAGCAACGGAAACAACACAGGAGGTCTTATTTAACCTGTCAGGGCTAGGGGGCAGTATTGACATGGCTGGATAAAAAACGTACCCGATTTAATCTGGTTACTACTCCTGCCCAGTAACTAGAATATGCATATAATTATTGGCTTTGGATAGAAAACACTCCAAAGTTTCTAAAACTGTTTGAATGGTGTCTGTGAGTATAACAGAACTCAAATGGCAGGTCAAAACCTGAGAGATTCCTTTAGAGGACGTGGCCTGTCTGACCATTTATTGTCTTTCTTTGACATCTCATTCAATTACAAAGGATCTCTGCGGTAACGTGACAACAAAACATGCATGTATTGTATAACATAATGTCCTAGGTGTGTCATCTGATGAAGATCATCAAAGGTTAGTGCTGCATTTAGCTGTCTTCTGGGTTTTTGTGACATTATATGCTAGCTTGAAAAATGGGTGTCTGATTATTTCTGGCTTGGTACTCTGCTGACATAATCTAATGTTTTGCTTTCGCTGTAAAGCCTTTTTGAAATCGGACAGTGTGGTTAGATAAAGGAGAGTCTTGTCTTTAAAATGCTGTGAAATAGTCATATGTTTGAAAAATTGAAGTTTTTGTATTTCGCGCCACGCCTATCATTGGATATTGGAGCAGGTGTTCCGCTAGCGTCCCACCTAGCCCATAGAGGTTAAAGGGCACCAATAAGAGAAAGTGGCACGATCAGAGACCAGAAAAAACTGCTCTGATAGCTTTTATATCAGCCTGTAAGGTGGGAAGGGACCGGAACATCTTTTCCGTGGAGTGCAATGACCATATGAAGTTCTCTACACAGGCTTGTGATGTCAAAACTAGATGCCGGTAGCACCTATATTATCCTCATAACTTGTGTCTTTAAAGTAATTGTTTCAAGCACATACATCTGGAGAAGTAAAAGCAATTATTGATACATAATCTTGATCAGAATGTTCTTTATTATATCATTGAATAATTGACCACGAAGATTGCCATACTCCCATTGACTATAATGGGGAGATCCTGTTTTATGGAAACAATAGTCTACAGTACCGCGGTCGGCCTTGAACTAGAAATCTTCAATGTGAGGGGACATTTGATTGTTCTCCCGTGTTGTGACTTTACTTTCATTAATCTGACGACTGTTGTTTATCAAATCAACTAACTATGTTTAATTGTTACCTGATTAAATTAATCATGTAACTCGTTAGGAATTTGGGGCACCACGAGAGCAGTTGTTTAGAGTTACCATCTCCTGATTTAAACTCTAAAGGTCTTTACCTATCATATCCATAAATACAGTCAACGTATTAAATCATAACCTTTTATCATATCATCATTCTGAACAGTCGTAACCTTCTTCGATCTGCAAAAACCTCAGCCTTACTTATGATTCAGTACGACACAAATTGGTTTAACCTTTCACACATACCAACACAGTGGTCCCTGTAGCATACGATCAAACCAGTGTGATTAGAACGCTTGTTTCGAATGACGCTACATCAGCATTTGAACTGGCCGCTGTTTTTTCAGAAACATTTTGCACAAACACAGTCCTTACAAAGTTATGTCCAGAATGTGAGCAGTTTATTTTTGGATGCAATGTTCAGACATTCACAGAAGTAGCTACAGCATAACACAATCATCCAAACCGGAAAAATGTAGGCTACATTTGTCAAAGCGCTAACTGAAGTAAGATTGACATACCACAAGCGGTCATATTTTTATAACTCTCAGCTGACAGAAACCACAATATGAAATAGCTAATAGCAGTACTATTAATAATTAATCACATCACGGGTGAGCTCAGGGATCTAAATAATTGATTAAAACACTTTCTAGAAATCAAAAGTTATCCGACGATGGGTAGTTTGTGCGTGCTGCCATGCTTGTTTACTTTGCATCAACCAAAGACACTAAGAGGAGACAATTTCAGTTTGTGTTCATAGCATGCATGTTGAAGGGGGTGTGTCGTCTATGATCATCCATTTCCCTTCGTTCACTTCCGGAAGTTTTCCCGAAAGATGAGTGAACCATTCCTTCACCTTATTATAACATATTTGGTCTGACAGATTACGTGACACCCAGAATGCATTGTATAATGTCAACAAACATGGTGCAACATATAGCTAAGCTCATTATAAATCAGTAAAACCTTAAAAAAATGTATTTTACACACATATGTGCCCATTACAATCTATATAATAATCAGAATGCAATATTTGTCACCAGTAATTGAAAACATGTGAATAAAACTACATACATTATGCTCCATACATACATTCAGCTGAAGTCGGAAGTTTACATACACTTAGGCTGGGGTCATTAAAACTCATTTTTAAACCACTCCACAATTTCTTGTTAACAAACTATAGTTTTAGCAAGTAGGTTAGGACATCTACTTTGTGCATGACAAGTCATTTTTCCAACAATTGTTAATTACCAGACAGATTATTTAACTTATAATTCACTGTATCACAATTCCAGTGGGTCAGAAGTTTACATACACTAAGTTGACTGTGCCTTTAAAACAGCGTGGAAAATTCCAGAAAATTATGTCATGCCTTTAGAAGCTTCTGATAGGCTAAATGACATAATTTGAGTCAATTGGAGGTGTACCTGTGGATGTATTTCAAGGCCTACCTTCAAACTCTGTGCCTCTTTGCTTGACATCATGGGACAATCAAAAGAAATCAGCCAAGACCTCAGAAAAAAATTGTAGAACTCCACAAGTCTGGTTCATCCATAGGAGCAATTTACAAATGCCTGAAGGTACCACATTCATCTGTACAAACAATAGTACGCAAGTATGAACACCATGGGACCACGCAGCTTTCATACCGCTCAGGAAGGAGACGCGTTCTGTCTCCAAGAGATGAACATAGTTTGGTGCGAAAAATGCAAATCAATCCCAGAAAAACAGCAAAAGCCCTTGTAAAGATGCTGGAGGAACCAGGTACAAAGTATCTATATCCACAGTAAAACGAGTCCTATATTGACAAAATCTGAAAGGCCGCTCAGCAAGGAAGAAGCCAGTGCTTCAAAACAGGCCATAAAAAAGCCAGACTATAGTTTGCAAATGCACATGGGGACAAAGATCGTACTTTTTGGAGATTTGTCCTCTGTTCTGATGAAACAAAAATAGAACTGTTTGGCCTTAATGACCATTGTTATGCTTGGAGGAAAAAGGGGGAAGCTTGCAAGCCGAAGAACACCATTCCAACCGTGAAGCATGGGGATGGCAGTATCATGTTGTGGGGGTGCTTTGCTGCAGGAGGGACTGGTGCACTTCACAAAATAGATGGCATCATGAGGCAGGAAAATTATGTGGATATATTGAAGCAACTTCTCAAGACATCAGTCAGGAAGTTAAAGCTTGGTCGCAAATGGGTCTTCCAAATGGACAATGACCCAAAGCATACTTCCAAAGTTTTGGCAAAATGGCTTAAGCACAACAAAGTCAAGGTATTGGATTGGCCATCATAAAGCCCTGACTTCAATCCTATATAAAATGTGTGGGCAGAACTGAAAAAGTGTGTGTGAGCAAGGAGGCCTACAAACCTGACTCAGTTACACCAGCTCTGTAAGGAGGAAGGGGCCACAATTCACCCTACTTATTTTTTTATTTTTTTAACTAGGAAAGTCAGTTAAGGCAAGGGCTGATTTCAAGGTTTTACTGCTAACCTACAAAGCATTACATGGGCTTGCTCCTACCTATCTTTCCGATTTGGTCCTGCCATACATACCTACACGTACGCTACGGTCACAAGACGCAGGCCTCCTAATTGTCCCTAGAATTTCTAAGCAAACGGCTGGAGGTAGGGCTTTCTCCTATAGAGCTCCATTTTTATGGAATGGTCTGCCTACCCATGTGAGAGACGCAGACTCAGTCTCAACCTTTAAGTCTTTACTGAAGACTTATCTCTTCAGTAGGTCCTATGATTAAGTATAGTCTGGCCCAGGAGTGTGAAGGTGAACGGAAAGGCTGGAGCAACGAACCGCCCTTGCTGTCTTTGCCTTGCCAGTTCCCCTCTCTCCACTAGGATTCTCTGCCTCTAACCCTGTTACAGGGGCTGAGTCACTGGCTTACTGGTGTTCTTCCATGCCGTCCATGGGAGGGGTGCGTCACTTGAGTGGGTTGAGTCACTGACGTGGTCTTCCTGTCTGGGTTGGCACCCCCCCTTGGGTTGTGCCGTGGCGGAGATCTTTGTGGGCTATACTCGGCCTTGTCTTAGGACGGTAAGTTGGTGGTTGGAGACATCCCTCTAGTGGTGTGGGGGCTGTGCTTTGGCAAAGTGGGTGGGGTTATATCCTGCCTGTTTGGCCCTGTCCGGGGGTATCATCGGATGGGGCAACAGTGTCTTCTGATCCCTCCTGTCTCAGCCTCCAGTATTTATGCTGCAGTAGTTTATCTGTCGGGGGGCTAGGGTCAGTCTGTTACATCTGGAGTATTTCTCTTGTCTTATCCGGTTTCCTGTGTGAATTTAAATATGCTCTCTCTAATTCTCTCTTTCTCTCTTTCTTTCTTTCTCTCGGAGTACCTGAGCCCTAGGACCATGCCTCAGGACTACCTGGCATGATGACTCCTTGCTGTCCCCAGTCCACCTGGCCATGCTGCTGCTCCAGTTTCAACAGTTCTGCCTGCGGCTATGGAACTCTGACCTGTTCACCGGACGTGCTTGTTGCACCCTCGACAACTACTATGATTATTATTATTTGACCATGCTGGTCATTTATGAACATTTTAACATCTTGACCATGTTCTGTTATAATATCCACCCGGCACAGCCAGAAGAGGACTGGCCACCCCTCATAGCCTGGTTCCTCTCTAGGTTTCTTCCTAGGTTTTTGGCCTTTCTAGGGAGTTTTTCCTAGGGAGTTTTTCCTAGCCACCGTGCTTCTTTCACATGCATTGCTTGCTGTTTGGGGTTTTAGGCTGGGTTTCTGTACAGCACATTGAGATATCAGCTGATGTACGAAGGGCTATATAAATACATTTGATTTGATTTGATGACTTTCCAAGTTAGAGTATTTCCTTCATCACATTTTCAATGACATCACAAAATAAAAACTAATATGACATTAGTTTTCTATAGATCATCTCTGACCATTCCGCACGTTCTTATGTTAGAAATACTGTTCCAGTATTTGCTTGAGAAACCGTTTCAGAAGGATAAAGTCTGTTAAACCTCTTAACCTCTATGGGCTGCGTCCCACCTACTCAACAGCCAGTGTAATCCCGTGGCGCGTTATTCAAATTCCTCAAAAATGCAAAAAGAATTTCAAACATATGACTATTTTACAGCATTTTAAAGACAAGACTCTCGTTAATCTAACCACACTGTCTGATTTCAAAAAGGCTTTACAACGAAAGCAAAACATTAGATTATGTCAGCAGAGTACCCAGCCAGAAATAATCAGACACCCATTTTTCAAGCTAGCATATAATGTCACATAAACCCAAACCACAGCTAAATGCAGCACTAACCTTTGATGATCTTCATCAGATGACACTCCTAGGACATTATGTTATACAATACATGCATGTTTTGTTCAATCAAGTTCATATTTATATCAAAAACCAGCTTTTTACATTAGCATGTGATGTTCAGAACTAGCATACCCACCACAAACATCCGGTGAATTTACTAAATTACTCACGATAAACGTTCACAAAAAAAACAAACAATTATTTTAAGAATTATAGATACAGAACTCCTTTATGCAATCACTATGTCCGATTTTAAAATAGCTTTTCGGCAAAAGCACATTTTGCAATATTCTGAATAGATAGCTCGCCATCACGGGCTAGCTATTTTGACACCCACCAAGTTTGGCCCTCACCAAACTCAGATTTACTATAAGAAAAATTGGATTACCTTTGCTGTTCTTCGTCAGAATGCACTCCCAGGAATTCTACTTCAACACCCAATGTTGTTTTGGTTCCAAATAATCCATAGTTATATCCAAAAAATGGCGTTTTGTTCTTACGTTCAAGACACTATCCGAAGGGTGATGCGCCGGCGCGTATCGTGACAAAAAATGTCAAAATATTCCATTACCGTACTTCGAAGCATGTCAAACGGTGTTTAAAATAAATTTTTATGCGATTTTTCTCGTAAAATAGCGATAATATTCCGACCGGGAGACGTTGTATCCGTTCAAACACTGAAAGAAGAAAATGGTGTCTTCACATGCACGTGCGCGACCGTGTCATTGCTCTCAGATCGACCACTTTCCAAATCCCCTACTGTTTTTTGCCCAGGGACTGCAGAGTCATCATTCCCCGATCTAGCGCCTTCTGAGAGCCTATGGGAGCCTTAGAAAATGTCACTTTACAGCAGAGATCCTCTATTTTCCATAAAGAGGCTATAGAACGACAAGAAATGGTCAGAGAGGGCACTTCCTGTATGGAATCTTCTCAGGTTTTGGCCTGCCATATGAGTTCTGTTATACTCACAGACACCATTCAAACAGTTTTAGAAACTTTAGGGTGTTTTCTATCCATATCAAATAATTATATGCATATTCTAGTGGAACAAGAGTAATTACATCAGTAATTGCACGTGTGGGCTAACCTTCAGAACATGGATGCGCAATTACACATTCCTTGTGCCAATTGTGCAATAACTAATAGTGCTACAACCTTATTAGCATGTAATTACATACACATGGTAACACCTGTATAATGAATATGTTGTTGCTATAGTTATTACTGTGTAGTTACTTAGTAATAGGGTCAACTTAATTTAAAGTGTTACCTAATTTCCAAAGTCCTATGTAACAACAATGTTACTGTATGAGTGAGGCAGAGTACGACCCTGCCTCACACAGGAAGCGGCGCAGGTCCTAATCCAGGCACTTGTCATCTCCCGTCTGGATTACTGCAACTCGCTGTTGGCTGGGCTCCCTGCCTGTGCCATTAAACCCCTACAACTCATCCAGAACGCCGCAGCCCGTCTGGTGTTCAACCTTCCCAAGTTCTCTCACGCCACCCCGCTCCTCCGCTCTCTCCACTGGCTTCCAGTCGAAGCTCGCATCCGCTACAAGACCATGGTGCTTGCCTACGGAGCTGTTAGGGGAACGGCACCTCCGTACCTTCAGGCTCTGATCAGGCCCTACACCCAAACAAGGGCACTCCGTTCATCCACCTCTGGCCTGCTCGCCTCCCTACCTCTGAGGAAGCACAGTTCCCGCTCAGCCCAGTCAAAACTGTTCGCTGCTCTGGCACCCCAATGGTGGAACAAGCTCCCTCACGACGCCAGGACAGCGGAGTCAATCACCACCTTCCGGAGACACCTGAAACCCCACCTCTTCAAGGAATACCTGGGTTAGGATAAGGTAATCCTTCTAACCCCCCCCCCTTAAAAGATTTAGATGCACTATTGTAAAGTGGTTGTTCCACTGGATATTATAGGTGAATGCACCAATTTGTAAGTCGCTCTGGATAAGAGCGTCTGCTAAATGGCTAAAATGTAAATGTAATGTAAATGTATGTCTCATTCATTATGGAAATATTTTTTTTGTGCATTTGAAAGGTGCAAAAGTGGTCCATCCTAAAGTTGAGGTGATTCCATGTCCCTCGTGTATTTAATCCTGGGCTATAGGTTATATTAAGATTCATATCTCAGAGCCCTCCCAAACCATGTGCTTATGATCATATCATTTTACATTTACATTTTAGTCATTTAGCAGACGCTCTTATCCAGAGCGACTTACAAATTGGTGCATTCACCTATAATATCCAGTGGAACAACCACTTTACAATAGTGCATCTAAATCTTTTAAGGGGGGGGGTTAGAAGGATTACTTTATCCTATCCCAGGTATTCCTTGAAGAGGTGGGGTTTCAGGTGTCTCGGGAAGGTGGTGATTGACTCCGCTGTCCTGGCGTCGTGAGGGAGCTTGTTCCACCATTGGGGTGCCAGAGCAGCGAACAGTTTTGACTGGGCTGAGCGGGAACTGTGCTTCCTCAGAGGTAGGGAGGCGAGCAGGCCAGAGGTGGATGAACGGAGTGCCCTTGTTTGGGTGTAGGGCCTGATCAGAGCCTGAAGGTACGGAGGTGCCGTTCCCCTCACAGCTCCGTAGGCAAGCACCATGGTCTTGTAGCGGATGCGAGCTTCGACTGGAAGCCAGTGGAGAGAGCGGAGGAGCGGGGTGACGTGAGAGAACTTGGGAAGGTTGAACACCAGACGGGCTGCGGCGTTCTGGATGAGTTGTAGGGGTTTAATGGCACAGGCAGGGAGCCCAGCCAACAGCGAGTTGCAGTAATCCAGACGGGAGATGACAAGTGCCTGGATTAGGACCTGCGCCGCTTCCTGTGTGAGGCAGGGTCGTACTCTGCGAATGTTGTAGAGCATGAACCTACAGGATCGGGTCACCGCCTTGATGTTGGTGGAGAACGACAGGGTGTTGTCCAGGGTCACGCCAAGGCTCTTAGCACTCTGGGAGGAGGACACAAGGGAGTTGTCAACCGTGATGGCGAGATCATGGAACGGGCAGTCCTTCCCCGGGAGGAAGAGCAGCTCCGTCTTGCCGAGGTTCAGCTTGAGGTGGTGATCCGTCATCCACACTGATATGTCTGCCAGACATGCAGAGATGCGATTCGCCACCTGGTTGTCAGAAGGGGGAAAGGAGAAGATTAATTGTGTGTCATCTGCATAGCAATGATATGAGAGACCATGTGAGGATATGACAGAGCCAAGTGACTTGGTGTATAGCGAGAATAGGAGTGGGCCAAGAACAGAGCCCTGGGGGACACCAGTGGTGAGAGCACGTGGTGCGGAGACAGATTCTCGCCACGCCACCTGGTAGGAGCGACCTGTCAGGTAGGACGCAATCCAAGCGTGCGCGGTGCCGGAGATGCCCAGCTCGGAGAGGGTGGAGAGGAGGATCTGATGGTTCACGGTATCAAAGGCAGCAGATAGGTCTAGAAGGATGAGAGCAGAGGAGAGAGAGTTAGCTTTAGCAGTGCGGAGAGCCTCCGTGACACAGAGAAGAGCAGTCTCAGTTGAATGCCCAGTCTTGAAACCTGACTGATTAGGATCAAGAAGGTCATTCTGAGAGAGATAGCAAGAGAGCTGGCCAAGCACGGCGCGTTCAAGAGTTTTGGAGAGAAAGGAAAGAAGGGATACTGGCCTGTAGTTGTTGACATCGGAGGGATCGAGTGTAGGTTTTTTCAGAAGGGGTGCAACTCTCGCTCTCTTGAAGACGGAAGGGACGTAGCCAGCGGTCAAGGATGCGTTGATGAGCGAGGTGAGGTAGGGGAGAAGGTCTCCGGAAATGGTCTGGAGAAGAGAGGAGGGGATAGGGTCAAGTGGGCATGTTGTTGGGCGGCCGGCCGTCACAAGACGCGAGATTTCATCTGGAGAGAGAGGGGAGAAAGAGGTCAAAGCACAGGGTAGGGCAGTGTGAGCAGGACCAGCAGTGTCGTTTGACTTAGCAAACGAGGATCGGATGTCGTCAACCTTCTTTTCAAAATGGTTGACGAAGTCATCCGCAGAGAGGGAGGAGGGGGGGGGGGGAGGGGGAGGAGGATTCAGGAGGGAGGAGAAGGTAGCAAAGAGCTTCCTAGGGTTAGAGGCAGATGCTTGGAGTTTAGAGTGGTAGAAAGTGGCTTTAGCAGCAGAGACAGAAGAGGAAAATGTAGAGAGGAGGGAGTGAAAGGATGCCAGGTCCGCAGGGAGGCGAGTTTTCCTCCATTTCCGCTCGGCTGCCCGGAGCCCTGTTCTGTGAGCTCGCAGTGAGTCGTCGAGCCACGGAGCAGGAGGGGAGGACCGAGCCGGCCTGGAGGATAGGGGACGGAGGAAATCAAAGGATGCAGAGAGGGAGGAGAGGAGGGTTGAGGAGGCAGAATCAGGAGATAGGTTGGAGAAGGTTTGAGCAGAGGGAAGAGATGATAGGATGGAAGAGGAGAGAGTAGCGGGAGAGAGAGAGCGAAGGTTGGGACGGCGCAATACCATCCGAGTAGGGGGAGAGTGAGAAGTGTTGGATGAGAGCGAGAGGGAAAAGGATGCAAGGTAGTGGTCGGAGACTTGGAGGGGAGTTGCAATGAGATTAGTGGAAGAACAGCATCTAGTAAAGATGAGGTCAAGCGTATTGCCTGCCTTGTGAGTAGGGGGGGAAGGTGAGAGGGTGAGGTCGAAAGAGGAGAGGAGTGGAAAGAAGGAGGCAGAGAGGAATGAGTCGAAGGTAGACGTGGGGAGGTTAAAGTCACCCAGAACTGTGAGAGGTGAGCCATCCTCAGGAAAGGAACTTATCAAGGCGTCAAGCTCATTGATGAACTCTCCCTGGGAACCTGGAGGGCGATAAATGATAAGGATGTTAAGCTTGAAAGGGCTGGTAACTGTGACAGCATGGAATTCAAATGAGGAGATAGACAGATGGGTCAGGGGAGAAAGAGAGAATGTCCACTTGGGAGAGATGAGGATTCCAGTGCCACCACCCCGCTGGCTCGATGCTCTAGGGGTATGCGAGAACACGTAGTCAGACGAGGAGAGAGCAGTAGGAGTAGCAGTGTTATCTGTGGTGATCCATGTTTCCGTCAGCGCCAGGAAGTCTAGGGACTGGAGGGTAGCATAGGCTGAGATGAACTCAGCCTTGTTGGCCGCAGACCGGCAGTTCCAGAGGCTGCCGGAGACCTGGAACTCCACGTGGGTCGTGCGCGCTGGGACCACCAGGTTAGAGCGGCAGCGGCCACGCGGTGTGGAGCGTTTGTATGGCCTGTGCAGAGGAGAGAGAACAGGGATAGGCAGACACATAGTAGACAAGCTACAGAAGAGGCTACGCTAATGCAAATGAGATTGGAGTGACAAGTGGACTACACGTCTCGAATGTTCAGGAAGTTAAGCTTACGTTGCAAAAATGTTATTGACTAAAATTATACAGTACTGCTGGCTGGTGGAGTAGGCTAGCTAGCAGTGGCTGCGTTGTTGACTTTGAACGTGTAGCTGGCTAGGTAACCTCGGTAGTTTCAGTACTACACCTTGTCATGATACAAAGCAACTTTGCAGCTAGCTAGCTAACATAACACTAATCAAGACGTTCCTTGTAGTGTTTTTAGTTTCAACAATGCTGCTCGTCGGTAATAGTTGGCTAGGTTAGGAAAAATGGCGTCGCGGGGGACGGAAATAGCTGGCTAGCTAACCTCGATGGCTGGCTAGCTAACAATTATCAATTAACAATTATCAAGCTATGACAAAGACAACTAGGTAGCTAGCTAGGTAACACTGCACTAGTCAAATCGTTCCGTTGTGAAGTATTAGTAACTACAGCGCTGCTAGTCGGTAACGGATGGCTATCTGGCAGTGGGTTAATGATGACTAGGTGTGTTGAGTAAGTCTGGCGCCGCGTCGCGGCTGGCTAGCACACCTCGATAATACTCAAACTCAAACTACACAATTATCTTAGATACAGAGACAGCACAGACAACTATGTAGCTGGCTAACTAACACTAACACCACACTATTCAAGTCGTTGCGTTGTAATGTAATAGTTTCTGCGGTGCTGCTAGTCGGTAGAAGTTGGCTAGCTAACAGTGATGACTAGCTAGCTAGCAGCTAGCAGTGTTGACTACGTTAGGAGGACGAAGATAGCTAGCCTCGATAATTACTCAGTTACTCTAAACTACACAATTATCTTTGATACAAAGACGGCTATGTAGCTAGCTAAGAAGAATTGCTCAGATCAAACAAATCAAGCCGTTGTAATGTAGCGAAGTGGAATATTACCTGTGGAGCGAAGCGTGGTGCGACTGCTCGCTCCAAACCGGAAGTTCGCTTTTATACAGTGCATTCGGAAAGTATTCAGACCCCTTCCTTTTTTCCACATTTTGCTACATTAGCCTTTTTCTAAAATTGATTGAATTAATTGTGTTCATCATCAATCTACACACAACACCCGATAATGACAAAGTGAAAACAGGTTTTTAGAAATTTGTGCAAATGTATTAATAATCAAAACTTATTTACATAAGTATTCAGACCCTTTGCTAAGAGACTTGAAATTGCCAAGCGTCACGTCTGGAGGAAACCTGGCACCATCCCTACGGTGAAGCCTGGTGGTGGCATCATCATGCTGTGGGGATGTTTTCGCCGGCAGAGACTCACAGACTAGTTAGGATCGAGGAAAAGATAAACGGAGCAAAGTACAGAGAGATCCTTGATGAAAACCTGCTCCAGAGTGCTCAGATCCTCTTATTGGGGGGAAGGTTTACCTTCCAACAGGACAACGACCCTAAGCACACAGCCAAGACAACACAGGAGTGGCTTCAGGACAAGTCTCTGAACGTCCTTGAGTGGCCCAGCCAGAGCCCAGACTTGAACCTGATCAAACATATCTGGAGAGACCTGAAAATAGCTTTGCAGCGACGCTCCCCATCCAGCCTGATAGAGCTTGAGAGTATCTGCAAAGAAGAATGCGAGAAACTCCCCAAATACAGGTGTGCCGAGCTTGTGGCATCATAAAAAAAATATATACATTTTTAAAAATGCTTGTTGCATCATGACCAAGAAGATGCAAGGCTGTAATCGCTGCCAAAAGTGCTTCAACAAAGTACTGAGTAAAGGGTCTGAATACTTTTGTAAATGTGATATTTCAGTTGTACATTTGCAAAACAAATCTACAAACTTGTTTTTGCTTTGACATTATGGGAATTGTGTGTAGATTGATGAGGAAAACAAACCAATTTAATCAATTTTAAAATAAGGCAGTAACCTAACAAAATGTGGAACAATTCAAGGGGTCTGAATACTTTCAGAATGCACTGTATTTAGACTAACTAACTGTTGTAGTTTTTTGCTGTATTTGGCAGCCATCAATAAATATTTTTTTATTTTCAAGTACCTTCAAATATTTGGTTTTCTGAGATCTCTATTAGATTATCGGAAGAAATTAGTTGCCTTTTAGTTTAAACTCTATATAAATATATTTGTCTGCCTCGAGTATTTGAAAAGTTGGTCTTTTCAAATGAACTACAAAATACAATTATTTACTGGCCAGGTCTGCAGGGGATCAGACAGTTAGGTATTGTTGGAAGCTGCTTTGTCAAGTCATGTGATTTAGCTCTAACCCCTGCTCTCCTATTTGTCCCTCGGTGGCATGGCTCAATGCTCCGTGGCACTTTTGATGGACATTTCAAATTGAGCTCCTATGTTCTCTCTCCCAGTTTTTCAGTGTCACTTTCCCCATACTATCCACACTGGCATAATGAGCCATTTCAGGAATTACACTCAGGGATACCTGCCGAATCATCCAAGATCCTGGATTTCTCACCTCTTGTGTGTCTGGAAGGCACAGCTCCATCGGCCAAGCCCAGCCTCTGTTTCGGGGGGATAAGTTGGCCAGGAGAATATCCCGAGCTGGTTGAATGAAAAATATTGGCTTCGTCTGATGCTGAACAGGTGGCTGCCTCTGCTCCTCTTTTTGGATGGCTGGTTAGGCATTTTCCACCTCATAAAGGATTCTGCTGTGCCAGAAAAAAACAAAGACAGCCCTCCAATTTATGCCTTGGACTAGTCTCTAGCTAGCTGTCCATCTGCATTCCGGTACAGAAAAAGACCATTGTCGTGTCAGATTCCAAGGCTCGGGCTGAGCCCTGTGGCTATGTTGAGCAGCAGGATTCTGTCAAGCCGCTGAGAAGGCCAGGAAGCCGGGGGAAAGTCTTGGTAGGAAACATTATTTTTATCCAAAGTAAGGGGGGATTCTAAAAGTGAAAGGTGGATTTATTTCAGCTCATTTCTACTGCATCTTTCGAGTTAGAGTATACACTTGTGAAATAGTTGTTTTTACATGTTGAGTTTAAATTTCACACATTAAACCATATTTTCTCCAAAATGTTGTTTAATTCTGTTTTGTTATTATCCAGTCTTCAGTTATGTATATAAAGTGCAATATTGGGATGCAAACTCATAATTTAAGTTTTCCTCCATACAATTAAGCCCATAACCATGTGTGTGAGGTGCATACTTTTGTTTCAAAGTAGATTTGTTTAAGACTACCAAGAAACACTGTGTTAGCACACTGCAGTAAAAAGTTAAATGCGACCCGTTTCAAGAAACTCTGCGTATGTCGCAGGTAACTACTTCACAGCAAAGGCATTTGAATTATAATATTCAAGCGGCAGTTTCGTTAATGATTTGTTATTCTTATCTCTTACTTTTTTGGTGAATATTTTCTTAAAACTGCATTGCTGGTTAAGGGCTTGTAATTAAGCAAGCATTCCTCTGTAAGGTCTGCACCTGTTGTATTCGGCGCATGTGACAAATCAGATTTGATTCAATGTTTTTGCACAGTCTTGGGTGAATTGGATTTGTTTTGAGCTGGTGCTCGCATTGCCTTGTTGTTTTCCTTACTAATAATAACTTGTGTGCATTCCTATGATGTAAGTTCCTTATTTTCAGTATATCGTGTTGTCGTTTCTACAGTGCATGGAGCATAATGTATTTACAGTTTTAAACCTGTTAGGGCTAGGGGGCAGCATTGACACGGCTGGAAAAAAACATACCCGATTTAATCTGGTTACCACTCCTACCCAGTAACTAGAATATGCATATACTTATTACATATGGATAGAAAACACCCTACATTTTCTAAAACTGTTTGAATGGTGTCTGTGAGTATAACAGAACTCAAATGGCAGGTCAAAACCTGAGAGATTCCTTTACAGGAAGTGGCCTGTCTGACCATTTGTTGAAGTTCTTTTCCATCTCTATCATTTACTAAGGATCTCTGCTCTAACGTGACACTTCCCACGTCGTCCATAGGCTCTCAGAGCCCGGGAAAAAACAGAATGTCGTCATTCCAGCCCCAGGCTGAAACACATTATCGCCTTTCTCAAGTGGCCGATCAAGAGACACTGGCTTATGCGCGTGACCCCGACCGCCCCCGCCTTTGGGATTTTTTCCTCTGTTTGCCGAAAAGGAGATTCCCTGTCGGAATATTATCGCTTTTCTACGAGAAAAGTGTCGTAAAAATTTATTTTAAACAGCGGTTGACATGCTTCGAAGTACGGTAATGGAATACTTTGAATTTTATTGTCACGAATTGCGCCAAGCGCGTGACACTTCTTTACTATTTCGGATAGTATCTGGAACGCACGAACAAAACGCCGCTATTCGGATATAACGATGGATTATTTTGGACCAAACCAACATTTGTTATTGAAGTAGCAGTCCTGGCTGTGTATTCTGACGAAGACAACAAAAGGTAATGAAACTTTAATAATAGTAAATATGATTATGGTGAGTGCTAAACTTGCCGGGTGTCTAAATAGCGAGCCCGTGATGCCTGGGCTATGTACTTAGAATATTGCAAAATGTGCTTTCACCAAAAAGCTATTTTAAAATCGGACATATCGAGTGCATAGAGGAGGTCTGTATCTATAATTCTTAAAATAATTGTTATGCTTTTTGTGAACGTTTATCGTGAGTAATTTAGTAAAATGTTAGCGAATTCCCCGGAAGTTTGCGGGGGGTATGCTAGTTCTGAACGTCACATGCTAATGTAAAAAGCTGGTTTTTGATATAAATATGAACTTGATTGAACAAAACATGCATGTATTGTATAACATAATGTCCTAGGGTTGTCATCTGATGAAGATCATCAAAGGTGAGTGCTGCATTTAGCTGTCTTCTGGGTTTTGGTGACATTATATGCTGGCTTGAAAAATGGGTGTCTGATTATTTCTGGCTTGGTACTCTGCTGACATAATCTAATGTTTTGCTTTCGTTGTAAAGCCTTTTTGAAATCGGACAGTGTGGTTAGATTAACGAGTCTTGTCTTTAAATGGCTGTAAAATAGTCATATGTTTGAGAAATTGAAGTAATAGGATTTTTAAGGTTTTGAAAATCGCGCCACAGGATAGCAGTGGCTGTTACGTAGGTGGGACGAATTCGTCCCGCCTAGCCTAGACAGTACTGTTGACAAATAATGCATTCTGATTATTGCATAGATTGTAATGGACAGCTATGATGTGTGTGTAATGATGACGAGACAAGTCCGGGGTTGATGAGTGAAGGACATTTGCCAGCTGCAGGTTCGGCAGCAGCTAGAAGGCTGGCGACACAAAACGCCTGAGCTGGACAGGAGGGGGAGCCAAAGCGAAGGCTGGTGTGTCAGGATGCACAAAAA
Organism: Salmo salar; assembly: GCF_965601325.2. NCBI lineage: Eukaryota > Metazoa > Chordata > Actinopteri > Salmoniformes > Salmonidae > Salmo > Salmo salar. Next base: position 66,736,167 of record NC_138308.1, read on the forward strand.
AATCTGAATTTTATTTTATGATAATAAAATTAAATTAAACACCTCCCTCTTTCCTGCAATTTTCCCTATCTTTGGTTCTGTTACCCTGGCCTTTGCTTTCACTTCATTTTTATGTTTTGGCACATCCATTCCAGGAAACATAGGACCCTGCATCCCACTGCTGGCTTGCGTCTGAAGCTAAGCAGAGTGAAATTAACATATGAAACTTCACACATTGTCCAAAAACAACGAGTCTGGCTCATGTGAAAATAAAAATAAATAAAACATTTCACATGTGAGTTGTTCACGTGTCTGAAAACCATGCGTGGTTTTTGCACGTGATTTTTTGTGTGTATTTTTGTAAGGGTAGGCCTACGGTGAGCTATTAATGCCATTTACTGTAAATCGTCCAACCCCTCTTAAGTCATTGAGATGAATGTTCAAATGAATAGTGTGAATTGAGGTTACCTGTGGTCTTGGCCGCCCATACAGTACATACCTTACCCTGGAGCTCTGCCAGTTCAGCACAGAAGGAGCCCATTGAATTGGATTGGAAGCATGGAGGCAGGGAACAGGAAGGTAATAAAAAGCTACACACACACACCAAGGAATTTGATTTCCCCGTGGCTAGATATGTTGCATTTTTACATGCAAATCATGGGCGTCCAACTCTAACCTGCATGAACTAGAGGAGGAAAGCCTATTTGAGTACCTTTGCAAGCTTCTTTTGTCATTAACATCAATCTATTGCTACGGTAATATACTGCTTTTCCTGAAGTTCTTGTGTGTATGTATTTATTGAACTATGTGACCCAATGGCCCCGCCCCGAGAAACAGCAATTGGGGATAGTGATTAGTCTGATGACCCGTTGAGTCACAATTTGGCTTCCAAGGTGATGACCGCACCTGTCAGCCGATGTCTGATTTGATAAGCCCGGATGATGCTGACACAGAGTCAATGTACACTGTCATCAGCGGATGACCTGAAGCCTGCAATCCGGCAAAGACTGAGGAATGTATACATGAAGGGATATACTGGAGAACAAGAGACAGAGAAAAATTACTAATGACATGCTAAAAGCACTATGATATGGAGCCTGTAGACGAGAGAGAGATGGTGCCTGATTAATAAACTCAGCAAAAGAAGAAACACCCTCTCACTGTCAACTACGTGTAAATATTTGTATGAACAACTGAGACATAAACTGAACAAGTTCCACAGACATGTGACAAACAGAAATGGAATAATGTGTCCCTGAACAAAGTGGGTGTCAAAATCAAAAGTAACAGTCAGTATCTGGTGTGGCCACCAGCTGCATTAAATACTGCAGTGCACCTCCTCCTCATGGACTGCACCAGATTTGCCAGTTCTTGCTGTGAGATGTTACCCCACTCTTCCACCAAGGCACCTGCAAATTCATAGACATTTCTGGGGGGGAATGGCCCTAGCCCTTACCCTTCGATCCAACAGGTCCCAGACATGCCCAATGGGATTGAGATCCGGGACCTTCGCTGGCCATGGCAGAACACTGACATTCCTGTCTTGCAGGAAATCACACACAGAATGAGCAGTATGGCTGGTGGCATTGTCATGCTGGAGGGTCATGTCAGGATGGGCCTGCAGGAAGGGTACCACATGAGGGAGGAGGATGTCTTCCCTGTAATGCACAGTGTTGAGATTGCCTGCAATGACAACATGCTCAGTCCGATGATGCTGTGGGACCAAATTGATCCCTCTCCAGAGTACAGGCCTCGGTGAAACTCTCATTCCTTCGACGATAAATGCGAATCCGACCATCACCCCTGGTGAGACAAAACTGCAACTCCTCAGTGAAGAGCACTTTTTGCCAGTCCTGTCTGGTCCAGCGACGGTTTGTAACTCGGGATGCATTTGTGAGAACTTCAATTTTTTTTTTTTTTTACTGAAACATCCCCACTCAGCAAAGACAGTCTCAGTGCGACTCTGCAAGCATGTGACCTCACCCATTCAGTGGTGGAGGAAGTGCTTAGCTGTTGGATACCAATACACCTAACAGGATGCTGCTGTTGTAGCAAATAACACCAGAAGATGAATTATCAATTTATAATGATATTATTAACAACGCCAGTCAATAAAGCAATAAAATGTGATTAAGCGGGACAATAGTACCAGACCCAGAGCATTGTGCTAAGGTGATAACCGACCCAGGGGCATTTACAATGGGTTGTGTTATAAAAGCGTTAGACTTGACTACCCCCGGTGAAAACAAACTGCCTTCTTTATAATGTGGGCCCTGATCACAGAGAGAGAGAGATAGTCAGATGCAGTCACTTTCAAAACATGTAATAACCCGTAGGTGGCAGAGGTCAAGTGCCTGCAATTCATCTACAGTCGAGACAATTTGATACCAAAGACAAATAGACAGAGTCATTTTTACCAGTTGACATTATTGCAAAATAAACGGTCTCACTTCTTCAACCTGCAACAAGCCATCTTTCAGGGCTCAAGCGAGCCCAGCCTCTGACAAAAACTGTACTTGCAGGCTAGAAAGAAGCGCTTTGGAATTTCTATGACAATCTTTAACCACTTTTTAATGTTAGATCTACGGAGACAACAACAGAAAATAGCAATCGCTGAATTCGATTATTTCAAGGCAAGGACCGTTTCACTACTTTCATTACATTCAAATTAAAAGAATATCCTCCAAAGTGTGAGAGATTCCAAATGTCATTTGATGAAAGTGTTAAGCCTTACAAATCTTACGCAATAAGCAAATTCATTATTTAAGCCCTGGATCTTTCCAGAGAGAGAGGGAAGGGATGAGGATGGAGATACAGAGGAATGAAAATATCCTCGATAGTCGCTGTGGAATTATCTTACTTTACAGGTTCTATAAATGTAGGGCACTTGGAGAAACCTGCAGCTCTGTACATATCTCTACATAATGTGCACACACACACACAGTTATGCTCAGTCAGCACACATTGGGAAATGATGTTCCATTAACCTTTGATGTTTGTTTTGCCGCCTCCTTGTCAATGTCTTCAAGGGTTAACAACAAACTCTTCTGCAATAACCTCTCCTAACTTCGTAAAGGTGCTTTGACCTTAGCCATCCCTTGTGGAGTAGCTATAACTGAGTTTGCTTGTTTGTTTTTCTCTCCTCCCCTGCCCTCTGTCTATGATGACATACTTGTTTTCCATTTGTTTGGCCTCTGGTACTATTCACAGTGATGTCCTTTCTCTCCAGTGCCAGGGGTACTGCATGGGACTAGGCTGGGAATTTATCAGTGGCACCCCCTCTAGGGTGGGGAAGACCTCACGGCTGAGATTGTCCTATTCCTTCTGATCCCCGAGCATCGAGAGGATTATATTTAGTATTTTTTTCACCTCATTTGCACTCAAACAAACACACACAAATACTAGCATCCTCCCTCGGACTCACTGGTACATGCACACACACACACACACACACACACACACACACACACACACACACACACACACACACACACACACACACACACACACACACACACACACACACACACACACACACACACACACACACACACACACACACAGGTCCTCACCGTTGAGGCAAAAAGCAGGATTTGTTGTGTTATTTTACCCACTTTTATCAATTTGCATTAGCTTGATAAAGTGTATGATGCCTCTGAGACCTATCATTATTTATGTGATGTTGTGTGCTTTGTGTGCTGTGGTCATTGCTGAATTTCCTGATACAAAACTAGCTGGCATCTTTCCCTCAGTAACAATCTTTGATGCCCCTTTTGCAAATGAAAGACGTGAACAATCTTTAAGAAGTGCTGCTGACAGGAATTTGGTTAAATAATTCCAACACTTATTCCTATCTCCTCATTGGTTAATTTACAGTGGTTTAGTGTACAGTTTTCCTCACAATGGAAAGTGACGACGGTTTGGCCTTTTTTGGTGGAATTGCTGTCAAGTCGGTTAAAAGCTTAAATAGAATGAACAAACAGGAATCCGCTGAGCTGGAAATGAAATCTTATCAGGCCCGGTTGCGAAACTACTCTTTTATAACTAAATGGTGCATGGACTGTCAGAGGTCCAGCCCCAAAGACAAGGATGAGGATAATCGGTTTTTTTCAGGATCATTCAAGTACTTCCTCATCGACCAGTAGTATGTTGTGTACACTATAGTTGCTACGCCAAATGGTAACACTTTAAGAATAAAGTATTCAAATGATTTCAGTATATAGTAGCTTATGGTCAAGAAACAGTTTTGTGGTTGTGTTTCACTGCTATTTGGATTGTGTTTTTGGAGGCACTGGGAGAAAGAAAAAAGAAAAGGCTCATATTCTCAGAGGAGCAAGAAAAATGTTTGCTAAAATAAACTTGACCTTGCACCTCTCCCAGTTCGAGAATGGTGGTTAATGAAGCAATGCCACATCAATACATGGTGAAGGCATGGACATATATTAGCTCCCTTAGGCTTAGTGTGAGGAATATAGCAAGCCTATGGCACAGAGTCGAACAGCTCCAACAACTACTGCACAACTGCAGCCATTTAAACAACTGATACAATGCATTGCAGTTTCAGCATTGGGTGTTTTATAAACAAAGTTGTTGTTCAAATATTCCTATCATTCCTCAGCACTCTCTATGTCATAACTGTACCTCCACACATTATTCTAAACATGTTTGACATACCCCAGAATACACCACATTTACCATCCACATTCAATTGAATTAAAGTCCACTTTTTTACAGAGACAGATAGAAGGATACAGTACAGTAACTCTAATACATGTCCTGGTCTGGAAACCACAATTAATGCCAGGCCCCCATTCATTCACTACCATTATGTCCAATTCTTTCTTCAGAGACAGCAGGGCTGCCTGGCTGTCACGGCATGGACATGAAAGCCCCAGTACAGAGAGTTGCCCCTGGGCTACACTTTATACAGTAGGTCTCTCCACACAACTGACGGCTAAATTAACACTGCCCAGTCCTCAGTGATGGGGGCTCCTGCCCTACATAAGCATAATGAGCCTAAACAATGGCATTTAACACAGACAGACAATGGGCAAAGCTCTCTGGACATGCTGCTTGGTGGGCATGGGGAGTAAGGGAAGTCTATATCCGTTGCAGATACTGCAACGTATAGAAGGAACATTAGTTGATGGTGATTTGGCTAATTATTAGTGATGTTAATGACCTTGGGTGAATGCAACATGGATTGTGCACCCTGGAGGCACGTATCTAAACAGTTGAATAATAAGGATTCATGTAGTTTAAATGTGGATACAATCCCCTAGAATACCCATACAAATCCAGGAAATATTGGATAAATCCTATTGGGCCCTGTACATAATATATTTTACTGGAATGTTTACACCATACCAAGTTCTTTTACATCATTTTCGGGCTCTTTTTTTATACTCAACTTGAAATTAGAATATTGATTATGCTGATTTGTGAAAAAAGAAAAGCAAGTCCTCACTAGAAAGAAATTATGCTAAAATATGCTTCTAATAAGGCCCATGGAAATTCAACATCAAGCAAAACATCTCTTTCACTGACCCTTTCAGTTGGTTCCCCGTCACCTGGATTACTATAGTTTTAACTATGCTTTGTGGAACATAACTATTTTTCCAGCTAAACAAATATTTCCAATGGAGGTGACTACAACCATTTGAATACAGATTCAAAAAAGTACACATTTCTTTTAACTATTTGAAATCAGATCTCAGGAACAAACTACTTTAGTTAACTATTTTAATATACTGTATATCTGAGAAAGCAACTACTTTTGACAATATTTGAATTCAGATCTCATGAAGTGACTACTTTTCTGAAACTATTGGATTGGCTGCCTTCAACTAATTTCAGGGCTGTATCTCGAACTGCATTTTGAAGATAGAAGTATAATGAGTAGAGTACACACAATCTCCTATACTATTCCAATCTATTTGACAGTCACATTTGATCTACACAGTACAGTTATATCTGAACATTTTGAAAATGTCTATTATCCTGAATGTCCCAGGAGCACATAATCAAGTGTAACCAGTTAACTAATTATATTCGGTACAGATAAGTGTAAATAGGTTGTGACACTCAACTACTTTGATTCTTTCAACATGCCACTGAAAAGGTCAAAAGCTGCAATAAATGTTATCACACCTGAACATACTGCAGAGTAATTAACATTTACATAAGTATTCAGACCCTTTACTCAGTACTTTGTTGAAGCACCTTTGGCAGCGATTACAGCCTCGAGCCTTCTTGGGTATGACGCTACAAACTTGGCACACTCCTTACAAAATGGCACCGGAAGAAATGGCAGCAGTTTTACGGGCGCCCAACCAATTGTGCTATTATGTGTTTGTTTTACGCGTTATTTGTAACTTATTTTGAACATAATGTTTCTGCAACCGTATCTTATGGCAAAGAAAGAGCTTCTGTATATCTGGACAGCGATCACTCACCTCGGATTAGACAAATACTTTTTCTTCAACAAGCAAGACGCACAGGACATTCCCCAAACACCCGACAGGGCCAACATCCCTGTTATTTGCAAGAGGAAGCGACGCAGGTACAGAGGACAAAGACCCGGATGCCTGGTCAGGACCGGGAAAAGGCGAGTGGGAAAGCTGCCATTACCGCCAATACTACTCGCCAATGTGCAATCATTGGACAATAAACTAGTCGAGGTACGATCACGAATATCCTACCAACGGGTCCTCAAAAACAGTAATATCCTATTATTCACAGAATTGTGGCTGAATGACGACATGGATATTCAGCTAGTGGGATATACGCTGCACCGGCAAGATAGAACAGCACACTCCGGTAAGACGAGGGGGGGTGGGGGGGGGGGGGGGGGGGGGTGCGGTCTGTGCATATTTGTAAACAACAGCTGGTGCACGAAATCTAAGGAAGTCTCTAGATTTTGCTCACCTGAAGTAGAATATATTGTGATAAATTGCAGGTCACAATACTTGCCTAGAGAGTTTTCAGCTATACTTTCTTTCCACAGACAGATGCTGGCACTAAGACTTCGGCGATATCGTTTACAAAATAGCCTCCAATACCCTACTCAACAAACTGGATGCAGTCTATCACAGTGCCATCCGTTTTGTCACCAAAGCCCCATATACTACCCACCACTGCGACCTGTACGCTCTCGTTGGCTGGCCTTCGCTTCATAATCGTCGCCAAACCCACTGGCTCCAGGTCATCTACAAGACCCTGCTAGGTAAAGTCCCCCCTTATCTCCGCTCACTGGTCACCATAGCAGCACCCACCTGTATCACGCGCTCCAGCAGGTATATCTCTCTGGTCACCCCCAAAGCCAATTTCTCCATTGGCCGTCTCTCCTTCCAGTTCTCTGCTGCCAATGACTGGAACGAACTACAAAAATCTCTGAAACTGGAAACACTTATCTCCCTCACTAGCTTTAAGCACCAGCTGTCAGAGCAGCTCACAGATCACTGCACATAGCCCTATAATTCTATAATTTAGCCCAAACAACTACCTCTTCCCCTACTGTATTTATTTTTATTTTTTATTTTGCTCCTTTGCACCTCATTATTTATTTTCTACTTTGCACTTTCTTCTACTACAAATCTACCATTCCAGTGTTTTACTTGCTATATTGTATTTACTTTGCCACCATGGCCTTTTTTGCCTTTACCTCCCTTATCTCACCTCATTTGCTCACATTGTATATAGACTTCTTTTTCTACTGTATTATTGACTGTATGTTTGTTTTACTCCATGTGTAACTCTGTGTTGTTGTATGTTGTCGAACTGCTTTGCTTTATCTTGGCCAGGTTGCAATTGTAAATGAGAACTTGTTCTCAACTTGCCTACCTGGTTAACCTGTTGGGGCTAGGGGGCAGTATTTTCACGGCCGGATAAAAAACGTACCTGATTTAAACTGGTTACTACTCTTGCCCAGAAACGAGAATATGCATATAATTAGTAGATTTGGACAAAAAAACTCAAAAGTTTCTAAAACTGTTTGAATGGTGTCTGTGAGTATAACAGAACTCATATGGCAGGCCAAAACCTGAGAACATTCCATACAGGATGTGCCGGTCTGACAATTTCTTGTCCTTCTGTTGCATCTCTATCAAAAATACAGCATCTGTGCTGTTACGTGACACTTTCTAAGGCTTCCATTGGCTCTCTAAAGCCACCAGAAAGTAAAATGGGGTGTCTGCTGTCTCTGGGCAAAGTACAGCAGCAGAGTTTGTAAGTGTTCAGCCTGGGGACAGTGAGACTGAGATGCGTGTTCACGAGACTTCTCAATTTTTTTCTTTCAGCCTTTGAATGAATACAACGTTGCCCGGTTGGAATATTATCGCTATTTTACGAGAAAAATAGCATAAAAATGTATTTTAACCTCTTATAGCTCCTTAAGGATAGGGGGCGCTACAGCAAATTTTGAAAAAAATACGTGCCCATTTTAAACGGCCTCCTACTCAAACTCAGAAGCTAGGATATGCATATAACTGGTAGATTTGGATAGAACACACTCTAAAGTTTCTAAAACTGTTTGAATGGTGTCTGTGAGTATAACAGAACTCATATGGCAGTCAAAACCCCGAGACAGATCCTAACAGGAAGTGGAAATCTGATTTGTGGAATCACCTTCAACACTTTTCCTATAAAACACACCATGAGTTAGGATTCATTGAGCACTTCCTAAGGCTTCCACTAGATGTCAACAGTCTTTACAAAGTGGTTTGAGTCTTCTATGGTAGAAACTGACCGAAAGAGAGGCTTGGAAAGTTGGTCATAGAGGGAGGGCCATTACTACTATGACGTGGATGCCCATGGGTAGCCTCATCTTCCGAAACGTTTAGTAAGACAATGCAATCGTCCCCCTTGAATATTATTGAAGCTCTGGTTGAAAAAGGCCCTAAAGATTTATGTTATACAACGTTTGACATGTTTGAACAAACGTAAATATATATTTTTTGCACATTCGTGACGACAAGTCCCGCGGGCTTCAGTACATTTTGAGTAGCCTTTGGAATGCGCTAACAAGAAGGAGCTATTGGGACATAAATTATTAACTTTTTCGAACAAAACTACATTTGTTGTGGACCTGGGAATTCCTGGAAGTGCCTTCTGATAAAGATAATCAAAAGGTAAGGGAATATTTACAATAGTTTATTTGATTTTTTTTTTTTTGTATTTGTTTTTGTATTTTTTTTTTTATGAACGCAGTGCCCAAACAAGGGCACTGCGTTCATCCACCTCTGGCCTGCTGGCCCCCCTACCTCTGAGGAAGCACAGTTCCCGCTCAGCCCAGTCAAAACTGTTCGCTGCTCTGGCACCCCAATGGTGGAACAAGCTCCCTCACGACGCCAGGACAGCGGAGTCAATCACCACCTTCCGGAGACACCTGAAACCCCACCTCTTTAAGGAATACCTAGGATAGGATAAAGTAATCCTTCTAACCCCCCCCCCCCCCTTAAAAGATTTAGATGCACTATTGTAAAGTGGTTGTTCCACTGGATATCATAAGGTGAATGCACCAATTTGTAAGTCGCTCTGGATAAGAGCGTCTGCTAAATGACTTAAATGTAAATGTAAATGTATATTTTAGATGGTTCCAAGATGGCGCTAACTTGTATCGCCTAGCCTATTTTTCTTAGCATAGCATCTTGTTTATTGCAAAGTGTGATTTCCCAGTAAAGTTATTTTTAAATCTGGGAATGCGATTGCATTCACGAGATGTTAATCTATAATTCTTTGAATGACAATATTACATTTTAAAAATGTTTTCGAATAGTAATTTAGTAAATTGTAGTGCTGATTCACCGGATGCATTTGAGGGAAAATATTTTCTGAACATCACGCGCCGATGTAAAATGCTGTTTTTATATATAAATATGAACTTTATCGAACAAAAGAATGCATGTATTGTGTAACATGATGTCCTAGGAGTGTCATCTGATGAAGATTGTCAAAGGTTAGTGCTTCATTTAGCTGTGTTTTGGTTATTTGTGATGCATGTGGTTGGTCAGAAAATGGCGGTGTGGCTATTTTGACGATGTACTCTCCTAACATAATGTAATGTTTTGCTTTTGCTGTAAAGCCTTTTTGAAATCGTACAACGTGGTTTGATTCAGGAGAAGTGTATCTATAAAACGGTGTAAAATAGTCCTATGTTTGAGAAACAGAAATTATTAGATTTGGTTATGAATATGGCGTTCTGATTTTTGGCTGGATGTTGATCCCGGTTACGGGATCAGCGCTAAAAGAAGTTAAACAGCTTTTGACATGCTTCTAAGTACGGTAATGGAATATTTTGAAATTTGTTGTCACGAAATGCGCTCGCGCATTACCCTTCGGATAATGACCTGAACGCACGAACAAAACGGCGGTATTTGGATATAACTATGGATTATTTGTTACCAAAACAACATTTGTTGTTGAAGTAGAAATCCTGGGAGTGCATTCTGACGAAGAAGAGCAAAAGTAAGCCAATTTTTCTAATAGTAATTCTGAGTTTATGTTGTCCCAAACTTGGTGGGTGTCAAATAAGCTAGCCTGTGATGGCCGAGCTATGTACTCAGAATATTGCAAAATGTGCTTTCGCCGAAAAGCTATTTTAAAATTTGACATAGCGTTTGCATAAAAGAGTTCTGTATCTATAATTCTTAAAATAATTGTTATGTATTTTGTGAACGTTTATCATGAGTAATTTAGTAAATTCACCGGAAGTTTTCGGTGTGTATGCTAGTTCTCAACATCATATGCTAATGTAAAAAGCTGTTTTTTTATATAAATATGAACTTGATTGAACAAAACATGCATGTATTGTATAACATAATGTCCTAGGAGTGTCATCTGATGAAGATCATCAAAGGTTAGTGCTGCATTTAGCTGTGGTTTTGGTTTGAGTGACATATATGCTTGCTTTGAAAATGGCTGTGAGATTATTTTTGGCAGGGTACTCTCCTGACATAATCTAATGTTTTGCTTTCGCTGTAAAGCCTTTTTGAAATCGGACAATGTGGTTAGATGAACGAGAGTCTTGTCTTTAAAATGGTGTAAAATAGTCATATGTTTGAGAAATTGAAGTTTTTGGATTTTTGAGGTATTTGTATTTCGCGCCACGCGATTCCACTGGCTGTTGACTAGGGTGGGACGAGCCCATTGAAGTTAAATATAGGTGAAATAAATACAAATAAAAACATCACATCAGTCACTGGCTTTATCAATAAGTGTATCGAGGTACGTACATACCCCAACCAGAAGCCATGGATTACAGGCAACATTAGCACTGAGCTAAAGGGTAGAGCTGCCGCTTTCAAGGTGCGGGACTCTAACCCGGAAGCTTACAGGAAATCCTGGTATGCCCTGCGACGAACCTATCAAACAGGCAAAGCGTCAATACAGGGCTAAGATTGAATCATACTACACCGGCTCCGACGCTCGTCTTGTGGCAGGGCTTGCAAACTATTACAGACTACAAAGGGAAGCACAGCCACGAGCTGCCCAGTGACATGAGCCTACCGGACGGGCTACATCCCTTCAATGATCGCTTCGAGGCAAGCAACACTGAGGCATGCATGAGAGAATCAGCTGTTCCGGACGACTGTGATCACGCTCTCCGTAGCCGACGTGAGTAAGACCTTTAAACAGGTCAACATACGCAAGGCCGCGGGGACAGACGGATTACTAGGACGTGTGCTCTGGGCATGTGCTGACCAACTCACCAAGTGTCTTCACTGACATTTTCAACATGTCCCTGATTGAGTCTGTAATACCAACATGATTCAAGCAGACCACCATAGTCCCTGTGCCCAAAACAACAAAGGCAACCTGCATAAATGACTACAGACCCATAGCGCTCACATCTGTAGCCATGAAGTGCTTTGAAAGGTTGGTAATGGCTCACATCAACAGCATTATCCCAGAAACCCTAAACCCACTCCAATTTGCATACCGCCCAAACAGATCCACAGATGATGCAATCTCTATTGCACTTCACACTGTCCTTTCCCTCCTGGACAAAAGGAACACTTATGTAAGAATGTTATTCATTGACTACAGCTCAGCGTTCAACACCATAGTACCCTCAAAGCTTATCACTAAGCTAAGGATCCTGGGACTAAACACCTCCCTCTGCAACTGGATCCTGGACTTCCTGACGGGCCGCCCCCAGGTGGTAAGGGTAGGTAGCAACACATCTGCCACGCTGATCCTCAACACTGGAGCTCCCCAGGGGTGCATGCTCAGTTCCCTCCTGTACTCCCTGTTCATCCACGACTGCATGGTCAGGCACAACTCCAACACCATCATTAAGTTTGCAGACGACACAACAGTGGTAGGCCTGATCACCAACAATGACGAGACAGCCTATAGGGAGAAGGTCAGAGACCTGGCCGGGTGGTGCTAGAATAACAACCTATCCCTCAACGTAACCAAGACTAAGGAGATTATTGTGGACTACAGGAATCGGAGGACCGAGCATGCCCCCATTGTCATCGACAGGGCTGTAGTGGAGCAGGTTGAGAGCTTCAAGTTTCTTGGTGTCCACATCAACAAGAAACTAGAATGGTCCAAACACACCAAGACAGTTATGAAGAGGGCACGACAAAGCCTATTCCCCCTCAGGAAACTAAAAAGATTTGGCATGGGTTATGAGATCCTCAAAAGGTTCTACAGCTGCAACATCGAGAGCATCCTGACTGGTTGCATCACGGCCTGGTACAGCAATTGCTCGGCCTCTGACCGTAAGGCACAACAGAGAGTAATGTGTACGGCCCAGTACATCACTGGGGCTAAGTTACCTGCCGTCCAGGACCTCTACACCAGGCGGTGTCAGAGGAAGGCCCAACAAATTGTTAAAGACCCCAGCCACAGACTGTTCTCTCTGCTACCGCATGGCAAGCGGCACCGGAGTGCCAAGTCTAGTTCAAAAAGGCTTCTCAACAGTTTTTACCTCCAAGCCATAAGACTCCTGAACAGGTAATCAACTGGCTACCTGGACTATTTGCATTGTGTGCCCCCCCAACCCTGCTTTTACGCTGCTGCTACTCTCTGTTTATCATATATGCATAGTCACTTTAACTATACATTCATGTACATACTACCTCAATTGGGCCGACCAACCAGTGCTCCCGCACATTGGCTAACCGGGCTATCTGCATTGTGTCCCACCCGCCACCCGCCAACCCCACTTTTATGCTTCTGCCACTCTCTGTTCATCATATATGCATAGTCACTTTAACCATATCTACATGTACATACTACCTCAATCAGCCCGACTAACCGGTGTCTGTATGTAGCCTAGCTACATGTATAGCCTCGCTACTGTATATAGCCTGTCTTTTTACTGTTGTTTTATTTCTTTACCTACCTACTGTTCACCTAATACCTTTTTTGCACTATTGGTTAGAGCCTGTACGTAAGCATTTCACTGTAAGTTCTACACCTGTTTTATTCTGCCCATGTGTCAAATAAACTTTGATTTGATTTGTATTTGGGTAGTTTCTCACATTCTTCTTTGCAGATCTTCTCAAGCTCTATCAGGTTGGATGGGGAGCACTGCTGCATAGTTATTTTCAGGTCTCTCCAGAGATGTTAGATTGGGTTCAAGTCCGGGCTCTGGCTGGGCCACTCAAAGATATTCAGAGACTTGTCCCAAAGCCACTCCTGCGTTGTCTTGCCTGTGTGCGGAGGGTCGTTGTCCTATTGGAAGGTGAACCTTCGCCCCAGTCTGAGGTCCTGAGAGCTCTGGAGCAGGTTTTCTTCAAGGATCACTCTGAATATCTTTCCATTGATCCTGACTAGTCTCCCAGTCCCTGCCGCTGACAAACATCCCTACAGTATGATGCTGCCACCACCCCCTTCCCCGTAGTGATGGTGCCAGGTTTCCTCCAGACGTGAGGCTTGGCATTCAGGCAAAATAGTTCAATCTTGGTTTCATTAGACCAGAGAATCTTGTTTCTCATGGTCTCAGAGTCTTTAGGTGCATTTAGGCAAACTCCAATGAGGCTGTAATGTGCCTTTTACGGAGGAGCGGCTTCCGTCTGACCACTCTACCATAAAGGCCTGATTGGTGGAGTGCAACCGAGATGGTTGTCCTTCTGGACGGTTCTCCCATCTCCAAAGAGGAACTCTGGAGCTCTGTCAAAGTGAACATTGTGTTCTTGGTCACCTCCCTGACCAATGCCCTTCTCCCCTGATTGCTCAGTTTGGCTGGGCGGCCAGCTCTAGGAAGTGTCTTGGTGGTTCCACACTTCTTCCATTTAAGAAATATGGAGGCCACTGTGTTCTTGCGGACCTTCAATGCTGCATAAATGTTTTGGTACCCTTCCCCAAATCTGTGCCTCAACACAATCCTGTCTCGGAGCTCTATGGAAAATTCCAATGGCTTGGTTTTTGCTCTGACATGCACTGTCAACTGTGGAACCTTATATAGACAGGTGTGTGCCTTTCCAAATCATGTCCAAATAATTTAATTTACCACAGGTGGATTCCAATTAAGTTGTATAAACATCTCAAGGATGATCAATGTTAACCGGATGCACTTGAGCTCAATTTCGAGTCTCATATCAAAAGGTCTGAATACTTACAGTGGCAAGAAATAGTATGTGAACCCTTTGGAATTACCTGGATTTCTGCATAAATTGGTCCAAAAACGTTACCTGACCTTCATCTAATTCATAACAATAGACACCAATGGTGTGCTTAAACTAATAACACACACATTGTATTTTTCTTGTCTATATTGAATACATAATTTAAAAAATCACAGTGTAGGTTGGAAAAAGTATGTGAACCCCTAGGCTAAATGACTTCTCCAAAAGCTAATTGGAGTCAGGAGTCAGCTAAACTGGAGTCCGATCAATGAGATGAGATTGGGGATGTTGGTTAGAGTTGCCCTGCCCTATACAAAACACATAACATTTTTGTTTGCTATTCACAAGAAGCATTGCCTGATGTGAACCATACCCCGAACAAAAGAGATCTCAGAAGACCTACCATTAACCTGTTGGGTCTAGGGGGCAGCATTTGCACGTCTGGATAAAAAAAATGTACCCGATTTAATCTGGTTACTAATCCTACCCAGTAACTAGAATATGCATATACTTATTATATATGGATAGAAAACACTCTAAAGTTTCCAAAACTGTTTGAATGGTGTCTGTGAGTATAACAGAACTCATTTGGCAGGCAAAACCCTGAGACATTTTCTGACAGGAAGTGGATACCTGATGTGTTGTATTGACTTTAAACCTATCCCATTGAAAAACACAGGGGTTTAGGAATATTTTGGCACTTCCTATTGCTTCCACTAGATGTCACCAGCCTTTACAAAGTGTTTTGAGTCTTCTGGAGGGAGATCTGACCGAACAAGAGCCAAGGAACGATGATGGCCCATTAGACACCTTGCGCGCGAGTTCATGTTGGGTACCCTCGTTCCAATACGTTATAAAAGAGTATGCATTCGTCCACCTTGAATATTATTCATGTTCTGGTTAAAAAAGGCCCTAATGATTTATGCTATACAACGTTTGACATGTTTGAACGAACGGAAATATATTTTTTCCCCTCGTTCATGACGAGAAGTCCGGCTGGCTTACATCATGTGCTAACGAGACGGAGATTTTTGGACATAAATGATGAGCTTTTTTGAACAAAACTACATTCGTTATGGACCTGTGATACCTGGAAGTGACATCTGATGAAGAGAATCAAAGGTAATGGATTATTTACATAGTATTTTCGATTTTAGATCTCCCCAACATGACGTCTAGTCTGTATCGCAACGCGTATTTTTCTGGGCGCAGTGCTCAGATTATTGTAAAGTGTGATTTCCCAGTAAGGTTATTTTTAAATCTGGCAAGTTGATTGCGTTCAAGAGATGTAAATCTATAATTCTTTAAATGACAATATAATATTTTACCAATGTTTTCTAATTTTAATTATTTAATTTGTTACGCTGACTTGACTGCCGGTTATTGGAGGGAAACGATTTCCTCAACATCAATGCCATAGTAAAACGCTGTTTTTGGATATAAATATGAACTTGATAGAACTAAAAATGCATGCATTGTCTAACATAATGTCCTAGGAGTGTCATCTGATGGAGATTGTAAAAGGTTAGTGCATCATTTTAGCTGGTTTTATGGTTTTGGTGACCCTGTCTTTGACTTGACAAAACATTACACACAACTCTTGTAAATGTACTGTCCTAACATACTCTAAATTTATGCTTTCGCCGTAAAACCTTTTTGAAATCGTAAAACGTGGTTAGATTAAGGAGATGTTTATCTTTCAAATGGTGTAACATAGTTGTATTTTAGAAAAATTTGAATTTTGACATTTATTTGGATTCAAATTTGCCGCTCTTGAAATGCACCTGCTGTTGATGGAGTGCACCACGGGTGGCACGCTAGCGTCCCACCTAGCCCCAAGAGGTTAAGAATTGTTGATTTGCATAAAGCTGGAAAGGGTTACAAAAATATCTCTAAAAGCCATGATGTTCATTAATCCAAGGTAAGACAAATTGTCTATAAATGGAGAAAGCTCCTCACTGTTGCTACTCTCCCTAGAACTGGCTGTCCTGCAAAGATGACCACAAGAGCACAGCGCATAATGCTCAATGAAATTAAGAAAAATGCTAGAGTGTCAGCTAAAGACTTACAGAAATCTCTGGAACATGCAAACATCTCTGTTGACGAGTCTACAATACGTAAAACGCCAAACAAGAATGGTGTGCATGGTAGGACACCATGGAAGAAGCCACTGTTTTGCAACAAAAACATTGCTGCATTTCTGAAGTTCACAAAAGAGCACCTGGATGTTCCACAGCTCTACTGGCAAAATATTCTGTGGACAGATTAAACTAAAGTTGAGTTGTTTGGACGGAACACACAACACTATGTGTGGAGAAAAAAAAGGCACTGCACACCAACATCAAAACCTCATCACAACTGTAATGTATGGTGGAGGGAGCATCATGGTTTGGGTCTGCTTTGCTGCCTCAGGTCCTGGACAGCTTAAGAATTGTTGATTTGCATAAAGCTGGAAAGGGTTACAAAAATATCTCTAAAAGCCATGATGTTCATTAATCCAAGGTAAGACAAATTGTCTATAAATGGAGAAAGCTCCTCACTGTTGCTACTATCCCTAGAACTGGCTGTCCTGCAAAGATGACCACAAGAGCACAGCGCATAATGCTCAATGAAATTAAGAAAAATGCTAGAGTGTCAGCTAAAGACTTACAGAAATCTCTGGAACATGCAAACATCTCTGTTGACGAGTCTACAATACGTAAAACGCCAAACAAGAATGGTGTGCATGGTAGGACACCATGGAAGAAGCCACTGTTTTGCAACAAAAACATTGCTGCATTTCTGAAGTTCACAAAAGAGCACCTGGATGTTCCACAGCTCTACTGGCAAAATATTCTGTGGACAGATTAAACTAAAGTTGAGTTGTTTGGACGGAACACACAACACTATGTGTGGAGAAAAAAAAGGCACTGCACACCAACATCAAAACCTCATCACAACTGTAATGTATGGTGGAGGGAGCATCATGGTTTGGGTCTGCTTTGCTGCCTCAGGTCCTGGACAGCTTAACCTGTTGGGTCTAGGGGGCAGCATTTGCACGTCTGGATAAAAAAAATGTACCCGATTTAATCTGGTTACTAATCCTACCCAGTAACTAGAATATGCATATACTTATTATATATGGATAGAAAACACTCTAAAGTTTCCAAAACTGTTTGAATGGTGTCTGTGAGTATAACAGAACTCATTTGGCAGGCAAAACCCTGAGACATTTTCTGACAGGAAGTGGATACCTGATGTGTTGTATTGACTTTAAACCTAACCCATTGAAAAACACAGGGGTTTAGGAATATTTTGGCACTTCCTATTGCTTCCACTAGATGTCACCAGCCTTTACAAAGTGTTTTGAGTCTTCTGGAGGGAGATCTGACCGAACAAGAGCCATGGAACGGTGATGTCCCATTAGACACCTGGCGCGCTAGTTCATGTTGGGTACCCTCGTTCCAATACGTTATAAAAGAGTATGCATTCGTCCACCTTGAATATTATTCATGTTCTGGTTAAAAAAGGCCCTAATGATTTATGCTATACAACGTTTGACATGTTTGAACGAACGGAAATATATTTTTTCCCCTCGTTCATGACGAGAAGTCCGGCTGGCTTACATCATGTGCTAACGAGACGGAGATTTTTGGACATAAATGATGAGCTTTTTTGAACAAAACTACATTCGTTATGGACCTGTGATACCTGGAAGTGACATCTGATGAAGAGAATCAAAGGTAATGGATTATTTACATAGTATTTTCGATTTTAGATCTCCCCAACATGACGTCTAGTCTGTATCGCAACGCGTATTTTTCTGGGCGCAGTGCTCAGATTATTGCAAAGTGTGATTTCCCAGTAAGGTTATTTTTAAATCTGGCAAGTTGATTGCGTTCAAGAGATGTAAATCTATAATTCTTTAAATGACAATATAATATTTTACCAATGTTTTCTAATTTTAATTATTTAATTTCTGACGCTGACTTGACTGCCGGTTATTGGAGGGAAACGATTTCCTCAACATCAATGCCATAGTAAAACGCTGTTTTTGGATATAAATATGAACTTGATAGAACTAAAAATGCATGCATTGTCTAACATAATGTCCTAGGAGTGTCATCTGATGGAGATTGTAAAAGGTTAGTGCATCATTTTAGCTGGTTTTATGGTTTTGGTGACCCTGTCTTTGACTTGACCTGCTGTTGATGGAGTGCACCACGGGTGGCACGCTAGCGTCCCACCTAGCCCCAAGAGGTTAATATCATCGACGGAAAAATGAATTACCAAGTTTATCAATACTTTTTACAGGAGAATGTAAGGCTATCTATCCACCAATTGAAGATCAACAGAAGTTGGGTGATGCAACAGGACAATGAACCAAAACACAGAAGTAAATCAACAACAGAATGGCTTCAACAGAAGAAAATATGCCTTCTGGAATGGCCCAGTCAGAGTCCTGACCTCATTCTGATTGAGATGCCGTGACATGACCTGCCAGGGCTTGAAAACTATTACGGACTACAAAAAGGGAAACCCAGATGTGAGCAGTCCAGTCAAGCGAGCCTACCATATGAGCTAAATGCATTTTATGCTCACTTCGAGGCAAGCAACACTGAGGCATGCATGAGAGCACCAGCTGTTATGGACGACTGTTTGATAACGTTCTCGGTAGCCGATGTGAGCAAGACCTTTAAACATGTCAATATTCTCAAAGCTACGGGGCCAGACGTATTACCAGGATGTGTACTCACATTATGCGCGGACCAACTGGTAAGTGTCTTCACTGACATTTTCAACCTCTCCCTGACAGAGTCTGTAATACCTACATTTTTTCAAGCAGACCACCATAGTCCCAGCGACGGTAACCTGCATAAATGATTACCACCCGTAGCACTCACGTCGGTAGCCATGAAGTGCTTTGAAAGGCTTGTCATGGATCATATCAACAGCATCCTCCCGGATACCCTAGACCTAATATAATTTGCATACCGCAATCTCAATCTCACTCCACACTGCCCTTTCCCACCTGGACAAAAGGAACATCTTTTAACCTTTACTTAACAAGGCAAGTGAGTTAAGAACAAATTCATATTTACAATGACGGCCTACCGGGGAACAGTGGGTTAACCTGTTTGGGATAGGGGGCAGTATTTTCACGGCCGGATAAAAAACGTACCCAATTTAATCTGGTTACTACTCCTGCCCAGAAACGAGAATATGCATATAATTAGTAGATTTCGATAGAAAACACTCTGAAGTTTCTAAAACTGTTTGAATGGTGTCTGTGAGTATAACAGAACTCATATGGCAGGCAAAAACCTGAGAGTTTGTAAGTGGTCAGCCTGGGCACAGTGAGACTGGAGAACTGGCCATTTTTTTCTTTCTCTCTTTGAATGAATACAACGTTGCCCATTTGGAATATTATCGCTATTTTACGAGAAAAATAGCATAAAAATTTATTTTAAACAGCGTTTGACATGCTTCGAAGTACGGTAATGGAATATTTTGACATTTTTTGTCACGAAATGCGTTCGCGCGTTACACTTTTGATAGTGACTTGAACGCACGAACAAAACGCCGCTGTTTGGATATAACTATGGATTATTTGGGACCAAACCAACATTTGTTATTGAAGTAGAAGTCCTGGGAGTGCATTCTGACGAAGAACACCAAAGGTAATCAAACTTTTCTAATAGTAAATCGGAATTTGGTGAAGGCAAATCTTGCTAGGTGTCTAAATAGCTAGCCCTGTGATGCCGGGCTATCTACTTAGAATATTGCAAAATGTGCTTTCACCGAAAAGCTATTTTAAAATCGGACATATCGAGTGCATAGAGGAGTTCTGTATCTATAATTCTTAAAATAATTGTTATGCTTTTTGTGAACGTTTATCGTGAGTAATTTAGTACATTTTTAGTAAATTCACCGGAAGTTTGCGGGGGGTATGCTAGTTCTGAACGTCACATGCTAATGTAAAAAGCTGGTTTTTGATATAAATATGAACTTGATTGAACAAAACATGTATTGTATAACATAATGTCCTAGGGTTGTCATCTGATGAAGATCATCAAAGGTTAGTGCTGCATTTAGCTGTCTTCTGGGTTTTTGTGACATTATATGCTAGCTTGAAAAATGGGTGTCTGATTATTTCTGGCTGGGTACTCTGCTGACATAATCTAATGTTTTGCTTTCGTTATAAAGCCTTTTTGAAATCGGACAGTGTGGTTAGATTAACGAGAGTCTTGTCTTTAAAATGGTGTAAAATAGTCATATGTTTGAGAAATTGAAGTAATAGCATTTCTAAGGTATTTGAATAACGCGCCACGGGATTTCACTGGCTGTTACGCAGTTGGGACGAAATCGTCCCACTGGCCCTAGAGAAGTTAAATGACATTTTATTGAACAATGGTTTTGATTACATGGAAATGCGCATGTACGTAGGTGTGCCCTTTAGTGCAAAAAACCCCCCATCCAGTTTGGACTTTTACTTTTCGAGTTATTAACGGTTACAGACGAAAAGGGGGTTGAACGAAAAGCGTCCGTGTGCTCCGCCATTGCCGTCGCCTGGGCGCAGAGCGGTTGGCTACCCCCTGTATATAGCCTCATTATTGTTATTTTACTGTGTTAATTTTCATACATTGTTTACTTTAGTTTATTTGCTAAAAACCCCTGTATATAGCTTCATTATTGTTATTTTATTGTATTACTTTTCATACATTTTTTACTTTAGTTTCTTTGGTAAGTATTTTCTTGAACTGCACTGTTGGGTTAGGGCTTGAAAGTAAGCATTTCATGGTAAGGTCTACACTTGTATTCGGCGCATGTGACAAGTTTGATTTAATTTGATTCACCTCTGAAGGTAAATAATGTACTTACATTCAGTAATCTTGCTCTGATTTGTTATCATGAGGGTCCCAGAGATAAAATGTAGCATAGTTTTGTTTGATAAATACATTTTTGAACCCCTGCTGTTTCTTTTTCAAGAATATGCATATCCTTGCTTCAGGTCCTGAGCTACATGTCATTTTGGATGAAAATTGAAAAAAAGGATCCGATACTTTAGAATAAGGCTGTAACGTAACAAAATGTGGAAAAAGTTAAGGTGTCTGAATACTTTGCGAATGCACTGTAATTCATGTATTTTCAGGCTTGTGAAGCAACTACTTTCTATCCCTCTCGATCGTATGTTCTGCGTGTGCTCCGCATAGACCAGATAACTAAGTGGGATCGCAATGGATTATGGACATTGTAGTTTAGTATGGCGTTTTCTGCACTATGCTATGTAGAATATTGGCCTGTTGGAAACTACAGCTCCTACTTTGCACAGTTCAGTCTTGATCTGATTTATCTCTACAGAAACTGCACATCGAAATGGAATTCCGATAACCGATGTCGGTTAATTAGTTATTTAAAATGGACACATTTTGGTTCTTGAGGCTACAATCCCGCTAATGGGATTGGATGGACAACAACCAGTGAGTAGCACGGCGTGATATTCAAAACAAAATCATCTCAAAATTAAAATTCAAGTATTATACAGCATTTGAAAGATACTCAGCTCGTTAATCCAATCACATTGTCTTATTTCAAAAAGGCTTTACGGTGAAAGAAAAACATTAGATTATTTTAGCATAGCACCTCAGCAAAGAAAAAAAAAGCCATTTTCCAAGCACGATAGCCATCACAAAAGCAGATATACAGCTAAAATTAAGCATTAACCTTTGACAATCTTCATCAGATGACACTCCTAGGACATCATGTTAGACAATACATGCATTTTTTGTTCGATCAAGTTCATATTTATATCCAAAAATCCAATTTTTACATTGGCGCGTGGCGTCCAGAAAATGTTTTCTCCCCATAACCCCCGGTGAATAGGCACAATTAATTTACGGAAGAACTCATAAACGTTGAACATTTTTATAACAATTATTTAAAGAATTAGAGATTATCTACTCCTTTATGCAACCACTTTGTCAGATTTCAAAATAACGTTACGGAAATAGCACATTGTTCAATATTCTGAGTACAGAACTTAGCCTTTAATACTAAGCTATACAGTTAGCCTACAACCACGGCGTCGACAAATCTCTAACAATATGTTCGAAATATTTACTTACCTTTGCTGATCTTCGGCGGAATGCACTCGGATGGGCACCCACTACCACAAGAAATGTTCATTTGTTCTGCAAAGTCCATCATTTATGTCCAAATACGTCTGTTTTGTTGACCCATCCAGAACACTTTACAATGCCATGTGGCGTGGACGCAAATCCATAGACGAAATGTTCAAAGTTCCATTATCGTTTGTAGAAACACGTCAAACGATGTTTACAATCAATCCTTTAGGGTATTTTTTAACGTAAAATTGCGATAATTTTACAACTGGGCAATAGCTATTCATCCCAGAGGAAAAATAAAAAGACGATGACGTCACGTGTACGCGCATCATAAGACACCTCTCCTCAGACTGGCCTGTGATTGACTGAGCCAAAATGATCTGCCCGGTAACAGATGACGGTTGAAACCTGTTCATAAAGATTGTTGACAGCCAATGGAAGAGTTAGGAGGTGTAACGTAAATCCTATGTCACTGTAGTTTTCCAAGGGATTCTAAACAAAAACGACATTTCTAAATTCTCCCACTTCCTGATTCAATTTTCCTCTGTTTTTTTGCCTGCCATATGAGTTCTGTTATACTGACAGACACCATTCAAACAGTTTTTAGAAACTTCAGAGTGTTTTCTATTCAAATCTACTAATAATATGCATATTCAATTTTCTGGGCCAGAGTAGTAACCTGTTTAAATTGGGTACGTTTTTCATCCGGCCATGAAAATACTGCCCCCTAGCCCCTAGAGGTTAACCGTACAGCCCTACTGCACACTCAAGTGACCGTCGACTATACAACTGTATCATCACCAGACACTGTGGTTGAAGAAAAATGTGAGATGTAATGGCTGGAAGAGAGGAGGACAATGTAAAACTGGTCTCTGAGGTGGACGATTATAACACACACAGACATGTGTGCACACGCACACACACAGACTGTGCATTTCCATAGGAACGTCACCAGGTAGAAACAGTGGGGGTCTAAGTGTACTTAGGGGACAGGGACGTGGTAATGACAGTATTAATACCTTTGCTCCTCTGTTCTATTGGTAGAATAGGAAACCATTTCTAACCACGATTCACAAACTGAGTTATCGAGGCTTCTGATGCATTACAATGAAGGACACATTTAACAAACTCAATATGATTGGCTAGTGTTGTCTGCTGTAAAGTGGCTCCCTGTAAAAGGCTGAAGGGCTAGCTGAAGGCTGTTCATAAAATAAAGCGCCTAGACAGACACAGACAGAGATGTTTGTGTGAGATAGGATTTGGGAGTGTGAGAGAGAAACAGAAGGAGAGTTAGGAGAGAAAATATGGTGTTGGGTGGTGGGGGGAGAGATGTAATGAGAGAAAGAGAGATTGGGAGGAGGAAATATGAGCATGGGCAAATGAGGAGGAAGGGAGTAGAGATTGAGAAAAGGGGGAGAGAAAGGGAAGAGAGAGAGAGCAGGGTGAAAGAAAGTCAATGCAGTCTGTGTATAATGAATAATGAATATATGTACCATGTTGTGACCAAAAGTTTCTGTCTGTGCTCCTTTGCAACAGGCTGCAGCCACTGTAATTTGAGCGCAATAGGCCATCAAACAAGGCCACTCAATCACCCTAGCCCACAGCAGTATCAGACGTAGGCTAAAGCCTCCCTCCCATTATTCTGAGGCACAGATAGCAGCTCTACACCACCATGGTCCTCGAGACAAGGAATTAGGTTATTTATATAGGTGCTTTGGTTGATATCAAACTAGTTGGAGTAGGGCCTAGATAAGAGCAGCATTCAAATGTTTTAGGAGGTAGGACATATATCCCCTTGAGAAAGACAATGGCTTGTCGCCAACACTTTTGCATTTTATAATATGCTATTGGATATATCTTCAGTGTTATTTTAAGAGAAGCTGTCAATTTATGGAATGACATCAAAGGTGAAAATTGGCTGTGAAGGTTTGAAGATACAAAAGGTACATTCTTTTTTATCTATAAATGTATCACCTAACTTCATTATCACTATCACACTTCCATGAAAAGATGTGCTGTATATATTTGTCATGTCAATCTGACTGTCTCCCTGTCAGTTTATCTATCTGTGTTTCTATCTCGCCATGTACACCTTCATTTTCTTGTTATCTGTCTCTCTGTGTTGAATGTAGCTACATTTGTCCAACGACAACAAAAAGGCTGACAGGTTTCATTTGGAAATAACAAAACTGCCAGGATTCCTTTAGTTTTATCTTCGAGTTGCTTTATTATTTGAAATGCAAGGCTATCCCCTAAAGGTGTCATCCTTGTATGTAAACCAAATAGCTGACAACTGCCTCATTCATTTGATGCTAAGTTTTATTTCAGTTGTTGAGAACTACAAGCACCTCACATCTCTGGCAAGAAAAATGTAAATGCTTGCCAAAAAAAGTGTAGCAATCGCCCAAGGCCGTCTTTTGTTTGATATACACAGGATACAATGCAATACATAAAGCACCACCACTCTTTCTTATCTTATTTGAGCAGTCGCTCTAAGGATTTCTTCAAACTGTGGGGCGATGAATCAATGGTGAAACAAGACGGCAATTAGACATGTATTGTTGCAAAGGAGACTAATGAAAGTGCCCAGCCTCGTCAATGACCTGGAGATTCACAACGATAGGGACGATAGCAATTCCCTATACAGGCACCAGCCCATGTGGGAATCTCTTTCTTACGCTGGTGATGCTTCACCGAGCTGGCCAATGCGAGATAAGGTGGCTTCGGCAAAGGAGATGAGATGGGTTTCTTTGTCTGTATACTTCTATTGTCGAAACGTCTCCCCCTATTTTAGTCTCGTTTGGGTTTGCTTTTACCGACTGGACATTCTAATTCGATCCTAAAGAGGGATACTATTGTGTGTGAGAGCTTGTAGGCATATTCTCTGCTGAAAATCACATTTAGGTGTAAATATTGTCTACAACTGTTCTTCAGAATAAATTAACATGTTTACCATTGTTATTTTCTATTTTAGAAGACAAACATTGGCACCTTGAATGATCAAAGCACAGAGTTTGTTTGAAGAATGATACATTCAGCATATTTTAAGCTAACAAGAACGGAATATTTTCCTACATCTGTTGTGTAGTGTTGTCTTTCCACCTTTAATTGATCAAATATGAATTGTCAGCTTTTTAAAAAATATTTATATTATTGTGTTTACAACCCATTTTACAGGTTCTGAATGGTGTTTGTGTCACAAATGAGAGCATCATTATATCTGATTGACATGTTAAATCACCTCATTTACCCTTAATTGGAGCCTCGACTCTGCGAGGAACCCAGAAAACAACTGAAAGAGAGGGGATAATTTTCTGTAAATAAACTGCCAGCTAGATGAACGCTCAGTAGCACCTTCTAGCTACAGATTACCGGTCCTTGGAAAAGTAGAACAGCATGCAGGTAAAGGATCTTCATTTGATCCCTCTTTTCTTGCTGAAAATGTCCTGCACCGCAGGATGAGTTTTGTTAGATGGCAGATGGGTAACAATAACAAATCAGACATTGAATATCTCTGTAAGCATGATCAAGTTAACAATTATGCTGTGGAAGATGTTTTAAACCACGCAGACACATTAAAGATACAAAAAACTGAATTGCAGGACAGGAAGGACACTGCTTAGGAGGCCATTGGTGATTTTAAAACAGATATGGAGTTCAATGGATATGATGGGAGAAAACTGAGGATGAATCAACATTGTAGTGACTCCACAATAATGGCCTAAATGAAAGATTGAAAAAAGAAATATACAAATATACAGAATAAAAATATGCAACAAGACAATAAAGAAATAAAAAAAGAAGGCAAAGGAATACACTTTTTGGCCTAAATACAAAGTATTATGTTTGGTGCAAATCCAACGCAACACATCATGGAGTAACTGACTCTGACTTATTTTTTATTATGGGGGAAGCTGCATCATGCTATGGGTATGCTTGACATCGGCAAAGACTGGAGAATTTTTAAGGATAAAGAGAAACGCAGCACAGGCAAATCTTAGATGAAAGCTTGCTTCAGTCAGCTTTACACCAGACACTGGGAGGCGAATTCACCTTTCAGCAGGACAATAACTTCATTAGCATACTGGTTATTGTTCGGAATTTCGGATGACTGACATGCCAGAAGTAAACTGGCTGTTACTCAGGCCCAGAAGCTAGGATATGCATATATATACTTGGTAGCATTGGCTAGAAAAGTCTAACGTTTCTAATACTGTTAAAATAATGTCTGTGAGTATAACAGAACTGATATGGCAGGCAAAAACCCGAGGAAAATCCATCCTTTTTTCATTTTAATTTAGGTCACAGGCCATTTCATTGCTAGCCTATGGGAAATACAAATAGATAGGACCCAGATTGCAGTTCTAATGGCTTCCACTATATGTCGACAGTCTTTAGAAAGGGTTTCAGGATTGTTTTTTGAAAAATGAGCAAGTAGTCTTTTTGGCACGTGAATGAGGTGCGCGCTCTTTGTTATTTATCTTCCCTATTGAACATACTATTCTCTGTCTTAAATATTATCATTTATTTAGATATTAGAGTACCTGAGGATTAATTAGAAACATCGTTTGACTTGTTTGGACGAACTTTACCGGTAACTTTTTGGATTCGTTTGTATGTTGAACGAGTGTATTACTGAGATCATTGGCGCCAACTAAACAGACTTTTTTGGATATAAAGAAGGACTTTATCGAACAAAACAACCAATCATTCTGTAGCTGGGACCCTTGGGATTGCAAACAGAGGAAGATCTTCAAAGGTAAGTGATTTATTTAATCGCTATTTGTGATTTTGTGACGCCTGTGCTGGTTGAAAAAATATTTTTGTGTGGGACGCTGTCCTCAGATAATCGCATGGTATGCTTTCGCTGTAAAGCCTTTTTGAAATCTGACAACGTGGTTAGATTAACAAGAAGTTAAGCTTTTAAATGATGTATTACACTTGTATTTTCATGAATGTTTAATATTACGATTTTTGTAATTTGATTTTCACGCTCTGGAATTCACCAGATGTTGTCGTAGGTGTCCCGCTAGTGGTTTATGCGCCCAAACAGGATAACATACAACACAAGACCAAACCTACACTGGGGTTGCTACCAAGAAGACAGTGAATGCTCCTGTCAAAGTTGCAGCTTTGGCGTAAATCTGCTTGTGAAATATACGGCAACTCCTTGACAGAGCTTGAAGAATTTTAGAAAATAATAAATGGGCAAATATTGCTCAATCCAGTTATGCAAAAATCTTAGATTTACCCAAACTCACAGCTGTAATCACTGCTAAAGCTGTTTCTAACATTTATTGACTCAGGGGGGTGGCTGAAATACTCAAATGCACAAATTTAAAGGGGTGTCCACAAAGTTTTCTAAATTGAGTGTATTTTTATTTGGATTGTCCACTTTCTCCCAAAATATTAATCTCTATACACAGAATAAATCCCCTTCTCACCTCACTCATGCTCTCCTGTATTAGTTTGGTCCACCAATGGCGGAATAACAACTATCCAGTCATAAACCCCTAAATCACTGTCCTGATTCATATTCATCCACACTTTGTCGTTCCCTCTCTACTCACCCCTACCTCACCTCGCTCCTAAAAATAATCCAGAGTGTTAATGACAGTTTGCTTCTGCCCTGCACTCCTGGAAAACATGGCAGGGTAGGTTTTTAATCACTCAGTGCCATTGGAAAGGCACCTGTTTTGAGCAGCGAGGCCAGGGCCGTAGCTACATATGAGGACACCGAGGTCCGAACCTCTGTAATAAAATGTTTAAATAAAAAACATTGGAAGTCAGTCAGGGTATCAATTTACTGTTGAGAATAAAAATAGTAAAATACACAAGGTGCAATTTCGAAACTTGGTTGCTGCAGTTTTCCTCTTGTTATATGTTGCTCACTGACAGTCACTCAATTAGCCCATGTCAGTGAAATTGTTTTAGTTTGGTAAATTAGTCTAATTAATCTAGACTAAATTTGTAGTAATCATGGCCGAATTACTGACTGGGCACGAAGGGCACGTGCCTGATCTCCGTGGTGCCCATTGGTTTTTATAGTCACTCTTACTCAGATATCATATTAACCTGGCATAATTCATGGCACTATGTGTAGAAATTAACTTAAAAACTAAATAAAAATTATTTTGTGAAGCAAACGTATTTGTGACAATTTTTTGTGTATGAAATAACTTTTCTGCTAACATATTCCTCCCTCAGTATATATTACATTTTAGTTTTTAATCCCAGTGCTGAGTTAATGTATAGCTAAATTAAATAAAGGTTAAATAAAAATACATTTAAAAAGGCTATGTGTTTGTAGATCAACTGAGGTGAATGAAGCTACAGAAACCAATGTTATAATGGCTGGGGTCATTTTTGCTTGTGTTTGCTGTTCTCCCATCCAACGCATTTTTTCAAGCTCATTTACTGCACGAGTCTGGACCTCACTAACACTCAGACCCTGGCTACAGCCCTGGGTGAGGGTGGTGAATGGTGGGGTGCACCACTCAGGAGTGATTAAGATAGAGTCTGAGTCATGGCAGCTGCCTGAGGAAAAACAAGAGAGAGAGAGAGACCAGGCACTACAGTTGCAGCAGGATGTGCCATGGAATCGTAAATCACAGTTGTAGCCCATTTACATTTTAGGGAAACCCTCTCGCCGCGGGCCATAGAGGTTGTTTTAGTTAACCATCCTGGGATATATAAATTACTGTTAAACCTTGGCAGCTCCTCCACTGAGTGGGAAAAGAACTCAGGACTAAATATGAAAATATCACACTTAGGACCTTTTGTGCTTTTAACCTGTTAGGGCTAGGGGGCAGTATTGACACGGCTGGATAAAAAACGTACCCGATTTAATCTGGTTACTACTCCTGCCCAGTAACTAGAATATGCATATAATTATTGGCTTTGGATAGAAAACACTCCAAAGTTTCTAAAACTGTTTGAATGGTGTCTGTGAGTATAACAGAACTCAAATGGCAGGTCAAAACCTGAGAGATTCCTTTACAGGAAGTGGCCTGTCTGACCATTTCTTGAACTTCTTTGCCATCTCTATCTTTTACAAAGGATCTCTGCTCTAACGTGACACTTCCTACGTCTTCCATGGGCGCTCAAAGCCCGGGAAAAACCTGAATGTCATCATCCCAGCCCCAGGCTGAAACACATTATCGCCTTTCTCAAGTGGCCGATCAAGGGACTGTGGGCTTAGGCGTGTGCCCTGGCCGCCCCCATCTTTGTGATTTTTCCTCTGTTTGCCGAAAAGGAGATTCCCGGTCGGAATATTATCGCTTTTTTACGAGATAAATTGCATAAAAATGGATTTTAAACAGCGGTTGACATGCTTCGAAGTACGGTAATGTAATATTTAGAATTTTTTTGTCACGAATTGCGCCATGCGCACGACCCTGATTTACCATTTCGGATAGTGTCTGGGACGCACGAACAAAACGCCGCTATTCGGATATAACGATGGATTATTTTGGACCAAACCAACATTTGTTATTGAAGTAGCAGTCCTGGGAGTGCATTCTGACGAAGACAACAAAAGGTAATCAAACTTTTATAATAGTAAATATGATTTTGGTGAAGGCTAAACTTGCCGGGTGTCTAAATAGCTAGCCCGTGATGGGTGGGCTATGTACTTAGAATATTGCAAAATGTGTTTTCACCAAAAAGCTATTTTAAAATCGGACATATCGAGTGCATAGAGGAGTTCTGTATCTATAATTCTTAAAATAATTGTTATGCTTTTTGTGAACGTTTATCGTGAGTAATTTAGTAAATTGTTAGCAAATTCCCCGGAAGTTTGCGGGGGGTATGCTAGTTCTGAACGTCACATGCTAATGTAAAAAGCTGTTTTTTGATATAAATATGAACTTGATTGAACAAAACATGCATGTGTTGTATAACATAATGTCCTAGGTGTGTCATCTGTTGAAGATCATCAAAGGTTAGTGCTGCATTTAGCTGTCTTCTGGGTTTTTGTGACATTATATGCTAGCTTGAAAAATGGGTGTCTGATTATTTCTGGCTTGGTACTCTGCTGGCATAATCTAATGTTTTGCTTTCACTGTAAAGCCTTTTTGAAATCGGACAGTGTGGTTAGATAAAGGAGATAATTTTAAGAATTATAGATACAGAACTCCTCTATGCACTCGATATGTCCGATTTTAAAATAGCTTTTCGGTGAAAGCACATTTTGCAATATTCTCAGTAGATAGCCCAGGCATCACAGGGCTAGCTATTTAGACACCCAGCAAGTTTAGCACTCACCAAAGTCAGCTTTAATATAAGAAAAATGTTATTACCTTTGCTGTCTTCGTCAGAATGCACTCCCAGGACTGCTACTTCAATAACAAATGTTGGTTTGGTCCAAAATAATCCATCGTTATATCCGAATAGCGGCGTTTTGTTCGTGCGTTCAAGACACTATCCAAAATGGTAAAGAAGGGTCGTGCGCATGGCGCAAATCGTGACAAAAATTTCTAAATATTCCATTACCATACTTCAAAGCATGTCAACCGCTGTTTAAAATCAATTTTTATGCCATTTTTCTCGTAGAAAAGCGATAATATTCCGACCGGGAATCTCCTTTTCGGCAAACAGAGGAAAAAATCACAAAGACGGGGGCGGTCAGGTCACGCGCCTAAGCCCAGAGTCCCTTGATCGGCCACTTGAGAAAGGCGATAATGTGTTTCAGCCTGGTGCTGGGATGACGACATTCAGGTTTTTCCCGGGCTCTGAGCGCCTATGGACGACGTAGGAAGTGTCACGTTAGAGCAGAGATCCTTAGTAAAAGATAGAGATGGCAAAGAAGTTCCAGAAATGGTCAGACAGGCCACTTCCTGTAAAGGAATCTCTCAGGTTTTGACCTGCCATTTGAGTTCTGTTATACTCACAGACACCATTCAAACAGTTTTAGAAACTTTAGGGTGTTTTCTATCCATATATACATATTAGTAACCAGATTAAATCGGGTACGTTTTTTATCCAGCCGTGAAAATACTGCCCCCTAGCCATAAGAGGTTAAGGCACTTCCGGTTGACCCAGGAAGCTTAAGGTAAACACATATCCTCACTGGGGTAGGCTTTCACATAATCCTGAGTTTTAAGTCTTTACGTAAAGAACTGACTTATTCACACTGGGTTGAATGCAGCATTTCTCACAAACTGCAGGTTTGGTATATCAAAACACCTTTAGGGTGAATAAAATAGTTGTATGTTTGAAAAATGTTTGAAAAATTTGAATTTTGACATTTATTTGGATTCAAATTTGCCGCTCTTGAAATGCACCTGCTGTTGATGGAGTGCACCACGGGTGGCACGCTAGCGTCCCACCTAGCCCATAGAGGTTAACATCTCGTGAACGCAACCGCATTGCCAGATTTAAAAATAACCTTACTGGGAAATCACACTTTGCAATAAACGAGGTCCTGTGCTCAGAAAAATAGGCTTGGCGATACAGACTAGGCGCCATGTTGGAGAGATCTAAAATCAAAAATACTATGTAAGGGAAAACCCCCCTAATTTGGACAAAATAACATGGGAACATATTGGCATAGCACGAATCATACACACGATTGTAAATACCACGAAAGCGGTCCATCTCCGTGCCAATCATATGGCAATTTTCCCATGGCAATTGCCAATTGTAACACCCCAAATTTCCTTTAGATGGCGAGCGCGCTCCACCGTGGATTGTCATACAGCAAATGATACCCAAGTCTACACCCAAGGGTCAGATTTTGATAAAATGCTTTTTTTTTTGAAAACTTATCACCCCTTAAAAAAAGTGGTTTCTGGACCGTTTTTCGATTTTTTTTTCGATTTTTATGTCAATTACACATGTATAAGAGCTGTATGAACATGCTTATGACGTTTTTTATTGACGTCGTTTTTTTGGGTTGCTTTTGCTTGTGCACAAGGCATATGTTTTGTGCATTTTGAATATGATTTCATAGGAAAAAAGTGACTTTTTTTCATATTTTGCAAAATGAAATGTCCAATGCTTTATTTTGTCAATTATGAAAGTATTGAATGTGCCAAATCACAGCAAATATCCAATAGATGGCTAGAGCTCTCCGCAGTGAATTTTCATATTGCAAATGTAACATAATTCAAGACCCAAGAGTCAAATTTAGAAAAAATGACATATTTTTTGAGAACTTTTCAACCCCTTAAAAAGTGGTTTCTGGACCGTTTTTCGATTTTTTTTTTCGATTTTTATGTCAATTACACATGTATAAGAGCTGTATGGACATACTTTTGACATATTTTATTGACATAATTTTTGGGGTTGTTTTTGCTTGTGCATAAGGCATATGTTTTGTGCATTTGGAATATGATTTCATAGGATGTCAAAAGTGACATATTTGCTTGTGCATAAGGCATATGTTTTGTGCATATGGAATATGATTTCATAGGAAGTCAAAAGTGACATATTTGCTTGTGCATAAGGCATATGTTTTGTGCATTTGGAATACGATTTCATAGGAAGTGAAAAGTGACATATTTTTTTCTTTTTTTTGCCAAATGCCATTAGAAATGTGCAAATGAAATGTCCAATTATTTTTTTGTCAATTATACATGTATGAAAGTATTAAATGTGCCAAATCAGGATGTTTGTCCGTTTGCCATGTACGATCATAGGAAGTCGGTTTCCAAACCCAAAAGTCAGTGAACCATGGTCCAATTGGCATTTATACTGCCCAAATGATATATAGCCCTATGTTAAGCCATGAATCAACGCAGATGGTCTACTTGTCATGTATGATGAGGGAGAAGTGAGACTCTGTTGCTTTTAACATTTTTTACGAATTTGACATGCTCAGAATGCATAATTGTCTGGCCCGATGATCTCGGGATGGCCGTGCAGTGACTGTGGTTCCTCTCCATTGCTCGTTGTGTTGATTTTATCATGTCAACTTTGGTGATATTTTTTGCTGTTGAATCATATTGCAAATGCGCGTTACGTATGCAATATTGCGTGTTACATTTGCAATATGATTCAATGGGCATTTAGCATCACGAATTTAGGCATGCTCAACAATACTGCAGAAATGCATAATTGACTGTCCCGATGAACTGGGGATGGCCGTGCAGTGACTGTGGTTCCTCTCCATCGCTCATTGTGTTGATTTCATCATGTCAACTTTGGTGATATTTTTTGCTGTTGAATCATACTGCAAATGCGCGTTACGTTTGCAATATTGCGTGTTACGTTTGCAATATGATTCAATGGGCATTTAGCATCACGAATTTAGGCATGCTCAAAAATACTGCAGAAATGCATAATTGACTGTCCCGATGAACTGGGGATGGCCGTGCAGTGACTGTGGTTCCTCTCCATCGCTCATTGTGTTGATTTCATCATGTCAACTTTGGTGATATTTTTTGCTGTTGAATCATATTGCAAATGCGCGTTACGTTTGCAATATTGCGCGTTACGTTTGCAATATGATTCATCATGTCAACTTTTGTGATATTTTTTGCTGTTGAATCATATTGCAAATGCACGTTACGTTTGCAATATTGCGCGTTACGTTTGCAATATGATTCAATGGGCATTTAGCATCACGAATTTAGGCATGCTCAAAAATACTGCAGAAATGCATAATTGACTGTCCCGATGAACTGGGGATGGCCGTGCAGTGACTGTGGTTCCTCTCCATGGCTTGATGGTGACATGAGAGAAGTGGGACTGTCGTTTTTTAGCGATTCTTTGAAAAATGTCCAAAATGACTAGGGGCGCCCCATACTGGATGGGCACTGATGGAAGGTGCTCCCTACCCAACCATGGACCCCTTGCATCCCCCTAAAGGCATTTAAAACCCTTCTAAAAAATTCATCCTGGTAACCCATTTTGGGTCACCATGTGCACGGATGCGCATTTGCAATATGTTTCAATGGGCCTTTACATCACAAATTTGGCATGCTCAAAAACATTGCAGAAATGCAAAATTGACTGTCCCGATGAACTGGGGATGGCCGTGCAGTGACTGTGGTTCCTCTCCATGGCTTGATGATGACATGAGAGAAGTCGGACTGTCGTTTTTTAGCGATTTTTGAAAAATGTCCAAAATGACTAGGGGCGCCCCATACTGGATGGGCACTGATGGAAGGTGCTCCCTACCCAACCATGGACCCCTTGCACCCCCCTAAAGGCATTTAAAACCCTTCTAAAAAATTTATCCTGGTAACCCATTTCGGGTCACCATGTGCACGGATGCGCATTTGCAATATGTTTCAATGGGCCTTAACCCTTTCACACGTACCATCACACGGGGTGTGATCGTTCTACAGTGGTCCCTGAAGCGTACGATCACACCCCGTGTGATTAGAACACTCATTTAGAACGCTCGTTTAGAACGGCCAGTTTCGAATGACGCAACAATCAGCATTTGAGCTGGCCACACTTTTTTCAGAAACTATTTACACAAACACTGTCCTTACATGGTTATGTCCAGAATGTGAGCAGTTTATTTTTGGATCCATGTTCAGATATTCACAGAAGTGTGTGTATATATAGCATAACACAATCATCCTAACCGGAAAAATGTAGGCTACATTTGTCCTAGCGCTAACTGAAGAAAGATTGACCCAACACAAGCAGTCATATTTTCTAACTCTCGGCTGACATAAACTACAATGTGAATTAGCTAATAGCAATTACTATGTATAATTAATCACATCACGGGTGAGCTCACCATTGATCGAAATAATTAGGTAAAACGCTTTCTAGAAATCGACAGTAATCCGACGATTAGTTTCAGCGCGCAGCCATGCATTTTTTTCCTCACAGAAACCGAAGATAATAACAGACAAGATGAGTTCGGTCTGTTTATAGTATGCATGTTGAAGGGGTGTGGCTACCGTCGTTCACATCCCACCATTCATTTCCAGAAGTCCTCAAAAAATGAGTGAACTCTTACCTCATTTTGTTATAACATCTTTGGTCAGACGATTACGTGAAACCCAGAATGCATTGTATGTCAACAAACATCGCTACACAGCTGGAATTAGCTTAGCTCATCATAATCAGTTTAACCTGTTGGGGCTAGGGGGTAGTATTGAGAAATTTTGAAAAAAATATGTGCCCATTTTTAACTGCCTCCTACACCAACTCAGAAGCTAGGATATGCATATTATAAACACATTCGGATAGAAAACACTCTGAATTTTCTAAAACAGTTTGAATGGTGTCTGTAAGTATAACAAAACTCATATTGCAGGCAAAAACCTGTGAAAAATAGATCCAAAAAAATGTGAATTCTGTGACTGTACTATTTAGTGTCATTGTTTTATAGATACCATAGTGAGAAAGGATTCATTTCGCAACTCCTACGGCTTCCACTAGATGTCAACGATCTTTATAAAGTTGTTTGAAGCGTCTATGATAAACAGAGAGCAAATTAGAATGCAAGGAAGTTGACATGTCGTCACTTCATTTTTTTGCGCCTGCGCATAAATCTGAGAAGCGTGAGTTTGTCATAATTGTTTATCTAGACATAGGATAGGTTGTGTGAAAATATTACTGATGTTTAACGTTAAAAATGGACCAAAAGATTAATGCTAAACAACGTTTGACATGTTTGAACGAACGTAAATAGATTATTTACTAGGTTTTTTTAGCTTTTCGGCGTGATTTTACACCCCCCCCCCACCACGTTTTGTGGGAGCATAATGAACGCTAACTACTTGGTGTTATTTGGACATAAATTATGAACTTTGTCAAAAGAAACCACATTTGTTCTGGACCTGGGATTCCTGGCAGTGCCTTCTGATGGAGATAATCAAAGGTAAGGGGATATTTACAATGTTATTATCGATATTAGATGACGCTAACTGTATAGCATAGCTTATTGTTCTTAGCATAGCACCCCGTTTATTGCAAAATGTGATTTCCCAGTAAAGTTATTTTGAGATCTGGCCATTCGGTAGCAATTACGAGATGATAATATATTATTCTTTGAATGACAATATTATAATTTACCAATGTTTTCGAATAGTAATTTTGTTATGTTCACCGGAAGCATTTCAGAGAAGAAAAAAATCTGAATTTCACGCTACTGTAAAATGCTGTTTTTGGATATAAATATGAACTTGATGGAACAAAAAATGCATGTATTGTATAACATAATGTCCTAGGAGTGTCATCTGATGGAGATTGTCAAATGTTGGTGCATAATTTTAGCTGGTTTCTGCTTTTGGTGACGCCTGACCTTGAATTGAAAATGGATGTTTGTACTTTTGTGGCTATGTACTGTCCTAACATAATCTAACTTTATGCTTTTGCCGTAAAGCCTCTTTGAAAATCGAACAATGTTGTTAGATTAAGGAGATGTTTATCTTTTAAATTGTGTAAAATAGTTGATTGTTTGAGAAATTGAAATTATTAGATTTTTGATGTTTTGAATTTCCAGCCTTGTTAGCAATCCCGACTCGGGGTTCATTGCTAACCTGTAGCCCCAACAGGATAACCTTCAAATAAGTATTTTACACACATAATATGTGCCGATTACAATCTATGCAAGAATTGGAATGCATGATTTGTGACCTAGAATTGAAAACATGTGAATAAAACAGTAAATACACAAATAATTACCACACAAAACATTTTGATGGTGATTTATTGATACAAGTGACGCATGCCGGCAGTCAATCACGTACCCTCTCACTCTGAGCCATTCAGTGTTGTTGTTTATGTATGTAGCAAGTGAGCTAAGCTGTAGCATTAGCAATGTCTTTCAAAAGGAGACAACTCACAAATGTGGAAATTCTGGAGATTTTTTAAAATTCTGACAATGAGTCTGAGTATGAAAGTCAGGAATCAGATTATGACTGTGACAGTGAGGAGCTGCCCCCCAACCTTGTAGCCATTGAGAACCCTGAATCTGAGGTTCCCTTGTCCACTGACGAAGTACCAGGTCCCTTTGAAGATGCTGGTGGTGATGTAGGCAGACCGACAGTGGATGAAGTACAAGAGTTCTGTGTTAGCTGGAAGGCCGCCAGTCATTTCAACCCTCCTAGCCCTGCTGTTTGCTTTGACGAGTCCCAGTCTGGAGTGCAACGCCCCTTGCCATTTCCAACTGAGGCAGAGTGCTTCAAGTTGTTTCTGACAGAGGAGCTCGTGGGAAACATAGTACAGGAGACCAATCGCTATGCCTTGGAGCTACAGGAGAAGAGAGAGCCAGGAGTGAGGGGGAAACTCGCTAAATGGGTGACAACCACAATTAGTGAAATGTATACCTTCCTGGTGACAGTCCTCCTCATGGGGATAGTAAAGAAGAACTCCCTAAGAGACTACTGGAGCACAGATCCTATGTTTGCAACTCCCTTCTTTGCCACCCTCTTTTCCCAAGACCGCTTCCTAATTCTGCTGCGATGCCTGCATTTTGTCAACAATGCTACTGCCATCCTAAGTGACCCGTTATACAAAATAAGAATTGTTCTTATCAGCCTGACATCAGCATTTGGTCGGGTCTTTGTGCCATACAAGGACCTATGGATTGATGAGTCCCTGATGTTATGGAAAGGTAGGCTGGCGTTCCGTCAATATATTCCCTCCAAAAGGCACAGGTTTGGGGTCAAGTTCTTTGTCATGTGCGATGTGAAGACAGGATTTGTCCTGGATATTATAGTTTACACAGGGTCCACCACTGACATCAAACATTATGAGGGGCTTGGGGTGTCTGGGTCCGTGGTGATGACCATGCTGGCTCCTCATCTCGGCAAGGGACACACTTTGTACGTGGACAATTGCTACAGCAGGCCCACACTCTTCCAGCATCTGCTCTCCAACAGCACAGGGGCCTGTGGCACAGTCAGGTCGAACAGGAAGGGGATGCCGGCATTCGGATGCAGGAAGATGCAGAGAGGGGAGGTGGAGTTCCAGGAGAACGGTCAACAGCTGGCAGTAAAGTGGCATGACAAACGAGACGTCCATGTCCTCTCCACTGTCCATACAGCAACCATGTCGGCCACAGGGAAGGTAGACCACCTGACGGGAGAGAGAAAGATCAAACCAGATTGTGTGCTAGACTATAACCTCAAAATGGGGGCCGTGGATAAGGCGGACATGATAAACAGCTTTGTGGAATGCACTCGGAAAACGACCAAGTGGTATAAGAACATATTTTTCCAGCTGATCGACACTGCTGTCCTCAACGGCAGCATAGTTCACCGCCAACTAACAGGTGAGATGATTACTGAACAAGGTATTTTTGTAATTGGATGTACAGTTCACATACAAATCCATTATGCAATTACAGTGACAATATCTCACCAACCTACCCACTGCCTCATAGGTAAAGTAATTACCTACCAAAAATACAGAGAGAACCTCATGAGAGAGCTGTTGGAGGAGCACCACACCCCTCGGCGCATCTCCACTGGGGTCGCCCTGCTGTAGACAATCCCCTACGCCTCACTGCACAGCATTTTCCCTGCAAAGTCCCTCAAACTGCTGCTCAAGGTAGTCGCACACGGAGGCACTGCAAAGTCTGCCTGTCTGGCGCCAGGAGAAGTAAGCAGAGGAAGATGACAAAATACATGTGTTTAGCTTGTGATACACCTCTATGTATTTCACCATGCTTTGAGGAGTATCACATGCTCAAGCATTATTGAGCACATCTGCAGCAATTAGTGACTGACTGACCTGACAGGTGACTTGACAGGTGACCTGCCATGATACTATGCCTTTAGAGGTGGGGGTGGAAATGCAGTTGTTGTTCAGTCACTGCATGAATATTAAATATGGGTAATGCATATTCAATTTTTTGTCCTCTAGTAAAACAAGTTGTTGTTGAACCAACTACCAATACTTCAATAAAATAGACGACTATTACATATTGGCCTATGTGTTTTCTTGCTGTGTTTTCATACAGTAAAACTGTTAAGGAGTGTACGTTAGCATACAAAAGCTGTCCTCAATCTTCAGCTCGAAAGATGTCCAGTTCTAGTTATGATATTGGCAAATACTGTTTTTGGTTTCTGAAAGTACAGAATAAAGAGGAATTATTAATTAGAATACAATAAGGATATAGCAATAAAACAATATTACAAATAACATAATAAACACTGCTATAAAAATAGTTTATTGCATTGACAAAATCACAGATCTGAGTTATAACAGTAAGAAACTAACTTTTGATCTCCACAAGGGGGCAAGGCAGGGCAGAACAGAGCTATGCTGAATAGACCAAATAAACAAACCATGGTCATATGTTTTATTTTTAGGCAACAAATTATTATTTACATATGATGGCCTACACCGGCCAAACTCGGACAATGCTGGGCCAATTGTGCGCTGCCCTATTGGACTCCCAATCACAGCCAGTTGTGATACAGCCTGGATTTGAACCAGGGTGTCTGTAGTGATGCCTCTAGCACTGAGATGCAGTGCCATTGACCGCTGCGCCACTAGGGAGTCATAAGGCCATGTAGCTTCAAAATACAACACAAGATAATACTTCTCTGACGCAACTAGCATTGTTTTACAGAGCTAATAGAAGAATGTAGCTAGCTACCTAAGCACGATTGAATATAACACCATGAAGGTGGGCCTCCCTGTGGCTCAATTGGTAGAGCATGGTGTTTGCAACGCCAGGGTTGTGGGTTCGAGTCCCACAGGGGGCCAGTACGGAATAAAAAAAAATGTATGAAATGTATGCATTCACTACTGTAAGTCGCTCTGGATAAGAGCGTCTGCTAAATGACTAAA
Source organism: Salmo salar (assembly GCF_965601325.2). Classification (NCBI taxonomy): domain Eukaryota; kingdom Metazoa; phylum Chordata; class Actinopteri; order Salmoniformes; family Salmonidae; genus Salmo; species Salmo salar. The sequence continues at coordinate 66,776,542 of NC_138308.1, forward strand.
ATGTAAATGTAAGGTTATAAAATGAGTAACGTCCCCTCGCTTATAACAAATATACATTATGCTCGCTACGGCATACGGAAACTATTATAACGTAATAAGGCACTTACTTAGAAACGCAGCATGGATTTGAAACAGGGAGTCTGTAGTGATGTCTCTAGCACTGATGTGCAGTGCCTTTGACCGCTGCGCCACTAGGGAGTCGTAAGGCCATGTAGCTTCAAAATACAACACAAGATAATACTTCTCTGACGCAATTAGCATTGTTTTACAGAGCTGATAGAAAAATGTAGTTAGCTACCTAAGCACGATTGAATATAACATAAAGGTTATAAAATGAGTAACGTGGTTATAAAGAATATACACAAATCTATTATGCTCCATACATACAGTACGCTACAATAGAAAAGACATACATAAACTATTACAACGTAATAATGCACTTACTTTGATAGAAACGCACACATTTCCAAAGTTATTATTAGTAACGAAAACAATGAGGGCAACAGATGGAAAATGTGAACACGTGTGCGGATCCTGTTCTGACGGGAGATTAGAAAATGTCTGCAGACTTGAACTGCACAAACAATTGGAAAGTGCTTGGGGAATTTTGTCCGGGTCAGAAATGTCCCAAAAATTAAATTGTCCGCAAAAGTAAAAATGACTATTTTTATGTGAATGAATGAGGAGGCGGAACACACCTAAATTCAAACTGTTCTTAGAAAATAAAAACTTGGGACATTTCTACATGTCGCCATATCCGTGATCTTCAAAATGAATTGAACATATTGCAAATGCACGAGGCTGTTTCTCGGTCTGAGAACCTTCTAGTTTCACATAATTCACCGTGCACTATTGACGTGAGCTCTAGAACAGGTTTCTAAAGTTTCGGAGCTCTAGGTCTGACGGTTCTTGAATCGTTTGAACGAAAGTAACTATTGAAGGCGGTATAAGCCTCTAAGCCCCACACTATGTCCCTATGGCCAAGCTGTGTGTGTGTGTGTTTTAGTTTTTTTTGCAAAAAGAATAGACACACGTTGTCTTTGGGGTAGGCATAAACAGAATCCTGAATATGAAGTCTCTACCTTAAGAATTGACTGAATGACACATGGTTGAGTTGCGTGATTTTCACTATCTGCAGGTTATATGACAATAGCTCTAGGCTGTTTTTAACCACTTCCGGTTGTCACAGGAAGCTCTTACTCAACACACGTTGTATTTGGGGTAGGCATAAACAGAATCCTGAATATGAAGCCTCTACCTTAAGAATTGACTGAATGACACATGGTTGAGTTGCGTGATTTTCACTATCTGCAGGTTGGCCATATGACAATAGCTCTAGGCTGTTTTTGACAACTTCTGGTTGTAACAGGAAGCTCTTGCTCAACACACGTTGTCTTTGGGGTAGACATAAACAGAATCCTGAATATGATGTCTCTACCTTAAGAATTGACTGAATGACACATGGTTGAGTTGCGTGATTTTCACTATGTGCAGGTTATATGACAATAGCTCTAGGCTGTTTTTAACCTCTATGGGCTAGGTGGGACGCTAGCGTGCCACCCGTGGTGCACTCCATCAACAGCAGGTGCATTGCAAGAGCGGCAAATTTGAATCCAAATAAATGTCAAAATTCAAATTTTTCAAACATACAACTATTTTACACCCTTTGAAAGATAAACATCTCCTTAATCTAACCACGTTTTACGATTTCAAAAAGGTTTTACTGCGAAAGCATACATTTAGAGTATGTTAGGACAGTACATTTACAAGAGTTGTGTGTAATGTTTTGTCAATTCAAAGACAGGGTAACCAAAACCATAAAACCAGCTAAAATGATGCACTAACCTTTTACAATCTCCATCAGATGACACTCCTAGGACATTATGTTAGACAATGCATGCATTTTTAGTTCTATCAAGTTCATATTTATATCCAAAAACAGCGTTTTACTATGGCATTGATGTTGAGGAAATCGTTTCCCTCCAATAACCGGCAGTCAAGTCAGCGTCACAAATTAAATAATTAAAATTAGAAAACATTGGTAAAATATTATATTGTCATTTAAAGAATTATAGATTTACATCTCTTGAACGCAATCAACTTGCCAGATTTAAAAATAACCTTACTGGGAAATCACACTTTGCAATAATCTGAGCACTGCGCCCAGAAAAATACGCGTTGCGATACAGACTAGACGTCATGTTGGGGAGATCTAAAATCGAAAATACTATGTAAATAATCCATTACCTTTGATTCTCTTCATCAGATGTCACTTCCAGGTATCACAGGTCCATAACGAATGTAGTTTTGTTCAAAAAAGCTCATCATTTATGTCCAAAAATCTCCGTCTTGTTAGCACATGATCTAAGCCAGCCGGACTTCTCGTCATGAACGAGGGGAAAAAATATATTTACGTTCGTTCAAACATGTCAAACGTTGTATAGCATAAATCATTAGGGCCTTTTTTAACCAGAACATGAATAATATTCAAGGTGGACGAATGCATACTCTTTTATAACGTATTGGAACGAGGGTACCCAACATGAACTCGCGCGCCAGGTGTCTAATGGGACATCATCGTTCCATGGCTCTTGTTCGGTCAGATCTCCCTCCAGAAGACTCAAAACACTTTGTAAAGGCTGGTGACATCTAGTGGAAGCAATAGGAAGTGCAAAAATATTCCTCAGCCCCTGTGTTTTTCAATGGGATAGGTTTAAAGGCAATACAACACATCAGGTATCCACTTCCTGTCAGAAAATGTCTCAGGGTTTTGCCTGCCAAATGAGTTCTGTTATACTCACAGACACCATTCAAACAGTTTTAGAAAATTTAGGGTGTTTTCTATCCATATGTAATAAGTATATGCATATTCTAGTTACTGGGTAGGAGTGGTAACCAGATTAAATCGGGTATGTTTTTTTATCCAGCCGTGTCAATACTGCCCCCTAGCCCTAACAGGTTAATCTATAATTCTTTGAATGACAATATAATATTTTACCAATGGTTTCGAATAGTAATTATTTAATTTGTTGTGCTGATTGACTGGCGGTATTGGAGGGAAAATATTTTCTCAACATCAACGCCATTGTAAAATGCTGTTTTTGGATATAAATATGAACTTGATAGAACAAAAAATGCATGTATTGTCTAACATAATGTCCTAGGAGTGTCATCTGATGAAGATTGTCAAAGGTTAGTGCATAATTTTAGCTGGTTTTCTGCTTTTGGTGAGCCTGTCTTTGCATTGACAAAACATTACACACAGCTATTTTCAATGTACTGTCCTAACATAATCTAACTTTATGCTTTCGCCGTAAAGCCTTTTTGAAATCGGACAACATGGTTAGATTAAGGAGATGTTTATCTTTCAAAGGGTGTAAGATAGTTGTATGTTTGAGAAATTTGAATTATGACATTTAATTGTTTTCAAATTTGGCACCCTTGATATTTCACCTGCTGTTGATAGGGTTTACCAGGGGTGGGATGCTTGTGAACACATATTCACTTTCAGTTTTAAGTCTTTACGTTAAGAACTGACTTATTTACAGAGGTTTGAATCAGTGTGTGTTATTTCAGAAAATCACAGACATCTCACAGAGCTCCGAAACCCGCCTTAATAACAGATTCATCTGAACAGGCTGCAGCTGGATCTGTAACTTTTTGGGGAAAAAAAACACATTTTTTTCAACATCACCAATTGTACATTGTACGATTTCTCATAAATTACGATAGATAAATGTCTGGTTCTTTTTTTCCTGACACCATAGGTTAATGTAATTTGATGTGAAGTGGTCAAATTAGCGCTCTATTTTTGTTTTTGACCTTTAATCCCAGAAAAATGGCCTTAACTCAAAAAGCGTTGAGGCCTCAACTCCATCTTGTTCGGGGCCAACTGCCCATTATGCCAAACCTATGCTCACCAAGTTTCGTCTTCAAAGTCTTCTCCGTTTAGGAGAAAAGGCCACATCGTGATTGGTGATGCTTTGTACATTTGCAATATGATTACATTCGCCCTCTGGTGGTGTTTTCCGGGACAGCGGAAAAATGATAAATATGAAAATGTTATAAAACAGAAACCGAATGTCCGAGAGACTTCATTCGATGACTTCCCCGAAGAGCTGGCCCCAGTGCAAGGCCCAGAATTTTACAAACATTCGCGGACGTCTAGTAAGGGACCGTATATTTGCAATATGGAGTTTCTCATCAATCATACAGCAAATGCCAAAATGTTCCCTTCATGTATGGACTGCCCCCACCCTCTCCTTCTCAGTGACTGACGTGAGTAAAACATTTAAAAGTGTTAACCCTCGCACGGCTGCTGGCCCAGACGACATCCCTAACCGCATCCTCAGAGTATGCGCAGACCAGCTGGCTAGTGTGTTTACGGACATATTCAATCGCTCCCTATCGCAGTCTGTTGTCCCTACATGCTTCAAGATGGCTACCATTGTTCCTGTACCCAAGAAGGGAAAGATAACTGAACTAAATGATTACAGCCCGGTAGCACTCACTTCTGTCATCATGAAGTGCTTTGAGAGGCTAGTCAAGGATCAAATCACTTCCACCTTACCAGCCACCCTAGACCCACTTCAGTTTGCATTCCGCCCCAACAGCTCCACAGATGACTCAATGGCCATCACACTGAACACTGCCCTATCCCATCTGGACAAGATGAATACCTATGTAAGAATGCTGTTCATTTACTACAGCTCATCATTTAACACCATAGTACCCTCCAAACTCGTCATTAAGCTAGAGACCCTGGGTCTCAACCCCACCCAGGTGGTGAGGGTTGGAAACAGCATCACCATCACGCTGATCCTCAACACTGGGGCTCCACAAGGGTGCATTCTCAGCCCTCTCCTGTACTCCCTGTTCACCCACGACTACGTGGCCATGCACGCCTCCAACTCAATCATCAAGTTTGCAGACGACACAACAGTAGTGGGCTTGAAGGCGACGTATTTACAGTTGCATCAAAGCTGGGATCGAGAGATTGAGAGAGGCTGCTGCCTACATTGAGACCCAATCACTGTCCACTAATAAATGGATCACGAGTCACTTTTAACCTGTTGGGTCTAGGGGGCAGCATTTGCACGTCTGGATAAAAAAAATGTACCCGATTTAATCTGGTTACTAATCCTACCCAGTAACTACAATATACTTATTATATATGGATAGAAAACACTCTAAAGTTTCCAAAACTGTTTGAATGGTGTCTGTGAGTATAACAGAACTCATTTGGCAGGCAAAACCCTGAGACATTTTCTGACAGGAAGTGGATACCTGATGTGTTGTATTGACTTTAAACCTATCCCATTGAAAAACACAGGGGTTTAGGAATATTTTGGCACTTCCTATTGCTTCCACTAGATGTCACCAGCCTTTACAAAGTGTTTTGAGTCTTCTGGAGGGAGATCTGACCGAACAAGAGCCATGGAACGATGATGTCCCATTAGACACCTGGCGCGCTACTTCATGTTGGGTACCCTCGTTCCAATACGTTATAAAAGAGTATGCATTCGTCCACCTTGAATATTATTCATGTTCTGGTTAAAAAAGGCCCTAATGATTTATGCTATACAACGTTTGACATGTTTGAACGAACGGAAATATATTTTTTCCCCTCGTTCATGACGAGAAGTCCGGCTGGCTTACATCATGTGCTAACGAGACGGAGATTTTTGGACATAAATGATGAGCTTTTTTGAACAAAACTACATTCGTTATGGACCTGTGATACCTGGAAGTGACATCTGATGAAGAGAATCAAAGGTAATGGATTATTTACATAGTATTTTCGATTTTAGATCTCCCCAACATGACGTCTAGTCTGTATCGCAACGCGTATTTTTCTGGGCACAGTGCTCAGATTATTGCAAAGTGTGATTTCCCAGTAAGGTTATTTTTAAATCTGGCAAGTTGATTGCGTTCAAAAGATGTAAATCTATAATTCTTTAAATGACAATATAATATTTTACCAATGTTTTCTAATTTTAATTATTTAATTTGTGACGCTGACTTGACTGCCGGTTATTGGAGGGAAACGATTTCCTCAACATCAATGCCATAGTAAAACGCTGTTTTTGGATATAAATATCAACTTGATAGAACTAAAAATGCATGCATTGTCTAACATAATGTCCTAGGAGTGTCATCTGATGGAGATTGTAAAAGGTTAGTGTATCATTTTAGCTGGTTTTATGGTTTTGGTGACCCTGTCTTTGACTTGACAAAACATTACACACAACTCTTGTAAATGTACTGTCCTAACATACTCTAAATTTATGCTTTCGCCGTAAAACCTTTTTGAAATCGTAAAACGTGGTTAGATTAAGGAGATGTTTATCTTTCAAATGGTGTAACATAGTTGTATTTTTGAAAAATTTGAATTTTGACATTTATTTGGATTCAAATTTGCCGCTCTTGAAATGCACCTGCTGTTGATGGAGTGCACCACGGGTGGCACGCTAGCGTCCCACCTAGCCCCAAGAGGTTAACAATGCCACATTAAATAATGCCACTTAAGTAATGTAAGATATGTAAACATTATTAATGTTACATGTATATACTGTATTTTATACCATCTACTGCACCTTGCCATTGCCGCTTGGCCATCGCTCATCCATATACTTATATGTAAATATTCTCATTCACCCCTTTTAGATTTGTAGTTGTTGAGGAATTGTTAACCATACAATTTCATTTGATTTGAAAGAGGAGAGGGGGAGATGCTGGATGGTCACCTTCAAAGCCTGTCCTAAATCAAGCAGGAGAGAACTATCTCTGGCTCTCTAGTATTGGAATGTCTTTATCTCTCTAACGTCCAAAGAGTGAACTTTGGAACAATATTTCTAACACCCGAATGTGGGAAATGGTCAGTAGGGAGCTAGAGAATAATCATGTCATATTGTTTGTCATTTTGGGATGTTATTAAAAACTGTATGAACCAAATACTGTAATTTAGGAAGGAAACCCCCTCTAGCTGTCAAGTTTCCACGCAATATGTTGTCTATGTGATATAAAAATGGGTGGAACTATTTTTGTTAAGATATGAATGTGATCTTAGGAGTCATAAGAGATAACTTCTAATAATATACTTTGCACATTAAGTTGCCACCCCCCGAATGAGGTCAGAGAGCTTGTCAGCATGATGGAACCGCCCTTTTCGACCACAGGGCTTAAAAGGACTGACTAAGAATTAACATACCCTACCAGAAGACGTGAGACCATGGTCCACACGTTGAAACGGTTGGAAACTCTCAACCTCAAAGACTACATGTGGGAAATGGCTGAACCGTTGAACTAACACGAGGTGAAGAAGATAACCTCACCTACCAGACTAGGATACTGCCAGTCTCCAGCTGCAAATGTAAAGTGCTTCAAACTCTGATTAAAGACACAAGGTGGGAAGGAGAAAATCACATCTTAGACAATCATTGGTGCATCTAAGTAGCTGCTCTGAAGAAACAGCCCATTGACGCCAAGACAACTAAGAAGAAGGACATTGTGACCTCTGGTGGACATCCAGAGCCTTACACCATTCGACCCATTCTCATAGAAGGGATGATTGGTTTCAATAGAGATAGATGACAAACAAAGACATCCACACGCAAATACATTCATTACTTCTTATTCCAAAACAGGCAGGGGTTTGAATGCAAAGTAAATGGTTACTGTGAGCGTAGTTTCCAAATGTTCGATAAGTGTCCCTTTCCCTCTCTCTCACTTTTTCCTTCTTTCACATCTATGATGTAACAAGCCATAATATATTGTCAGTCCACTAGGGACTTTTGTCTTATGTAAGTATGTATGTGTATTCTGTGTTATTATTTAGTTAGTTAGTAAATAAATAATTAAACCCATTTGTGTAGTACTGATTAACAAGTCACATAATAAGGACTCTGTGCAATTGTATTGTTTAAGATTACTTTTGAATGACTAACTCATCTCTGTACCCCACATATACAATTATCTGTAAGGTCTCTCAGTCGAGCAGTGAATTTCAAAAACAGATTAAACCACAAAGACCAAGGAGGTTTTCCAATGCCTCGCAAAGAAGGGCACCTAATGGTATATGGGTAAAAATGAGGATGGACCAACAACATTGTACAGTCGTGGCCAAAAGTTTTGAGAATGACACAAATATTCATTTCCACAAAGTTTGCTGCTTCAGTGTCTTTAGATATTTTTGTCAGATGTTACTATGGAATACTGAAGTATAATTTCAAGCATCTCATAAGTGTCAAAGACTTTTATTGCCAATGATATGAAGTTGATGCAAAGAGTCAATATTTGCAGTGTTGACACTTCTTTTTCAAGACCTCTGCAATCCGCCCTGGCATGCTGTCAATTAAACTCTGGGCCACATCCTGATTGATGGCAGCCCATTCTTGCATAATCAATGCTTGGAGTTTGTCAGAATTTGTGGGTTTTTGTTTGTCCACCCGCTTCTTGAGGATTGACCACAAGTTCTCAATGGGATTAAGGTCTGGGGAGTTTCCTTGCCATGGACCCAAAATATCGATGTTATCACTTTTTCCTTAAATGAAGAGTTGATGCAATGCACACTTTTTTGAATAGCATCATTTTTTAAATCTGGGCTTGGGGAGGGTATCAAGTCAGTTTGAATCAAAAGGCTCAAGTCCAAGTTAAGTCATGAGTCAGTGGTGTTAAAGCCAAAGTCGAGTTGCAAGTCATCATATTTACGACTCGAGTCTGACTTGAGTCCAAGTCATGTGACTCGAGTCCACACCTCTGGTAATCACCGCCCTGAATTGAGGTTATAGAGCGTGTCAGCCGTCCGAGCAAAGTGTATAAATGATGGTTAAAAAACTAACACATTGGACCAGAAAAAGCGTGAAGCGGCAGCTACACGTTTTAAATGGTTTGAACTTTGCTCCCGGACAATCAATGGTATGGCTGATTTAGCTTTCCTAAGTAAAGTATCTTCAAAAGCGAATTTAATTAACCTCTCTAGGCTAGGCGGGACGAATTCGTCCCACCTACGTAACAGCCACGGCTATCCTGTGGCGCGATTTTCAAAACCTTAAAAATCCTATTACTTCAATTTCTCAAACATATGACTATTTTACAGCCATTTAAAGATAAGACTCTCGTTAATCTAACCACACTGTCCGATTTCAAAAAGGCTTTACAACGAAAGCAAAACATTAGATTATGTCAGCAGAGTACCAAGCCAGAAATAATCAGACACCCATTTTTCAAGCCAGCATATAATGTCACCAAAACCCAGAAGACAGCTAAATGCAGCACTCACCTTTGATGATCTTCATCAGATGACAACCCTAGGACATTATGTTATACAATACATGCATGTTTTGTTCAATCAAGTTCATATTTATATCAAAAACCAGCTTTTTACATTAGCATGTGACGTTCAGAACTAGCATACCCCGCGCAAACTTCCGGGGAATTCGCTAACATTTTACTAAATTACTCACGATAAACGTTCAGAAAAAGCATAACAATTATTTTAAGAATTATAGATACAGACCTCCTCTATGCACTCGATATGTCCGATTTTAAAATAGCTTTTTGGTGAAAGCACATTTTGCAATATTCTAAGTACATAGCCCAGGCATCACGGGCTCGCTATTTAGACACCCGGCAAGTTTAGCACTCACCATAATCATATTTACTATTATAAAAATGTCATTACCTTTTGTTGTCTTCGTCAGAATACACACCCAGGACAGCTACTTCAATAACAAATGTTGGTTTGGTCCAAAATAATCCATCGTTATATCCGAATAGCGGCGTTTTGTTCGTGCGTTCCAGACACTATCCGAAATAGTAAAGAAGTGTCACGCGCTTGGCGCAATTCGTGACAATAAAATTCTAAGTATTCCATTACCGTACTTCGAAGCATGTCAACCGCTGTTTAAAATCAATTTTTACGACATTTTTCTCGTAGAAAAGCGATAATATTCCGACAGGGAATCTCCTTTTCGGCAAACAGAGGAAAAAATCCCAAAGGCGGGGGCGGTCGGGGTCACGCGCATAAGCTAGTGTCTCTTGATGGGCCACTTGAGAAAGGCGATAATGTGTTTCAGCCTGGGGCTGGAATGACTACATTCTGTTTTTTCCCGGGCTCTGAGCGCCTATGGACGACGTGGGAAGTGTCACGTTAGAGCAGAGATCCTTAGTAAATGATAGAGATGGAAAAGAAGTTCAACAAAGGGTCAGACAGGCCACTTCCTGTAAAGGAATCTCTCAGGTTTTGACCTGCCATTTGAGTTCTGTTATACTCACAGACACCATTCAAACAGTTTTAGAAAATGTAGGGTGTTTTCTATCCATATGTAATAAGTATATGCATATTCTAGTTACTGAGTAGGAGTGGTAACCAGATTAAATCGGGTATGTTTTTTATCCAGCCGTGTCAATGCTGCCCCCTAACAGCAGTGGCTGTTACGTAGGTGGGACGCAAGCGTCCCACCTAGCCCATAGAGGTTATAGTAAATCTGAGTTTGGTGAGTGCCAAACTTGGTGGGTGTCAAAATAGCTAGCCATGATGGCCGGGCTATCTACTCAGAATATTGCAAAATGTGCTTTCACCGAAAAGCTATTTTAAAATCGGACATAGCGATTGCATAAAGGAGTTCTGTATGTACAATACTTAAAATAATTGTTATGTTTTTTGTGAACGTTTATCGTGAGTAATTTAGTAAATTCACCTGAAGTTTCGGTGGGTATGCTAGTTCTGAACGTCACATGCTAATGTAAAAAGCAGTTTTTTGATATAAATATGAATTTGATTGAACAAAGCATGCATGTATAGTATAACATAATGTCCTAGGAGTGTCATCTGATGAAGGTCATCAAAGGTTAGTGGTGCATTTAGCTGTGGTTTTGTTTTTTGTGACATATATGCTAGCTTGAAAAATGGCTGTGTGATTATTTCTGGCTGGGTACTCTCCTGACATAATCTAATGCTTTGCTTTCGTTGTAAAGCCTTTTTGAAATTGGACAATGTGGTTAGATAAAGGAGAGTCTTGTCTTTAAAATGGTGTAAAATAGTCATATGTTTGAAAAATTGAAGTTTTGGGATTTTTGAGGACTTTGTAATTCGTGCCACTCCCTATCATTGGATATTGGAGCGGTGTTCCGCTAGCGGAACATCTAGATTTAATTGCTACATGATTAATTTTAAATCGGGTAACAATTAACTCTCCTGTTGTGTTCCGTTTGAATTGGAACGATCTACAAGTTTTCTCCATGAAAAATGTAGTTCCTTAAATCTGATTGTCTTAAGGTTCCATGACTTTGTCCACACAGGGCATCTGAACACACAAAATACATTTTGATGATTTTCATTACATTTTGGGTAAAATATTTAACTTTTGTACACCTGTGGTGTCAAAAATGACCGGTCATTAGAAATGAATGGGTGAGACTACAATTAGTGTATAAAATTGAGTTCAGGCACATTCATGAAATGGACACACTTCCTCTCCCAGACCCCCACATGCATGTGTGTTTGAGCACACACACACACACACACACACACACACACACACACACACACACACACACACACACACACACACACACACCTCACTCCCCTTCTTGGCTTCCACGGCAACCAACACGGGAACCTTTCTCCAATAGAATCTTTCCCCCACGGGAACCACACCGGTTGGCATTCTTACAAACAATCGCAACATTGTTTCAATAATATATATAACTTTTCTCGCTGCTCTTGTATATAAAGTGTTTTTGAGGCCTTGCTCACAATTCATTCTGTGGCAGCACAATGACCAAATGATATACTGTATGTGAGGCTCTTGATCATATCTTTGATCATGACACTGGTGAGGAGGAGAGAGGCCAGGAAACTGACAGTGAAGATGCATTAGAGGAGGAAGTGTCAGAAGTTGAAGACAACACAGAATATGATCCAGACCAAGAGATGTGATAAATAGCACGTTTCATCTGAGTATTTGTTAATATTCCATACATTATGCTTTTTCTACTCAAAAACGAGTTGTATGATCTCAGGTCAATGCGGCCTACAGGCCATAAATAGCAAATAGAAGTTCAAGACTTGTAATGTTCACAAGAACTTAAATTCACAAAAAGATCAAACACAACATTAGGTGATAATATATGAATTATTATGGATTTATAATCAGCTATAATGGGGCGGTCATTTTGGACCGGGAACACATAATTAATTAACATGAAACGAACACAGTGTCACGCCCTGACCTGAGAGAGACGGTTTATTTCTCTGTTTTGTTAGGTCAGGGTGTGGGGTGGGCATTCCATGTTTTGTATTTCTTTGTGTTGGGCCGAGTATGGTTTCTAATCAGAGGCAGCTGTCTATCGTTGTCTCTGATTAGAAATCATACTTAGGCAGCCTTTTCCCACCTGTGTTTTGTGGGTAGTTCTTTTCTGTTTTGTATTCGTTGCCTGATGGAACTGTTTGCTTTTCGTTTTGTTTCTTTGTTATAGTGTTTCATTGTTTATTAATAAATGTATAATGAACACTTACCACGCTGCGCTTTGGTCCCCTCTCTACGACAGCCGTAACACACAGCAGGAGGGTTAAACATAGTTAGTGAATTAGATAAATAAGTCTTCAGATTAATGTTAACTTCTTTGGGATAGGGGGCAGTATTTTCACAGCTGGATAAAAAACGTACCCGATTTAATCTGGTTACTACTCCTGCCCAGAAACTAGAATATCCATATAATTAGTAGATTTGGATAGAGAACACTCTTCAATTTGTTGTCCTTCTGTTGCATCTCTATCGAAAATACAGCATCTGTGCTGTAACGTGACATTTTCTAAGGCTTCCATTGGCTCTCTAAAGCCGCCCGAAAGTGGAATGGGGTGTCTGCTGTCTCTGGGCAAAGAACAGCAGCAGAATTTGCAAGTGGTCAGCCTGGGGACAGTGAGACAGATGCGCGCTCACAAGACTCCTCCATTTTTTTCCTTTCAGCCTTTGATCGTTGCCCGGTTGGAATATTATCACTATTTTACAAGAAAAAAAGCATTAAAATTTATTTTAAACAGCGTTTGACATGCTTCTAAGTACGGTAATGGAATATTTTGAAATTTTGTCACGAAATGCGTTCGCGCGTCTCCCTTCGGATAGTGATCTGAACGCACGAACAAAACGGAGCTATTTGAATATAACTATGGATTATTTGGAACCAAAACAACATTTGTTGTTGAACTAGAAGTCCTGGGAGTGCATTCTGATGAAGAACAGCAAAAGTAATCCAATTTTTCTAATAGTAATTCTGAGTTTAGTGAGCCCCAAACTTGGTGGGTGTCAAAATAGCTAGCCGTGATGGCCGAGCTATGTACTCAGAATATTGCAAAAATGTGCTTTCGCCGATAAGCTATTTTAAAATCTGACACCGCAATTGCATAAAGGAGTTCTGTATCTATAATTCTTAAAATAATTGTTATGTATTTTGTCAATGTTTATCATGAGTAATTTAGTAAATTCACCGGAAGTTTTCGGTGGGTATGCTAGTTCTGAACATCACATGCTAATGTAAAAAGCTGGTTTTTGATATAAATATGAACTTGATTGAACAAAACATGCATGTATTGTATAACAGAATGTCCTACGAGTGTCATCTGATGAAGATCATCAAAGTTTAGTGCTGCATTTAGCTGTGGTTTAGGTTTATGTGACATATATGCTTGCTTGGAAAATGGCTGTGTGATTATTTGTGTCTATGTACTCTCCTAACATAAGCTAATGTTTTGCTTTCGCTGTAAAGCCTTTTTGAAATCGGACAATGTGGTTAGATTAACGAGAGTCTTATCTTTAAAACGGTGTAAAATAGTTGATTGTTTGAGAAAATTGAGTTGTGGTATTTTAGTTGGTTTTGTATTTCGCGCCGTGCGATGCCATTGGCTGTTGGCTAGGGGTTCCACAGGTGGAACGGGGTACCGCTAGCGGAACGTCTGTCCTCAACAGGTTAAAATCAAGTCACGACAACTGTTACATTTAATTTGCTCTGTTAAACCTACCCTTTGGAATATGTTTGATAGCAACAGTGAATCTATTAATTTAGTAAGTGGAGATCTCTCAATAATCATTGACAAGATAGCACATTGATAGTAGTCAGTGACAAATTTGGTTAAAACCCTGGATGGGAGACCAAAGGAATAGCTGTAGATAGATCAACTCTCCAATAGGAGGTGCTTCCCAGCCTATTGTTTTTTTTCTGATAGTGGATATAACTTGAACATGTTACATTGTTTCAAAGGTAAAAATGTGTGTATGTTGAAAATTGGTTACCATGATGACTTAATCCTGTGGTTGAAATGTCACCCTCAAAGCAACAGTTTTTCCGAAGCCAATGTATTTTCCATGTAATATGTTGAAAGAACATTGATTCAACCAGTTTATGCCCAGTGAGTATTTTCAGTTCTGAAAAGTTGCAATATGTCTTCTGTTTGATATTTAAAAAAACAGACTAGATACCCTGTTGAGAAAAGAGAGAGTCAACTTCATAATCAAAAGCCAACTGAGTGGGTTTAAACTCCATACATATTCATGTCACAAACCAAACAATTTCTAATTGATGAACTAGAAAATGTTGTTTGAAAGAAGTCTGGGGAGGCACTCTGTATAACCCTTTGAAGTAATATAATGCCTGTGTATGTTACAAAAACCACATAAGTCATTTGACACGGTTCTGAATTGGAAAATATTGTTTTGAACGTTTGTTTTGAACTGATGCCCGGCTGAGCATTCTTCTCAATGGATCATCAATGAGCGCTGATGAAGATTTCATCAAAAGTGCATTACAGTGGCTTGGAAATACAATCACATTCAAAAGGAGGCAAATCATTTGTAGGAAAACCTTTTGATGTCACCAGATTAACTTTAGATTCAATATAACGTTATCTAATTTTAGCTAGCTAATGTTAGCATTGCTAGCTATTTTTTACAAACTTTGCTAGCTAACGACAACATTGCGATCTGTCTAAAGTAAATTTGATGACATGATAATGCTGGCAAAGTTGTTTCCTACTAAATAATTGACAACTTTAGCAATGTCATTGTATTTCCAGGCACTATAGTCTAATTTAGGTGAAACAGCAGTTAGCCTCCATCCAGAATGATTTGGCTTATCACCACTTTAGTGCACCACTATGGCGCCGTCCATTCAGGGCGGCTTAATAACGTTCATAACAATGGCATGACGCGACCAAGTGATGGAGATGCAACCTATGAATAGGCCTATTAACGAGAATTATGTTTCCATGGTAACAGTGAACCTGTTACCATGTGAATCTGGCCAACAATATCAACACAGGTTACAACCTTTGCTAAATAGCTAAAAGTGACACAGGTAATTTGGTGTCTGGCTCTCTTTTTCATAATTTTACAAGAACATATCATGATATCATCATGTCATGATTTGCTGAATCCCTATTAGACATTTGAATTAAATGTTTGTGCTACTAGATATAGAACACTCACAGATTAAAAAAACACTGCCAGGTTGTCACACAGCCAGCTATGTTCCAGGAATACATTTAAAACCATTAAAAAAAGTGTTAGCACTCCTCCTGACCTGAAGGGAACTTGAAAAACAATTCCATGGCTGTGGCGTGTGTTCATGGATGCCAAGGGAAGCCAGGATTCTTCAAATATTTGACCAATAGAATAATATAAATAATTTATATTTAGTCTCTATCTGTGTTTTCATAATTTTCCTTCAATTCGCAAGTGGCTGAATCTCACTGGAGAAATCATGCGAGCGAGGGAAACAGCACTCCTCTGTCTCAGTATGTGTAGCCCAGGTATCTGATGCTGTCTGGACCGAAAGAGTATAACATGTTGCACCCGTAGCATTTGATAGATTGATGCCAGGAAGAATTTGACCTCCCTTGATAAAAATGATACATATATATATTTTCAATCAGAGTTGAGCTAAGCTCAAGTGTGGGTTATCCTGGTGCAGCAAAACACTCCCCAATGGAGGCCAGTTTGGATTTGACGTCACACCAATCAAATTACTTCCTTAGCATAACGCCATTTTAGTTTCTGGTCTACTTATGTTGATGTCCCGCATCAACTAGCTTGTAAAATTGTCCCTTTGCTAAGCCATGGATGGAGATGGGGTAGCCTAGTAGGTTCACGTTAATTAGCTAGCTAACTTAGCTGGTTTATTGTTGCCCATGCGATGAAATTAGGCTAGCGAGCATTTTAGCTAGCTAGCCCATGACAACAAAAAATTAAGTGTACTGTATTACCGAGCCATAGATTGTTTTGCCAACATTAAAAGGGAGGATGATGGCATTGGCATTAAACTCGTCTACAAGTAGGGTAAGTCAACATTTTTTGTTTTACTTGTGCGCACACACACAGAAAGCAGTACCATGGACAACCACATGATATTTAGCAACATTGATTGGTCTACATTGTTTTTGGTATCTTTAAGTTTGTTTTCATTGTATTAAACTAAGCATACAGTATATACCCTTGTTGATTTGATTATGTTTAAGTTGAAATGGTGCTGGAATAGCAGAGGCAGTGCTCCTGTTGTCTTTGTGCTGACTTTGCGGTATCTCTGTGGTTCTAAATCAGTAGTTGTTTAGTCGACTGTCAAAAATATGAACTTGCTTGACCATGCTGCAGGTGATTACATGACATATTATCTTTGTGGACTTCACCAGACAAATTTTGCTCTCCGGTAATGAAACAAACGTTTGTGTAGTTGAATTTATTCTGCCACTGTGTGACTGTTGTCTTTTTGCTGTCACGACCTTACTGTATATCACGCTGGCGTTTCAACTAATGGGTTATTGAGTAAACAACACAATTATCACAACATAGGTTGTAATATGGCTTTTTTACTGGTTTGCTTGGCTTCCTCAGTGATTTTAACCACACCTTGGTGTCCCTGTGGCTACTGCCAACATTTGACATGATAGTTATTCCTGCCACATGAACATCGTCTTTCTTTCTTCCTCCTAACGAGAAAATCCCGTTACTCTGTCGTATCCAAAACGGCTTTGGAAAATGCAACATAGCCCTTTGGTAGGTTTTTTCCCCTGAGGTCAATGGAAAACCCTGGCAAACCTATCTAAACCCCACCCCAGCCCTCTCCATTATCTTTCCCCCTCATCTCTCTCTGCTCATCCTCATTTGAATTACAATGCTTAAATTCCTTGTCTTTGTCGTACATAAATAACCCCCCCCCCCCAGAGATGTATTCCCCATTAATGTGGTTTGTGCTGCTAAATAATTTAGCAGAGAGGATGAGTGAAATGTGTTGAGTTATAAATACCAAGCTAAGAGAAGCCTATGCAGACAGAACTGAATAGAATTATGGTAATGCAGCCCCACAGTCTCCATTTGGGATAGAGAAACAGAATATTATAGGAACCCACACCCATATGTACACAAAATAGTTAAGGGGTTTCAGACCATTCAAGTGTTACTCAGTGTTTTCTGGAACATCCGTTAGAAACGTGCTTTTATACCTGTGTAGTAACACTGTAATTACACATTGTTCTTAATGTAACGTGTTACCGAATGTTCTCTTTGTGTGCATGTTGTGAGACGCATAGCCAACGCACCCCAGTCCTGTGCAAATGAGCACACCACCACAACATCTTGCAGGGTTGGAAAGGACCCTGAAATGGTATAAAAGCAAGAATAATGCTTTGAGGTTTCCGTTTTTAAATCATAACCACATACTCTTGAACTTAAGATAACCTTCAGAGGGAAGATGTAAAGAGTTTTAACTGTTTATCTGCATCTTTACAAAAGGGACGCCCCAACGGAGAGGGAACCAAGGCCGGAAGAAACCTCTTAACTCTGTGAAAATAACCTCTTGCATAATTGAGTTGTATTAATGCAGTCGTTCCATTAATTAATGAGTTCTCTGTGTGATGTCTGGTGAAAAGAGCGGCTCAGTTCAGCAGCCCTTCAAAACAAACCAGGCATACCGCTTGGGAAATAAGAACCTTGTTGAAAGCAATGGTCACACCTTGCAACCCCCCTGCGGATATCCACTGTATTGCTTTTGTAATGTTTGCTGAAATATTATGTTTGTCACAAGGACTGAATGTCAAAATGTCACACCAGGAGTAGTCAAATTGCCTGAAAACAGATTGCAATTGGTTGAATCATCAAATCAAATTGATTTTTCACTCGCAGCCAGTGACCCCCTTTCCAGTCCCGTACCGCATCTTAATTGAGTGGAAAATGGTCTGTACAAAAAAAAGAAGTTAAAGAAAAGAAGCTAAAGCTGTCGATCTGTGGAATCGGGGGTTCTCTGTTGAAATTGTCCCATCCTGGTCCACCCTCCACCCCTGCCCAAACAGAAAGTGGAGTTGCTAAGGGGAAACAGGACCAGTAATTGGGCAGATTCTAAGCCGAATGGAACCTGTGGCTACCCCATGGCAACTTAACCTGGAGCTACATTAAAAAACCAACGCAGTTACCTACCCAGCACAGTTTCCTAGCTTTTTTAATAAATGCAATGTAGCTGTTTTTAAACATGAAGAGGTATTCTCCAGTGATATATATCTCTCTTACCTGTTAGATTTCTGTAGTCAGGTACTATAATGAAGTTTAAGGTTTGGGCTCTATTCAATCCATATTGCGGAAGTTAAGCATTGCAGCGTGATTGAAATTTAAAGGCTTAAAGGCAATGCTCCTGCGTTAGTGGAGACTGCCTTCATGGTAAACTCTGCATATGTCTGCTCAATCGGAAATTACATTTACATTTCTATGGCACAATCTGTAACGCTTCAGCGAAACAGATTGAATAAAGCGCTTTGTATCAGAACCTTTTCAGAAGTTAATGAAATACTAAAGTCATAACTTGACAATTAAATCCGAATCTTGACAGACGGGTTGTTATTAATGCATTGTCAATGACTTATCTGGTTAAATATGATGTATCTGTTATCTATCTATCAATTATAAGAAGCTATGTATATCCCCATTGTGCAAGACACTGAGAAACACATTGCTTTAATGTGATTAAGTTTGACAAGACACATTGGATACTGAATTAAACCGATCCAGGCCAGTCTACTTCTTGTCATCTGCCTCTGAGCCGCAAGTCATGGTTCTCCATCGAGTGCCACGCTCATTCATTATGTTATCATTAGCTAACTCACTCAAACCAATATCCGGACCCTACTTAATTGACAGTGCAGATGTCAGTAATCTAAATGCTCATGTGGCTTGATGTGAAATTAACCTTAATGTGAGGATATCAAACAATTGTTTCAGAACTTAATGCTGCTGTATTATATTAAGGGAGATCTAATTGTGACATTGGCGTAACAATCAGGCCAACCTGACGAGTTTATCGGCTCCAGATTTATCGTCTTCTTTATGTTAGAACATTGCATTCAGACTTACATTAAGACTGGATCCTGAGTTGTTTGTTTTTTTGTAAATTGTTTTGATTGATTTTCACTGATACACAGACAATACACAACAATAGACAGCAATACACACATTTGTGTCACCAGATGATTTTAGCTCCACAGATAAATTATTAGACTGTTTTTGTGATTTAAATACTTGGATGGCTCACAACTTCCTCCAGCTAAATCAAGACAAGAATGAGGTACTTATTATTGGAGCCAAAGCACAGAGAGAGACTCTGACCACACATTTGAATTCACAGGCAATAAAGATAAAACACCAGTTTAAAAACCTAGGTGTCATTTTAGATTCTGAACTCAATTTCGAATCACACATTAGGAATGTGACCAAAATAGCATTTTACTACCTGAGGAACATTGCCAAAGTGTGGCAGTTTCTATCTTAGGCTGATACAGAGAGACTAATCCATGCTTTTATTGAAAGCAGGCTTGACCACTGTAATGCTCAACTTTTTTAGCTTTGCTTTTCCTTAGGGTGTTTTTTTGTCTCTGTTTTTATTGTTATTCTTTTGTTTTGTATAATTTTATGTTTGTTGTGAAGTAAATATTTATGTTCCTATTTTAATTGTTCTTATCCTGTGAAGCACATTGCATTGTATTCACATCTGAAATGTGCTATATAAATAAAGCTGGATTTAATTGAATTGTATTTATCCTCTTACATCTAGACGTTCCGCTAGCGGAACACCTGCTCCAATATCCAATGATAGGCGTGGCGCGAATTACAAATTCCTCAAAAATACAAAAACTTCAATTTTTCAAACATATGACTATTTCCCAGCATTTTAAAGACAAGACTCTCCTTTATCTAACCACACTGTCCGATTTCAAAAAGGCTTTACAGCGAAAGCAAAACATTAGATTATGTCAGCAGAGTACCAAGCCAGAAATAATCAGACACCCATTTTTCAAGCTAGCATATAATGTCACAAAAACCCAGAAGACAGCTAAATGCAGCACTAACCTTTGATGATCTTTATCAGATGACACACCTAGGACATTATGTTATACAATACATGCATGTTTTGTTCAATCAAGTTCATATTTATATCAAAAAACAGCTTTTTACATTAGCATGTGACGTTCAGAACTAGCATACCCCCGCAAACTTCCGGAGAAATGTGCTAATAATTTACTAAATTACTCACGATAAACGTTCACAAAAAGCATAACAATTATTTTAAGAATTATAGATACAGAACTCCTCTATGCACTCGATATGTCCGATTTTAAAATAGCTTTTTGGTGAAAGCACATTTTGCAATATTCTAAGTACATAGCCCAGGCATCACGGGCTAGCTATTTAGACACCCGGCAGGTTTAGCCTTCACCAAAATCAGATTTACTATTATAAAAGTTTGATTACCTTTTGTTGTCTTCGTCAGAATGCACTCCCAGGACTGCTACTTCAATAACAAATGTTGGTTTGGTCCAAAATAATCCATCGTTATATCCAAATTGCGGCGTTTTGTTCGTGCGTTCCAGACACTATCTGAAAGGGTAAATAAGGGTCACGCGCATGGCGCAATTCGTGACAAAAAAAATCTAAATATTCCATTACCGTACTTCGAAGCATGTCAACCGCTGTTTAAAATCCATTTTTATGCCATTTTTCTCGTAAAAAAGCGATAATATTCCGACCGAGAATGTCCATTTAGCTAAACAGAGGAAAGTAAACAAAGCTTTCGGTCGACGCGGGCACGAGCCTGAGTCTCACAGTACTGTAACCAGCCACTACCCAAACGCGCTACTTTTTTTCAGCCAGAGCCTGCAAAGCCACAATTCAGCTTTTTACCGCCTTCTGAGACCCTATGGCAGCCGTAGGAAGTGTCACGGGACAGCTAAGATCCTCACTCTTCAATAAACAGAGACAAGAAGAACGACACCTTGTCAGACAGGCCACTTCCTGAATGAAACCTTCTCAGATTTTGGCCTGCCATATGAGTTCTGTTATACTCACAGACACCATTCAAACAGTTTTAGAAACTTTAGGGTGTTTTCTATCCATATGTAATAAGTATATGCATATTCTAGTTACTGGGTAGGAGTGGTAACCAGATTAAATCGGGTACGTTTTTTATCCAGCCGTGAAAATACTGCCCCCTAGCCATAACAGGTTAAAGATATTTGCTGTCAGGTCAGAACAGGATCCCTCATTAATCTATGCCTTGTTTCTAATCTATACTAACCCTCAGGCAAAGTGTTTCAGAAGTTAGGCCCTAGACAAACTCTTAGATGTCTAGAACCCTCCTCCAGCTGAGCTATACACTAATTATGCCCAGGATATGGGATGAAATGTGAAGTCTGAATTACCCAACATCTCAGCCACAACACACACTTCTACTACAGCCTGAGTGCTTGCGAACTTCAAAGTTATCCAAATAGTTGGTATTGTTTGAGCAGCGAGAGCTAAGCTAACACACACCGGGACCTTAAAGATCATTCATCAGCGTTGGGACGGAAGAACGAACTGTGTCATTGAGCGATTGTTGTGCCTCGGCTGGGCTGACCGTTTGACCGCAATTAAGCCGGATTAATGATGAAGGAGTAGAAATCCAAGCAAACCTCGTTCAGCACTTTACTCACTCACTTCCTCCCCCCATGCAAATAGAGACAGACGCTCATTCTTCAGGTCAGCCAATGATTTACTAATTTCTGTTATATCATTTAGATATGTGGCACGTGCAGTGCACACTGAAGGGTGGTGGTTTTGTTGATGGATGCACTGGGTGCAGTTGACCATCAGTGACCTGTTCTAGGGTTTTGTTTGATTTAATACAATGCAGGTCAGGTTTGTTTGCTCGGCTGCATAACAGGATAAACAGAAGTGAGCGGTGTTGTCTGAGGTAGTGGTTACAGGGGTGCTGGCCTTGTGATCTGGGAGGTGACAGCTCACAGCCTGTCCGACCCTGTTGAGTTTTCCAGAGCATGACACTAACCTCTGCTACTACCTCCGCTGCTGCCGCAGTAAACATGACAGGGTGGCTTTGTGATGTGCATTTAATATTCTTTGGATGTGATAAGGATCTCGGTTATAAGGGTAGAGGTGTTTGTGCACGTGTGTGTGTGTGTCTGCCTGTCTGTGCAATTCTACTAATGTATCCACCAACAACACTAAGCAGTCCTCGAAGAGGATTTAAGACAAAACCCTGGTTTGCTATTCTGAGGTCTGACTTGATAAACTCCCCCAACACCACCCCTGTAGATCCCCCTAACCGCTCAATGACAATAACAATCCACCTGAGGATTAATGCTGGGGCCGATTGTAGGCTCGGCTCGATAGGTCTGCTGGCAAATAGCTTTTTAATGTTTTGCACAATGGCCCAAAACAAAGTGTATTGTCCGTAATCCATGGTAGGCCATTTAAGAGAGTGTGATACATGACTCACAAAGGACTGCAGGTGTCAATGTCCCCGTGAGGAGAGAGAGAGAGAGAGAGAGAGAGAGAGAGAGAGCGAGGGTACCTGCGTTGAGAGTGATGATGGATTCTAGGATGCTGGTGCTGAAATGGCAGAGGGTAATAAGAGAGTGGGAGAGCGTAGAGACTTCAGTTCCTGTCAGTGGATCTGAGACTGGTTACTGTACCCAGAATAATGCAAAAGGCTGTGTTGTTACTAGTCAGGTGTAGGGGATATTGACATAGCATAATTGGACCCATAACATGTATAATGTTGATTTGCCCTTGAACAAGGCACTTAACCCTAATTGCTCCTGTACGTCATTCTAGATAAGAGTGTCTGCTAAATGACTAAAATGTCAATGTAAAATGTATGTCACTGAGCTCAATGATGGAATGGCAGCTCTGATAGGTACTGTACGTAACTGTTTCTCCTACAATCATTTGGAGATCAGTCACTACATCTGTGCACATACACTAAAGTCACCACAAATATATCTAACAAGTTTTCAAAACCACATACATATGCAGAAATGGCAATTTAGTAACATTTGCAGAATTGGGGGGGGGACGGGGACTCTTATTTTGATCAGTGTACACTATTGACATTTCAAGCACAGATAAATAGTACCGAAATAGCCTGGAGGGTATGTTTTTCCTGAGATTTAGCCACCATAGGCAACTGCTGCAAACGACAAACAATCGCACTCAGCTCTTCTCTCGGCACATCTGCAGCATGGTTACGGTACATCGATGGCAGAAACCACAGGTCCTGTAGCCGCTAAAACAGGACTTCATCGGAATAATATTAATTAAACCCACAAACTAATTGTGTGTTACTTTTGCTGTCAACCAATTATGTTTTACATTCTTCAGGGAACAGCGATCCTCTGTTCACTGTGAAATTCCAGCTGTCGACAAATTTAAATAAGCATGTATTTAATTAACATACCAGTCCACTGGAGCGTGTATCAATATATATTTTTTTTACAAAGAGACAGCAGTGCGTTGCTGTATCCGTCAGTCATCATCCGAAAATTTTGGAGTTGTCTCATGGGTTTGAAATTTGTATGGTATGTTAATATGTGCAAGGTTCCATAATGACGCTATATCAGAACTGATGTCACTGGTGTACCTGTTTTGAAATAGACTGACAATTGTGGACCAGGCAAAGTTGGATTAACTCCTGATATACTGTATAAGGCCTCATAGATTCACTTTAAGTTATGCAAGTTGGACATTTATGATGCAACCACCCTGTATGAAATACGGATGTGAGTTAATGTTTCTCCTTCCGTGTTGTCCGTTTGTGTTTTTTTTTTTTTTAAATCTACCATGGATTTTGACAGCCAAACAGAGATCATCCATCTTGTAGATTTGTAGACCCCCCCCCCCCCCCCCCAACATCAACCAAGCAGTTCAATGCCATAACTCCACTGGGGATAAATACATTTTGGGAAGGGTGTGTGTGTGTGTGTGTGTGTGTGCGTGTGTTGTGTACGTACATACATACATGTGTGTGTGTAATAGTGACAGAGCAAATGGATTCAAACTGCATCAGTTGTGCCGGGGGCTGGACATTTTCGATGGGTCAGCATAAGAAATGCACATAACGCTGCCAATTGACTTATACATGATATAAGGTGGAAATACCCATCTCCCTTCTTCCTCGCTGCTTCCCTGCCTGTCTGCTTTCCTCCCTGGCTCTCTCTCTCTTCCTGTACACTGTCACACATAATGATCCCTGGGCAGGAGAGAGCTTACAGTGGAAAGACAGCGCCAGCCACACAAACAACAGCAGAAACAGCCCAGGCTCACAGCAACAAACCACACATTTCAATGAAACATTGTTCATATTTTAGCATAATTCTCCACCATTTCCCAATATTCTCTGTTTGACACAAAATAGTTTTACCAGTATATTCATATTCAATGGTGTCTTTCCTATATGCCACAACACACACTCAGGTAATGTCACAAATGTGCCCCTGCTAAAGATTCCCCACCGGGAAATTTGATGCCACTGCTTAGAATGAGGTTTTCAAAGCAGTACATAGCCGACCTATGGTGGCTAACGATGCTAAGGCTATTTTTATGAATGGATCCATACCCTACCCGACCAACTAAAACAGCTTGCTAGAGGCTAGAGCTTTCATCCCTATCCTTAATGGTAGCCAAAGCTGTTCATCTCTGTAATTCCATAAACGGTAAACCTGCATTGTGCTGTAAGGGTATAATTGAATTGTTCTCGTTTACCATTGCTTTTTTTTTTCACCCAACTCGTGGACCTCTCTCTCTCTCCCGCTTTCACTCTCAGGAATATTTTTACTAAGCAATCCCATGTGGTGATTACATTTGCCACGTCGTCATTCTATGAAAATTATTCATGCTCCAACCTCATGTCCAAGCACCACATTTTTGGGCTAACTCACTGTTTAATAATTGTAATTATTATGTAACTAGCTCAATTGGTCTTTGCATAGCAAGGGAGCTCAGCCAAAGCCTGTGAGTAAGTTGTGCAAACAGATGTGAAGTGTTAGAACCAATAGAGCCCCACTCACTGATATTCAGAGTAAATATACCAAACACTCAATTTTATGCACTGGAGATGAGACGAGAACTCTGTATAAAAAGACAGTGCCTTTTTCCAGATTACTAGGCCTGAGGGCCTGAAAGTAGAGGACTGAGGCAGTCCGCCATCCCTACCCTCCTCCTCCCTCCAAGTTAGCGAGCTCCAAATGTATTTAAAGAGCCTAATTTTGATGACAAGCGCTATCGTATCACACTGAGATATAGAGAGAAATCTTTTAAACTGGAGTAATTACTCCAAGCACGTGATTAGCATGTCATTTTGGATGACACGGGCTAATTAGCCACGTCCTTTCTCGTCAGTGGCACTGCATAAAGAGTCTGTAATAGTTGGAGAGCATCTCGTCTCGGCCTGAGATCCTGTCATGAACTAGAGCTTGGATGAGGGAATTAAGAGCAGGTGGCCTCTTAATAATTTGTGTCACTTTGTTCAAATTAAGTTTCAACAGCCTTATATAATGTAACCATTACCATCCTCCCAACTGGTCTCTTGCCCTCAAGTCTCTTTGCCAGTCTTGCTTCATGGACTTTGGGCATAGAGTATGACAGTATGTCACAAGCAGTGACAATGACACTTGGTATGTCTGCCCAACGGCACAGGGAGTTTTACTCTCAAAGTACAAGTATTACATAACACAACTACTACGTCAATTTCCTCTGCATGGTAAGGTTTAAAATTGAGTAAGAAAAAAATTATGCAATTAATAAGCCAATGTATATTGAGTCAAAAAGTCTATAGAGTTAGTGAGAGGTTACATATCTTAGTCTCAAGGAGACACACTTCTGACAATAGATTAGTCATAGAGCCTAAGAATCCTTGAGGAAAATAGAACTAGGATTCAATGAATGAACTGTAAAATGAAAAGTTATTTACTATGGAATCAGTAAAATGTGCTGCACAGAACTTTTCGCATGTCTGCAGTGGTTGCCATTATTGGTTTAAATGTTGATGTTTTTTCTACTCTCTGTATATTGGAGGCTTTTTCGTATAGCTTTTGAAAGCATGGGTATTGTTTGAGCCTTTGTAAAGTCGTCCTTTCATATTTTTGCTTGCTGCCACATATTTTCTTTCTTTCTTTGAAAATTTCCAAGGCTTTTATCTGTGTTTTTTCATATTTATCGACTCCTCTATCACATCTGTCAATTATTTTCCAGCAATATGTGACTCGTTTCAGAAAACTAGGCGTATGTCGCATGTCAACATGCTTTTTTTAGGAAGAAATGCCTTCTAGAACGTGAACTTTCATGTGCCTTAATAACAAACTTGTTTTCCATCCGTAAAAACAAATACAATTGTGAAATAACGAACCCAGTTGGTTTCGCCACAGAAAAAGACAGGAACATTATTGTTAGCCATGATTGGTTGAGAAAATGGGTGGGCTGAGTTTGGATTGGTCTACCATGTAGCATGCTTCTGTTTACAACGTGAGATGCTCGGTGTGTTTTTATAGTCCTTTTGTACCGTGCCATTTTTGAAATATATAACGTTAGCCATCGAGAACTACAAACGTTTTGCTACTGTTCTCAACAACATTGATGCACTGAATTTAGCAGGCGCTATTGACAGATCAGTTGGAAAAAGTGATTCGCTACTTTCTGCACACACCACACTGGTCAGTGTGAACCGGAGTGACTTGACATAATGCTGGCCAAACAAGATAGCTGCAAACAAAACAGAGTTAAATGGTTCCAGTCTGCCGTGAAGCGTTCATCCATGTATACGGGTAAGAGTCTAGCTACATTTTCAGATATATGTTCCTAACTTTGTCAGGAAGTCATTTTCATTGCAAGTGAAAGTGTACTTTTTGCTGGCTCGCTAGCTAACATTGCATGTATGATCTGTGTAGTAATATTATTATTATTTGAATCAGAAATCCTTTTGCATTCTTAGTTACAACCTAATGTTAGCTAGCTAACATTGAATCTGGTTGGTTAGCTTTAGCTACCTGCAGATTCATACTAAAATGGTAATAGCATGAGTTGGGATAATGCTGTCTAAACAAAATAGCACATGTCTAAACAAAACACTTCACCAGATGATTACATGACCCATCAATTTAGCCGGGTGTGTCTGGGTGTGATTACGGCAATCTATTTTATTTCATGAACATGTCTACATCTCTAGACAATAGTGACCCATCCACTTTGTTTAGATGTGACTGGGGTTGGTTATAGCATTTCCTTCACATGACCCATCAATTTAGACAAGTGTGTCACATAAGCGTCATCTAATAAGTATAAAATATTTTTATCTGGACACTTTCTGTTTTTGATATTGCAGGTAACCATTTCACTATACTGTACCTTCTGTTGCATGTGCATGTGACAAATCAACTTATTTTATTTGATATAGTTTGTGTTTACCAGAGACAGTAATGTGAAGAATAACATGACCTGCACCAAAGTCCGATTAGGATACAGGCCAAGGATTAGATAAAGTGTATTTTTAACTGGTGTTCTTCCTTATTGTAGGCTACTACTTTCACCACTTTGTCTTGCAATCTTTGGTTGTTTACTAAACTAATCACTCTGTTTAGCAAATGACCTCACGTGAATCCTTAAAGAGATGGGTGGGGCTAAGGCTTATGAGCGTGTGAACAATGCTTAATGGGTGTAGACAAAGAAGAGCTCTCCAGTAGGTGTACCAATTATTCAAGGGACATTTTCTCAAAAGTGGGGTTACAAGTTTATCAACTTTCAAAGCAGAATTACTTTCACATTGTTCTATACCTGCAGTGTCTGATATACCATTTTCTAGCTCTGAGTCTCTACTTTTGTCCAGTGTTAAAAACACCATTTAAAATGTTGCTACATAAGCCCGAATCGAGGCTGTCAGTCACATGTCGTAAATGGTTCATGGAGGCAGTATGAATGAAATAATGGCTATTAGTTTCTTCATTTTATAAAAAATACTCAAAGTTAGAAGGCAATTTATTGTGGAACCTCAATTTGCTAAACAGCAGCACTACAGAGTTGTGTGTATTTGTGTTCTCCCGATTAAAAACATGCTCCGGAACTTTGGCAACTACTAAAATGTATTTAACCTCCCACTTTTGGCTGGATGTGTCAATGTGTAGTTCATACATGCATAATCTATGAGCAGAATTACTGTTTTAACTCAACTAGCCACTAAATCTCTACATTGAAAGCAACTGTTTTTCTGGAAGCTGTGCTGCACCATTTCACCTACATTTTCCCCCAGCTCCCTAGCAATTCCAGTTCAACCAATGAGCTTCAGTAACCGCTAGCAAGTTGCGCATGATGTACTTACAGCAGAGAGAGAGAGAGAGCAATGACGTGGTGCACATATGTGATGTAGTACGCAATTTTCGGGGACCACTTTTGGCTTTTGAGCACTACTTTCTGAACTACTGGCTAAAAAGTATACTAAAGTGCCGGAGAATCCCTTTAAAGTATAAACCTTACCAATGTATTCCTGTATTCACAAGGTTGTGTTAAGGAAACATGGTCAGGCATCTAATTTGTATATTTTGTCTGCAACTAGAATCAACACCTGCAGAAGTGTCCATGATGACATCCAGGTGCTGCATGCACAGTGAACACACCTTTATAAGGTGACAGATGATGGCCATAGAGGAGTACATGGTGTATACTTAAATTTCTGACCCTGTCAAAAATAAAATAAAAATAGTTATTGCACATCTTACATTGTTGTGTTGGTAAAAACAATGGGATGGGTTTAGTGCTTTTAATTTTTTAGTTATAGATCTGTGATTATTTCAAGTGAATGAAGACGGAATAATGTGTGGAAGAACTTCTTTCACCTGAGAATCCCCTTGGATAGGAGAGACACATGATGTGTCAGATTCCTGGAGAGAGCCTTTTTTAAGCTGTTTCTAGATTGTCAGACATCTGTGTAGATTTTTGGTCCCAGGCGGCATCTGTTCCCTTTGCCAGCAGCTCCCCCCACACACACGCTACCCTAGAAGTGTAGCAGCAGCCCCATGTTCACACAATGGAGTCACTGAACTATCTTCCATTGAACAGCAGTGCAATTAATTACAGCTGCCGCTGTAAGACATTTAAATGAAATACATTTCCCATTGAATTATCAAGGGGGATATCAAGCAGCTGAAGTGCAGAAAATGGTGCTCAGCCTCAATGAGTAAGGGGAACAAGTTGATGTTTTCAGTAATTACCCAAAATCACACAAAAAATACCAGAAGAGTGAAATGAAGCGATTGTGTGTGTCGCAGTGTACCTACCCATTTCAATCAACACTTTGTTAATTTCAACCAAGTCCTGCGATGCACACATTAGGTAATCCATAATGAGGTATCAAATGATTAAAAATGTCATCTTTAATTCTCTTCCATAAAGATGCATTCATAATATCCTTCTATGGGATGAGAACAAATTGAATTACACCTCTATCAGATCTTTTTTTCTTCTTATTCTCAAAGGTCTCACCACTAGGGATGGAGGCACAGATACGTTTATAATTGACAGATCTAATCTGTGTTGACATACAAACCGTTTGTTACAGATATCGCTGGGAATGTGTGTTTTGTATTCAGTGTTTTATCACGTAGCAACTAGTTTTAAGATGAATTAGGTGTTTTTCTGTAGTTTCTGTTCTATGTTCAACCATTCTCTTTCACTGTATGTCACACAGTGATCTGTTTCACCTGTCTTTGTGCTTGTACCCACCCCCCTCCAGGTGTCGCCTATCTTCCCCAGTGTATTTATACCTGTGTTCTCGGGTTGTCTGTTGCCGGTAGGTTTTGTCCATCAAGCCTACCAGTGGTTTTCCCCTTGCTTCTGTCTGGCCTGTTTTCTAGTATCCCCGGTTTTGACCATTCTACCTGTCCTGACCCTGGGCCTGCCTGCCGTTCTGTACATTGTCACCCCTCCCAGGATTATTGACCTCTGCTCGCCCTGATCCTGAGACTGCCTGCTATTCTGTACTTGTTGACTCTGATCTGGATTACTGACCTCTGCCTGTCCTTGACCTGTCGTTTTGCCTGCCCCTGTTCCAGTAATACACTTTTGTTACTTCGACACTGTCTGCATCTGGGTCTTCCCTAAAACGTGATACTGTAAGTAGACCAATGCAACAAGCAGAGATCCTATAGGTTTGGCACCCAAAATCAAAATAACTCAAACTTAGAAACTGTGTACTATTCTCAATATAACTTCATTCTACAAATATGCCTACTGAAGACTGGCTCTTAAAATGCCCGAAGAACAATTCTTCAAATGTGACATATATCCAGAAATAAACATTGTAAGTGTATAAAGTCAATCACTAAGCAACTGTCAGACAAACTACACTTATTTTTCCAAGAATGCAAATGGATTCCTTTGAAGAAAAACAAGACCTAGCTAAACCTGCTAGATTCAATCAAAAACTTATAGCGCATAAGAAACTCCTAATTACAAAATAGCATCTAATGCTAGCGTGGATATCATCTCCATCGTAGTCATCATTTTCTTTATAGGAGCCACAGGAACCCAGGTGTTTATTTCAGCCTGCAGGGCTCTTGGCGGTTGGCGTCCCGTGGGGGCCCTGCATGTGTTTGTAGTGATTTGAAACAGGCACATAGGGAGGCTCCCCGAGGACCACCTGATCTGGCAGCCGGGGAACAATCACACAAGCTACTGGCTTCTACTGTGGAAAAAACGAGGTAGGCTACAGTACTGTTACTGTGCAACAAGGATGTCCCAGGGGAACACAGAACCGGGCTCTTTCTCTATTGTTTTTCCTTGATTCCTCACAACGTCTTTCTTTGCCTTCGTTTCAAAATGCCTTGGAGGAAATGGATCAAGAGGATGGACATTAGATATTCTTCTGAAGTGATTTCCTTTGTCTGTAGTCTGTTTTGCGTATGTTACAAAACCCTTCAATGAACTTATGGATTGGGTGGATTTATTTATTGAACTTCCTTAGCTTGATGGAAATAACCAAATACAAAACCGCAAAAAAGTTGTTAATTTAACTGTCATAGGGTTACCTCTTTTTCCTGCCAAACCTGAGTCAATGAATCAAACCTAAGAAATAAACAGTCCCATAACTACCACGTACACTGTAAAACTTGGTATTAGATGGCAGACCAAAGGGATTGAGTCACTACAGTGTGAAAACGAGAAAATAGGGATCACAGTCTTCTGACCCTGACCAGATACAATACCTGCTGTTTACTTAATACAATAAATTATGTTTTATTATAAAACACTGCCTCACACTTCAAAGAGGTTAACATATTTGTGATCGCTGTAATGATACGGTACCGGAGAGATCCCTACTCATAATCATTTTATCGGCCCTCCGTCTCATTAAGCTCGGTAATTTGCGATAGGGAAGATCAAAGTTTTGATTGCATTTTTGGACTCTAAATTGGAAAGAAGCACACCCCGACAGCTTTCTGATCTAATATTCAATTTGCATCACAGGTCTGTAATCCCTTTCAGGTGTATAGAAAGTGTATTTACACAGCTGTATTTACAGTTAAACTTTTTATCTTTTCTGAAGGTGAAATTAGGGACAGGAGTAACAATGAACTAACTGCATATAGCTAAGCTAGGCTTTTTGCTCATTATGGGAAAGAGATAATGTTTCCACTCCAGTGTTACCCTATCATTTACCAGAATATTGCTCATGTTTCATAAATGTTATGCTCTAGGCATAACATTTATGCTCCGAGTCACTATTATTTGAGTCACAAGCAAGTCTCAAGTTAGAAGGTCCGAGTCTCAAGTTGAGTCCCAAGTAGAACGGGTCAAGTCCAAGTCGTACATTCTAAGAGCGAGTTGAGTCACAAGTTTTCAAGTCTCAAGTCAAGTGATGGTGAAAGTGCCATATCATACAAAATATACAAGTATACACAGGCAATAACCCCAAAGAAATAGCCACTGTATCAGGCTTAACCTGTCCTATTTGAACAGACACAGGTAGAGGGCAAGACTGTACAGCCTCCCCTTCAAAAATCAAATTGAATCTGTCCAACGGGAGCTCAACAAGGTGGGCCTACATACTATAAGCACTTGGCACCCAGGACCCAATTGGCAATTACAACCAATAAACTGGTTCTACAATTTAAAAGGTAATTTCCCCAACCATTGTTACATTCTTCTTAAATCGGAATTAATGATTATTAATGATATTTCAACAACATGCATACATGGAACGATAATTTTCTCTTATTCAATGTTCTGACTCCAAAGTGTGGTGCGCAGGCCACGTAGCCTATTTCTATGCTCACTGATGTGCCCTCGCTTCTTTTACGCACAACAGAAATGACAGTGACATAGGACAGATACATGGAACTCCAACATAACCCAGAAAAGCACATGATATATTGAATTAAAATAACAGAACTTCTACCTCATTCTTGCAAATGTTTATGTGCCCTATAAAAGTTGTGCCCACTCAAAGCAGGGTAACAAATGGTTGGCTAAAAAGAAATGTATCGTTTCAAACAGTAAAACAGAAATGTCTACGTGTTGCAATAAACGGTACGGGAATAGCATGATGAAACGCTAACAATTATTCTAGTATTAGGGCCTATGCATTTAAACGTTTTAAGCAACAGCAAACATTTCAACAAGAGAAAAAATAAACGATAAAATTTAAGATGGAGAAACCCAGCATGAAACTCCAGGGACCCTGGGCACTTTCTTTTGATGTTTTTCGGAGTCAGTAGAAAGGCCTCTTTAGTGTCCTAAGCTGTTAGTGTCTTATTAACGACCGTTCCACAGGTGCATGTTCATTAATTGTTTATGGTTCATTGAACAAGCATGGGAAACAGTGTTTAAACCCTTTACAATGAAGATCTGTGTCACCCAAGTCAGACTGTTTTCTCTGCTACTGCACTGCAAGCAGTACCGGAGCGCCAAGTCTAGGTCCAAAAGCCTCCTTAACAGCTTCTATCCACAAGCCATAAGACTGCTGAACAATTAATTAAATGGCCACCAGACTATTTACATTGACCCCCCTTTGTTTTTACACTGCTGTTACTCGCTGTTTATTATCTTTGCATAGTCACTTTACCCTTACCTACATGTACAAATTACCTCGACTAACCTGTACCCCCGCACATTGACTCGGTACCGGTACCCCCTGAATATACCTTTTTATTTTAGTTTTATTTAGTAAATATTTTTCTAACTCTATTTGGACTCCTGAGTGTTGCAGCAGACCCTGGTTCGATCCCGGGCTGTATCACAACCTGCCGTGATCGGGAGTCCCATAGTGCGGCCCAACAATTGGCCCAGCGTCGTGCAGGTTAGGGGAGGGTTTAGCCGGGGTAGGCAGTCATTGTAAATAAGAATTTGTTCTTAACTGACTTGCCTAGTTAAATAAAGGTTGCATTTCTTGAACTGCATTGTTGGTTAAAGGCTTGTAAGTAAGCATTTCACGGTAAGGTCTACAACTGTGGTATTCGGCGCATGTGACAAATATCATTTTATTTTATTTATTTTCAATTGCTATTCACATTTAATACTCAAATCCACCACTACTCCACAAGAACTGCCATCTCCACACCCTTTTTTTCCATACAAGACTAGGTAAATGTGCCATCTCCTACAGAGGTCAGTTTTTTTCGGGGGGGGAACAGTCTCTCGGAACAGCTCAAGCACTGCAATGGCTTATTCTCCTTATATATTTAGATATTCCACTTAACGCCTCATCCCAATAACTTCTCTGCCTTTCAGCCTTCATTTAGATTTCGCTTGAATTATCAATATTTCTACTTTACCCCTTAATTGACCATGTTTTTTTCTGTGTAAATCCCAAATGTATTTATTTATTTTAAACTGATTATGGACAGTTTTTCATGGTTTTGCTTAAAACTTTGAAAGGGGGAGGTGCCTATAAGCCTCTGTTTCATAACTCTCCTGCACATGTTCTTTTTGTTTACCTTTTAAAACGTCATCGTATTGTTTTGTATTTTGTTGTGTGCAAATAAATACATAAAAAATATAAACGGAGATGAGAATGATTTGTTTGTTTTGCGCCGAAAGCCTTCAGGAATTGGCGAGAGAAGGAGAGGGATAATTCTAAATGATGTGTGCTGACGCCCCCCACGCTATTCTGTCTGTCATTGATAAACTTTGAACTTAAGACATTCAAATGTAACGCATGTTGACTTGTATCGGGATAACTGTCTGATCGAGATTTGCTGGTTGGAATCACATGAAAACAAATCAGAATGCCTGGGTACGTGAAATCAGGCCATTCTCTCTGGCACCTCATTTTGTCAATGTTAGATACAGATGACGTCCTAATCCGTCTCGAGCTGCCTATGCATATCAGATGGCGTTGAATGGATTTCCTTTCTTCTTTTCTCTGGACAGACATGGGTCTCTCGTGGTGTTTGCATCAACAGTGACTCAGAGGACTATGAGATTGATACAGTTGGGTAGTGTGGGTGTTAGGAGGGCTCAAACTCTGTCCTTTTCAGTAAATTGGAGTGAATCACTCTCAAGTGCCCTTCATCCCTCAATGTCAATCGTTTTTAGCTTGCCCAATGCACTTTGGCCCACGCTCTCATGGGCTTGTGTTTGATCTTAAGATGTAATTGAAGCCATAAAAATTAGTTGAGTTGGCAATGATCTAATACCAGCACATAAATCTAACACTGAAAATTAAATATTTGCTGCATGGGCAGCTATTCAATGAAGTTTGGACCTGCACCTAAACCATTATGTTAAATAGGTTGTATTGCTAATTCCATCATAATGTTATGATGTTCTTTTGACTCCAATGTCCATCCAATGTCTCGTAATAAAAATACCTGTACAGTGTCGTGTCTTTGGCTATGCCGGATTAAGTGATATGACATGCTAACTTATAAAATGATTTCTCTGTAATTAATATTACCTGATTAAGCTAATCATGTAAATGTAATTAACCTGTTTGGGCTAGGGGGCAGTATTGAGAATTTTGGAAAAAATATGTGCCCATTTTTAACTGCCTCCTACACCAACTCAGAAGCTAGAATATGCATATTATTGTTCAGGTTTGGATAGAAAACACCCTAAAGTTTCTAAAACTGTTTGAATGGTGTCTGTGAGTATAACAGAACTCCTATGGCAGGCAAAAACCTGACAAGGTTTCATGCAGGAAGTGGCCTGTTTGACAAGGAGTCGTGCGTCTTGCATCTGTTTATTGAAGAGTAAGGATCTTAGCTGTAACGTGACAATTCCCAGGGCTCCAATAGGCTCTCAGGACCCGGGAAAATCATGAAGGTTGACGAGGCAGCCTCAGGCTGAAACAGATTATCACCTTATCCAAGTGTCCCATTAGGTGACAATGGAATGAGGCGCGTGCGCGATTAGCCCCCGTGGAGTATTTTAATTCGGCTGTTTAGTTTATTGCAGATTCCCGGTCGGAATATTATCGCTTTTCTACGAGATAAATGGCATAAAAATTGGTTTTAAACAACGGTTGACATGCTTCGAAGTACGGTAATGGAATATTTAGACATTTTTTGTCACGCCATGCGCACGACCGTGGATTACCATTCGTATAGTGTCTAGAACGCACGAACAAAACGACGCTATTTGGATATAACTATGGATTATTTGGGACCAAACCTACATTTGTTATTGAAGTAGAAGTCCTGGGAGTGCATTCTGATGAAGAACAGGAAAGGTAAGAACATTTTTCTTATAGGAAATGTTATTATGGTGAAGGCTAATCTTGCCGGGTGTCTAAATAGCTAGCCGTGATGGCTGGGCTATGTACTTAGAATATTGCAAAATGTGCTTCATCCGAAAAGCTATTTTAAAATCGGACATATCGAGTGCATAGAGGAGTAATGTATCTATAATTCTTAAAATAATTGTTATGCTTTTTGTGAACGTTTATCGTGAGTAATTTAGCAAACTGTTAGTAAATTCCCCGGAAGTTTGCGGGGGTATGCTTTTTCTGAACGTCACATGCTAATGTAAAAAGCGGTTTTTTGATATAAATATGAACTTGATTGAACAGACATGCATGTATTGTATAACATAATGTCCTAGGTGTGTCATCTGATGAAGATCATAAAAGGTTAGTGCTGCATTTAGCTGTGGTTTGGGTTTTTGGTGACATTATATGCTAGCTTGAAAAATGGGTGTCTGATTATTTCTGGCTGGGCACTCTCCTGACATAATCTAATGTTTTGCTTTCGTTGTAAAGCCTTTTTGAAATCGGACAGTGTGGTTAGATAAACGAGAGTCTTGTCTTTAAATAGCTGTAAAATAGTCATATGTTTGAGAAATTGAAGTAATAGTATTTCAAACGATTCAAAAATCGCGCCACTGGATTAGACTGGCTGTTACGTAGGTGGGACGAATTCGTCCCGCCTAGCCCATAGAGGTTAACTAGAAAGTCGGGGCACCACGGAAGAACGTTTATAGAGCTGTTATCTTCCGAATAAACTCTTAAAATACTTTGTAATATTTTACATCGATAGCAGTCAATATTAACCCTTGTCTTATTTTCAGTCTCATAATGAAAGTTGTAAATTCTTGGCTATCTTCACGAACCCTGGCTAACAAGTTGAATCAGCAATACAAAATTGGGTTTAATTATTTATTTACTAAATACCTAACTAATCACACAGAATTACAAATACACAGAATACAATGATGTCATACAGAAAACGTCCTGGTAGACGGAACAGATATTATTATTATAACCACTCTAAGCTGGTTACACAAAGGAAAGGGGGTTGGGCTTGAATGAAAGAGCGGGAAGATTTAGGAACAGAGAAACAGCAGCTATGCTATCGTAAATACATTATCTTATGCATTCTAAATTACCGCCCATTTGGAAAAGGAAAATGCAATAAATATTTACTCTGAGCTGCGCTTCGATAGATTGGTCGTAGATGCTGGCCGGGTTGGCCAACAGATCTTCCTGGCCGGAAGAATGTCAATGGTGGTCAATTGGATACGTGGTGGTATCTTCGTCTGGTTGTTAGACTGGCTCCGTCGTCCGTCCTTTCCTAGCCCACGTAAGCAGCGGCCGCTGCTAACTCAACGGCTAGGAAGTAGCACTTCTGTAGTGAATAAGCTCAAAGTTCATACCAGTTCATACCATAGCTCACGCCGAGGTTGGCTTAGTTCTGTCCTTGACATGTGTGTCCTTCTAACGTAGAGGCTGCAGACCTCCCGCACTGGAACCACTGGTTATCTTTTCGTCAAAGGCTTATATAGTGGAGAGGGGGAGGGAGGTGTTTCATCGTTTATAACCCCGGTCTCTTCACAGGGTTGGGCCACAGATCGAGCAGGGCACTTTCCTTATGAAAACCCAATTCTCTCATTTGGAAGCTAAAATTACATTTCATCTCCTAACAAACATTTTCAATATCAAACATTTCAATTGCATAACAATTCCATGTGACTCTGATAACTAGAGGGCGTATACTTTCTCAGGTACAGTTTATGTCGTCCTGTCATCAATCATAATGTCTCAGATGACAACTGAAATGAAATCCATACTCATTACGTTATCGGGCATATTTCCAACTGGTTTTATTAACAAAATATGTGGTACCTTTCCCCATTTGTTTGATGTTCCCAGACTCTCTATATTTAACACAGGCTATTCAAGGCCTTCAGTAGATTCAGAGAGGGGAAGGGAGAAAGGTATTTATGGGGGGGGGGGTCATAAACCTTACCCACAGGTCAACGTCATGACAGTCCCCCCCATGTTGGGTTCAATCTTGCGATTAACCTGCATGTTATAAACCAACATAAACATGAACGTGGGTTGTCCTGGTTGTGGATCATCGTTGTGGTCCCCATCTGGCGGTCGACCCGGGTAGGGTGTCTGCAAATGAAGAAATCCGCTCCAAGGCTGGGCAGCAGATGTCCAGTTGGTGGTTGCTATTGCAGTCCCCCCTCTGGTGGTCGACCCGGGTAGGGTCTCTGCAAATTAAGAAGTCCGTTCCATGGCTCGGCAGCGGATGTCCGGATTGGGATCGCCGTTCCGGACCCGTCGTCTGGTCGTCCAGACTGGAATATCTGGGCAGTAACTTAGGCAGATGTTAACAACGCACACGCACTCATGAAATATATCATTACATTTCCTCCCAAATGAGCGGCGTTGTGGCACTAACTGATGGTTGTATGGGGGAGTTGTTTATGGCTCTATCACTTTCTATGTGCCAAAGAAAATAAACAAAATTAATGGAAGCATAAACAAAACAAAATAGTTATGCCACCTTAATCATCTAATTGGACTGTATTCTATCTACGTCCATGGTCTTGGCAAAATGACCCTATCATGGCATTGTCTAATGTCATATCTAGGGCTTTCCTAATTTGAGGGGTGGCGCTTAGGGTACTATCCTAAGTTGACAACTATATGATAAGTCTACAGCTGTAAGGCACTAGTTTTGGGCAGTCTACAGGATGACCTATGGACTTCTGGTTAGAAAACTGGTGAGTGCTGTAGAGTCAAAGGCCTAGAAGTAAATGTTCAACTTTACTAAGGCTGGTATTTTGCTTGGACACTTAAGTGATCCTAGCATAAATCCTAATTGGATGTTCCGTTGTGCATGTGCGTTTATGCTTACACAATCGTGCATGTCAAGGGAAGAAAACCAAGTATCCTGGCAGATTACAACTTGTTCAGAATGAGTCTGACGTAGTCAGGTAATTTTCAGGTCAATGCCTGGAGGTCAGTCAGAATTGGTGTCAAGGGAGTCTGTAGTAGTTTTCTACAAGTCACTGTGTCTTCCACTATTGTAGTGGCAGTAGGTATGAAGTCAATTTCATAGCTATGTTATCCACGGAGGAGCTAACCTCACGACGGAAGTACTCTAAGTATTAGACCAGTCGTACGTGGTGTGATCATGGTTCATGACTTCTAATAATTTTCTCCTGAACGGAGGGTTCTATTTATTAGTGGCATGTGTTAACCATTGGAAGAGTGCAATGGAGATTCCCTTCCCCGTGTTGCACTCTGAGTGACTCCTATGTCGCTATTATCAATAGCAATTTAACTTGTGAGGTTACTAATCCTCTTACTGAGTGTTGCTGGACTGACTGTGGTATTGGTACTGGTATTCAAGGGGTCCAGTTGTCCTACCGATTTATTCTGAAATATTATCTACCGGAACACATGATTGGAGCATATTACTAGTTGTATTGTAGTTGAACCTACACATGGCAAGGAATGATTATTGTTGCCATTTGTTTTGGAGGTGGACAAGTCCATTGGACTTCCTTTACGACCAGTGTGGTACACCTCAGTACTATCTTAGACGTGTTCTAAGATACTCCCCGTCTAGGGGCCTGTCTGCTCCTCACTGTTCTCATAGGGGAGTTTACAACTAGATTTGATTTATGCTCTGGTGGCCTCGTACGGTGTTGTCCATAGTCTCGACCCCCCCACCGGCCTCGATGAGGCTCATCATGGGTCTGGGCTACTATTCCCCCCCTTTGTGTCTCGGGACCCCCCCACCAGCGGGTGGTGTTGGTGTCCGAGGCGCAAACGAAAAGGTCGGACCCTATGTACGAGTTGTCAGTGGCCGCGTTATTATGAGAATGGCTGTAACCTTTCAACCAAATCTCCTGGTGTTTGTGCTTCAACACCCTCAGTGGCTGTTGAGGTCTGTCAGTCACCACCGCGTCCGTGTGTGGCAACCTTTTCAGTACCTGCAAACTGAGACGAGGATATCGGTCTGTGATATCGCAAAGTGTTTCACCAGTGGGAGTCATCGGGTCAGTTGCTGGACTGACGCCATTAGTGTCATTGTAAGGGGTGACAGTCCCCAACAAAGCAGAAGGTGTATCATCGGAAGCAGAGTGTACTCTGCGCATCAATGTTTTTCTTGCTGAGACGGCCGCAGTGCTTGCGGAAGTGTCCGAAGGGCAAGAGAAGTTCATCTCAACTACCGTATTGCACGACTGCAAGGAGGAGGGAAGTTGCTCATTCACAGAGACAGCGGGCTCGAAATCATGAAAAGAATGGTCAATCAGATTGGCTGATGGAATGTGTCGAGATATCGTAATATCTCCTTGGATCGGATTCTGCACCAAGAAGTTTCTAAACGTCTTTTTCCCAAGGGGTGCTTTCGACAGATACCCCTCGTGAATGACTGCGTTGCAGCTAGCGTTAGGGGAAGACAGTTTGGTCAGTGGGGAAGGCACTGTGGCCTGTGACCATACCTGGTTGGTTTTCCAATCCATCAATGGGAGTAAACGATCCATCAAGTCTGCTCCAAGTAGCAGGGTTACAGTTTCGAGGCTGGTAACATACACAGGGTGAACGAGCGATACGTCCTGGAAGTGTAGTTTCAGCATGACTCTCAATGTGAGAGGCGAGGTAGTCTGAGTGACCCCTCGAAGTTTAGTGTCGCATCGTTCCACTTTTAACCAACGTTTAGTTGGCTTCAAAGCCCTTTTTAGATCATCAAACAATGTTTGAGAGATGAGTGATATTGTCGCACCCGAATCAATTAGCGCATGACAAGCTAAGCAGTCCTCCAGGACTGTTTCCAGGTATGGCCATTTAGATTCTCGGTTAGTGGACATATTCCCCACAAAGTGGAGTGGTCGTTCGCAACGACGTGATGTGCCATTTCTGTTCAAGGTGGAAGCAGATTGACTTTTCCAATTTTGAGTGGGCTTGGCTTTAACGAAGCGTTTTACCTTTTTCTTCGCAACTTTTGTATCAGAGTCTATAGACAAAGCCCGGGGGCTTGTTTCTTGATCAAGCGGGCCCTGGGTAGGGTCTTGAATGAGAGCGGGAGAAATTTGAACTTTAACGTCCTTGCTATGGGTGTTAATTTCTGCGGACCTGGTGTCCGGTAATTCCCCGTGTAGTCCTTGTGACTTATCTTTTACCCTTTTCTCAAATTGTTCTCGCTTTAGTTCTTCCCGTAGTGGGACTTCTGGAGAACATTGGTCTACGTTTTGATCGTCCTTCAACCCTTTGTTACCCTTGTGCTCTGACACTTTGTGTGGGTTGGGTGCAGGAACGTAGCGAACAGGTCGATTGTAGCGGTAGTCGTTTTGAAGGCGACGTACTTTAGTTATTTCGACCGCGGTGGTTATTGGAATCATGGTTTCGTGGTAGAAACTGTTGTGGTGCGTCATCTCTCGACGCTCCAATACCTGATAATGCACCCTCTAACTGGAGTGAGTGCTCCCGGTCAAACTTCAAAACCGAGTGGTCAGGGCTCTTAGCGTTGTGAACTTTTGATGCCTCAAAAGCTGTGCTTGCAAGCTCTCTGAGTTGTAAGATAGGCAAGCCAACGTGGGCGGCAGGGCCCAAGTAGGTAATGAAGGTGGGATACATGTTCGACAGAAACATTTGTTTGAATGGTAACAGCTCTTCCATTCCTGTTTCTGTGAGTAGGCCAAAGTAAGCTGAACGAAGCCTATGATAGAAAGCTTGTGGGTGTTCGTTTCGAGCTTGTTTGACCGTGTTAGCCAGTGAGCTATCGTGTTTGCGAGTCGCAGAACCACTGAATTCTAATTTCAAAGCTGTGGCAAGTTTAGCGTAGTCATTTAGCACGTGTTGCTGTTGTAGGCGAATGAACCTCGTCACGTGTCTATTCGACGTTCGCTTCAACAGGTAAACCCTGTCAGAACCCGTAGCATTCGGGTAGCCACCCAACGCGTCCTCTATGTCAGCTAGGAACGTCTCAGTATCGTTTGGCTGACCTGGAACGGGGTCAAAGGTGGGGAAATTCTTGACGAGTTTGTCAAGGTATTCTGCGCCAAGCGGGCGGAGAGGGTTGGCTTCATCCTGTGGAGAAATTGGGGCCGACAGGCCAAGAGGAGAAGCCAAGCTTTGGCTTTGTTGGCCAAGAGGCTCCATATTACTCAGTGCCGAATGGCCAAGAGGAGAAGACTGAGGGACACATGATGGAGGCAATGTCTGAAACCTATCGTCTTCACTCCTTTGAGTACCGGACTCCGGTTGCTTGGATGGGTAGTAATGCTGTAGAGTGTGACCATTCTGGACTTCCTCCAGATGGTACCTAAGGGTGGTCTTCTGCTGCATTGCAGAGTCCACTTGAGCGCTTAGAGTACCAATTTTGGACACGTGAGTGTCACACCTGCTCCTTTCGGTTTCAAATTTATCTGTCATGGTTTGCAGATAGAGGTCTCGAGTACGGAGCGAGAGATTCAGTGATGAGATTTCCTTTGCTTGCTTAGAAATCAATATTTCCATCCTCATCACCTGAGTTCTCTCATCATTCATTTGGTCAGCGACTTCAATAAGTTCTGCTGATTTGTCATCCAACTTTGTCATTGTGTTCATCAACTGATCGTCTTTGGTCTGCAGAATTTGGAGTAGAACATTGTTACCTTGAGTAACGTTCAACAAAACTGCCTGCATGTTATCAAATTGCGCGTTCCTGTTTGTAGATAACTCGACAGATTTATCTAGTTTGGCGTGGACTACATCGCATTTAGTTTTGGCTAAATCGAGTTGTTCCTGCAGATGACGATTTTGTTGGAGAGTTTGTGCTCGTTCATCGTCATAAGTATTTGCAATTACTTTTAATTGTTCCGATTTCAAACGCAGTTCCTCGACTAGCAGAATGTTTTCATTTCCTGCTTTTGTCAATAGTTGCTCAGTTCTCTCCACCTGTGCCCTCATGTTAGCCATGTCTTGCACGTGCTTCAGCTGTGCACTGTGGTATTGGACCGATGCCAACCTTTGATGGCGATACATAAGTGCTAAAGTGGAGAGAACAGTCACAAAGCCTGTATTTGATGGTTGATTTTGGAGAGCGTTGCAATTTCGGCTGTTGTTTTTCTAATGGCATAATTAGGGTTGGTATCACTAGTGAGGTCAGAGATCAATCCTTTTATGGGTGGAGGTTCACTAATTAGCGGAGGAGTGGTGACCACCTCCTTTGGTAGCTTGCACATTATTAGAAAAATTTAGAGGAAAAATGTTCCTATTTTTTTTCAATGTTTGGGTTTGGAATTCATTGGAAGCTGCAAAGACAAGTTTAATCTATTTATAGATGTTGACGAACCATCAGTACTGTACCAGTAATGTGGAAGTTGGACGTGAATGAATTTGCAAAAGCAAATTGAATTAATTAATCATTGCCAATGATTAATCCTACCTGGGTAGGCTATCTGGGTATTAAACTTGA
The DNA here is from genome assembly GCF_965601325.2 of Salmo salar. Taxonomy (NCBI): domain Eukaryota; kingdom Metazoa; phylum Chordata; class Actinopteri; order Salmoniformes; family Salmonidae; genus Salmo; species Salmo salar. The sequence goes on from NC_138308.1 coordinate 66,820,028, forward strand.
ATTAACCTGAGAGGTTACTTCATCCAGGTTAATATGGGAAGTTTAAAAGTGTCTCATTTGATTGCAAGAACATTAAGGTATGTTCAACAATTTAACTTATTAAATTGAATGAGATGATAATCCATACAATCTCCATTGATTGGATATCATAAGTGTAAACAGTAGATCAAATGTTGGGAACACTCCCCACTATGGTACACTTCTTCCTTGGGCCGAAGCCACATGGGATTCCAGCGGGGGCGGGACTTCTGTCAGTACTGGATTACTGAATGGGTTTTGCAAAAACCAAATTTTACTGATTGATCAATTTGAATGATAAATCAAACCTGTATAGGCTATTTGGGATTTAAACTTTAATTAACCTGAGAGGTTTATTCATCTAGGTTAATGTGGAAAAAGATTACAATGTCTCATTTAGAAAACTCATCAATTTGGATATTATTTAAACTTGAGAATGTAAATCTGGCAATTTCACTTATTAGTTCAATTGAATAAGACATCGATATCCGTCTGGATATCACGAGTAACGACTTGAGTGTCACCTGACTAATTATTCTGGAAGGAAAGTACTGGTGACTCTTCAAAGGTCCTGCTGGCACACGCTGAAATCAAACGGAAGTACCCAGGGCAGGACTTTCGTTCCGCAAGTCGGATGACTTACAATGTGGCACAAAACAAAATGGCTGTTTTCCCTTTTGTTAGCTTAGCATCTCGATCAAGCTAATGCTACTTTATGCCTGAAAAATGCTCAACATAGGATTCCCTTGGCAAGGGAAAGGTTTTACTTATAACGTATTATGTTGAAACCCTTTTCGGCGATATTTGACGATGTTTTAACCGGAACTCGCGGGAAACAACGAAATGCACCGTGGTCTACTCGCATCGAAACGTGAGAGACAAAGAGATACTTATCGCTGGTCAAGCTAATCTCTCCTAAATTTCAATCGGCTGGCTCTTTGTCCTCGCTCGAGAAATTAATAATGACCTAGCCAACACGCGTCTGAAACGCGAGAGGCAGAAATAGCCCAGCGTTTGGCCAAACGCGCTATTTCTCAGATAGCTTTATCAGCCATCATACATACATGTATAGTTTATGCTACCCACTGACTACGTCAGAGCACAACACGGAGGCTATTCTCCGGAACACACACGCACCAATAATTCCAGTCTACAATTCCCATAATGTATATAATCAACTTGGTATATTATGTAATCTGCTTTTCAATTTTATATATGCTGAATCAAAATGAAAGCTTCATCCTATTTTAGATTCCTCGCACGGGGGCTCCAAATGTCGTGTCTTTGGCTATGCCGGATTAAGTGATATGACATGCTAACTTATAAAATGATTTCTCTGTAATTAATATTACCTGATTAAGCTAATCATGTAAATGTAATTAACTAGAAAGTTGGGGCACCACGGAAGAACGTTTATAGAGCTGTTATCTTCCGAATAAACTCTTAAAATACTTTGTAATATTTTACATCGATAGCAGTCAATATTAACCCTTGTCTTATTTTCAGTCTCATAATGAAAGTTGTAAATTCTTGGCTATCTTCACGAACCCTGGCTAACAAGTTGAATCAGCAATACAAAATTGGGTTTAATTATTTATTTACTAAATACCTAACTAATCACACAGAATTACAAATACACAGAATACAATGATGTCATACAGAAAACGTCCTGGTAGACGGAACAGATATGACCGCTGGTTACACAAAGGAAAGGGGGTTGGGCTTGAATGAAAGAGCGGGAAGATTGAGGAACAGAGAAACAGCAGCTATGCTATCGTAAATACATTATCTTATGCATTCTAAATTACCGCCCATTTGGAAAAGGAAAATGCAATAAATATTTACTCTGAGCTGCGCTTCGGTAGATTGGTCGTAGATGCTGGCCGGGTTGGCCAACAGATCTTCCTGGCCGGAAGAATGTCAATGGTGGTCAATTGGATACGTGGTGGTATCTTCGTCTGGTTGTTAGACTGGATCCGTCGTCCGTCCTTTCCTAGCCCACGTAAGCAGCGGCCGCTGCTAACTCAACGGCTAGGAAGTAGCACTTCTGTAGTGAATAAGCTCAAAGTTCATACCAGTTCATACCATAGCTCACGCCGAGGTTGGCTTAGTTCTGTCAGTGACATGTGTGTCCTTCTAACGTAGAGGCTGCAGACCTCCCGCACTGGAACCACTGGTTATCTTTTCGTCAAAGGCTTATATAGTGGAGAGGGGGAGGGAGGTGTTTCATCGTTTATAACCCCGGTCTCTTCACAGGGTTGGGCCACTGATCGAGCAGGGCACTTTCCTTATGAAAACCCAATTCTCTCATTTGGAAGCTAAAATTACATTTCATCTCCTAACAAACATTTTCAATATCAAACATTTCAATTGCATAACAATTCCATGTGACTCTGATAACTAGAGGGCGTATACTTTCTCAGGTACAGTTTATGTCGTCCTGTCATCAATCATAATGTCTCAGATGACAACTGAAATGAAATCCATACTCATTACGTTATCAAGCATATTTCCAACTGGTTTTATTAACAAAATATGTGGTACCTTTCCCCATTTGTTTGATGTTCCCAGACTCTCTATATTTAACACAGGCTATTCAAGTCCTTCAGTAGATTCAGAGAGGGGAAGGGAGAAAGGTATTTATGGGGGGGGGGGGGGGGGGGGGGGGTCATAAACCTTACCCACAGGCCAACGTCATGACAACAGTATTCAAGTAAAAGATTTTATCTTCACATCATGGCCTGCCAAAATATGTACAATGTGAACCTGCATCCAAGTACGAAAAGGAGGAAAAAGGAAAATACATCAACAAATCATATTTGACTGAATTGTGTTCTCTTGCTTCTGAGGTTCAAGGATACAGGGATAACTCAAAAGATAAAGGCAACCAAAAGAAACACAGAATAAGAAAAAAACAGACATTGGTGTTCATTTCCTCTCTAGTCACAAGGCTCAGAAGTCTCCACTTTTAATAAGTCATATCCAATACCACTCCACTTTGAAACAGCTCATTCAAGTCAAGAAAATTCATATGCTTTGAATTAAATCTGAATTATGTCAATAGTATTCTATTCCCTCTGTCTGCATCACATTAGTGACAACCAGAATCAAATCATTTGAATGGACATTGAATAATATTTTTACCACAATCTCCATGAAGACGACTATATTCTACAAATCATATTTGTCATCTTAATCACCGAACCTTACTCTACCTTTTCTCACATGCTAAGTGTTTCATTTAGCATGTAATTTGTCCTATTTGATAAATATGTAAAATACAACACACAGGTGTGTGCATAGATAACGTCACCGTTGTTTTCCCAAGGGATAATGTAGGGACCATATTTTCCACTTCCTGATTAGTTTCACAGCTAACCCTTTCCAGATTTGATTTACACATGAAGCTAGAGGAAGAGACAGTATACATATACACTAACAGCCTTGTTATTCCAAGGCCTAGAACAAAGATCATTGGAGTGAACCCCACCCATATGTGGAGCACATTCACATTCAACACCAGGAAGTGAGATATGAGGGTCACTTGGTGCGTCCCAATAAAATGTCCTTTCGCAGTTAGTAATCTTCTTCCTGTCCCGGCCAGGGGTTTTCTTGGAAAGGTCTTTGGTCTTTAGCTCCATCCTGATTTGTTATTCATCCAAGTGAATAGTTTAACTGATTGGATTTGTAGAGCATAAAATAAGTAGAAAACTGCACATGTAAAATGGCTAAGTCTTGTAATCAATGGTTTACCTGGTAAAGCAACATCTGGTAAATAAGAGATTGAATATTGTAATTCTAAACCCTTGCTGTCCCATCTCCATAGAGATAATGTGGAAAGCTAAAATACGTTGGGAAAACGTGATATTAAACTTTTAACCTCAGCTTGTTTGACAACAATATCTTTAAATTTCAAGAAATGTATTATTCTGATGATAGAGAAACCAAGAAGTTTGAGGGGAGAAAACAAAGATGTATATACACCCTGGATTGCTGCTGCTATGTATTGGCCTATGAGAGGCTTTGAAGCAACCGGTTGACCATATTGGCACTCCCCAGAAGAAGCAGTCCTTCATTGAAATTAATGGAATTCTAAAGTATTTCAATTAAATGTTAACCTGTTAGGGCTAGGGGGCAGCATTGACACGGCTGGATAAAAAACATACCCGATTTAATCTGGTTACCACTCCTACTCAGTAACTAGAATATGCATATACTTATTACATATGGATAGAAAACACCCTACATTTTCTAAAACTGTTTGAATGGTGTCTGTGAGTATAACAGAACTCAAATGGCAGGTCAAAACCTGAGAGATTCCTTTACAGGAAGTGGCCTGTCTGACCATTTGTTGAACTTCTTTTCCATCTCTATCATTTACTAAGGATCTCTGCTCTAACGTGACACTTCCCACGTCGTCCATAGGCGCTCAGAGCCCGGGAAAAAACAGAATGTCGTCATTCCAGCCCCAGGCTGAAACACATTATCGCCTTTCTCAAGTGGCCCATCAAGAGACACTAGCTTATGCGCGTGACCCCGACCGCCCCCGCCTTTGGGATTTTTTCCTCTGTTTGCCGAAAAGGAGATTCCCTGTCGGAATATTATCGCTTTTCTACGAGAAAAATGTTGTAAAAATTGATTTTAAACAGCGGTTGACATGCTTCGAAGTACGGTAATGGAATACTTAGAATTTTATTGTCACGAATTGCGCCAAGCGCGTGACACTTCTTTACTATTTCGGATAGTGTCTGGAACGCACGAACAAAACGCCGCTATTCGGATATAACGATGGATTATTTTGGACCAAACCAACATTTGTTATTGAAGTAGCTGTCCTGGGTGTGTATTCTGACGAAGACAACAAAAGGTAATGAAATTTTTATAATAGTAAATATGATTATGGTGAGTGCTAAACTTGCCGGGTGTCTAAATAGCGAGCCCGTGATGCCTGGGCTATGTACTTAGATAATTGCAAAATGTGCTTTCACCAAAAAGCTATTTTAAAATCGGACATATCGAGTGCATAGACGGATCACCACCTCAAGCTGAACCTCGGCAAGACGGAGCTGCTCTTCCTCCCGGGGAAGGACTGCCCGTTCCATGATCTCGCCATCACGGTTGACAACTCCCTTGTGTCCTCCTCCCAGAGTGCTAAGAGCCTTGGCGTGACCCTGGACAACACCCTGTCGTTCTCCACCAACATCAAGGCGGTGACCCGATCCTGTAGGTTCATGCTCTACAACATTCGCAGAGTACGACCCTGCCTCACACAGGAAGCGGCGCAGGTCCTAATCCAGGCACTTGTCATCTCCCGTCTGGATTATTGCAACTCGCTGCTGGCTGGGCTCCCTGCCTGTGCCATTAAACCCCTACAACTCATCCAGAACGCCGCAGCCCGTCTGGTGTTCAACCTTCCCAAGTTCTCTCATGTCACCCCGCTCCTCCGCTCTCTCCACTGGCTTCCAGTCGAAGCTCGCATCCGCTACAAGACCATGGTGCTTGCCTACGGAGCTGTGAGGGGAACGGCACCTCCGTACCTTCAGGCTCTGATCAGGCCCTACACCCAAACAAGGGCACTCCGTTCATCCACCTCTGGCCTGCTCGCCTCCCTACCTCTGAGGAAGCACAGTTCCCGCTCAGCCCAGTCAAAACTGTTCGCTGCTCTGGCACCCCAATGGTGGAACAAGCTCCCTCACGACGCCAGGACAGCGGAGTCAATCACCACCTTCCGGAGACACCTGAAACCCCACCTCTTCAAGGAATACCTGGGATAGGATAAAGTAATCCTTCTAACCCCCCCCTTAAAATATTTAGATGCACTATTGTAAAGTGGTTGTTCCACTGGATATTATAAGGTGAATGCACCAATTTGTAAGTCGCTCTGGATAAGAGCGTCTGCTAAATGACTTAAATGTAAATGTAAATGCACAGGTGTGTGAGTAAGTACCAGGACTATAGAACTGAGCAGGTGTTGGTGTAACCGCAAATAACCTGCTTCTACAGTTAATACTATTAGAACGTTCCTGACAGTTGTTATGAGAAACATAGGTGGTAGTATATGAATTGGAATGTGTGAGTGACAGGGGATGGGTGTATCAGGGTACCTGTGGGGTTGAGGTCAGATTTGACTGTACATATACGAGTAGTAGTTAGCTCCCCTGCTGGAGGTATCAATTATCACTTCGGTTGAGGGACTGAGGCAGGGACGTGCATGTCTAGATGACCACCCCCTTTGGGAGAGGGAAACCTGTCTATATCTCAGAGATAAGTGAATAGGGAGCAGAGTGGGAAGACGTGGAAGAAATACACTCCTACGAACATAGAAAAGATCAAGTTAGAATTTTTATCATTTCTTGTTTTAGACCTTGTGCCTTCGCTATACTTTCACTGTCTGTAACCCCCGCTTGTCAAACACGTTTTCTTTTAACAAAACAAATTGAAACAGTTGAGTTAGAGCCAAAATAGATTAATTGCAGGCATAAACTTCCTGTTTCTTCTTCTTCTACTTTTTTTGTTTTGGGGTATCCCACCAACTTTTGTTTTTTGTCTTACTGCAAATCTGAAAGTCAAGCCCAGTACTCACTGAAGCAGTGCGGTGCCTGACCAATGTCAGAGGCAATAGCTCACACAACACCAAGTTTGTTGATGCTTGGTTAGAATCTTGACACTGCAGCAAAATACGATTATGCAATCAAACAGGTGAAGAATGTTTTCTCACAATTATTTATTTCTATACAAGATGACTAACAGAAGGCACTGTTTTGAAGCAACCGCGCCTCCACCTTGGCACTCCCATACAGTTTTGTTTGGAAGCTATGGAAATGCATTTATTAATTTCTACATTTGTTTTTGTCATGTTTATTCTATTACAGAAACTTAATGCATACTTTTTAAATTATATTATGTTAGCTAAACATAAAAATCAATACATTTTCCTTAAAGTATAATTGTTTTTAAAGTTCTAATGTTGTTGTCGACACTACTAAAACAGAAAATATATAAATACATGTAATTTTATCATTAACCTCTCTAGGCTAGGCGGGACGAATTCGTCCCACCTACGTAACAGCAACTGCTATCCTGTGGCGCGATTTTCAAAACCTTAAAAATCCTATTACTTCAATTTCTCAAACATATGACTATTTTACAGCCATTTAAAGACAAGACTCTCGTTAATCTAACCACACTGTCCGATTTCAAAAAGGCTTTACAACGAAAGCAAAACATTAGATTATGTCAGCAGAGTACCAAGCCAGAAATAATCAGACACCCATTTTTCAAGCCAGCATATAATGTCACCAAAACCCAGAAGACAGCTAAATGCAGCACTCACCTTTGATGATCTTCATCAGATGACAACCCTAGGACATTATGTTATACAATACATGCATGTTTTGTTCAATCAAGTTCATATTTATATCAAAAACCAGCTTTTTACATTAGCATGTGACGTTCAGAACTAGCATACCCCCCGCAAACTTCCGGGGAATTCGCTAACATTTTACTAAATTACTCACGATAAACGTTCACAAAAAGCATAACAATTATTTTAAGAATTATAGATACAGACCTCCTCTATGCACTCGATATGTCCGATTTTAAAATAGCTTTTTGGTGAAAGCACATTTTGCAATATTCTAAGTACATAGCCCAGGCATCACGGGCTCGCTATTTAGACACCCGGCAAGTTTAGCACTCACCATAATCATATTTACTATTATAAAAGTTTGATTACCTTTTGTTGTCTTCGTCAGAATACACACCCAGGACTGCTACTTCAATAACAAATGTTGGTTTGGTCCAAAATAATCCATCGTTATATCCGAATAGCGGCGTTTTGTTCGTGCGTTCCAGACACTATCCGAAATAGTAAAGAAGTGTCGCGCGCATGGCGCAATTCGTGACAATAAAATTCTAAGTATTCCATTACCGTACTTCGAAGCATGTCAACCGCTGTTTAAAATCAATTTTTACGACATTTTTCTCGTAGAAAAGCGATAATATTCCGACAGGGAATCTCCTTTTCGGCAAACAGAGGAAAAAATCCCAAAGGCGGGGGCGGTCGGGGTCACGCGCATAAGCCAGTGTCCCTTGATCGGCCACTTGAGAAAGGCGATAATGTGTTTCAGCCTGGGGCTGGAATGACGACATTCTGTTTTTTCCCGGGCTCTGAGCGCCTATGGACGACGTGGGAAGTGTCACGTTAGAGCAGAGATCCTTAGTAAATGATAGAGATGGAAAACAAGTTCAAGAAATGGTCAGACAGGCCACTTCCTGTAAAGGAATCTCTCAGGTTTTGACCTGCCATTTGAGTTCTGTTATACTCACAGACACCATTCAAACAGTTTTAGAAAATTTAGGGTGTTTTCTATCCATATGTAATAAGTATATGCATATTCTAGTTACTGGGTAGGAGTGGTAACCAGATTAAATCGGGTATGTTTTTTATCCAGCCGTGTCAATACTGCCCCCTATCCTAAACAGGTTAGAGTGGCAGCGGCCACGCGGTGTGGAGCGTTTGTATGGCCTGTGCAGAGGAGAGAGGACAGGGATAGACAGACACATAGTAGACAAGCTACAGAAGAGGCTACGCTAATGCAAATGAGATTGGAATGACAAGTGGACTACACGTCTCGAATGTTCAGGAAGTTAAGCTTACGTTGCAAAAATCTTATTGACTAAAATGATACAGTATTGCTGGCTGGTGGAGTAGGCTAGCTAGCAGTGGCTGCGTTGTTGACTTTGAACGTGTAGCTGGCTAGGTAACCTCGGTGGTTTCAGTACTACACCTTGTCATGATACAAAGCAACTTTGTAGCTAGCTAGCTAACATAACACTAATCAAGACGTTCCTTGTAGTGTATTTAGTTTCAACAATGCTGCTCGTCGGTAATAGTAGGCTGGGTTAGGAAGAATGGCGTCGCGGGGGACGGAAATAGCTGGCTAGCTAACCTCGATGGCTGGCTAGCTAGCTAACAATTATCAAGCTATGACAAAGACAACTAAGTAGCTAGCTAGGTAACACTGCACTAGTCAAATCGTTCCGTTGTAAAGTATTAGTATCTACAGCGCTGCTAGTCGGTAACGGTTGGCTAGCTGGCAGTGGGTTAATGATGACTAGGTGTGTTGAGTAAGTCTGGCGCCGCGTCGCGGCTGGCTAGCTCACCTCGATAATACTCAAACTCAAACTACACAATTATCTTAGAATTATCTTAGATACAGAGACAGCAAAGACAACTATGTAGCTGGCTAACTAACACTAACACCACACTAATCAAGTCGTTACGTCGTTACGTTGTAATGTAATAGTTTCTGCGGTGCTGCTAGTCGGTAGAAGTTGGCTAGCTAGCAGTGATGACTAGCTAGCTAGCAGCTAGCAGTGTTGACTACGTTAGGAGGACGAAGATAGCTAGCCACGATAATTACTCAGTTACTCTAAACTACACAATTATCTTTCATACAAAGACGGCTATGTAGCTAGCTAAGAAGAATTGCTCAGATCAAACAAATCAAGCCGTTGTAATGTAGTGAAGTGTAACATTACCTGTGGAGCGAAGCGTGGTGCGACTGTGCAGGGAAAGTACAGACTCCCACCTCATGAGGATAGATTTTATGAGGACAGACAAATCATGCTCGCTTCACAGAGTGGTTCTTAGGCTCAGATAGCAAACAGTTCTTCAAATCTGATGCATTGTTGGAAATAAATGCCAGTTTCACTCCCTGCCCCTTCTATGGCTCCCTGTATCTGTTACTGCTGTTTATTTGTTTGGAAATGAGTTATTGGCATATTCTTAAATCCGACCATTCCCAATCCTCTTGCTACAGGCTCAGCTCTACGGCTCAGGCTAATCAGTCACTGGATTCTCTTCCCTTTATCTTCTCTCTTTTTTCCCCTCTCTCATATATTCCCACCACCAGCTGGTGAGTCAGTCCAGGCTGCACTACTGGGATCAGAGTCTTGTAGCTGTGTAGAGGAAAGCATTATCCCAATTTGTTATTTATATTAAAGGAAAAGGAATGCAGGCAATGAATGTATTTTCCATCCAACTGTAGCTACTGTAGGCGTAAGAGCTCTCACGACATCACTGTGAAGGTCATATTTGTGTTATCTGATAAATAGATAACATGTTTGATATCGATTTAATGATTTCTGACAGGTAATGGTAAAGGAAAAGGGGTAAAACAACGACTGTTTGTACAGTAATTGCATTTAATTGAATAGGATGAATGATTATACTAAATGGCTCAGAAGGAATGTGAGAAGATATACTCACTCAAAGAAGAGAGGATGTGAAATAAAAGGATTGGGATTATTTCCATCAATTCTATGGCCCATTGAAAGAGAATGCTATTGCAAGCTGGATAGAAGCCAGGCTCAAGTCCAAAAGAAAAGTCCTAGTCTAATACTCCATTTGGTCCAAAACTGCTGAATAAGAGTGCGATTCATTTTTGAGGACTTTAGGTCCACCACCCCCACGTTTTCTATACACTCCCTCCCTCGCTTTCCAATTTTATGAATTTCAAAACAGTCAGCAGTTTCCTTTATGTGTCTAACATGAATGAAGACATTATGGTCCTTTCAAAACCGGACTTCCATTCCAAAGGCACTGTCACTGCTTAAATGGCTTGTTAGGCGCCAGGGGTATTTCACACAGGATAACTTACATCGCCCACTAGCCTGGGATTGGCTGAGAGCATCAGTGAGATTTATATCAGCCCACATTTTTTCGTAGTGCTTGTAATAACGTCACAGATAATGCCCATAAAATCTAGAGGGTACTTTGAAGCCAAGGAAAGCTAGGGAGTACATTTGTGGAGGAATACTTTCAGATAATTCTTGACCAAAACAAGCTATGAAAAAGAAATTGAGGTAGGCAGTATGCTCCTCTGTGCCTTTGTTTCAGTGGACCAAAAAAATGTGTGATTCGAATATATGGCTGTGTGGCGATTTAGAACCATTTTTAATGACCAACTTTATAAGACAATTTATTTCAAGGGCCATATTCTCTTCAGATGCATCTATTGATTCTTGGTCAGTAATGGTTTTTGAAATAAAAGGTCAGCTCGCATTCCTTCAAATCTATTTGTAATGGAAAAACTATTGCTCTTTAGAAGCAGGTGATTGGTTCTGAATGAAAACTGTCCCTTAATGCCAGTTCATGGTTAGTGGTAAAGGCCATACTCATCATCTCATCTCCTACGTAATGTAACATGATAAATGAAAACATTTAAAATCTTCCTTTCAGAAATTAAGTTTGGGGTTATTGACGTAACACCAACACATCCGGTGTTCTATGAAGCATTATCCCTGTTGACACAGAGGACAGAATATTTCAGTGGCTGAGTAATTCCTCCTTTAGTCCTTATTCAACATTAAACAGGGCGATCCATTTTCCACTTGTTGCCTGACAAAGCAAACACAAGCCAAGCGCCAAGGATAAGAAAAGTGGGTGGGAAGACAAATAAGAAGGATGAGGGAGAAGAGGCTTGGGAGAGAGAGAGCTTTTAAAGATAGAACACTTCATTGTCCACTACGTTAAAACAAAAATGGAACATTTTATTTGGTGCCCTTGGCATTGAAAGGATAAAAATATGCTTAAAAACAGACATTAAAACATTTACATTGAGCATTTACATGTCAGTTCACCATAGTCTTATTGAGGATTGTCAATGCAGAAGGGAATGAAGGAAAAAATAAATAAATCAGTGTGAGTGGCACTGACCAGATCTCTGACCGGACAGCAGTATGTGGAAGGATGCAGTGCAGTGGACAGCTGTTGTCATTGAAGACCTGGAGTGCTTTCCTTGTAGTGTTCTGAATGAAGAGATTTGGGAGATGTGGCTGTTTGCTGCCAACTATTTTTCTATTTTTCTTCATGTGAAAGGACCCATGAGCACCATCATGTGAAGTTCATAGGAGCATTTCAAATTGGATGTCAAATGAAGGCTAAGGGTCTGATTTTTATTTTTTTTAAATAAAGGCATATATAAATAGTTAGAAATAAGTGTGATGCAGCCAGTCAAGATGCTCTCAATGGTACAGCATTATTACTTTTTGAGGATCTGAGGGCCGGTGCCAAGTTTTCAGCCTCCTGAGGGGGAAGAGGCGTTGTTATGTTTTCTTCACGACCATGTTAATTCCTAAGTGATGTGGACACCAAGGAACTTTAAGCTCTTGACTCGCTCCACTACAGCCCTGTCAATGTGGATGGGGGAGTGCACGGCCCTCTGTTTCCTTTAGTCCACAATCAGCTCCATTGTTTTGCTGACGTTGAGGGAGAGGTTGTTGTCCTGGCTACATAGTGTCAGGTCTCTGACCTCCAAATAGTCTGTCCCATCGTCATCAGTGATCTGGCCTACCATTGTCATGTCTTCAGCAAACCCATACGCTGCTTCTGTGTATTATCCATCCTGTTGCTTAGTCACTTTACCCTTACCTACAGTATATGTACACTACCTCAATTACCTTGTACCCCTGCATATCGACACGGTACTGGTCCCCCAATCTACACTGCTCAAAAAAATAAAGGGAACACTTAAACAACCCAATGTAACTCCAAGTCAATCACACTTCTGTGAAATCAAACTGTCCACTTAGGAAGCAACACTGATGACAATACATTTCACATGCTGTTGTGCAAATGGAATAGACAACAGGTGGAAATTATAGGCAATAAGCAAGACACTCCCAATAAAGGAGTGGTTCTGCAGGTGGGGACCACAGACCACTTCTCAGTTCCTATGCTTCCTGGCTGATGTTTTGGTCACTTTTGAATGCTGGCGGTGCTTTCACTCTAGTGGTAGTATGAGACGGAGTCTACAACCCACACAAGTGGCTCAGGTAGTGCAGCTCATCCAGGATGGCACATCAATGCGAGCTGTGGCAAGAAGGATTGCTGTGTCTGTCAGCGTAGTGTCCAGAGCATGGAGGCGCTACCAGGAGACAGGCCAGTACATCAGGAGACGTGGAGGAGGCCGTAGGAGGGCAACAACCCAGCAGCAGGACAGCTACCTCCGCCTTTGTGCAAGGAGGAGCAGGAGGAGCACTGCCAGAGCCCTGCAAAATGACCTCCAGCAGGCCACAAATGTGCATGTGTCTGCTCAAACGGTCAGAAACAGACTCCATGAGGGTGGTATGAGGGCCCGACGTCCACAGGTGGGGGTTGTGCTTACAGCCCAACACCCTGCAGGACGTTTGGCATTTGCCAGAGAACACCAAGATTGGCAAATTCGCCACTGGAGCCCTGTGCTCTTCACAGATGAAAGCAGGTTCACACTGAGCACATGTGACAGACGTGACAGAATCTGGAGACGCCGTGGAGAACGTTCTGCTGCCTGCAACATCGTCCAGCATGACCGGTTTGGCGGTGGGTCAGTCATGGTGTGGGGTGGCATTTCTTTGGGGGGCCGCACAGCCCTCCATGTGCTCGCCAGAGGTAGCCTGACTGCCATTAGGTACCGAGATGAGATCCTCAGACCCCTTGTGAGACCATATGCTGGTGCGGTTGGCCCTGGGTTCCTCCTAATGCAAGACAATGCTAGACCTCATGTGGCTGGAGTGTGTCAGCAGTTCCTGCAAGAGGAAGTCATTGATGCTATGGACTGGCCCGCCCGTTCCCCAGACCTGAATCCAATTGAGCACGTCTGGGACATCATGTCTCGCTCCATCCACCAACGCCACGTTGCACCACAGACTGTCCAGGAGTTGGCGGATGCTTTAGTCCAGGTCTGGGAGGAGATCCCTCAGGAGACCATCCGCCACCTCATCAGGAGCATGCCCAGGCGTTGTAGGGAGGTCATACAGGCACGTGGCGGCCACACACACTACTGAGCCTCATTTTGACTTGTTTTAAGGACATTACATCAAAGTTGGATCAGCCTGTAGTGTGGTTTTCCACTTTAATTTTGAGTGTGACTCCAAATCCAGAACTCCATGGGTTGATAAATTGGATTTCCATTGGTTATTTTTGTGTGATTTTGTTGTCAGCACATTCAACTATGTAAAGAAAAAAGTATTTAATAAGATTATTTCTTTCATTCAGATCTAGGATGTGTTCTTTAAGTGTTCCCTTTATTTTTTTGAGCAGTGTATATAGCCAAATTATCGTTACTCATTGTCTACTGTACTCTACTGAACTCCACTCTACTGTTCTGTCCTTTACTATACTCTACTAAGCTCTATTGTGCTGTATTTTGATGTTCAATCTTGTGAAACATAGACATCTATGATTGCTTCAGATTTGGTCTTGTTTGGGGGCAGAGCACATTAAAATAATAGCCAGTGTGTAGAATATGTTAAGGACGATATTACATATCTATACATTTGTGTACCTACAGTATTTAGGATACATCACCATGAAGAGAATGATATTCATATCCATAATTATGCATTTCTGTGTACAGATCAGGGACCCATGATGAAATTCTCTTACTGTAATTTCTTTACCAGGTGTAAATTCACTTCACTTACAATATTTCAATAACCAAAATATGTAGTTCTTTTTTTCATAGCTGACACCCCATACTTTCTGCAGACATAATTTAATTTTAATTTGGAGCAGACATTTAACCCTTTGACAAGTACCAACAATGGTGTGATCCTTCTACAGTGGTCACTGCAGTGTACGCTCAAACCGAAGTGATTAGAACACTTATCTAGTTTTGATTGACGCAACAGTCAGCGTTTGAGCTGGCCACACTGTTCCTTCACAGAAACATTTTGCACAAACAAAGTCCTTACAAAGTGTCCTGAATGTAACCAGTTTAATTTTGGATGCAATGTTCAGACATTCACAGAGTAGAGACAGCATAACACAATCAACGAAACCGGAAAATGTAGGTTACATTAGTCCTAGCATTAAATGAGGAAAGATTGACGTAACACAAGCAGTCCAATTTAGCTTACTCTCAGCTGACAGAAACCACAGTATTACTTCGCTAACAGCAATTACCTACGATTTACAATTCATCACAGGTGAGCTCATCATTGATCAAAATAATTGAGTAAAACTATTTCTAAAAATCAAAAGTAATCCGACGATTTGTAGTTTGTGCACACCACAATGTTTGTTTTTTCGTGTCAACCAACGATGAGAGGAGACAAGATGAGTTTGGTCTGTTTGCAGTAGGCATGTTGAATGGGGTGTGTCACCTATCATTCACTTCCCTTCATTCATTTCAGGGGGTTTACTCGAAAGAGTGAACCATTCCTTCACCTAATTTTGTTATAACATCTTTGGTCTGACAGACGTTTACGTGACACTCAGAATGCTTGTATAATGCCAACAAACATGGCACCACACATAGCTGGCAAGTAGCTTAGCATTAGCTCACCAATAAAATTATAAATACATTATGCTCTATAAATACAGTACATTCAGGCTCCTTGACTTTTTCCACATTTTGTTTGTTACAGCCTAATTCTAAAATTGATTAAATCGTTTTTTCCCCTAATAAATCTATATGTAATACCCCATAATGACAAAGCAAAAATAGGTTTTGAGAAATGTTTGCAAATGTATAAAATATAAAAAAATGAAATAACATTTAAATAAGTACTCAGACCCTTTACTCAGTACTTTGTTAAAAACCACCTTTGGCAGTGATTACAGCCTCGAGTCTTCTTGGGAATTATGCTACAGGCTTGGCACACCTGTATTTGGGGAGTTTCTCCCATTCTTCTCTGCATATCCTCTCAAGCTCTGTCAGGTTGCATGGGGAGCATCAAGGGAGTTAGATCAGGTTCAAGTCCGGCCTCTGGACTTTCAGAGACTTGCCCTGAAGTCACTCTGGCATTGTCTTGGCTGTGTGCTTAGGGTTGTTGAACCTTCGACCCAGTCTGAGTTCCTGAGCGCTCTGGAACAGGTATTCATCGAGGATCTCTCTGTACTTTGCTCCGTTCATCTTTCCCTCGATCCGGACTAGTCTCCCAGACCCTGCCTCTGAGAAGGGGCTTCTGTCTGGCCACTCTACCAAAAATGCCTGATTGGTGGAGTGCTGCAGAGATGGTCGTCCTTCTGGAAGGTTCTCCCATCTCCACAGAGGATCTCTGGAGCTCTGTCAGAGTGACCATTGAGTTCATGGTCATCTCCCTGACCAAGGTTCTTCTCTGCCGATTGCTCAGTTTGGCCGGGTGGCCAGAACCAGGAAGAGTCTAGGTGGTCCCAAACTTCTTCCTTTAACATTTATGGAGGCCACTGTGTTATTGTGGACCTTCAATGCTGCAGAAATGTTTTGGTACCCTTCCCCACATCTGTGCCTCGACACAATCCTGTCTCGGAACTCTACGGAAAATTCCTTCGACCTAAGGGTTTGGTTTTTGCTTTGACATACACGGTCAACTGTGGGACCTTATACAGTGAGGGAAAAAAGTATTTGATCCCCTGCTGATTTTGTACGTTGCCCACTGACAAAGAAATGATCAGTCTATAATTTTAATGGTAGGTTTATTTGAACAGTGAGAGACAGAATAACAAAAAAATATCCAGAAAAACGCATGTCACAAATGTTATAAATTGATTTGCATTTTAATGAGGGAAATAAGTATTTGACCCCCTCTCAATCAGAAATATTTCTGGCTCCCAGATAGGAACACACACACACATCCAAAGTTCTTATTTGTAAGGAAAACAACAAATGAAAGCAATGCGATTCAGAAAGAAAATGTGCCAGGGGAAAAAGGTTTGCGCAAGACTGTGCAAATGTCTGCAGAAACACTGGGGAAGTGCTTGAGCTCTTCTCAAAGGAAAAGTTTGGGCTCAGTAAAGCCTCAAACATAAATTGTCCACAACAGTGAAATGGGCTACTTCTATGTGAATTAATGAGGGGAACACACCTCTATTTAAATTGTTAGAAAATAAAACTTGTTATAAAAATAATTAGAAATTGGCATGTTGAAACATAGCCTATAGATAATTAGCAGGCAGCATGTCTTGGTTTGTAAAGGGGTGTTTAACTGGTGGCAGTGAAGTCAGACGCAGGAGAGCAGAACTAGGTAATAGCCGGAGCAGTTTAATTTCAAAACCAACGACATAAAGAAATAACTAACATGGGTACAAGCACTTACAACAAACAATTCCACACAAAGACATGGGGGGGAACAGAGGGTTAAATACACAACACTTAATGAGGGAAATGAGAACCAGGTGTGTAGGAAAACAAGACAAAACAAATGGAAAATGAAAAGTGGATCAACGATGGCTAGAAGACCGGTGACGCCGACCGCGGAACGCCGCCCGAACAAGGAGAGGAACCGACTTCGGTGGAAGTCGTGAGATGGTTTGAGGGCAGCATGGGTTAAGTATCCTGTTGCGTAAAAATCTAATTTTGGAAGAGAGCGCATTCTGACATCATATGCGTAAAAAAAAAAACTCGGGCTGGGACAATCATTACAGAAATTTGGAACTCATGCGTGAAAAGTTTTTGGAAAACATTTCACCGAAATTCTGCTTCTAAACTTTGCATCTGCACAGTTCTAGTAAATGTTTTTTTTTCAAATGTTCTGTGTAAATTGTTTAAAGTAAGCCTTGTGCACAGGGTTGTATGGTTTGTTAAACTTTGAAATCAATGGCTTTTGTTTGGCATACATTTTAAGTGAAAAATCTGAGTCTCAGCGCAATTCTGTTCCAGTGGAATTGCCCCGGCCTGATTAACAACTTGAGACAGTTTGCTCCTGAGTCAAGATTGGACTGTGTTTCTTTGAAGTGCGAGCAAAGGACAGTGAGGTGACATGAGAGCCAGCAGTTAGGGCAATCCTCAAACAAACGCCTCAACAGTGAGGGGATTAAGCCTTGGCATTTGTGAGTGGAGCGGGATTGAACTCCGCAGCCCCTGCTGAAAGTACAGCCAAAGAATATTTTTCCAATGCCTGGTTGCTTTAGATGGGACCTGTCTACATGCTCGCAAAATCACCCTTCCTTTGTTATGGAGTTATCACGAACAAACTTGCAGATCACCTGGGGTGCAAATGGTAATGTTATATCATGTCTGGTAGTCATTCTGCCAAATGAGTCAGTGTCACTTCTCCATAACTTTGTATTGAATACATAAGGGTTCAGGTCTCAGTAAAAAAAAACTAAACACGCACACACACAAACAGCAACAACAACATTTTTCACATCTACAGTATTAATATGAGCCTCCATAATGTGCGAACGGAGTGAACACAGTCTCAAATGCACACACACCGCTCCATCAACATATCATGCATATTGCACAGCCTTGTAGGCAGGATACACCTTTACAGACTAGATTAACGCAGCTCTCCCTCCAACATCCGTTATTTTTTTCTACCACTGTAGGATATACAGTACAGTGCAATGTTGAAGGGTAAATTTAATGAACAAGCCCTGGGAGACTAATAATACCATGGATCCTGAGTGCTTGCTCTGTGATGAAGCCAAACAGAGGCCCATGACAGGAGGTGAAGATTATGTGTTGTTCTCCGGTGGGAGAACTCCTCCTAGATCCCTCAGAAGATTTCAGCTAAGATATGAAGTGTAAATAAACCACAGGTTTTTTGGGCCTCCTTGGGTGCTTGAAGAAAAATAGGAAACTTGAAATGTAACCAAGAGTGACAGTGAGGTGCTATGGGGGTGGAGGGAAACATACTGCATGTGCACTTGTATGTATGTATGTATGTATGTATGTATGTATGTATGTATGTATGTATGTATGTATGTATGTATGTATGTATGTATGTATGTATGTATGTATGTATGTATCTATGTATGTATGTATGTATGTGTAACTGCAAAAATAAAGGCAATGAGGGATACAAAGTATATTGAAAGCAGGTGATTCCAGAGTTAATTAACCAATTAACATCCCATCGTGCTTAGGGTATCTACAGTGCGTTCAGAAAGTTTTCACACCCCTTTACTTTTTCCTACAGCCTAAACTTAAAATGTATTAAATTGTGATTTATCTTTTGCCATTGCCCTACACACAATACCCCATAATGTCAAAGTGTAATTATGTTTTGGGGAAAATTTTACAAATGACAGTCAACAAAAATATAAACACAACATGTAACAATTTAAAAGGTTTTACGGAGTTACAGTTCATATAAGCAAATAAGTCAATTGAAATAAATTCATTAGGCATTAATCGATTGATTTCACATTACTGGGAATACAGATATGCCTCTGTTGGTCACAGAAAAAGGTAGGAGTGTGACGTTATTAATTACACTTTGGATGGTATATCAATACAGCCAGTCACTACAAAGATAGAGGAGTCCTTCCTAAATCAGTTGCCGGGGAGGAGGGAAACCACTCAGGGATATCACCATGAGACCAATAGTGACTTTAAAACCTCTAAAAGTCTAAGCCTTTGGGGGGGATTCTACTAGAAATGATTTGATAAAATATTGAATTTGGCCTTTACTACTATAGCCCATAGTAACACATTGAATAACACATTCATAAATAACAAAACAGACAGTCAAAACAAATCTACCTCCTTAAATTTTTTTAACCGGTACCAGGTTACCTTCAGATGATTCCAGTGACACTTGTAGGGCTCTTAGAGAAACACAGAGAACACCATCGCATTTGTGACAATATCATCTTTCCAGAGTGGTCATATTAGTTTGTAACACTACAGACGATTTTGTGAGATGTCTCATGGTCTGAAAAACACCGCTGTAGCTCGGCTACCTTCCACCGCAGATGTGGAAGGCCAACATAGGCAGATGCTGTGGCTTGAGATGCAGTCCGTGTAAAAAATATTTCTAGCTTAAACCGACTGATTTTTTTTAAATTATCTTACTTACATTGACACAAGGGTGATTCAATAGACTTTTAAGGAACAGTTACAGAGTTTAATGTTTGAGAAAACTGAGGATGGATCAACAACATTGTAGTTACTCCACAATACTAACCTAATTGACCTAGTGAAAAGAAGGAAGCCTGTACAGAATACAAATATAAAATTGGCAAAGCAATTCACTTTTTGTCCTGAATACAAAGTGTTATGTTTGGGACAAATCCAATACTTACCCAGAAGGACTCAAAGCTGTAAATCGCTGCCAAAGATGATTCTAACACGTAGTGTCTTGGGGTTTAATATTTATCTAATCAAGATTAGTGTTTTATTTTTCATAAATGTTTTACAAGTGTTAAAATTGTTTTTCCACTTTGAAATTACAGAATACTTTGTGTTAAGCATTGACAAAACATTAATTAAATCCATTTGAATGGCACTTTGTTACACAACATAAAGTGGAAAAAGTCAAGGGGTGAGAATACTATCTGAAGGGACTGTATAAAAATGTCCTGTTGCCCATTATTTTTGCTATCATGACTAGAAGAGATCTCATGGACTTTGAAAGAGGTGTCTAAAAGGAGCATAGGGGTTAAAAGTATGTGTGAGTGTGTGCGTACATGTGTGTTTTAGTCACCCGATCTCCACCCAATTGAACACTTATGGGAGATTCAATAAAATACCAAATTATGGAATTTCTCGTGAAATAATGGTGTCGCATCCTGACAATAGAGTTCCAGACACTTGTAGATTATATGCCAAGGCGCATAGAAGCTGTTCTGGCAGCTCATCGTGGCACAACACCCTATTAAAACACTATTTTGGCACTACATTTTCTTTATTTTACCTGTATGTCTATGATCTACGGCACTTCCAAACACAAATAGCTGTAAATAGACGAGCTCCCTTGCAAACAGTTGGGAGCCACCTGGTTTCTTCACGCATCGCGCCGACAGAAACAATCATCTCTCTGGTAAGAAGAAGGGTGGGGGTGTATGCCTTTTGATTAACGAGACGTGGTGTGATCATAACAACATACAGGAACTCAAGTCATTTTGTTCCCTTGACTTAGAATTCCTCACTGTCAAATGCTGACTGCATTATCTACCAAGAGAATTCTCTTCGATCATAATCACAGTCATGTATATCCCCCCCAAGCAGACACATCGACGGCCCTGAAAGAACTTCATTGGACTCTATGTAAACTGGAAACCACATATCCTGAGGCTGCATTTATTGTAGCCGGGGATTTTAACAAGGCTAATCTGAAAACAAGGCTCCTCAAATTCTATCAGTATATCGGTTGTGCTACCAGGGCGGGCAAAACCCTAGACCACTGTTATTCTAACTTCCGCGACGCATATAAGGCCCTCCCCCGCCCTCCCTTTGGAAAAGCTGACCACGACTCCATTTTGTTGCTCCCAGCCTATAGACAGAAGCTAAAACAGGAAGCTCCCACCCTCAGGTCTGTTCAACGCTGGTCCGACCAATCGGATTCCACGCTTCAAGAATGCTTTGATCACGTGGACTGGGATATGTTCCGCATTGCGGCGAACAACATTGACAAATTCGCTGATTCGGTGTGCGAGTTCATTAATAAGTGCATCGGTGATGTCGTACCAACAGTGTCTATTAAAACATTCCCCAACCAGAAACCGTGGATTGATGGCAGCATTCGCGCAAAACTGAACGCGCGAACCACTGCTTTTAATCAGGGCAAAGTGACCGGAAACATGACCGAATACAAACAGTGTAGCTATTCCCTCCGCAAGGCAATCAAACAAGCTAAGCGTCAGAACAGAGACAAAGTGGAGTCGCAATTCAACGGCTCAGACATGAGAGGTATGTGGCAGGGTCTACAGTCAATCACGGACTACAAAAGTAAAATCAGCCCCGTCGCGGATAACGATACCTTGCTCCCAGACAGACTAAACAAGTTTTTTGCTCGCTTTGAGGACAATACAGTGCCACTAACACGTCCGCTACCAAAACCTGCGGGCCCTCCTTCACTGCAGCCAACGTGAGTAAAACATTTAAACGTGTTAACCCTCGCAAGGCTGCAGGCCCAGACGGCATCCCCGGCCGCGTCCTCAGAGCATGCGCAGACCAGCTGGCTGGTGTGTTTACAGACATATTCAATCAATCCTTATCCCAGTCTGCTGTCCCCACATGCTTCAAGAGCGCCACCATTGTTCTTGTTCCCAAGAAAGCTAAGGTAACTGAGCTAAATGACTACCGCCCTGTAGCACTCACTTCCGTCATCATGAAGTGCTTTGAGAGATTAGTCAAGGACCATATCACCTCCACACTACCTGACACCCTAGACCCACTCCAATTTCCTTACCAACCCAATAGGTCCACAGACGACGCAATCGCCATCACACTGAACACTGCCCTATCCCATCTGGACAAGATGAATACCTATGTAAGAATGCTGTTCATTTACTACAGCTCATCATTTAACACCATAGTACCCTCCAAATACCTATGTAAGAATGCTGTTCATCGATTACAGCTCAGCATTTAACACCATAGTACCCTCCAAACTCGTCATTAAGCTCGAGACCCTGGGTCTCGACTAGAGGTCGACCGATTAACCTGTTAGGGCTAGGGGGCAGTATTGACACGGCTGGATAAAAAACGTACCCGATTTAATCTGGTTACTACTCCTGCCCAGTAACTAGAATATGGATATAATTATTGGCTTTGGATAGAAAACACTCCAAAGTTTCTAAAACTGTTTGAATGGTGTCTGTGAGTATAACAGAACTCAAATGGCAGGTCAAAACCTGAGAGATTCCTTTACAGGAAGTGGCCTGTCTGACCATTTCTTGGCTTTCTTTGACATCTCATTCAATTACAAAGGATCTCTGCGGTACCGTGACAATTCCTACGGCTCCAATAGGCTCTCAGAGCCCGGGAAAAACCTGAATGTCGTCATTTCAGCCCCAGGCTGAAACACATTATCGCCTTTCTCAAGTGGCCGATCAAGGGACTGTGGGCTTAGGCGCGTGCACTGGTCGCCCCCGTCTTTGTGTTTTTTCCTCTGTTTGCCGAAAAGGAGATTCCCGGTGGGAATATTATCGCTTTTTTACGAGATAAATTGCATAAAAATTGATTTTAAACAGCGGTTGACATGCTTCGAGGTACGGTATTGGAATATTTAGAATTTTTTTGTCACGAATTGCGCCATGCGTGCGACCCTGATTTACCATTTCGGATAGTGTCTGGGACGCACGAACAAAACACCGCTATTCGGATATAATGATGGATTATTTTGGACCAAACCAACATTTGTTATTGAAGTAGCAGTCCTGGGAGTGCATTCTGACGACGACAACAAAAGGTAATCAAACTTTTGTAATAGTAAATCTGATTTTGGTGAAGGCTAAACTTGCCGGGTGTCTAAATAGCTAGCCCGTGATGGCTGGGCTATGTACTTAGAATATTGCAAAATGTGCTTTCACCAAAAAGCTATTTTAAAATCGGACATATCGAGTGCATAGAGGAGTTCTGTATCTATAATTCTTAAAATAATTGTTATGCTTTTTGTGAACGTTTATCGTGAGTAATTTAGTAAATTGTTAGTAAATTCCCCGGAAGTTTGCGGGGGGTATGCTAGTTCTGAACGTCACATGCCAATGTAAAAAGCTGTTTTTTGATATAAATATGAACTTGATTGAACAAAACATGCATGTATTGTATAACATAATGTCCTAGGGTTGTCATCTGATGAAGATCATCAAAGGTTAGTGCTGCATTTAGCTGTGGTATGGGTTTTTGTGACATTATATGCTAGCTTGAAAAATGGGTGTCTGATTATTTCTGGCTGGGTACTCTGCTGACATAATCTAATGTTTTGCTTTCGTTGTAAAGCCTTTTTGAAATCGGACAGTGTGGTTAGATTAACCTCGCTTGCGTCCCACCTACTCAACAGCCAGTTGAATCCTGTGGCGCGTTATTCAAATCCTTAGATATGCTATTACTTCAATTTTTCAAAAATATGACTATTTTACACCATTTTAAAGATAAGACTCTCGTTAACCTCTATGGGCTAGGTGGGACGCTTGTCGCGCGCATGGCGCAATTCGTGACAAAAAAATTCTAAATATTCCATTACCGTACTTCGAAGCGTGTCAACCGCTGTTTAAAATAAATTTTTACGCCATTTTTCTCGTAGAAAAGCGATAATATTCCGACAGGGAATCTCCTTTTCGGCAAACAGAGGAAAAAATCACAAAGGCGGGGGCGGTTGGGTCACGCGCATAAGCCCAGAGTCCCTTGATCGGCCACTTGAGAAAGGCGATAATGTGTTTCAGCCTGGGGCTGGAATGACGACATTCTGTTTTTTCCCGGGCTCTGAGCGCCTATGGAAGACGTGGGAAGTGTCACGTTAGAGCAGAGATCCTTAGTAAAAGATAGAGATGGAAAAGAAGTTCAAGAAATGGTCAGACAGGCCACTTCCTGTAAAGGAATCTCTCAGGTTTTGACCTGCCATTTGAGTTCTGTTATACTCACAGACACCATTCAAACAGTTTTAGAAACTTTAGGGTGTTTTCGATCCATATGTAATAAGTATATGCATATTCTAGTTACTGGGTAGGAGTGGTAACCAGATTAAATCGGGTATGTTTTTTATCCAGCCGTGTCAATACTGCCCCCTAGCCCTAACAGGTTAACCTCTCTAGGCTAGGCGGGACGAATTCGTCCCACCTACGTAACAGCCACTGCTATCCTGTGGCGCAATTTTCAAAACCTTAAAAATCCTATTACTTCAATTTCTCAAACATATGACTATTTTACAGCCATTTAAAGACAAGACTCTCGTTAATCTAACCACACTGTCCGATTTCAAAAAGGCTTTACAACGAAAGCAAAACATTAGATTATGTCAGCAGAGTACCAAGCCAGAAATAATCAGACACCCATTTTTCAAGCCAGCATATAATGTCACCAAAACCCAGAAGACAGCTAAATGCAGCACTCACCTTTGATGATCTTCATCAGATGACAACCCTAGGACATTATGTTATACAATACATGCATGTTTTGTTCAATCAAGTTCATATTTATATCAAAAACCAGCTTTTTACATTAGCATGTGACGTTCAGAACTAGCATACCCCCCGCAAACTTCCGGGGAATTCGCTAACATTTTACTAAATTACTCACGATAAACGTTCACAAAAAGCATAACAATTATTTTAAGAATTATAGATACAGACCTCCTCTATGCACTCGATATGTCCGATTTTAAAATAGCTTTTTGGTGAAAGCACATTTTGCAATATTCTAAGTACATAGCCCAGGCATCACGGGCTCGCTATTTAGACACCCGGCAAGTTTAGCACTAACCATAATCATATTTACTATTATAAAAGTTTGATTACCTTTTGTTGTCTTCGTCAGAATACACACCCAGGACTGCTACTTCAATAACAAATGTTGGTTTGGTCCAAAATAATCCATCGTTATATCCGAATAGCGGCGTTTTGTTCGTGCGTTCCAGACACTATCCGAAATAGTAAAGAAGTGTCGCGCGCATCGCGCAATTCGTGACAATAAAATTCTAAGTATTCCATTACCGTACTTCGAAGCATGTCAACCGCTGTTTAAAATCAATTTTTACGACATTTTTCTCGTAGAAAAGTGATAATATTCCGACAGGGAATCTCCTTTTCGGCAAACAGAGGAAAAAATCCCAAAGGCGGGGGCGGTCGGGGTCACGCGCATAAGCCAGTGTCCCTTGATCGGCCACTTGAGAAAGGCGATAATGTGTTTCAGCCTGGGGCTGGAATGACGACATTCTGTTTTTTCCCGGGCTCTGAGCGCCTATGGACGACGTGGGAAGTGTCACGTTAGAGCAGAGATCCTTAGTAAATGATAGAGATGGAAAACAAGTTCAAGAAATGGTCAGACAGGCCACTTCCTGTAAAGGAATCTCTCAGGTTTTGACCTGCCATTTGAGTTCTGTTATACTCACAGACACCATTCAAACAGTTTTAGAAAATTTAGGGTGTTTTCTATCCATATGTAATAAGTATATGCATATTCTAGTTACTGGGTAGGAGTGGTAACCAGATTAAATCGGGTATGTTTTTTATCCAGCCGTGTCAATACTGCCCCCTATCCTAAACAGGTTAATCTAACCACACTGTCCGATTTCAAAAAGGCTTTACAACGCAAGCAAAACATTAGATTATGTCAGCAGACTACCCAGCCAGAAATAATCAGACACCCATTTTTCAAGCTAGCATATAATGTCACATAAACCCAAACCACAGCTAAATGTAGCACTAACCTTTGATGATCTTCATCAGATGACAACCCTAGGACATTATATTATACAATACATGCATGTTTTGTTCAATCAAGTTCATATTTATATCAAAAACCAGCTTTTTACATTAGCATGTGACTAGCATGTGACTAGCATTCCCACCGAACACTGCCGGTGAAGTTACTAAATTACTCACGATAAACGTTCACAAAAAGCATAAAATTATTTTAAGAATTATAGATACAGAACTCCTCTATGCACTCGATATGTCCGATTTTAAAATAGCTTTTCGGTGAAAGCACATTTTGCAATATTCTCAGTAGATAGCCCGGCATCACAGGGCTAGCTATTTAGACACCCAGCAGGTTTAGCACTCATCAAAGTCAGATTTACTATAAGAAAAATGTTCTTACCTTTGTTGTCTTCGTCAGAATGCACTCCCAGGACTTCTACTTCAATAACAAATGTTGGTTTGGTCCAAAATAATCCATCGTTATATCCAAACAGCGGCGTTTTGTTCGTGCATTCTAGACACTATCCTAAAGGCTAAATAAGGGTGACGAGCATGGCGCAATTCGTGACAAAAGAATTCTAAATATTCCATTACCGTACTTCGAAGCATGTCAACCGCTGTTTAAAATAATTTTTTATGCCATTTTTCTCATAAAAAAAGTGATAATATTCTGACTGGGAATCTGCGTTTAGATAAACAGAAAAAGGAAAAGAAACCATTCGGTCGAAGCGGGCACGCGCCTAAGCCCATAGTACTCTGAGTGGCCACTTGCCAAAAGCGAAAAAGTGTTTCAGCCAGAGCCTGCCTCGATATCGTTCAATGTTTTCCCGGGCTCTGAGACCCTATGGAAGACGTAGGAAATGTCACGTTATTGCACAGATCCTGAGTCTTCAATAAAAAGAGCCAAGATGAAACACTACTTCTCAGACAGGCCACTTCCTGCTTGAAATCTTCTCAGGTTTTGGCCTGCCATAGGAGTTCTGTTATACTCACAGACACCATTCAAACAGTTTTAGAAACTTTAGGGTGTTTTCTATCCAAAGCCAATAATTATATGCATATTCTAGTTACTGGGCAGGTGTAGTAACCAGATTAAATCGGGACGTTTTTTATCCAGCCGTGCAAATACTGCCCCCTATCCCCAACAGGTTAACGAGAGTCTTGTCTTTAAATAGCTGTAAAATAGTCATATGTTTGAGAAATTGAAGTAATAGCATTTCTAAGGTATTTGAAAATCGCGCCACTGGATTAGACTGGCTGTTGAGTAGGTGGGACGAATTCGTCCCGCCTAGCCCAGAGAGGTTAATCGGAATGGCCGATTAATTAGGGCCGATTTCAAGTTTTCATAACAATCGGTATTTTTGGACGTCGATTTGGCCGATTTTTTAATTTTTATTATTAAATATATATATTTTTTGACCTTTATTTAACCTCTCTGGGCCAGTGGGACGCTTGTGTCCCACCTACTCAACAGCCAGTGTAATCCCGTGGCGCGATATTCAAATACCTTAGAAATGCTATTACTTCAATTTCTCAAACATATGACTATTTTACACCATTTTAAAGACAAGACTCTCGTTAATCTAACCACTCTGTCCGATTTCAAAAAGGCTTTACAACGAAAGCAAAACATTAGATTATGTCAGCAGAGTACCCAGCCAGAAATAATCAGACACCCATTTTTCAAGCTAGCATATAATGTCACATAAACCCAGACCACAGCTAAATGCAGCACTAACCTTTGATGATCTTAATCAGATGACAATCCTAGGACATTATGTTATACAATACATGCATGTTTTGTTCAATCAAGTTCATATTTATATCAAAAACCATTACATTAGCATGTGACTAGCATGTGACTAGCATTCCCACCGAACACTTCCGGTGAATTTACTAAATTACTCACGATAAACGTTCACAAAAAACATAACAATTATTTTAAGAATTATAGATACAGAACTCCTTTATGCACTCGCTATGTCTGATTTTAAAATAGCTTTTCGGTGAAAGCACATTTTGCAATATTCTCAGTAGATAGCCCGGCATCACAGGGCTAGCTATTTAGACACCCAGCAGGTTTAGCACTCATCAAAGTCAGATTTACTATAAGAAAAATGTTCTTACCTTTGTTGTCTTCGTCAGAATGCACTCCCAGGACTTCTACTTCAATAACAAATGTTGGTTTGGTCCAAAATAATCCATCGTTATATCCAAACAGCGGCGTTTTGTTCGTGCATTCTAGACACTATCCTAAAGGCTAAATAAGGGTGACGAGCATGGCGCAATTCGTGACAAAAGAATTCTAAATATTCCATTACCCTACTTCGAAGCATGTCAACCGCTGTTTAAAATAATTTTTTATGCCATTTTTCTCATAAAAAAAGTGATAATATTCTGACTGGGAATCTGCGTTTAGATAAACAGAAAAAGGAAAAGAAACCATTCGGTCGAAGCGGGCACGCGCCTAAGCCCATAGTACTCTGAGTGGCCACTTGCCAAAAGCGAAAAAGTGTTTCAGCCAGAGCCTGCCTCGATATCGTTCAATGTTTTCCCGGGCTCTGAGACCCTATGGAAGACGTAGGAAATGTCACGTTATTGCACAGATCCTGAGTCTTCAATAAAAAGAGCCAAGATGAAACACTACTTCTCAGACAGGCCACTTCCTGCTTGAAATCTTCTCAGGTTTTGGCCTGCCATAGGAGTTCTGTTATACTCACAGACACCATTCAAACAGTTTTAGAAACTTTAGGGTGTTTTCTATCCAAAGCCAATAATTATATGCATATTCTAGTTACTGGGCAGGTGTAGTAACCAGATTAAATCGGGACGTTTTTTATCCAGCCGTGCAAATACTGCCCCCTATCCCCAACAGGTTAACGAGAGTCTTGTCTTTAAATAGCTGTAAAATAGTCATATGTTTGAGAAATTGAAGTAATAGCATTTCTAAGGTATTTGAAAATCGCGCCACTGGATTAGACTGGCTGTTGAGTAGGTGGGACGAATTCGTCCCGCCTAGCCCAGAGAGGTTAATCGGAATGGCCGATTAATTAGGGCCGATTTCAAGTTTTCATAACAATCGGTATTTTTGGACGTCGATTTGGCCGATTTTTTAATTTTTATTATTAAATATATATATTTTTTGACCTTTATTTAACCTCTCTGGGCCAGTGGGACGCTTGTGTCCCACCTACTCAACAGCCAGTGTAATCCCGTGGCGCGATATTCAAATACCTTAGAAATGCTATTACTTCAATTTCTCAAACATATGACTATTTTACACCATTTTAAAGACAAGACTCTCGTTAATCTAACCACTCTGTCCGATTTCAAAAAGGCTTTACAACGAAAGCAAAACATTAGATTATGTCAGCAGAGTACCCAGCCAGAAATAATCAGACACCCATTTTTCAAGCTAGCATATAATGTCACATAAACCCAGACCACAGCTAAATGCAGCACTAACCTTTGATGATCTTCATCAGATGACAATCCTAGGACATTATGTTATACAATACATGCATGTTTTGTTCAATCAAGTTCATATTTATATCAAAAACCATTACATTAGCATGTGACTAGCATGTGACTAGCATTCCCACCGAACACTTCCGGTGAATTTACTAAATTACTCACGATAAACGTTCACAAAAAACATAACAATTATTTTAAGAATTATAGATACAGAACTCCTTTATGCACTCGCTATGTCTGATTTTAAAATAGCTTTTCGGTGAAAGCACATTTTGCAATATTCTGAGTAGATAGCCTGGCCATCACAGGCTAGCTATTTTGACACCCACCAAGTGTGGTACTCACCAAACTCCGATTTACTATTAGAAAAGTTTGATTACCTTTGCTGTTCTTCGTCAGAATGCACTCCCAGGACTTCTACTTCAATAACAAATGTTGGTTTGGTTCCAAATAATCCATAGTTATATCCAAATAGCGGCGTTTTGTTCGTGCGTTCAAGACACTATCCGAAGGGTAAAGAAGGGTGACGCGCCCGATGCGTTTCGTGACAAAAAAAATCAAAATATTCCATTACCGTACTTCGAAGCATGTCAAACGCTGTTTAAAATAAATTTTTATGCTATTTTTCTCGTAAAAAAGCGATAATATTCCGACTGGGAGTCGTTGTTTTCGTTCAAAGAGGGAGAAAGTAAACATGGTGTCGGCTTCTGCACGCGCCTCCAGTCTCATTGTCCTCAGATCGACCACTTACCAAATGCGCTAATGTTTTTCAGCCATGGCCTGCAAAGCCACCATTCATCGTTCTGGCGCCTTCTGAGAGCCTATGGGAGCGTTAGAAAATGTCACGTTATGCCAGAGATCCCCTGTTTTGGTTAGAGATGATCAAGAAGGCCATGAAATGGTCAGAGAGAGCGCTTCCTGTTTGGAATCTTCTCAGGTTTTGGCCTGCAAAATGAGTTCTGTTATACTCACAGACACCATTCAAACAGTTTTAGAAACTTTAGGGTGTTTTCTATCCAAATCAAACAATTATATGCATATTCTAGTTACTGGGCAGGAGTAGTAACCAGATTAAATCGGGTACGTTTTTTATCCGGCCGTGCAAATACTGCCCCCTATCCCAAACAGGTTAACTAGGCAAGTCAGTTAAGAACACATTCTCATTTTCAATGACGGCCTAGGAACGGTAGGTTAACTGCCTTGTTCAGCGGCAGAACGACAGATTTTTACCTTGTCAGCTCAGGGATTCAATCTTGCAACCTTACGGTTAACTAGTCCAACGCTCTAACAACCTGCTTTACATTGCACTCCACGAGGTTACGCGAATGCAGTAAGAAGCTAAGGTAAGTTGTTAGCTAGCATTAAACTTATCTTATAAAAACAATCAGTCAATCATAATCACTAGTTAACTGCACATGGTTGATGATATTACTAGTTTATCTAGCCTGTCCTGCGTTGCATATAATCGCTTAGGTACACGTTGCTCCAACCATAAACATCAATGCCTTTCATAAAATTGTTGCGAACTGTAAAGACTATTTCTTCCTAACAAAGACAACCGACTTTGCCAAACGGGGATTATTTAACAAAAGCGCATTTGCGAAAAAAGCACAATCGTTGCACGACTGTACCTAACCATAAACATCAATGCCTTTCTTAAAATCAATACAGAGAAGTATACTGCTCAAAAAAATAAAAGGGAACACTTAAACAACACATCCTAGATCTGAATGAAAGAAATAATCTTATTAAATACTTTTTTCTTTACATAGGTTGAATGTGCTGACAACAAAATCACAAAAAATATTAAATGGAATTCCAATTTATCAACCCATGGAGGTCTGGATTTGGAGTCACACTCAAAATTAAAGTGGAAAACCACACTACAGGCTGATCCAACTTTGATGTAATGTCCTTAAAACAAGTCAAAATGAGGCTCAGTAGTGTGTGTGGCCTCCATGTGCCTGTATGACCTCCTTACAATGCCTGGGCATGCTCCTGATGAGGTGGCGGATGGTCTCCTGAGGGATCTCCTCCCAGACCTGGACTAAAGCATCCGCCAACTCCTGGACAGTCTGTGGTGCAACGTGGCGTTGGTGGATGGAGCGAGACATGATGTCCCAGATGTGCTCAATTGGATTCAGGTCTGGGGAACGGGCGGGCCAGTCCATAGCATCAATGCCTTCCTCTTGCAGGAACTGCTGACACACTCCAGCCACATGAGGTCTAGCATTGTCTTGCATTAGGAGGAACCCAGGGCCAACCGCACCAGCATATGGTCTCACTAGGGGTCTGAGGATCCCATCTCGGTACCTAATGGCAGTCAGGCTACCTCTGGCGAGCACATGGAGGGCTGTGCGGCCCCCCAAAGAAATGCCACCCCACACCATGACTGACCCACTGCCAAACCGGTCATGCTGGAGGATGTTGCAGGCAGCAGAACGTTCTCCACGGCGTCTCCAGACTCTGTCACGTCTGTCACGTGCTCAGTGTGAACCTGCTTTCATCTGTGAAGAGCACAGGGCGCCGGTGGCGAATTTGCCAATCTTGGTGTTCTCTGGCAAATGTCAAACGTCCTGCACGGTGTTGGGCTGTAAGCACAACCCCCACCTGTGGATGTCGGGCCCTCATACCACCCTCATGGAGTCTGTTTCTGACCGTTTGAGCAGACACATGCACATTTGTGGCCTGCTGGAGGTCATTTTGCAGGGCTCTGGCAGTGCTCCTCCTGCTCCTCCTTGCACAAAGGCGGAGGTAGCTGTCGTGCTGCTGGGTTGTTGCCCTCCTACGGCCTCCTCCACGTCTCCTGATGTACTGGCCTGTCTCCTGGTAGCGCCTCCATGCTCTGGACACTACGCTGACAGACACAGCAATCCTTCTTGCCACAGCTCGCATTGATGTGCCATCCTGGATGAGCTGCACTACCTGAGCCACTTGTGTGGGTTGTAGACTCATGTAGACTCTCATGCTACCACTAGAGTGAAAGCACCGCCAGCATTCAAAAGTGACCAAAACATCAGCCAGGAAGCATAGGAACTGAGAAGTGGTCTGTGGTCCCCACCTGCAGAACCACTCCTTTATTGGGGGTGTCATGCTAATTGCCTATAATTTCCACCTGTTGTCTATTCCATTTGCACAACAGCATGTGAAATGTATTGTCAGTCAGTGTTGCTTCCTAAGTGGACAGTTTGATTTCACAGAAGTGTGATTGACTTGGAGTTACATTGTGTTGTTTAAGTGTTCCCTTTACTTTTTTGAGCAGTGTATATATTTTTAAACCTGCATATTTAGCTAAATGAAATCTAGGTTAGCAGGCAATATTAACCAGGTGAAATTGTGTCATTTTTTGTTAATTGCACGCAGTCAGGGTATATGCAACACTTTGGGTAATTTGTCAGAATTTTACATAATTATGACATAACACTGAAGGTTGTGCAATGTAACAGGAATAACGTTATGTTTTCGAGATGATAGTTTCAAGATTCGACCATATTAATGACTATGGCTCCTGTTTCTGTGTGTTATTATGTTATAATTAAGTCTATGATTTGATAGAGCAGTCTGACTGACCAATGGTAGGCAGCAACAGGCTCTTAACCTGTTGGGTCTAGGGGGCAGCATTTGCACGTCTGGATAAAAAAAATGTACCCGATTTAATCTGGTTACTAATCCTACCCAGTAACTAGAATATGCATATACTTATTATATATGGATAGAAAACACTAAAGTTTCCAAAACTGTTTGAATGGTGTCTGTGAGTATAACAGAACTCATTTGGCAGGCAAAACCCTGAGACATTTTCTGACAGGAAGTGGATACCTGATGTGTTGTATTGACTTTAAACCTATCCCATTGAAAAACACAGGGGTTTAGGAATATTTTGGCACTTCCTATTGCTTCCACTAGATGTCACCAGCCTTTACAAAGTGTTTTGAGTCTTCTGGAGGGAGATCTGACCGAACAAGAGCCATGGAACGTTGATGTCCCATTAGACACCTGGCGCGCTAGTTCATGTTGGGTACCCTCGTTCCAATACGTTATAAAAGAGTATGCATTCGTCCACCTTGAATATTATTCATGTTCTGGTTAAAAAAGGCCCTAATGATTTATGCTATACAACGTTTGACATGTTTGAACGAACGGAAATATATTTTTTCCCCTCGTTCATGACGAGAAGTCCGGCTGGCTTACATCATGTGCTAACGAGACGGAGATTTTTGGACATAAATGATGAGCTTTTTTGAACAAAACTACATTCGTTATGGACCTGTGATACCTGGAAGTGACATCTGATGAAGAGAATCAAAGGTAATGGATTATTTACATAGTATTTTCGATTTTAGATCTCCCCAACATGACGTCTAGTCTGTATCGCAACGCGTATTTTTCTGGGCGCAGTGCTCAGATTATTGCAAAGTGTGATTTCCCAGTAAGGTTATTTTTAAATCTGGCAAGTTGATTGCGTTCAAAAGATGTAAATCTATAATTCTTTAAATGACAATATAATATTTTACCAATGTTTTCTAATTTTAATTATTTAATTTGCGACGCTGACTTGACTGCCGGTTATTGGAGGGAAACGATTTCCTCAACATCAATGCCATAGTAAAACGCTGTTTTTGGATATAAATATGAACTTGATAGAACTAAAAATGCATGCATTGTCTAACATAATGTCCTAGGAGTGTCATCTGATGGAGATTGTAAAAGGTTAGTGCATCATTTTAGCTGGTTTTATGGTTTTGGTGACCCTGTCTTTGACTTGACAAAACATTACACACAACTCTTGTAAATGTACTGTCCTAACATACTCTAAATTTATGCTTTCGCCGTAAAACCTTTTTGAAATCGTAAAACGTGGTTAGATTAAGGAGATGTTTATCTTTCAAATGGTGTAACATAGTTGTATTTTTGAAAAATTTGAATTTTGACATTTATTTGGATTCAAATTTGCCGCTCTTGAAATGCACCTGCTGTTGATGGAGTGCACCACGGGTGGCACGCTAGCGTCCCACCTAGCCCCAAGAGGTTAAGCATTCATTCAAAATAGCACTTTCATGCGTTTTGCCAGCAGCCCTTCGCAATGCATTGCGCTGTTTATGACTTCAAGCCTATCAACTCCCAAGATGAGGCTGGTGTATCCGATGTGAAATGGCTAGCTAGTTAGCCGGGTGCGCACTTATAGCATTTCAAACGTCACTCGCTCTGAGACTTGGAGTAGTTTTTTCCCTTACTCTCCATTGGTAACGCTGCTTCGAGGGTGGCTGTTGTCGATGTGTTCCTGATTCGAGCCCAGGTAGGAGCGAGGAAAGGGACGGAAGCTATACTGTTACACTGGCAATACTAAAGTGCCTATAAGAACATCCAATAGTCAAAGGTATATGAAATACAAATCGTATAGAGAGAAATAGTCCTATAATTCCTATAATAACTACAACATAAAACATCTTACCTGGGAATATAGAGAACTCATGTTAAAAGCAACCACCAGCTTTCATATGTTCTCATGTTCTGAGCAAGGAACTTAAACGTTAGCTTTTTTACATGGCACAAATTGTACTTTTACTTTCTTCTCCAACACTTTGTTTTTGCATTATTTAAATCAAATTGAACATGTTTCCTTATTTATTTGAGGCTAAATTGATTTTATTGATGTATTATATGAAGTTAAAATAAGTGTTCATTCAGTATTGTTGTAATTGTCATTATTACAACAACAACAAAAAATCGGCCGATTAATCGGTACCGGCTTTTTGGCCCCGCCAATAATCGGTATCGGGATCGGCGTCGAAATAAAATCATAATCGGTCGACCTCTAGTCTCGACCCCCGCCCTGTGCAACTGGGTCCTGGACTTCCTGACGGGCCGCCCCCAGGTGGTGAGTGTAGGTAACAACATCTCCACCCCGCTGATCCTCAACACTGGGTCCCCACAAGGGTGCGTTCTCAGCCCTCTCCTGTACTCCCTGTTCACCCACGACTGCGTGGCCATGCATGCAACCAACTCAATCATCAAGTTTGCAGACGACACTACAGTGGTAGGCTTGATTACCAACAACGACGAGACGGCCTACAGGGAGGAGGTGAGGGCCCTTGGAGTGTGGTATCAGGAAAATAACCTCGCACTCAATGTCAAGAAAGCAAAATAGATGATCGTGGACTTCAGGAAACAGAGGGAGCAGCCCCCTATCTACATTGACGGGACAGTAGTGGAGAGGGTGGAGAGTTTTAAGTTCCTCGGCGTACACATCACAGACAAACTGAAATGGTCCACCCACACAGACAGTGTGGTGAAGAAGGCGCAGCAGCGCCTCTTCAACCTCAGGAGGCTGAAGAAATTCGGCTTGTTACCAAAAACACTCAAACTTTTACAGATGCACAATCGAGAGCATCCTGTCGGACTGTATCACCGCCTGGTACGGCAGCTGCTCCGCCCATAACCGGAAGGCTCGCCAGAGGGTAGTGAGGTCTGCACAACACATCACCGTGTGCAAACTACCTGCCCTCCAGGACAACTACACCACCCGATGTCACAGGAAGGCCAAAAAGATAATCAAGGACAGCAACCACCCGAGCCACTGCCTGTTCACCCCGTTAACATCCAGAAGGCGAGGTCAGTACAGGTGCATCAAAGCTAGAACCGAGAGACTGAAAAACAGCTTCTCTCAAGGCCATCAGACTGTTATTAAACAGCCATCACTAACATTGAGTGGCTGCTGCCAACATACTGACTCAACTCAAGCCACTTTAATAATGGGAAAATTGATGTAATCAATTTATCACTTGCCACTATATTATTTATATTAGAAAATGTTTACTTAACCTACATTATTCATCTCATATGTATATACTGTACGCCATACCATCTACTGCATCTTGCCATCTTGATGTAATTAGATGTATCACTAGCCACTTTAAACAATGCCACTTTATAAAATGTTTTCATAACCTACATTACTCATCTCATATGTATATACTGTACTCTATACCATCTACTGCATCTTGCCATCCTGATGTAATGTATCACTAGCCACCTTAAACAATGCTGCTTTATATGTTTTCATACCCTACAATACTCATCTCATATGTATATACTGTACTCCATACCATCTATTACATCTTGCCTATGCCGTTCGGCCATCAGTCATTTATATATTTTTATGTACATATTCATATTCATTCCTTTACACTTGTGTGTACAAGATAGTTGTTGTGGAATTGGTAGATTACTTGTTATATATTACTGCATGGTTGGAACTAGAAGCGCAAGCATTTCGCTACACTTGCATTAACACCTGCTTTGAGTAGAGAGACACTTTAAATGTGATCTAAAATAATTTAAAATACTTTGAATTACAGATATTGTTATGAATATTGTATTTATGAGGAAATCTGTCAGTGGGCTACTAATGTAGATGGCAAACAGAAAAAAACTAAAACAAGACAAATGTTGCAAACACAGAGGATTTAACTTGTACTTGTCCTAAAAGCAAATGTATATATTTATTTTTAATCTTCTATTATGATATATTTGGGGATGAAAAGAACCAAGGTCAAGTCAACAGAAACCTGAGGCGTTCTTTCATCTCGATCTGTAAGTGCTCCAACGCAGTAAATTAGGAGACATTTTGAGACCCTTGGCAGTACATTAGACGAAGGCTGGTAGCGAAGGAGTCCCATCGATTTGACCTGCGTGGGCCTAACAAGGATGAACCATTAGTGTGCTTCTCTGATGCTGCTGCCTCTAGATTTGTTTGTCTAAATGATGTCCCAAGACGATTGCACATGGGCAAAGAGATACAGGATCGCAGATGCATCAGCAACATGTCAGGGACATAGTAACTCATCCTTGGGCATTTACTTTGTTTTCAAAGCTGTCCACATTCATTCATCCATATTATTTGCTCTATTTTTGACCATTTCTGTGTGGGTATGCATGAACTATACATATACATTGTGGATTTTCTTCCTATGTTCCTATAAGATAAATCCCTTGGAAACATCCCTGCTTTATGAAATGAGTCTGCTTGACCAGCTTCAAAGTTTGCTTTTATTGATTCACTTTAACAA
Source organism: Salmo salar (assembly GCF_965601325.2). Classification (NCBI taxonomy): domain Eukaryota; kingdom Metazoa; phylum Chordata; class Actinopteri; order Salmoniformes; family Salmonidae; genus Salmo; species Salmo salar. The sequence goes on from NC_138308.1 coordinate 66,857,645, forward strand.
TTCAAGTTACCACTTTCATTATACTCTGCTGTTGAAGAGTTGTACAACAGGCCAGTAAGTGTGTTACAGGCTGGCTCTGTAGTCTCAATGGAGAATAAATATCTACCGGTTCCTTCTCAATGTTTCTGAGTTCAAATTCCCCCACATCATTTGACTTGTGTTAATATATCAAGTGTACTTGATATTTACTTCTGACCCGGACAGAAACCGTACATAATATATTTCCAGCTCTGTTTTTTGGCTCTATTATATATTTTTGATCAGCAGGTTATACGTTCATTGTGGAAGTATAAGGCAAAACAAAAAAGCTTGTTGATGTGCACCACGCCATTATCTTTTCAAGCTGACATGATAAAGGAACATGATCTCTAAATTTCAACCAGTGGTCTCATGCATATTGTATACTCGGCACACATTTTCAAAACCATACACAAGGAAAATGTTGTGATGTTTCAAAAAGACTTGCAAATAAGGATATATTGCCTAGAAAGTGAAAGCCTGACCACGTTTATGGAGTAAAGTAAAACGTCTGATTAGAGAGATATAAGAGAGAGGTCTGGGGCAGGGCTGCAGAAGCCTGGTGAGAGATGGAGATGGCAACAGAAGGTGGGTAGGTGGACCGGGTAATTGATGTGTGCATCAGGTGGATGGGCACTGGTTCTGTTGTGTTGTCATTATCTCCTTCCCCTAAGGAAGAATAATCAGAGGCCAGAGTCTAGCTGACCAAACACATGTTGCTCCCTATCACAGCGGTCAAAACTCACAAAAGCCTGGGTGACATTCACAGGACTGTTTCTGGTTGGATATTCTATGGAATACTACAAAGTAGTACAGGAGACAGTGGTACCGTATGCATCTTGAGCCCTAAGAACTACTGCAACTATTGCTAAAGAAGGTGCAAGTGATTTTGAATAAACTAGAATGCCACATACAGTGCCTTGCGAAAGTATTCACCCCCTTGGCATAATCTTCCTATTTTGTTGCCTTACAGTCTGGAATTAAAATAGATTTTTGGGGGGTATGTGTCATTTGATTTACACAACATGCCTACCACTTTGAAGATGCAAAATAGTTTTTCTTGTGAAACAAAAGAAATAAGACAAACTGAAAACTTGAACGTGCATAACTATTCACGCCTCCAAAGTCAAAACTTTGTAGAGCCACCTTTTGCAGCAATTGCAGCTGCAAGTCTCTTGGGGTATGTCTCTATAAGCTTGGCACATCTAGCCACTGGGATTGTTGCCCATTCTTCAAGGCAAAACTGCTCCAGCTCCTTCAAGTTGGATGGGTTCCGCTGGTGTACAGCAATCTTTAAGTCATACCAAAGATTCTCAATTGGATTGAGTTATGGGCTTTGACTAGGCCATTCCAAGACATTTAAATGTTTCCCCTTTAAACCACTCGAGTGTTGCTTTAGCAGTATGCTTAGGGTCACTGTCCTGCTGGAAGGTCAACTTCCATCCCAGTCTCAATCTCTGGAAGACTGAAACAGGTTTCCCTCAAGGATTTCTCTGTATTTAGAGCCATCCATCATTCCTTCAATTCTGACCAGTTTCCCAGTCCCTGCCGATGAAAAAACATCCCAACAGCATGATGCTGCGCCACCATGCTTCACTGTTGGGAGGGTATTCTCAGGGTGATGAAAGGTGTTGGGTTTGCGCCAGACATATCGTTTTCCTTGATGGCCAAAAAGCGCAATTTTAGTCTCATCTGACCAGAGTACCTTCTTCCATATGTTTGGGGAGTCTCCCAATTGCCTTTTGGTGAACACCAAACGTGTTTGCTTATGGGTTTTTTTAAGCAATGGATTTTTTCTGGACACTCTTCCATAAAGCCCAGCTCTGTGGAGTGTACGGCTTAAAGTGGTCCTATGGACAGATACTCCAATCTCCACTGTGGAGCCTTGCAGCTCCTTCTGGGTTATCTTTGGTCTCTTTGTTGCCTCTCTGATTGATGCCCTCCTTGCCTGGTCTGTGAGTTCTGGTGGTCGGCCCTCTCTTGGCAGGTTTGTTGTGGTGCCATATTCTTTCCATTTTTTAATAATGAATTTAATAGTGCTCTGTGTGATGTTCAAGTTTTCTGATATTTTTTTATAACCCAACCCTGATCTGTACTTCTCCACAACTTTGTCCCTGACCTGTTTGGAGAGCTCCTTGGTCTTCATGGTGCCGCTTGCTTGGTGGTGCCCTTTGCTTGGTGGTGTTGCAGACTCTGGGGCCTTTCAGAACAGGTGTATATATACTGAGATCATGTGACACTTAAATAAAGTCCACCTGTGTGCGATCTAACTAATTATGTGACTTCTGAAGGTAATTGGTTGCACCAGATCTTATTTAGGGGCTTCATAGCAAAGGGGGTGAATACATATTCACGCACCACTTTTCAATTTTTTATAATATTTTGAAACAAGTTATTTTTCCATTTCACTTCACCGATTTGGACTATTTTGTGTATGTCTATTACATGAAATCCAAATAAAAATAATTTTAAATTACAGGTTGTAATGTTACAAAGTAGGAAAAATGCCAAGGGGGATGAATATTTTTGCAAGGCACTGTATTAAATGGACGAAGACTGAAATAATTACCAATGAAGAATAGCTAGGGGGGTCATGTCCTTAAAAGAGTAAGCCTGTGTGTGTAGCACAATTGATAGATATGGACAATATAATTATTCATTTATTTATATATTCTATGGTGCATATTTGGGAACACACACAGAGCCATTACAGAAACAGCATCAGATGTTTGTCTTAGGCATTTGCTAGCTAATTTCTAAAACATTTGGCATCCATCAGCATTCTACCAATGCGGCTTCGTACCAGAAAGCCATTTGCAACTACTTCAGAGCAGGGAGAACAAGCGGCTCTTGATTTGAGTTTCATTTTGTTTAAACATTTTTTGCATATGGAGATGTTTTGAAAAAATGCTAAACAAATTGACTATTAATACAAACAATGTTTTAAGTGAAATATTATCTTTTGTCTGAAACCGAAGAAGACAGGAAATTCAAAAGCTAATTTGTGACCCACCACCTTGATTCGGTCCTATTCAGCAAGATGTGACCGACCGCCTCATGTCAGTCTTTTGTAGCAACATTTGAAATTGTGTTTTATTACATTGTATAAAAGTAGAGGTTCAGAGCTAGAAAATGCTATAGCATACACTACAGTTGAGAAACAGTGGCAAAGTAATTCTGCTTTGAAAGTTGATAAACAAGTAACCCCACTGTTGAGAAATGGCCCGTGAATGTTTTGGTACACATACTGGAGAGCTCTTCTTTGTCTACACCCATTCAGCATTGTTCACACCCTCTTAACCTGTTGAGGGCAGAAACCCCGTTCCGCCAGCGGAACCCCTAGCCAACAGCATCGCACGGCACGAAATACAAAACCAACTAAAATACCACAATTCAATTTTCTCAAACAATCAACTATTTTACACCATTTTAAAAATAAGACTCTCGTTAATCTAACCACATTGTCCAATTTCAAAAAGACGTTACAGCGAAAGCAAAACATTAGAATATATTAGGAGAGTACATAGACACAAATAATCACACAGCCATTTTCCAAGCAAGCATATATGTCACAAAAACCCAAACCACAGCTAAATGCAGCACTAACCTTTGATGATCTTCATCAGATGACACTCCTAGGACATTATGTTATACAATACATGCATGTTTTGTTAAATCAAGTTCATATTTATATCAAAAACCAGCTTTTTACATTAGCATGTGATGTTCAGAACTAGCATACCCACCGAAAACTTCTGGTGAATTTACTAAATTACTCATGATAAACGTTGACAAAATACATAACAATTATTTTAAGAATTATAGATACAGAACTCCTTTATGAAATCGCTATGTCCGATTTTAAAATAGCTTTTCGGTGAAAGCACAATTTGCAATATTCTGAGTACATAGCTCGGCCATCAAGGCTAGCTATTCAGACCCGCCAACTTCGGGGTCACCTAATCTCAGAATTACTATTAGAAAAATTGGATTACCTTTGCTCTTCTTCGTCAGAATGCACTCCCAGGACTTCTACTTCAACAACAAATGTTGTTTTGGTTCCAAATAATCCATAGTTATATCCAAATACCTCCCTTTTGTTCGTGCGTTCAGGTCACTATCCGAAAGTTAACGCGCGAGCGCATTTCGTGACACAAAATGTCAAAATATTCCATTACCGTACTTAGAAGCATGTCAAACGCTGTTTAACGTCTTAGGGCTAAGGGGCAGTATTTACACGGCCGGATAAAAAACGTACCCGATTTAATCTGGTTACTACTCCTACCCAGTAACTAGAATATGCATATACTTATTAGATATTGATAGAAAACACCCTAAAGTTTCTAAAACTGTTTGAATGGTGTCTGTGGGTATAACAGAACTCATATCGCAGGCAAAAACCTGAGAGATTCCTTTACAGGAAGTGGCCTGTCTGACCATTTATTGGCTTTCTTTGACATCTCTTTCCAAAACAAAGGATCTCTGCGGTAACGTGACACTTCCCACGGCTCCCATAGGCTCTCAGAGCCCGGGAAAAAGCTGAATGTCGTCATTCCAGCCCCAGGCTGAAACACATTATCGCCTTTGTCAAGTGGCGGATCAAGGGACAGTGGGCTTAGGCGCGTGCACTGGTCGCCCCCGTCTTTCTTTTTTTTCCTCTATTTACCGAAACGCAGATTCCCTGTCGGAATATTATCTCTTTTTTACGAGATAAATTGCATAAAAATTGATTTTAAAAAGCGGTTGACATGCTTCGAAGTACGGTAATGGAATATTTCGAATTTTTTTGTCACGAAATGCGCAATGCTCGTAAGCCTGATTTACCATTTCGGATAGTTTCTTGAACGCACGAACAAAACGCCGCTGTTTGGATATAACGATGGATTATTTGGGACCAAACCAACATTTGTTATTGAAGTAGAAGTCCTGGGAGTGCATTCTGACGAAGAACATCAAAGGTAATCAAACTTTTGTAATAGTAAATCTGATTTTGGTGAAGGCTAAACTTGCTGGGTGTCTAAATAGCTAGCCCATGATGGCTGGGCTATGTACTTAGAATATTGCAAAATGTGCTTTCACCAAAAAGCTATTTTAAAATCGGACATATCGAGTGCATAGAGGAGTTCTGTATCTATAATTCTTAAAATAATTGTTATGCTTTTTGTGAACGTTTATCGTGAGTAATTTAGTAAATTGTTAGTAAATTCCCCGGAAGTTTGCGGTGGGTATGCTAGTTCTGAACATCACATGCTAATGTAAAAAGCTGTTTTTTGATATAAATATGAACTTGATTGAACAAAACATGCATGTATTGTATAACATAATGTCCTAGGGTTGTCATCTGATGAAGATCATCAAAGGTGAGTGCTGCATTTAGCTGTGGTTTGGGTTTATGTGACATTATATGCTAGCTTGAAAAATGGGTGTCTGATTATTTCTGGCTGGGTACTCTGCTGACATAATCTATTGTTTTGCTTTCGTTGTAAAGCCTTTTTGAAATCGGACAGTGTGGTTAGATTAACGAGAGTCTTGTCTTTAAATAGCTGTAAAATAGTCATATGTTTGAGAAATTGAAGTTTTTGCATTTCTAAGGTATTTTAAAATCGCGCCACAGGATTCAACTGGCTGTTACGTAGGTGGGACGATTTGGTGCCACCTAGCCCAGAGAGGTTAAAATAAATATTTATGCTATTTTTCTCGTAAAATAGCGATAATATTCCAACCGGGCAACTTTGTATTCATTCAAAGAGAGAAAGAAAAAAATGGCGAGGTCTCGTGACCGCGCATCTCCAGTCTCACTGTCCCCAGGCTGACCACTTACAAACTCTGCTCCTATACTTTGCCCAGAGACAGCAGACAACACATTCAACTTTCTGGTGGCTTTAGAGAGCCAATGGAAGCCTTAGAAAGTGTCATGTAACAGCACAGATGCTGTAATTTCGACAGAGATGCAACGGAAGGACAAGAAATTGTCAGACAGGGCACTTCTGCATGGAATCTTCTCAGGTTTTGGCCTGCCATATGAGTTCGGTTATACTCACAGACACAATTCAAACAGTTTTAGAAGCTTTAGAGTGTTTTCTATCCAATTGTAATTATATGCATATTCTTGTTTCTGGGCAGGAGTAGTAACCAGATTAACCTGTTAGGGCTAGGGGGCAGTATTGACACGGCCGGATAAAAAACGTACCCGATTTAATCTGGTTACTACTCCTGCCCAGTAACTAGAATATGCATATAATTATTGGCTTTGGATAGAAAACACCCTAAAGTTTCTAAAACTGTTTGAATGGTGTCTGTGAGTATAACAGAACTCATATGGCAGGCAAAAACCTGAGAAGATTCTGAACAGGAAGTGGCCTGTCTGACAAGTTGTTGTTCATCTTGGCTCTTTTTATTGAAGACTGAGGATCTTTGCTGTAACGTGACACTTCCTACGGCTCCCATAGGCTCTCAGAGCCCGGGAAAAAGCTGAATGATATCGAGGCAGCCCCAGGCTGAAACACATTATCGCGTTTGGATAGTGGCCGGTCAGAGTACTCTGAGACTCAGGCTCGTGCACGAGGGCACGAGATGTTTTTATTTTCTCTCTCTTTGTACGTATACACGCTTTCCCGGTCGGAATATTATCGCTTTTTTACGAGAAAAATGGCATAAAAATTGATTTTAAACAGCGGTTGACATGCTTCGAAGTACGGTAATGGAATATTTTGAATTTTTTTGTCACGAAATGTGCCATGCTCGTCACCCTTATTTACCCTTTCGGATAGTGTCTTGAACGCACGAACAAAACGCCGCTATTTGGATATAACAATGGATTATTTGGGACCAAACCAACATTTGTTATTGAAGTAGAAGTCCTGGGAGTGCATTCTGACGAAGAACAGCAAAGGTAATAACATTTTTCTTATAGTAAATCGGACTTTGGTGAGTGCTAAACTTGCTGGGTGTCTAAATAGCTAGCCCTGTGATGCCGGGCTATCTACTGAGAATATTGCAAAATGTGCTTTCACCGAAAAGCTATTTTAAAATCGGACATAGCGAGTCACATGCTAGTCACATGCTAATGTAAAAAGCTGGTTTTTGATATAAATATGAACTTGATTGAACAAAACATGCATGTATTGTATAACATAATGTCCTAGGGTTGTCATCTGATGAAGATCATCAAAGGTTAGTGCTGCATTTAGCTGTGGTTTGGGTTTATGTGACATTATATGCTAGCTTGAAAAATGGGTGTCTGATTATTTCTGGCTGGGTACTCTGCTGACATAATCTAATGTTTTGCTTTCGTTGTAAAGCCTTTTTGAAATCGGACAGTGTGGTTAGATTAACGAGAGTCTTGTCTTTAAAATGGTGTAAAATAGTCATATGTTTGAAAAATTGAAGTTTTTGCATTTTTGAGGTATTTGAATATCGCGCCACGGGATTACACTGGCTGTTGAGCGTCCCACCTAGCCCATAGAGGTTAAATCGGGTTCGTTTTTTATCCGGCCGTGAAAATACTGCCCCCTATCCCAAAGAAGTCAACCTCTCTAGGGTATGTGGGATGCTAGCTTCCCACCTGCGGGACACACTATTCAACAGCCAGTGAAATAGCAGGGCAGCAAATTCATAACAACAAAAATCTCATAATTCAAATTTTTCAAACATACAACTATTATATCCCATTTTAACATCTCTAGGGTATGTGGCACCAAATCGTCCAACCTACGCAACAGCCAGTCTAATCCCGTGGTGCGATATTCAAATACCTTAAAAATGCTATTACTTCAATTTCTCAAACATATAACTATTTTCCACCATTTTAAAGACAAGACTCTCCTTTATCTAACCACGCTGTCCGATTTCAAAAAGGCTTTACAACGAAAGCAAAACATTAGATTATGTCAGCAGAGTACCCAGCCAGAAATAATCAGACACCCATTTTTCAAGCTAGCATATAATGTCACATAAACCCAAGCCACAGCTAAATGCAGCACTAACCTTTGATGATCTTCATCAGATGACAACCCTAGGACATTATGTTATACAATACATGCATGTTTTGTTCAATCAAGTTCATATTTATATCAAAAACCAGCATCAATTTACAGAAATACTCATCATAAACGTTGATAAAATATTCAACAGTTATTGAAAGAATTATAGATACACTTTTCCTTTATGCAACCGTTGTGTCAGATTTCAAAAAAGCTTTACGGCGAAAGCAAATTTTGCAATAATCTGAGTACAGCGTTCAGACACGAAACCAAACCCGCCATTTTGTGGAGTCAACAAAACTCAGAAATAATATTATAAATATTCACTTACCTTTGATGATCTTCATCAGAATGCACTCCCAGGATTCCCAGGTCCACAATAAATGTTTGTTTTGTTCGATAAAGTCCATCATTTATGTCCAAATACCTCCCTTTGTTCGTGCGTTCAGTCCACTACTCCAAATGCAGGAAGCGTGCGCAAAATGTCACGAAGAAAAGTCAAAAAAAGTTATATTTACTTTCATAGAAATATGTCAAATGATGTATAGCATCAATCTTTAGGACGTTTTTAACATAAATCTTCAGTAATATTCCAACCGGACAATTCCAATGTCTTCAGAAAAGAAAAGGAACACAGCTAACTCTCCCGTGAGGGCGCGCCTCTGAGCTCATGTAATTTTCTCAGTCATCAACTTCCAGGCTCTCTTGTTCGCTCCATATTCTCAGTAGAAGCATTAAACAACGTTGTAAAGACTGTTGACATCTAGTGGAGGCCTTAGGAAGTGCAACATGACCCCGTTAACATTACAAATTGGATAGAGATTCACTTGAAAAACTACAAGCCTCAGATTTCCCACTTCCTGGTTGGATTTTTCTCAGGTTTTTGCCTGCCATATGAGTTTTGTTATACTCACAGACATCATTCAAACAGTTTTAGAAACTTCAGAGTGTTTTCTATCTAATAATATGCATATCCTACCTTCTGAGCCTGAGTAGCAGGAAGTTTAATTTGGGCACGCCTTTCATCCGGACGCCAAAATACTGCCCCCTACCCTAGAGAAGTTAACATAGTGCTATATATCATTTGGACATGGTTCAATTACTTTTTGGTTTGGAAACTGACTTCCTATGATCGTACATGACAAATGGACATAGCATCCTGATTTGGCACTTTCAATACTTTCATATTGCATTTGGACATTTCTTATGGCATTTGGCAATGGTTCACTGACTTTTGACTTCGACGTTTGACTTCCTATGAAATCATATTGCAAATGCACAAAACATATGCCTTATGGACAAGTAAAAAATAAATGATGACAATAAAATATGACAAAAGTACATTCATACAGTTCTTATAGATGTATAATTGACAACAAAAATCGAAAGAATTTCGAAAAAAGGCACTTTTTTAAGGGGGTGATAAGTTTGGGATTTTATTTTCACATTTTCAAAATTTGCCCTTGGGTCTTGACTTGATGTGCATTTGCAATATAACAATTTACTGTGGAGCGCGTTCACCATCTATTGGATTTTTGCTGTGTTACACTTGGCATTTGCAATATGGCATTTGCAATATTTTTGGAAAAAACGGCGTCCAAATGAGTGGTATTGCACATCGTGTATATGTTTCATACGGTGCCAATAAGATCCCCTTCATTTTTGACCATTTCAGGGGGGTGTTTCCTTACAATATATGCAATAATCCAAATGCATTATTTGTCATTAGTACCTGAAAACATGTGAATAAAACTGTAAATACATTATGCTCCATATATGCATATGTACATACGCCTACAGTAGAAACGACAACACGATAACAGAAAATGAGAAACTTACTTTGATAGGAACGCACACATGTCCAAAGTTATTATTTGTAAGGAATACAACAAGGAAAGCAAAGCGAGCGCCAGCAAGAAAATGTTCCAATTCTTGCAAGACTGCGCAAACATATGCATACTTTATCTGCGCAAACATGAGTGAAGTGCAGTGGGCTCTCCTAAGAGAGACTCAGTAAAGCCTCAAACATAAATTGTCCGCAACGCTGAAAAGGGCTACTTCAATGTGAATTAATGAGGAGGCGGAACACACTTTTGTTAGAAAATACAACTTGTTAGAAAATAATTTGAAATTGACAAGTTGAAACATAGCCTGTAGATAATTAGCAGGCAGAGTAATAATCACATTTTGCGGAATAATCACATTTTAGGACAGTGAGTGCATTCTGACATCACATGCATAAAACAACTCATGCTGGGGCGACCATTAGAGATATTTAGAACTCACATGTGAAAAGGTGAATCGTTACTTCATATCAATTCACATTCTGAACAGTTGTAACCTTCTTGGATCTGCAAGAACCCCAACCTTGAGCATTATGCAATACTACAACAATGTGTTTAATTGTTTATTTACTAGCTAACTAAATAATAACAGAATATACATAAACACTTACATGAGTCAAAGGTCCCTAGTGGACTGATATGCTTGCTTAATACACAGAAGGGGGTAGGGAAAATAGAGGTATAGAGAAAAAGGGACACTTATCGTGGCTACATTCTCAGACTGTCCTCACATTAATCATATGTTTTGCACACAAACTCCCGGCCATATGGAATAAGAAAATTATGAATGTATTTACGTGTTGAATGCTGTTCGTTCGTCGTTTATCTCGGTCGGATCCAAGCCCTCACAATGGAAGAATGTTGGTTTGGTGAACCTTTGTACATGCTATGATTGTCCATCGGAGGTCACATTGTCCTTTTTCTTAGTTGTCCGGTCTCCAATGGGCTGTTTCGTAAGAACAGCTACTTAGCCGTACCAGTGATTGTCTGAGAGGGGAGTTTTCTTCTCTTCTATCTCAGGTAGATAGTCAAAGTTTCCAACCACTTTACACGTGCAGCTGCAGACTGGCGGTGACCTGGTCTGATAAGAGAGAACAGTCTGTGGCATGGGTGGCTGGAGTCTTTGCCAAAAACAATTATCATTTTGGGGCGATTGGGGATCAGGGTTGCAAAATGCAATTATATCACGCAATTATTTCAATTATTAAATGGTGATATATACAATATATACAATTTATTAAATGGTCATATAATCAAGAAAAAAATATTGAAAAAAGAAACGTCCTCTCACTGTCAACTGTGTTTATTTTCAGCAAACCTTACATGTGTAAATATTTGGATGAACATAACAAGATTCAACAACTGAGACATAAACTGAACAAGTTCCACAGACATGTGACTAACAGAAATGGAATAATGTGTCCCTGAACAAAGGGGAGGCGTCGAAATCAAAAGTAACAATCAGTATCTGGTGTGGCCACCAGCTGCATTAAGTACTGCAGTGCATTGCCTCCACATAGTCTGCACCACATTTGCCAGTTCAAGGTGTGAGATGTTACCCCACTCTTCGACCAAGGCACCAGCAAGTTTCCGGATATTTCTGGGGGAATGGCCCTTTCCCTCACACTCCGATCCAACAGGTCCCAGGCGTGCTCAATGGGATTGAGATCCAGGCTCTTCACTGGCCATGGCAGAACACTGACATTCCTGTCTTGTAGGAAATCACGCACAGAACGAGCAGTAAGGCTGGTGGCATTGTCATGCTGGAGGGCCATGTCAGGATGAGCCTGCACGAAGGGTACCACGAGGGAGGAGGATGTCTTCCCTGTAACGCACAGCTTTGAGATTGACTGCAATGACAGCAAGGTCAGTCCGATGACGCTGTGACACACCGCCTCAGACCATGACAGACCCTCCACCTCCAAATCGATCCCGCTCCAGAGTACAGGCCTCGGTGTAATGCTTATTCCTTCGGCAAAAATGCAAATCCGACCATCACCCCTGGTGAGAAAAAAACGCAACTCGTCAGTGAAGAGCACTTTTTGCCAGTCCTGTCTGGTCCAGCGATGGGGGGTTTGTGCCCATAGGCGACATTGTTGCCGGTGATGTCTGGTGATGACCTGCCTTACAACAGGCCTACAAGCCCTCAGTCCAGCCTCTCTCAGCCTATCGCGGACAGTCTGAGCACTGATGGAGGGATTATGCGTTCCTAGTGTAACTCGGGCAGTTGTTGTTGCCATCCTGTACCTTTCCCGCAGGTGTGATGTTCCGATGTAGCGATCCTGTGCAGGTGTTGTTACACGAGGTCTGCCACTGCGAGGATGACCACTGTCCTTCCTGTCTCCCTGTAACACTGTCTTAGGCATCTCACAGTACCGCCATTGCAATTTATTGCCCTGGCCACATCTGCAGTCCTCACGCCTCCTTGCAGCATGCCTAAGTCACGTTCACGCAGATGTGCAGGGACCCTGGGCATCTTTCTTTTGGTGTTTTTCAGAGTCAGCAGAAAGGCCTCTTTAGTGTCCTAAGTTTTCATAACTGTGACCTTAATTGCCTACCATCTGTAAGTTGTTAGTGTCTTAACCTGTTGGGTCTAGGGGGCAGCATTTGCACGTCTGGATAAAAAAAATGTACCCGATTTAATCTGGTTACTAATCCTACCCAGTAACTAGAATATGCATATACTTATTATATATGGATAGAAAACACTCTAAAGTTTCCAAAACTGTTTGAATGGTGTCTGTGAGTATAACAGAACTCATTTGGCAGGCAAAACCCTGAGACATTTTCTGACAGGAAGTGGATACCTGATGTGTTGTATTGACTTTAAACCTATCCCATTGAAAAACACAGGGGTTTAGGAATATTTTGGCACTTCCTATTGCTTCCACTAGATGTCACCAGCCTTTACAAAGTGTTTTGAGTCTTCTGGAGGGAGATCTGACCGAACAAGAGCCATGGAACGGTGATGTCCCATTAGACACCTGGCGCGCTAGTTCATGTTGGGTACCCTCGTTCCAATACGTTATAAAAGAGTATGCATTCGTCCACCTTGAATATTATTCATGTTCTGGTTAAAAAAGGCCCTAATGATTTATGCTATACAACGTTTGACATGTTTGAACGAACGGAAATATATTTTTTCCTCTCGTTCATGACGAGAAGTCCGGCTGGCTTACATCATGTGCTAACGAGACGGAGATTTTTGGACATAAATGATGAGCTTTTTTGAACAAAACTACATTCGTTATGGACCTGTGATACCTGGAAGTGACATCTGATGAAGAGAATCAAAGGTAATGGATTATTTACATAGTATTTTCGATTTTAGATCTCCCCAACATGACGTCTAGTCTGTATCGCAACGCGTATTTTTCTGGGCGCAGTGCTCAGATTATTGCAAAGTGTGATTTCCCAGTAAGGTTATTTTTAAATCTGGCAAGTTGAATGGTGTAACATAGTGTAACATAAATGGTGTAACATAGTTGTATTTTTGAAAAATTTGAATTTTGACATTTATTTGGATTCAAATTTGCCGCTCTTGAAATGCACCACGGGTGGCACGCTAGCGTCCCACCTAGCCCCAAGAGGTTAACCTCTTGGGGCTAGGTGGGACGCTAGCGTGCCACCCGTGGTGCACTCCATCAACAGCAGGTGCATTTCAAGAGCGGCAAATTTGAATCCAAATAAATGTCAAAATTCAAATTTTTCAAAAATACAACAATTTTACACCATTTGAAAGATAAACATCTCCTTAATCTAACCACGTTTTACGATTTCAAAAAGGTTTTACGGCGAAAGCATAAATTTAGAGTATGTTAGGACAGTACATTTACAAGAGTTGTGTGTAATGTTTTGTCAAGTCAAAGACAGGGTCACCAAAACCATAAAACCAGCTAAAATGATGCACTAACCTTTTACAATCTCCATCAGATGACACTCCTAGGACATTATGTTAGACAATGCATGCATTTTTAGTTCTATCAAGTTCATATTTATATCCAAAAACAGCGTTTTACTATGGCATTGATGTTGAGGAAATCGTTTCCCTCCAATAACCGGCAGTCAAGTCAGCGTCAGAAATTAAATAATTAAAATTAGAAAACATTGGTAAAATATTATATTGTCATTTAAAGAATTATAGATTTACATCTCTTGAACGCAATCAACTTGCCAGATTTAAAAATAACCTTACTGGGAAATCACACTTTGCAATAATCTGAGCACTGCGCCCAGAAAAATACGCGTTGCGATACAGACTAGACGTCATGTTGGGGAGATCTAAAATCGAAAATACTATGTAAATAATCCATTACCTTTGATTCTTTTCATCAGATGTCACTTCCAGGTATCACAGGTCCATAACGAATGTAGTTTTGTTCAAAAAAGCTCATCATTTATGTCCAAAAATCTCCGTCTCGTTAGCACATGATGTAAGCCAGCCGGACTTCTCGTCATGAACGAGGGGAAAAAATATATTTCCGTTCGTTCAAACATGTCAAACGTTGTATAGCATAAATCATTAGGGCCTTTTTTAACCAGAACATGAATAATATTCAAGGTGGACGAATGCATACTCTTTTATAACGTATTGGAACGAGGGTACCCAACATGAACTAGCGCGCCAGGTGTCTAATGGGACATCATCGTTCCATGGCTCTTGTTCGGTCAGATCTCCCTCCAGAAGACTCAAAACACTTTGTAAAGGCTGGTGACATCTAGTGGAAGCAATAGGAAGTGCCAAAATATTCCTAAACCCCTGTGTTTTTCAATGGGATAGGTTTAAAGTCAATACAACACATCAGGTATCCACTTCCTGTCAGAAAATGTCTCAGGGTTTTGCCTGCCAAATGAGTTCTGTTATACTCACAGACACCATTCAAACAGTTTTGGAAACTTTAGAGTGTTTTCTATCCATATATATTAAGTATATGCATATTCTAGTTACTGGGTAGGATTAGTAACCAGATTAAATCGGGTACATTTTTTTTATCCAGACGTGCAAATGCTGCCCCCTAGACCCAACAGGTTAATGACTGTTCCACAGGTGCGTGTTCATTAATTGTTTATGGTTCATTGAACAAGCATGGGTAACAGTGTTTAAACCCTTTACAATGAAGATCTGTGAAGTTATTTGGATTTTTACGTATTGTCTTTGAAAGACAGGGGACGTTTCTTTTTTTGCTGAGTTTATATATAGCTAAAAAAAGAAGTGAATACTGACAAATTACCTGATGGATTATGTAAATCTTCTGGTAAAAAAAGTGCCGGTGAAAAAACATAAATTTGCACCCCCTTTTTTAATTTACTCCAAGGCTCAGGCGGCCATGTGTAGGCTAGATCGATAAGCTGTTTTGCTCAGTCGCTACTTGTGAAGAGGAAGAACTTTGCAGGTGTTTCTGATTAATTAGCCTATGTGGGGTCAACAGGAAACCGCTATCATGTTTTTCAGGGATACAGTATTTTCAACCTAACTTCCACTTCCTCTGAAAAACGGATGTGGGAATTCCGCTCAGGGTTTTTTTTTATGCCTGATACGTTTTACGCCAGCTACAATGCCATGCTGGTGGGTGGTAACATTGAAATAAAACCCACCCCTAAAAAGAAACAGACTGAAAAGTATTAGCTCGCCGTATGACAGGTGGAACACATGCAATTGACAAAAAGAATCCCCACTTCCGTCTTCCCACTTTAAGCCCAAATACATCATACTGTGACTAAAACAATGACTTACTGACTTAAATCGTTTTGCAACAATATGGGTAAGCTTTGGGCAGCATTTGGGGACCAAGCGGTGCAGCGGTCAAAGGCACTGCATCACAGTGCTAGAGGCGTCACTACAGACCCAGGTTCAATCCCGGGCTGTATCACAACCGGCTGTAATCGGGAGTCCAATAGGGCGGCACACAATTAGCCCAGCGTTGTCCGGGTTAGGGGAGGGTTTGGCCGAGGTAGCCTTCATTGTAAATAATAATTTGTTCTTAACTGACTTGCCTAGTTAAATAATAAATAAAAACAAAAAAAATTGTCTTTCAGTAGATTTTCTTTTATTTCTGCTTTTCTGGTACTTTGACTGGTTGAAATTGTAAACTGCGCTGGCTTAACAGCAGCCGAAAATAGAGCCTGTTGTATACTAAAATAATGATAAACAATTAGTTTAATATACACTTTTAATAAGTGTGTTTTAGTGAAATGACAGAATATTTATAGTATACCGTTGGAAGAAAAAGTATGTGAACCCTTTGGATTTACCTGGATTTCTGCATAAATTTGACATACAATTTGATCTGATCTTCACCTAAGTCACAACAATAGACAAACACACTGTGCCTAAGCTAATAACACACAATTGATGTTTTTTTTCTTGTCTATATTGAGTACATCATTTAAACATTCACAGTGTGGGTTGGAAAAAGTATGTGAACCCCTAGGCTAATGACTTCTCCAAAAGCTAATTGGAGTCAGGAGTCAACTAACCTGGAATTGAATCAATGAGACGAGATTGGAGATTGTGGTTAGAGCTGCCCTGCCCCATAAAAAACAATCACAAATTTGAGTTTGCTATTCACAATAAGCATTGCCTGATGTGAACCATGCCTCGACCAAAAGTGACATCAGAAGACCTATGATTAAGAATTGTTGCCTTGCATAAAGCTGGAAAGGGTTACAAAAGTATCTCTAAAAGCCTTGATGTTCATCAGTCCACGGTAAGACAAATTGTCTATAAATGGAGAAATTTCAGCACTGTTGCTACTCTCTCTAGGAGTGGCCATCCTGCAAAGATGACTGCAAGAGCACAGCGCAGAATGCTCAATGAGGTTAAGAAGAATCCTAGCGTCAGCTAAAGACTTACAGAAATATCTGGAACATGCCAACATCTCTGTTGACGAGTCTACAATATGTAAAACACCAAGCAAGAATGGTGTTTATGGGAGGACACCATTGAAGAAGCAACTGCTGTCCAAACAAAACATTGCTGCACGTCTGAAGTTCGCAGAAGAGCACCTGGATGTTCCACAGTGCTACTGGCAAAATATTCTGTGGACAGATGAAACTAAAGTTGTGTTGTTTGGAAGGAACACACACAAGACTATGTGTGGAGAAAAAAGGTACAGCACACCAACATCAAAACGTCATCCCAACTGTAATCATGGTTTGGGGCTGCTTTGCTGCCTCAGGACCTGGATAGCTTGCTATCATCGACGGAAAAATGAATTCCCACGTTTATCAAGACATTTTGCAGGAGAATGTAAGGCTATCTGTCCTCCAATTGAAGCTCAACAGAAGTTAGGTGATGCAACAAGACAACAACCCAAAAGACAGAAGTAAATCAACAACAGAAGGGCTTGAACAGAAGAAACTACACCTTCTGGAGTGGCCAAGTCAGTCATGACCTCAACCTGATTGAGATGCTGTGGCATGACCTCGAAAGCTGTTCACACGAGACATCCCAAAGATATTGTGGAACTGAAACAGTTTTGTAAAGATGAATGGTCCAGAATTCCTCCTGACCGGTGTGCAGGTCTGATCCGCCACTACAGAAAACATTTGGTTCAGGTTATTGTTGCCAAAGGAGAGTAAACCAGTTATTAAATCCAAGGGTTCACATACTTTTTCCACCCTTCACTGTGAATGTTTACACAGTGTGTTCAATAAAGACATGAAAAATTATAATTGTTTGTGTGTTATTAGTTTATGCAGACTGTGTTTGTCTATTGTTGTGACTTAGATGACAATCAGATACAATTGTATGACCACTGCACATAAAGATATACTACAAAAATACATATCGTATTTGAAGTAAGAGTATATTATATAAATTTGTTATATATATATATAAGTATATTTAATTATACTCTATATATATTTATAAAAACACTTGTGCTTAGGAGGTTGTTTGCTGCACCTAACCAGCCCACACATTCAGAGGGCGGGATGGAGACAGGGCTCTGGGACTTCTGGATGCTTCCATTACCCACTGAGACACCAGTCTTCAGAAGTAAAGGCCAAAAATCATGGATTTATGTCAAATTGAACAGAAAGTTACCTCAATAACTACAATAGTGAATGAGGCATATTGTTAAAATGCAATACAACTTTTGATATTTCACCTGTTTCAATTTAAATTGTGCTTAATTGAAGTGCTTATATCACAAAGCACCGTCTTAGTCCTGTGTTTGACTGTCGAGGAATGTTGTCATGACCACATCTGAAAGTCAAAGTATTATAACTCATTAAAATTACAAATGTCTCAGTGGTAGACTTCGAAGCTATGATTATTTTATGTCTGTTTTAAAAGCAGCTTCTGTTTCAAACATCATTTACTCATCAGCGACCTCTACACTTGTTAAATATTCTGAGTGCAGAATCACTGTACCACCCTGTAAATGAATGCTTTGAGTTAATACAGGCACAATCATTATGTTTCCAACACAGTGTTATTTTTGAGGCTGCTAATTCATGTGTGATTGGCATTTCCACAAAGCTACTCTTACTGTGTAAAACAAGCCTTTTTTTGTGGGGGGCTTCAAAACGTTTTCCTCATTGAACACAACTATAATGAGAGAAGCATTCTGATTGGCTTGAACTATTCAATACACTTGAGGGGAAATGCATGCTAGGCACATTAGTCAGCTGATCATTCTTCTCCTTTCAATTTCATGTTAATATTACTTCAAAACATTGTGCATATTCTATACTATCTTGGGTAACAAATAAAACATCAGAAAGGTCTCTCTGCCCCCAGAAAGTGTTTTGTTTGTCTTTTTTTCTGCAGTCCATAGGCACACTCAGAAGCTCTGTCAGTTTAGGTGGGGAAAACTGTATTGACATAAGGCCAACAGAGCAGAGATATTAGAAGGTTGCAATTTAGGCCTGGTTTACAGTGGATAACCAGTTTATTACCTTAGCGTGAGAAGCATCTGCCGATGGCAGCGACTGCATATGTCTGGCTGTTGGTGTACCTGTATGATATGCAGTTTAATTCTTTATTCAATCTGACTAGAATTGTATATTGTGTTTTGGTTCAATGTTGATTATAGTTAACTATCGTGGTACAACAATCCTGAGGCATAACACCATAGTTGGGTCCCACACAATTTTTAGATGACTGTTGTTTTATGATATACAATTGAAAGATAATATGCTGCCTTTGCCAGGTTGAGAGGTACCCATATTCTTTATAAACATGCTGAAAATTGGCAAGTTATAATATACTTTCAGATATCAACATTCTTGAGCATCAGTTTGCTCATCTAGCACAAAATCCGACATTAGCATAAAACTTATAGTTAATATTTCATATTTTTCCTTCTATCACACACAAAGCCTGATCTACCTACCTCTGTAGAATGTGCTTGAACCTCACTCTTTCATTCACACATTTGATTACATCTCAAATGCATTATTTTCTCTAATATATCAATTTCAGCTGCATTTATGTTTCAAGTGAGGAGGAAAATCTCCAGTTTGGCTCAAATCTCCGTGCTGTACTAACCTTTTGTTTTTAATAATTTCTGCACTCGAGAAGGTATGTTAAATAACCTAATCTCATAAGCAGCTTAATGCAGACGCTGCTGAGACTTCATTACTTTCAGTGCCGTTTGTAAACCATTCTTCTGAAAATTTGTGTTGCCAGGGTTGACTAGAAGAAAAGGAGCATGCGTAAGACCTTCCCAGAATGCTTTGTTTTTAGACAATAGCATCCCCAGCAGACAGGGGAAAACAACATGCTCATGGGGGCTCAAGGTTTATTAGAAGTTTGACCAGGTTCTATAATTAAAACCTTTGGCTTCAACATCGCAATTAGAGGAAGGGTGAAACTATCCTGGCTTTGTCCTTCTTTCCCCCTGTTACACACCAGGGAATCATTCCTGCTATCAACAGTACAGAGACCTAGAAAGTGTCTTTTCATTTACCTTTCAAAGCAATGTTAACTACCTAGACTGAACCTCAGCAGGTGTCGCTATATCTGCTATGTCTGGCATGATTGCGCATCTGCACAGCACAGGAAAGGAAATGATTTGGCCTTTGACTTTTTAACAAATGTGTTACATGCAACATGCATTGTAATGCATGTTGCCTACTAAAATCATTATTGCATATGTGGGAAGAGGTCTCTTTATGTTTCTATATATTGACTAGCTGTCGTCATCAATGTCTATAGTAAAGTTCACCTAATTTCATCCAAGTGGCCTAAGGTAAAGTATAACATGTTTGCATACTTAGTATAGTTTATAGCAAGCTTGGTATTTTCAATGTTCACACTAACATGCATCGGCTAACATGCATCGCTGAGCACAGTCAGTCTGGCCTTTTCCAGTGTTAAAAATAGGTTGGCACCATCCCCTTAAGCACTGAAATGTACCTCAATCTCACAAATAATACTTGTATTAATTTGAAATGGGGGCATTTGACATTGTACTGATGAAAGAGTAAATGGAACGGCATTAAGATGTATTTCATCCCAGCAGACCTTGACATCACACTTTTACACATGAAGGCTCTTCATCACAGTGCCAGGCTAAGTAATATGAGGGTTGACGGAAACTCTAATTAATTGTAGATTGACTAAGCCTGCTGCTGATCTCTGCTGAGCCAACATGCGGAATTGTGGAGTTTGGAGTTATATGAATCTAACCAGAAACATGGGAAGTTTTTACTAGTAGTAGCAATTATTACAATGTTATTGCATTACTCCCTTTTTGTATGGGAAACAATTTCCAAAGGCTTAAACAGTTAAGTTGTCTCAATGACTACACTTAACAGCTGTAAAAACAAATTGCATATGACTACGAGTGTAAAATATGAAAGTTACCATAGCGCAAGAGTGTCTGTCTGAGCAACCAAACAATCGTAAGGCTGTCTCAGACCAGCTGTGCTTGACAACAACGGCTGTTTGTGACAGGCTGGCGTACTGTTTCCAGTGCGAATCAGCCGACTGCTTGATTTGCCCCCGCAATGTATTGTGATTAACTTTAAATACTGTATGTGATCTGGCCTGCGCCAAAATCTTTATGACAAGCCCGCTGTAGTCCTCATGAAAGATAAATCCCCGTTCCCTTGACTTTAACTCGTACTGACAGAAATCTTCTCATGTACACAAATTAAGAAACCCGCGGCTGCCTTCTGATGTTCGTCTCTTCCTGCTTTACCATCTCACACCAAGATTCCTGAAATACACAGATGAAAATGCTTAATCTGGAGACACATAAAAAGATACGGGCTTCTAAAACATGATCTGAGGAGATTTCAGGATGCATAATGGAAAGAGTTTGAGCCCAGCTTGATAGCTGGAAATCCTCTCCATTAATCAACTCCCACTGAGCGCTGGTGGCTCCAGGAGGAGGCTTTAGCTGGTGCATTAGGAGACAACGATGGATGCTTATGGTGCTCTACACACCATGGTATTATGGGATAGCGATGGATGTCAATGGGTGCCTCCAAAGGCTCAAATGGCTCATTCAGAAATTGAGATTTCAGAGAAGACTACTACTGATCTGTCCCCCAAGCTATCTATATACATCTGTCCCCAACTTGGATTGACTGTGGTATGTACAGAATAGAGAAGCATTGGTGATGCATTGTAATGCTTTTTCAAGTATCTATCCTTGTCATTCAGGCACATCAAGATTGTGTGCCTAGGTTTAGAATTATAGATCTGCTGTTTATCAAGATAAGTTATTATCAACTAAATCAATTTGCATTGTTGGATCCTACAATAAATCATGAAGTGTTGGTCCAGCAATACATCCATGCACACCGAAGGAGCATTTGCCAACTGTTCAGCCTAGATCAACATCAGATGCAATCAACCAGAAAGTGAAAAGTAAAAGGGCTTTTTCTTAGCCCAAAAGCGATGACACTATTGTAATGAGTTTGTATAAGTCTACTGAATGTATCTGCTGGACGCTAGTTGTTTGCCAAATCAGAGCTAAATAAATTAGCCTGTCTGTTGTGTTACAACACTCCAGCCTGCCAGGAAACCAGGAAAGGGCCTTTATTTTAAGATGTCTATCTACAGACTGTTTTATACGATAACTCACTGTCTTCTCTCTCAGGGTGCCATGCACCCATTTTTTTAAGGGGGCAGGGCTCTAAGGTGGTCGCATATGTGACAATGTATTTTGCTGTGCGATCTTGACTTTTCTCTTTTGAGCACTGTGTGACTATGTAAAAAATCTCCCAGACAATAATTGTAATGATAAGGCTTCAATGTACTGTTGTTTCTGAGTGCCCTATAGAAAAAATAGAATGCAGATTCGATTGCATCATGGTTGCATCATTACTACAGCGAAAATAGCTTGCTTCTAGACCAGCGTTCCCAAACTCGGTCCTCGGGACCACAAGGGGTAAACGTTTTGGTGTTTGCAACACTACACAGCTGATTCAAATGATCAAAGCTTGATGATTAGTTGATTATTTGAATCAGCTGTGCAGTACCAGGGCTAAAAACTAAACGTGCACCCCTTGGGGTCCCGTGGACCGAGTTTGAGAAACCCAGTTTTATACCAACCAGGTCAAAAGATCTGACCCATATTACCGGCACAACATTTTTATCTTCCTATAGGGGATCGCTGGGACCGCATTTTACATTCATAAAGCATGTCGTGGGCCGTTCTAAAACTACTCACTCGTCATTAACCATTTGTTTACACTTTGTTCAGTCATGTTACCTCATTGACTAGCTAGTTAACAACCTAGTAACTTTACCAGTATATGCAAACATTTGGTGGCACAGAAAGAACGGAAAAGGGTGATCTTCTTCAGAAAATCTATGATCATAGCAATGAATGAATTGAAGATCTCTTGCATTTCATCATCGCAATCCTGAAGTTTTTAAAGTGCCAGTGTACAATTTTCAATAGGACAAAAGTGCTTTTACACAATGTTTATTTTTAACCTTTATTTAAGTAGGCAAGTCAGTTGAGAACAAATTCTTATTTACAATGACAGCCTAGGAACAGTGGGTTAACTGCCTTGTTCAGGGGCAGAACGACAGGTTTTTACCTTGTAAGCTCGGGGATTCGATCTAGCAACCTTTTCAGTTACTGGCCCAATACTCTAACCATTAGGCTACCTGCCACCCCAACGTAGAAACACAATATTCCACAAAATACTTTGTAATTTAAATGACAGATATTCATATCAACATTTTTGCTTTTATGGTAAACAAATGTTACATAAACTCAGCTAAAAACGAAAGTCCTCTCACTGTCAACTGCATTTATTTTCAGCAAACTTTACATGTGTAAATATTTGGATGAACAAGAAGATTCAACAACTGAGACATAAACTGAACAAGTTCAACAGACATGTGACTACCGTAAATTCCGGACTATAAGCCGCAACTTTTTTCCCACGCTTTGAACCTCGCGGCTTAAACAATATATGGATTTTTCCCGCTTTCAATTTTTTTTCAAAAAAAAAAAACACATTCTGAGACGTGCTCAGTTTTTTGCCGGCATGAAGCTTTCATTAGACCAATGAAATTTCCGAACGGGTTAAGGTCAATAACTTTTTTGTTTACTGTTTAGATTAAATTGAGCGCTCTCAAACTTCCCATCATTCTGATTACGGTAGTCATTTTGTCACCCTCATCATGGTAAAGACACGGAGAAATGCATATGATGCAGCTTTCAAGTTGAAGGCGATTGATCTGGCCGTTGTAAAAGGAAATAGAGCATGCTGCACGGGAGCTTGATCCTAATGTGTCGATGATAAGACGTTGGAAACAGCAACGTGAGGAATTGACTCAGTGCAAAAAGACAACTAAAGCTTACTGCTAATTTTGTATTTTTTGTTACAAGCCGTGTTTCGTTAAAGCCTATTTATTTTTGTTACAAGCCGTGTTTCGTTAAAGCCTGTGTAAAGTTAATTTGTTTCAATGTACCGGTAGGCACCTGCGGTTTATAGACATGTGCGGCTTATTTATGTTCAAAATAATATATATTTTTTAAATTCAGTGGGTGCGGCTTATATTCAGGTGCGCTTAATAGTCCTGAAATTACGGTAACAGAAATGGAATAATGTGTCCCTGAACAAAAGGGGGGGGGGGGGGGGGGGGTCAAAAAAAAGTAACAGTCAGTATCTGGTGTGGCCACCAGCTGCATTAAGTACTGCAGTGCATCTCCTCCTCATGGACTGCACCAAATTTGCCAGTTCAAGGGGTGAGATTTTACCCCACTCTTCCACCAAGGCACCTGCATGTTCCCGGACATTTCTGTGGGGAATGGTCCTAGCTCTCACATTCCGATACAACAGGTCCCAGACGTGCTCAATGGGATTGAGATCCGGGCTCTTCGCTGGCCATGGCAGAACACTGACATTCCTGTCTAGCAGGAAATCACGCACAGAACGAGCAGTATGGCTGGTGGCATTGTCATGCTGGAGGGTCATGTCAGGATTAGCCTGCACGAAGGGTACTACATGAGGGAGGAGGATGTCTTCCCTGTAACGCACAGTGTTGCGATTGCCTCCAATGACAGCAAGCTCAGTCCGATGATGCTGTGACACACCGCCCCAGACCATGACAGACTCTCCACCTTCAAATCGATCCCGCTCCAGAGTACAGGCTTCGGTGTAACGCTCATTCCTTCAACGATAAACGCAAATCTGACCATCACCCCTGGCGAGACAAAACCGCAACTCGTCATTAAAGAGCACTTTTTGCCAGTCCTGTCTGGTCCGGCAACGGTGGGTTTCCGCCCATATGCGATGTTGTTGCCGGTGATGTCTGGTGAGGACCTGCCTTACAACAGGCTTTCAAGCCCTCAGTCCAGCCTCTCTCAGCCTATTGCGGACCGTCTGATCACTGATGGAAGGATTGGGCGTTCCTGTTGTAACCCGGGCAGTTGTTGTTGCCATCCTGTACCTGTGCAGGATGTGTGAGGTGTGATGTTCCGATGTACCGATCCTGTGCAGGTGTTGTTACACGTGGTCTGTCACTGCGAGGATGATCAGCTGTCCATCCTGTCTCCCTGTAGCACTGTCTTAGGCATCTCTGTAGCTCAGTTGGTAGAGCATGGTGTTTGCAACGCCAGGGTTGTGGGTTCGATTCCCACGGGGGGCCAGCACAGAAAAAAAAAATATGTATGAAATGGAATGTATGCATGCAATACTGTAAGTCGCTCTGGATAAGAGCGTCTGCTAAATGACTAAAATGTAAATGTAATCTGACATTGCAATTTATTGCCCTGGCCACATCTGCAGTCCTCATGCCTCGTTGCAGCATGCCTAAGTCACGTTCACGCAGATGAGCAGGTGAGTCAGATGAGTCAGTAGAAAGGCATCTTTACTGTCCTCAATTTTCATAACTGTGACCTTAATTGCCTATCGTCTGTAAGCTGTTAGTGTCTTAACGACCGTTCCACAGGTGCATGTTCATTCATTGTTTATGGTTCCAAGCATGGAAAACCGTGTTTAAACCCTTTACAATGAAGATCTGTGAAGTTACTTGGATTTTTCCAAATTATCTTTGAAAGACAGGGTCCTAAAAAGGAACGTTTCTTTTTTCAGAGTTTATTCGTTTCATGGATTTCAAAAGTCGTTGGAATTCATATATGCCCAATATAGGCTGTATTTCAATGAATTCAATAAATTGTAGGCCCTATTCCCACTTTGAGATATGAAGGATATTCTGAGGAGCGGGGTGACGAAAGAGAATTCTACTTTTCTATTCAAATTAAATCCTTCCATTACCTTTTGTTGTAGCTGGCAACACAACATTCTTAGCCTGCAGCTCAAATTGATTGTAAATATCACAGTAGCCACTAGCCAGTAAGCACAAGCTATTCAACAATGACAACAACAAAAAATATTCTAAAACATATTACACTACTGAATAATGCAACCAAACCATATTACACATTTGAATAATGCAACAATTCACTAGCATGTATGTGAAGACATTTAATGGGTTTATTTTCTTCATCAAGTAACGTCAATAATGAAAGATTAATCCTCTCATAAACTGATTGTAAAAATTACCAGGCTTCATTTTTATCAATATCATGCAAAACATTGCATGAGGTAAAAGCAAATTACAACTGAAAATGTGGGTACAAGTGAATTCACTGCAATGATCTGTTTTATATGGAAGCTCACCCCCCCCCCCCCCCCCCCCGAAAAAAATAACGTTTTTGCAATGTGCAGAATTAGTCTGCGCTTCAGATTGATCAATTTCAGCCTACTGATAACAAACACAGCTGCATGTAGCCAGCAGAAACCTATGCATTCTGATCCCATCTGGGCCTGACCAGGATAAACGTAACGTCATCTTTTCATAGCCTAAGCTATATATTTATAGCCTAAATAGTCCCATTTATTTGTGTTCTGAGAAAATGTGGATGTGATCAAATTTAGCTTTTATTCACACTTCCGTACCTAAGCGACCTAGGTCTTTTAAATCTAAAATTATTGACTGTAATTTTGTAATCAACACGATAGTGATGACATACTGTATGAGTATCTTTTTAATTACAGATGCAAAGGCCGACACAATGCAACCCTGTATACAGTGAGCTCTGTTTGTTTTTGTCCAATTGCAGTTGTCTCTTTGTCTTTGTAAAGGGTTTTAATGCTTTCATCCTTCCAAGGGCCAGGAGTGTTTTTTTAAAACCATATGATCTGTGAGCCTTTCTGGGTAAGTCTCTAAGAGGTTTCCAAACATGGATTGTAGACTATTTGCTCATTATTATTTTAAAAATTCTTCAAGCTCTGTCAAATTGTTTGTTGATCTTTGATAGACAACCATTGCCATAGATTTTCAAGTAAAAACTGTAACTCTGGCACTTTTGTTTTTTTTGAGACATGGATTGTGTATGTGTGCCAGTCAGAGGGTGAATGGGCAGACAAAATATATGAATGCCTTTGAACGAGATATGGTAGTAGGTGCCAGGCGCACCAGTCTGTGTCAAGAACTGCAATGCTGCTGGGTTTTTCACACTCAACAGTTTCCTGTGTGTGTCAAGAGTGGTGTGCCACCCAAAGGACATCCTATAACGACACAAGGCGAGACCTAGATGCAGACACAGGAGGCAGATGGTTCAAGTCTCTGATATTTATTGAGAAACAACGGGCAGGCAAGAGGCAGGTTGAGGACAGGCAAGAGTTCATAACCAGGTCAGAGTCCAAACGGTACAGGGTGGCAGGCAGGCTCAAGGTCAGGGGCAGGCAGAATAGGCAGGTGGGCTCAGTGTTAGGGCAGGCAAGAGGTCAAAACCGGGAGGACTAGTAAAAAGAGACTAGGAAAAACAGGAACTCGGAAAACATGCTGTTAAGCTTTACAAGACCATACGAACTGGCAACAGACAAACAGAGAACACAGGTATAAATACACTGAGGGTAATAGGGAAGATGGGTGACACCTGGAGGGGGTGGAGACAATCACAAGGAAAGGTGAAACAGATCAGGGTGTGACACGTCCATCCAACTTGACACAAATGTGGCAAGCATTTCACTTAACATGGGCCAGCATCCCTGTGGAATGCTTTTGACGAATTGAGGCTGTTCTGAGGGCAAAATGGTGGAGTGAATTCTCAATATTAGGAAAGTGTCCTTAATGTTTTGTACACTCAGTGTAAGCATTATGTTTATAAATTAAATATTGTCAAGGCTACTTGAGAAATTTGACATTACAGTATTCAGACAAACATCAATGGAAATTGTGAACCTCTTTTATAACATTAAACTGATTTTCAGATTTGATCACATAGAGCAAAATACTTTAAATAACGGTACATTATGTATTTACTACTGTGAGGTGGGTCCGATTAAATGAGAGATGGGACAAATGGTAGCCTATCTTCACTTGTTTTAGGCCCATAGGCTATTTCACGAGTATGAAACCTTAAGAGTCAGTAAAGAGTAGCAATTTATTCTGCAATGATCATGGAAATTAAATAATCAGAAATATATTTTAAGTTATTTTAGAATGCAAAAGATCAAATAAATAGTTTTTCGCTCTTCTCACTAACAGCAAATGATTTCATCTTCTTCTTATATTTAGCTACTTGTTTTTTGTTATGAATAACTCATCAAATATTCCCCATTTGCACAAGGCTACTTTTGCATTCTTGCAATGCAATACTTCAACTACTGTAAACTGTGTGTTTGCATGGTGTAAAGTTTGCGGGAGGATAAGGACATTCTGACATCAAGTTCCGTTTTTATAAATGGCAACTTTTATATGAAAACTGACAAACATTTTTTGGGCCATATTTTGTGAGTACGCAACATTTATAAATGAAGCCCCGATCGCAACGCAATTGGAGATTCTGGAATGGTTCCTGCGACTGTTTTCCACCACCATCAACAAAACACCATATTATGGAATTTCTTGTGGAATAATGGTGTTGCATCCCTCCAAAGTAGTTCCAGACCCTTGTAGAATCTATGCCGTTCTGGCTCGTGGTGGCTTAACGCCCTACTGAGACACTTTATTTTGGCAGTTACCTTTATGTCTATTTGTTTAACATACAGAATGTCCATCTTTTTTTTGTTTAGAAAAGTTGTGGCCAAGTAAATGGATGTTACAGGTGATATAATGTAAAACCACTATTTTACGTACAGTATCTTGAACAAAATCTAAGCAATTATGCACTGAACCTCAACTAAACTCAAGGTTGAATCACACTGGTTGAATCAACATTGTTTCCAGGTCATTTCAATGGAAGTTCAATTTACGTCTGTGCCCAGTGGGTATCTTCTATATGCCAAGGCAAATGTTGCCTGTTGACTTGACTGTGTCTCTGGATTAAATGCATTTGGCTTGTGTAATCTGATAATCAGGTATACAGGCCTTCTTTGTACACAGATGAAGTACCAGGGCCAGAAAGGATGAGTAATATGAGCACAACAGAGTGCTGAGAGGTGTTGCTATGGAAGCAGGTATGTGTCTGACGTACAATCCTCCGGCAAACCATGCCGTTAGTCTGAGCGGAAGAAAAGTGATTTATAAAAGGGGGTCTTTTATTGACAACAATTTTGACATTTATCCGTAGACCCATTTTCTGGAAAAATTTGCAAAGGGCTCTATAAATGCAATGATGGCACACTCCTACATGCAAGCTCTAAAACAGGTAGAGTCCAAAGCAAGAGATTGCAAGTTAAAAAATGAAGTCTCATAAAGATTAAATATATTTTTTGTCTTGTATTTGTAGCAGGTGATGGAGATAGGGAAAGATATACTTTTCTTTCATTTATCTTTGAAAAGGCAGATAGAAAACACAACAAGATGGTTGGTTGACAATGCTTAAGCTTTGTGAAAGCGTACATCACCATTTCTTCTCCATCAACTAGACCTGGTAAATTGATCCCTGAGTGCCAAGAAACACATCCGGGATTCTTCACTTGACACAATCATGAACGTCATTTTCCAGGATAAATAGATAGATCTATGATGTGTCTTCTGATTTTTGTTGTCCTCTGAAGACCACTCAGCCAATCATGATTTTATTTCATAGTGTTTTTTTCCATATGGCTTTGAAATATCAAGTTTATTCCTTTTTAAATAACCATCTTGTTTACTCTCTACCGAGTCAGGAATTCATGCAGAACCCAATAAATAAAGGCTATCCCACAATGCATTATACATGACGAGTGACAAAACTAAGGCTTGGGTCCGTAGGGTAGCATTACCCCCTCCGCTACCCAATCAAAACCCATCTGTGTCAATGTAATTTCCAACAAAGGCCTATACCATGAACAGATATAGGGGTGGGCCTTTTCAAAAAAATAAATACAAATAAGCACAAACAGAACAGAACCTCCCATGGGAGTGTCTTTAAATGGATTATCTGTCACACACACACACACACACACACACACACACACACACACACACACACATACCATTCTCTTCTCCCCCTCTCTAGCTCTTGCTCAGTGATTCAAATTATAAATCACAACTGGAAGGTGATAGTTAAAAGTCCCCATAGGAGCGGGCTGTGAGGTAAATTCTACTGTTGTCTAGGACGAGAGATATACAGAGCTGTAAATATAGAAACACACACAGGAGAGTTGAGTTTTACCCACGAACCCCCACCACTATACACTTAAATGTATTTCTGCCCGGGTGGTTTTCTTTTTTGTTATTTGACGTGTTACACAGGACTGACTTGATTGACAGTGAGTAGATTTCATATACTGTTTGAAAAACCACTGAGATCCAATGACTTTCGAAGTATAAAAAATAAGTGGTCACCAATCCACCGGACGTAGGATGTCAGCAAATCCATGCTTCCCAAGGGACCGTCCAACATGAGTTTTATCCATGTTCAATATCAAAGGAGTGTGGTAATTGCGAAAAGGCAATAGGGAATTTTGACAGTTCCATTCCAGTCAATTAATAATCAATGGCGTGTCAAAATGACAATCAGGGTCTCTACACATTATTAATCAATTTACTCTACATAGTGTATATTTTTCTCAATGATCCTCTTCTCTTACTGCTTTGTTGAGACCTTGTGAAACACCCATTCACAGATGTAATCAATTGCTTCTCATCTCCACTCAACGCGCCATCAGTTTCAAACATAACATCCACTTCCGTGATGGTTGCGGATGAATGACACAACAATGGGCCTGTCGTGCAAATAGTGTCCCCCTGCCAAAAAGTGCCCCCCCCCCCCGATATAGTTATATGTCTGTCATGTTGAGCTATCTAGCTATAAGTTAACCTCTATGGGCTAGGTGGGACGCTAGCGTGCCACCCGTGGTGCACTCCATCAACAGCAGGTGCATTTCAAGAGCGGCAAATTTGAATCCAAATAAATGTCAAAATTCAAATTTTTCAAAAATACAACTATTTTACACCATTTGAAAGATAAACATCTCCTTAATCTAACCACGTTTTACGATTTCAAAAAGGTTTTACGGCGAAAGCATAAATTTAGAGTATGTTAGGACAGTACATTTACAAGAGTTGTGTGTAATGTTTTGTCAAGTCAAAGACAGGGTCACCAAAACCATAAAACCAGCTAAAATGATGCACTAACCTTTTACAATCTCCATCAGATGACACTCCTAGGACATTATGTTAGACAATGCATGCATTTTTAGTTCTATCAAGTTCATATTTATATCCAAAAACAGCGTTTTACTATGGCATTGATGTTGAGGAAATCGTTTCCCTCCAATAACCGGCAGTCAAGTCAGCGTCACAAATTAAATAATTAAAATTAGAAAACATTGGTAAAATATTATATTGTCATTTAAAGAATTATAGATTTACATCTCTTGAACGCAATCAACTTGCCAGATTTAAAAGTAACCTTACTGGGAAATCACACTTTGCAATAATCTGAGCACTGCGCCCAGAAAAATACGCGTTGCGATACAGACTAGACGTCATGTTGGGGAGATCTAAAATCGAAAATACTATGTAAATAATCCATTACCTTTGATTCTCTTCATCAGATGTCACTTCCAGGTATCACAGGTCCATAACGAATGTAGTTTTGTTCAAAAAAGCTCATCATTTATGTCCAAAAATCTCCGTCTTGTTAGCACATGATCTAAGCCAGCCGGACTTCTCGTCATGAACGAGGGGAAAAAATATATTTCCGTTCGTTCAAACATGTCAAACGTTGTATAGCATAAATCATTAGGGCCTTTTTTAACCAGAACATGAATAATATTCAAGGTGGACGAATGCATACTCTTTTATAACGTATTGGAACGAGGGTACCCAACATGAACTCGCGCGCCAGGTGTCTAATGGGACATCATCGTTCCATGGCTCTTGTTCGGTCAGATCTCCCTCCAGAAGACTCAAAACACTTTGTAAAGGCTGGTGACATCTAGTGGAAGCAATAGGAAGTGCCAAAATATTCCTCAGCCCCTGTGTTTTTCAATGGGATAGGTTTAAAGTCAATACAACACATCAGGTTTCCACTTCCTGTCAGAAAATGTCTCAGGGTTTTGCCTGCCAAATGAGTTCTGTTATACTCACAGACACCATTCAAACAGTTTTAGAAACTTTAGAGTGTTTTCTATCCATATATAATAAGTATATGCATATTCTAGTTACTGGGTAGGATTAGTAACCAGATTAAATCGGGTACATTTTTTTTATCCAGACGTGCAAATGCTGCCCCCTAGCCCTAACAGGTTAAACCCGATCAATCAAATGGATAGGTGTAAGCAATTATGGTAATTCCAAATGCCCTTAACTAGGTGTCTTTGCTAGACAGACACAGAGAGAGGAAGACAGACAGAGAGAGAGATGGAGAGAGAAACACAGAGAGAAAGACAGCAGTGCAAATGTACTTAGACTTGAGTATTTAAACAACTTATCTCTTCCAACTTGTTAGGCAATCACATGTACCTATGGAGAAAGAATGGCCAGCCACACAGGAGAGTGATTTTTACTAAGGAGGAGAAGGAGGCCGTGTTGACCGAGATGCATGCTGGCCATTTCGAAGTGAAGCACATGACTGCCAAAATCAACCTACGCTTCTTCTGATGGGAAATTGTCAAGGAGGAGGACAGCTGGGCAAGTGAAATAACCTTTTTTATCAATCACATTCTATTATATCTGAAATTATTATGAGTTCAATGAATGTCATATCAGAGAGCACACAATGTTTCAATTTGTCACTTTTTGCTTAAAGGTCAGTACCCTGTCTAGGAGTTTGAGAGGGTGAAGACTGTGGCGCTGGAATTGAAGACCATTAAAGTTGTTTCACCATGGCACATGATCGGTAAGTGTCCCAATTCAAATATTGCCCTGATAAATTGTTTTGTAATGGTTGCTTTTTTGACCACAGCAGAATTCAATATTATAGAATGTGTGTGTGTGTGCGTGTGTCAGTATACTTACAAATATGAAAATATGCATACTGTATGACACAGATATGGATAAGAATAATGTAATCTTCTCTCTAACACTTTGAATGTTAGGGGTTGACCTCATCAGACCCTTCATGAAATCCTGGAATGGCAACAGCTAGTGACTGACGGCGACCGATCACTTTACCACGTGGGTGGAGGCAATACCCATTAACCTGTTAGGGCTAGGGGGCAGTATTGACACGGCTGGATAAAAAACATACCCGATTTAATCTGGTTACCACTCCTACCCAGTAACTAGAATATGCATATACTTATTACATATGGATAGAAAACACCCTAGATTTTCTAAAACTGTTTGAATGGTGTCTGTGAGTATAACAGAACTCAAATGGCAGGTCAAAACCTGAGAGATTCCTTTACAGGAAGTGGCCTGTCTGACCATTTCTTGAACTTCTTTTCCATCTCTATCATTTACTAAGGATCTCTGCTCTAACGTGACACTTCCCACGTCGTCCATAGGCGCTCAGAGCCCGGGAAAAAACAGAATGTCGTCATTCCAGCCCCAGGCTGAAACACATTATCGCCTTTCTCAAGTGGCCGATCAAGGGACACTGGGCTTATGCGCGTGACCCCGACCGCCCCCGCCTTTGGGATTTTTTCCTCTGTTTGCCGAAAAGGAGATTCCCTGTCGGAATATTATCGCTTTTCTACGAGAAAAATGTCGTAAAAATTGATTTTAAACAGCGGTTGACATGCTTCGAAGTACGGTACTGGAATATTTAGAATTTTATTGTCACGAATTGCGCCATGCGCGCGACACTTCTTTACTATTTCGGATAGAGTCTGGAACGCACCATGCGCATGACCCTGATTTACCATTTCGGATAGTTTCTGGAACGCACGAACAAAACGCCGCTATTCGGATATAACGATGGATTATTTTGGATCAAACCAACATTTGTTATTGAAGTAGCAGTCCTGGGAGTGCATTCTGACGAAGACAACAAAAGGTAATCAAACTTTTGTAATAGTAAATCTGATATTGGTGAGTGCTAAACTTGCCGGGTGTCTAAATAGCTAGCCCGTGATGGCTGGGCTATGTACTTAGAATATTGCAAAATGTGCTTTCACCAAAAAGCTATTTTAAAATCGGACATATCGAGTGCATAGAGGAGTTCTGTATCTATAATTCTTAAAATAATTGTTATGCTTTTTGTGAACGTTTATCGTGAGTAATTTAGTAAATTGTTAGTGAATTCGCCGGAAGTTTGCGGGGGTATGCTAGTTCTGAACGTCACATGCTAATGTAAAAAGCTGGTTTTTGATATAAATATGAACTTGATTGAACAAAACATGCATGTATTGTATAACATAATGTCCTAGGGTTGTCATCTGATGAAGATCATCAAAGGTTAGTGCTGCATTTAGCTGTCTTCTGGGTTTTTGTGACATTATATGCTAGCTTGAAAAATGGGTGTCTGATTATTTCTGGCTCGGTACTCTGCTGACATAATCTAATGTTTTGCTTTCGTTGTAAAGCCTTTTTGAAATCGGACAGTGTGGTTAGATTAACGAGAGTCTTGTCTTTAAATAGCTGTAAAATAGTCATATGTTTGAGAAATTGAAGTAATAGGATTTTTAAGGTATTTGAAAATCGCGCCACTGGATTAGACTGGCTGTTGCGTAGGTGGGACGAATTCGTCCCGCCTAGCCCAGAGAGGTTAATGGTCTGATGGTCTGGAGATAGAAGCTGTTTTTCAGTCTCTCTGTCCCAGCTTTGAACCACCTGTACTGTCTCCGCCTTCTAGATGGTAGCGGGGTGAACAGGCCGTGGCTCATGTGGCTGAGGTGATCTTGATGATCTTCTTGGCCTTCCTGTGACACAGGGTGCTGTAGATGTCCTGGAGGGCAGGCAGTGTGCCCCCAGTGATGCGCCGGGCTGACCACACCACCCTCTGTAGAGCCCAGTAGCATGCAGCCCACTCGTGAGTAGCTCGCCAAGCAATGCTGAAAGTACATTTTTTTTGTGTGTTGCGCCACAAACTGTCATAAACATAAATCTCCCGGCTACTATTACACTATTCAATCAAAGCCACATTGACATTATCCTACCCTGGTTAGCCACTATTGGCTTAAAAAGCCAAACGTAACACAATATCTCCCAACTAATTTCAGCAAAATTGGTTGTCTGTCTGTTTGGTGCGTGCATTTGTCTATCACTACGTATTCAGTCAGTTAGCGATGCTAGTAATGATGTGGGTAGACAGAAATACTTTCCTCAAAAACATTCTCATTTAAATGTTAAAGAGTGACTGCCTTTAAAAAGCAACAAATCCCTTTGAAAACAGCCTATGTGGCATCGATATGAGGCAGAAACAGTTATTCTAGTGTCAAAATTGACATCAAAGTGTAAGTAGGAAATGTTTTGTCATAAAGTCTGTCTCGTCTAAAACGGAGTTTGGAACCTCCATGCATCACAAGGGGTAAATGAAGGTTGGGTATTCATTTGACAATGTCTATTTGCCCACTAACATGGAGAGATCAATTCCGGTGATTGCTCTCTATCCAATAGCATGCTGCTCAGCAGCTCCAACCATTTACATAAGACAACAAGTTGCACATTTTTTTTACTTGAAATACTGCAACAAACACCTGCCCTCCGGCCCAGCCTGAGTGGCCCGCCTGCCCTCCGGCCCAGCCCGAGTGGCCCGCCTGTCCTCCGGCCCAGCCCGAGTGGCCCACCTGTCCTCCGGCCCAGCCCGAGTGGCCCGCCTGTCCTCCGGCCCAGTCCGAGTGGCCCGCCTGTCCTCCGGCCCAGCCCGAGTGGCCCGCCTGTCCTCCGGCCCAGCCCGAGTGGCCCGAGTGGCCCGCCTGTCCTCCAGTCCAGCCCGAGTGGCCCGCCTGTCCTCCGGCCCAGCCCGAGTGGCCCGCCTGTCCTCCGGCCCAGCCCGAGTGGCCCGCATGTCTTCCGGCCCAGCCAGAATGGTCCGTCTGCCAGGGTCAGCCTGAGTGGCCCGTCTGCCCGGCGCAGCTATCGGCGCCACCGAAGTGGGCAACGCCGAAGGTGAAGCGAGGTCCACGTCCTGCACCTGAGCCACCTCCAGGATAGGTGGGTTGGGGAGGGAGGGTGTAGCACAGTGCCGTCGGTGACGGCAGCCACCCTCCCTTCCCTCCCTTATTGTTTAGGGGTTATTGTTTATTGGTTTTGTTGGGGTATTGGGGATTTTTTTGTGTTTTCTTTTTTTAGGTGCATTCCAGGGTCTGCACCTTGAGGGGGGGTACTGTCACGTCCTGACCAGCAGAGGGCGTAATTGTGTTAGTCTTGGTCAGGATGTGGCAGGGGGTTTGTGTTTGTTAAATGTTGTATGGGTGATTGGACTCCCAATTGAAGGCAGGTGTGTTGAGTTGCCTTTGATTGGGAGTCCTATATAGGAGTGTGTGTTTTTCTTTGGGGTTGTGGGTAATTGTTTCTGTTCAGTGTGTTATGCTGTCAGTACTGTTGAGCTGTCGGTATTTTCTTGTTTTGTAGTGTTCCAGTGATCTTTTTTAAAATTAAATGATGCTGAACACTAACATTGCTGCATTTTGGTCCACTTCTTCTCTCCATGATGACAGTTGTGACACTTACTTAGATGTAAAATGGCAGAACGAAGACATCCTTGGCAAAAATGTCAAAATTAATTACAGATTTATCGAGTTTTATTCTGCGGATTTTGAGGAAGTAAAATAGACTTTTGTGTCTACAATATCTCATGGGGTACAAACATCATTAACCTGTTGGGGATAGGGGGCAGTATTTGCACGGCCGGATAAAAAAACGTACCCGAATTAATCTGGTTACTACTCCTGCCCAGTAACTAGAATATGCATATAATTGTTTGATTTGGATAGCAAACACCCTAAAGTTTCTAAAACTGTTTGAATGGTGTCTGTGAGTATAACAGAACTCATGGCAGTCAAAACCCTGAGACAAATCCTGACAGGAAACTGAAATCTGATGTGTGGATATCACTTCAAACATTTGCCATTGAAACACACAGGGGCTTGTGAATCATTTAGCACTTCCTATGGCTTCCACTAGATGTCCCCAGTCTTTACAAAGTGGTTTGAGTCTCCTACTATCAAAATTGACTGAAAGAGAGGCTGTTTATCTTGGTCACAGGGGATGGGCCATTACCATTGTGACGTCGGCGCCCATGGGTACTCTCCCTTTTCGAAACGTTTTGAAAGACAATGCAACCGTCCCAATGGAATATTATTGAAGCCCTGGTTGAAAAAGCCCCTAAAGATTTATGTTATACAACGTTTGACATGTTTGAACGAACTTAAATATATTTTTTTTGCTCATTCCTGACGACAAGTCAGACGCACACGGTACATTTTCACTAGCCTTCGGAGCGCGCTAACACTATTGGGACATAAATTATTAACTTTTTTGAACAAAACTACATTTGTTATGGACCTGGGATTCGTAGAAGTGCCTTCTGATGAAGATAATCAAAGGTAAGGGATTATTTACAATAGTATTTTTGATGGTTGATCGTTCCAAGATGACTCCAACTTTTGTAGCCTAGCCTCTGATGAAGGTTGTCAAAGGTTAGTGCTGCATTTAGCTGTGTTTTGGGTATTTGTGATGCATGCTAGAGGAAGGCATTGATGCTATGGACTGGCTCGCCCGTTCCCCGGACCTGAATCCAATTGAGTACATCTGGGACATCATGTCTCGCTCCATCCACCAACGCCACGTTGCACCACAGACTGTCCAGGAGTTGGCGGATGCTTTAGTCCAGGTCTGGGAGGAGATCCCTCAGGAGACCATCCACCACCTCATCAGGAGCATGCCCAGGCGTTGTAGGTAGGTCATACAGGCACGTGGAGGCCACACACACTACTGAGCCTCATTTTGACTTGTTTTAAGGACATTACATCAAAGTTGGATCAGCCTGTAGTATGGTTTTCCACTTTAATTTTGAGTGTGACTCCAAATCCAGACCTCCATGGGTTAATAAATTGGATTTCCATTGATTATTTTTGTGTGATTTTGTTGTCAGCAAATTCAATTATGTAAAGAAAAAAATATTTAATAACATTATTTTTTCATTCAGATCTAGGATGTGTTGTTTAAGTGTTCCCTTTATTTTTTTGACCAGTATATATATATATCAGTGATATAAATATATGGCCTAAAAAACATAGCTAAGTAAGGTTAGCTGACATGGGATAGTTGATCTGGACATTTCTGACAAGTTATAAATAACTCTCTAAGGTATGCAATGACTGACAATTTCGAAATCCCACATTGTGCATTCTGTTATTACAACTTTCAAGATTAAGTTGAAAGCCGGACTGAGTAACTTAATTAACCTCTCTGGGCTAGGCGGGACGAATTCGTCCCACCTACGTAA
This sequence comes from Salmo salar, assembly GCF_965601325.2. Classification (NCBI taxonomy): domain Eukaryota; kingdom Metazoa; phylum Chordata; class Actinopteri; order Salmoniformes; family Salmonidae; genus Salmo; species Salmo salar. The sequence continues at coordinate 66,895,688 of NC_138308.1, forward strand.
CAGCCACTTGCAGCCTGTGGCGCGATTTTCAAAACATTAAAAATCCTATTACTTCAATTTCTCAAACATATGACTATTTTACAGCTATTTAAAGACAAGACTCTCGTTAATCTAACCACACTGTCCGATTTCAAAAAGGCGTTACAACGAAAGCAAAACATTAGATTATGTCAGCAGAGTACCAAGCCAGAAATAATCAGACACCCATTTTTCAAGCCAGCATATAATGTCACCAAAACCCAGAAGACAGCTAAATGCAGCACTCACCTTTGATGATCTTCATCAGATGACAACCCTAGGACATTATGTTATACAATACATGCATGTTTTGTTCAATCAAGTTCATATTTATATCAAAAACCAGCTTTTTACATTAGCATGTGACGTTCAGAACTAGCATACCCCCCGCAAACTTCCGGGGAATTCGCTAACATTTTACTAAATTACTCACGATAAACGTTCACAAAAAGCATAACAATTATTTTAAGAATTATAGATACAGACCTCCTCTATGCACTCGATATGTCCGATTTTAAAATAGCTTTTTGGTGAAAGCACATTTTGCAATATTCTAAGTACATAGCCCAGGCATCACGGGCTCGCTATTTAGACACCCGGCAAGTTTAGCACTCACCATAATCATATTTACTATTATAAAAGTTTCATTACCTTTTGTTGTCTTCGTCAGAATGCACACCCAGGACTGCTACTTCAATAACAAATGTTGGTTTGGTCCAAAATAATCCATCGTTATATCCGAATAGCGGCGTTTTGTTCGTGCGTTCCAGACACTATCCGAAATGGTAAAGAAGTGTCGCGCGCATGGCGCAATTCGTGACAATAAAATTCTAAATATTCCATTACCGTACTTCGAAGCATGTCAACCGCTGTTTAAAATCAATTTTTACGCCATTTTTCTCGTAGAAAAGCGATAATATTCCGACAGGGAATCTCCTTTTCGGCAAACAGAGGAAAAATCACAAAGGCGGGGGCGGTCGGGTCACGCGCATAAGCCCAGAGTCCCTTGATCGGCCACTTGAGAAAGGCGATAATGTGTTTCAGCCTGGGGCTGGAATGACGACATTCTGTTTTTTCCCGGGCTCTGAGCGCCTATGGACGACGTGGGAAGTGTCACGTTAGAGCAGAGATCCTTAGTAAAAGATAGAGATGGAAAAGAAGTTCAAGAAATGGTCAGACAGGCCACTTCCTGTAAAGGAATCTCTCAGGTTTTGACCTGCCATTTGAGTTCTGTTATACTCACAGACACCATTCAAACAGTTTTAGAAACTTTAGGGTATTTTCTATCCATATGTAATAAGTATATGCATATTCTAGTTACTGGGTAGGAGTGGTAACCAGATTAAATCGAGTATGTTTTTTATCCAGCCGTGTCAATACTGCCCTCTAGCCCTAACAGGTTATTAAAAAAGAAAAGAAAGGAAAACAAATATTTATTCATTTTGGTGGGGGCCCTACAGCTTGGGAACCCCTGCACTAGATGACTGATGGGGGTGCTGTGTTGAAGCCACCGTGCCTCCATCTTGGCACTCCCAAACCATTGTAAAAAACTATTTGGAAGGTAGGGAAATGCATTTAATCATGTCTACATTTGTTTTTGCCAATTCCATTCTATTACAGACACCTTAATGCATACTTCTAGATTATATTATGTGAACTAAACATACATTTTGCAAAAGGGGAGCGCGCAATTGGCATGCTGGCTGCAGGAATGTCCACCAAAGCTGTTGCCAGAGAATTTAATTATAATTTCTCTACCATAAGCCACCTACAACGGCATTACAACCGCGCCATCCCAGGACCTACACATCCGGCTTGTTAACCTGCTGGATCCTCTCAGACCACCCACCCAGAAAGCTGATGAAACTGTGGGTTTGCACAAGCCAAATAATTTCCGCACAAACTGTCAGGAACTGGCTCAGGGAAGCTCATCTGCGGGCTCGTCGTCCTCACCAGGGTCTTGACCTGACTGCAGTTTGGCTTTATTACCGACTTCAGTAGGCAAATGCTCACCTTCAATGGCCACTGGCACTCTGGAGAAGTGTACTCTTCAAGGATGAATCCCAGTTTCAACTGTACCGGGCAGATGTCATGTGGGCGAGTGGTTTGCTGATGTCAACGTGGTGAACAGAGTGCCCCATGGTGGCGGTGGGCAGGCATAAGGTATGAAAAACCAACAGAATTTGAATGAACATAGATACCGTGAAGCCGTCATGCCACCTAAGGATTTTTATTTTGGAGCTCATTACAGTGTAAATTACGTTCTTTTCATTATTGCTTTGCAAACAAGGCTGATTTCCACGACAATTACGCTGTTTAACCTTTTCAAACGTACGAACAAACAGGTGTGATCATTCTACAGTGGTCCCTGCAGCGTACGCTCAAACCGGTGTGATTTAGAACATCCAGTTGCTATTGATGCAACAATCAGCATTTGAGTTGGCCACACTGATTTTTCACAGAAACATTTTGCACAAACACAGTCCTTACAAAGTTATGTCCAGAATGTGACCACCTTATTTTTGGATGCAATGTTCAGACATTCACAGAAGTAGCTACAGCATAACACAATCATCCTATTCGGAACATGTATGCCACATTTGTCCTAGCGTTAACTGAGGAAAGATTGACATAACACAAGCAGTCATATTTTTATAACTCTCAGCTGACAGAAACAACAAAATTAATTAGCTAATAGCAATTCATATTTATAATTAATCACATCACGGGTGAGCTCACAATTGATCGGAATAATTGAGTAAAACACTTTCTAGAAATTGGAAGTAATCCGACAATGAAAGTTTGCGCGCTCCGCCATGTTTGTTTTGTCGCATCAACCAAAGATAATATGAGGAGACAAGATGAGTTTGGTCTGTTTATAGTATGCACGTTGAAGGGGGTGTGTCATCTACAATCATTCACTTCCCTTCATTCACTTCAGGAAGTTTACCCGAAAGATGAGTGAACCATTCCTTCGCCTCATTATAACATCTTTGGTCTGACAGATGTTTACGTGACACCCAGAAGGCATTGTATAATGTCAACAAAAATGGCGCCACACATATACATAGCTGGCAAATAGCTTAGCATTAGCTCATTATAATCAGTACAACATTCAAAAAAGCATTTTACACACATCATACGTGTCCATTACATTCTATGCAATAATCAGAATACATTATTTGTCACCAGTACTTGAAAACATGTGAATAAAACAGTAAACACATTATGCTCCATACATACATACATACATACATACATACATACATACATACATTGTCACGACTTCTGCCGAAGTTGGTGCCTCTACTTGTTCGGGGGGCATTCGGCGGTCATCGTCACCGGCTTTCTAGATGCCACCGATCCATGTTTCTTTGTCCATTTGTTATGTCTTGATTGTTCACACCTGGTTCCCATTTCGTTGTGATTACTTCCCTATTTAAACCCTCTGATATTCATGATGTTTTGTGCGTTATTGTTTTACTGTTGTTCGTGTTCGTCGTATGTTTAGTTATTGTTTTTTCCCTGCATGGATTTTGTATGATGAACTTTTCCTAGAGTAAAATACATATGTTTTACTCAGTTCGGTGTCCTGCGACTGACTCTATTTCTCATCTTCTATACACGGACACTGACATACATACTGTATGTGCCAACAGTAGAACACGATATACAGAAAATAAGGAACTTACTTTGATAGGAACGCAAACATGTCAAAGTTATTATTTGTAAGGAAAACAACAAGGCAATGTCAGAGCCAGCCAGAAAATGTTCCAATTCGTGTAAGACTGTGCAAATATCTGCATACTTGATCTGCACAAACATTGCTGAAATTCGTGGGCTCTCTTTGAAGAAAGAAGCTCTGTAAAGCCTCAAACATAAATTGTCCACAACGCTGAAATGGGCTACTTCTATGTGAATTATTGAGGTGGGATAAACCTCAATTGAAACTGTTAATAGAAAATAAAACTTGTTAGAAAATAATGTGAAATTGACAAGTTGAAACATAGCCTGTAGATAATTAGCAGGCAGCGCGTGTTAACTGTCCTGTTGCGTAATAATCACATTATGGAACAGTGAGTGAATTCTGACATCATGTGCATAAAACAACTTACGTTGGGGCGACCGTTAGAGATATTTGGAATTCACGTGTGAAAAGGTTAAACAACCTTTGTTTAACTAATAAAATTAAAACATTACTTCAAACTACTTTTGGGTACAATGTTAACATTATAACATGAAATCCATGTCTTAAACATTGCTACAGTGGGTTGAGAAAGTGTTCATCCCCTTGGCATTTTTCCTATTTTGTTTCTTTACAACCTGGAATTAAAATTGATTTTAGGGGGGGTTGTATCATTTGATTTACACTTTGAAGATGCCTACCACTTTGAAGATGCAAAATATTTTTTTTGGTGAAACAAAAAGAAATAAGACTAAAAAGCAGTGCATAACTATTCACCCCCCAAAGTCAATACTTTGTAGAGCCACCTTTTGCAGCAATTACAGCTGCAAGTCTCTTGGGGTATGTCTCTATAAGCTTGGTACATCTAGCCACTGGGATTTTTGCCCATTCTTCAAGACAAAACTGCTCCAGCTCCTTCAATTTGGATGTGTTCCGCTGGTGTACAGCAATCTTTAAGTCATTCCACAGATTCTCAATTGGATTGAGGTCTGGGCTTTGACTAGGCCATTCCAAGACATTTAAATGTTTCCCCTTAAACCACTCGAGTGTTGCTTTAGCAGTATGCTTAGGGTCATTGTCCTGCTGGAAGGTGAACCTCCATCCCAGTCTCAAATCTCTGGAAGACAGAAACAAGTTTCCCTCAAGAATTTCCATGTATTTAGCGCCATCCATCATTCCTTCAATTCTGACCAGTTTCCCAGTCCCTGCCGAAGAAAAACATCCCCACAGTGAAGCACGGTGGTGGCAGCATCATGCTGTGGGGATGTTTTTCTTCGACAGGGACTGGGAAACTGGTTGGTGTTCTCGGGGTGATGAGAGGTGTTGGATTTGCACCAGACATAGAATTTTCCTTGATGACCAAAGTACGTTCTTCCATTTGTTTGGGGAGTCTCCCAATTGCCTTTTGGCGAACATCAAATGTTTTTGCTAATTTCTTTCTTTAAGCAATGGCTTTTTTCTGTCCACTCTTGCATAAAGCCTAGCTCTGTGTTGTGTACGGCTTAAAGTGGTCCTGTGGACAGATACTCCAATCTCCGCTGTGGAGCATTGCAGCTCCTTCTGGGTTATCTTCGGTCTCTTCTTTGTTGCCTCTCTGATTAATACCCTCCTTGCCTGGTCCATGAGTTTTGGTGGGCGGCCCTCTCTTGGCAGGTTTGTTGTGGTGCCATGTTCTTTAAATTTTTTTACAATGGATTTAATGGTGCTACGTGGGACATTCAAAGTTTCTGATATTTTTTATAACCTAACCCTGATCTGTACTTCTCCACAAATTTGTCCCTGATCTGTTTGGAGATTTCCATGGTCTTCATGGTGCCGCTTGCTTGGTGGTGCCCCTTGCTTAGTGGTGTTGCAGACCCTGGGGCCTTTCAGAACAGGTGCATATATACTGAGATAAAAAGAAAATACTGAGATCATGTGACAGATCATGTAACACAACATTGCACACAGGTGGACTTTATTTAACTAATTATGTGACTTCTACAGGTAATTGTTTGCACCAGATCTTATTTAGGGGCTTCATAGCAAAGGGGGTGAATTCATATGCACGCACCACTTTTCCGTTTTACTTTTTTTATAATTTTTTGAAAAAAACGTAATTATTTTCATTTTACTTCACAAATTTGGACTATTTTGTGTATGTCCGTTACATGAAATCCAAATAAAAGTCCATTTAACTTACAGGTTGTAATGCAACAAAATAGGAAAAACACCAAGGGGGATGAAAACTTTTGTAAGGCACTGTACGTTTCAGAAATAGCAAAGAAAACATGTAATATGCTTGACACATTACAGTTACTTACCTTACAGATCACAGTCAGCTAATTGCTACTTCATTCATATTGAAATCCGTTTGATTCATACACTGGCTTGTCTGGCTGCCATGTTTTTATTTTAACCTTCCCCTACACTGAAATAGTATAATTTAAGTAGTCCTCTATTATGATTAATTTATTTCTATCTCACAAAGCTCATTAGTACACCTTTGTTTTCGAATATATATGTATTTATTGTAGGTTCTAGGATGCAACAATAAATAATGTGGAACAAATAAATACCATCAAAGGATACCTTACAACGTACAATAAGGAACACCTTGTGAACCTGTGAAAAGCAACCTGGCAATATTTAACTTCATTAGCATACTGGTGTTGCGTTCGTCTGAAGGAGGAGACCAAGGCGCAGCGTGGCAGGCAAACATTTTCTCTTTATTAAAATGAACACCATCAAAACAACGAAATACAAAAACGAACGCAAAGTTCTGCAGGCTTCAAAGCAGCTATACAAAAACAAGATCCCACAAAAACCCAGTGGGAAAAGGCTGCCTAAATATGATTCCCAATCAGAGACAACGAAAGACTAGCTGCCTCTGATTGGGAACCATATCAGGCCAACATAGAAATAAAAAATCCTAGATATACATAATCTAGAATGCCCACACAAATCACACCCTGACCTAACCAAAACAGAGAAATAAAAAAGGCTCTCTACGGTCAGGGCGTGACAGGAGGTGGTTGCTGTGTGTGTGGGAAGTTCCACCTCTCATTTGATCTCGACAGGCAGCCAGTCTCGGAAGGGGGACTTGAAGAAGGAAACCTCAGTGTCCAGGCACTGCTACTCTCTTTGTTCTGAGTGTTTGCAGTGCTAGTGTTTTTAGTTATTCTGTGTATTTCACATATTATGTGCCCAGTATGATCGCTCTAGAAAACTTTCTTAGCAGATAATGACAACAGTAGCTGTAGATGACGTAATAAAAAGTTGGAGGGTGGTTCGTAATGGAGGACATCAGGTGGATCCACATCTGGGTTTTGGGCAGAACCCCTAGTTCCTGGAGAACAGGAGCAGAGTTAACCTGTTATGGCTAGGGGGCAGTATTTTCACGGCTGGATAAAAAACGTACCCGATTTAATCTGGTTACTACTCCTGCCCAGTAACTAGAATATGCATATAATTATTGGCTTTGGATAGAAAACACTCCAAAGTTTATAAAACTGTTTGAATGGTGTCTGTGAGTATAACAGAACTCAAATGGCAGGTCAAAACCTGAGAGATTCCTTTACAGGAAGTGGCCTGTCTGACCATTTCTTGAACTTCTTTGCCATCTCTATCTTTTACAAAGGATCTCTGCTCTAACGTGACACTTCCTACGTCTTCCATGGGCGCTCAGAGCCCGGGAAAAACCTGAATGTCGTCATCCCAGCCCCAGGCTGAAACACATTATCGCCTTTCTCAAGTGGCCGATCAAGGGACTGTGGGCTTAGGCGCGTGCCCTGGCCGCCCCCGTCTTTGTGATTTTTCCTCTGTTTGCCGAAAAGGAGATTCCCGGTCGGAATATTATCGCTTTTTTACGAGGTAAATTATATAAAAATTGATTTTAAACAGCGGTTGACATGCTTCGAAGTACGGTAATGGAATATTTAGAACATTTTTGTCACGAATTGCGCCATGCGCACGACCCTGATTTACCATTTCGGATAGTGTCTGGGACGCACGAACAAAACGGCGCTATTCGGATATAACGATGGATTATTTTGGACCAAACCAACATTTGTTATTGAAGTAGCAGTCCTGGGAGTGCATTCTGACGAAGACAACAAAAGGTAATCAAACTTTTATAATAGTAAATCTGATTTTGGTGAAGGCTAAACTTGCCGGGTGTCTGAATAGCTAGCCCGTGATGGCTGGGCTATGTACTTAGAATATTGCAAAATGTGCTTTCACCAAAAAGCTATTTTAAAATCGGACATATCGAGTGCATAGAGGAGTTCTGTATCTATAATTCTTAAAATAATTGTTATGCTTTTTGTGAACGTTTATCGTGAGTAATTTAGTAAATTGTTAGCAAATTCCCCGGAAGTATGCTAGTTCTGAACGTCACATGCTAATGTAAAAAGCTGTTTTTTGATATAAATATGAACTTGATTGAACAAAACATGCATGTATTGTATAACATAATGTCCTAGGTGTGTCATCTGATGAAGATCATCAAAGGTTAGTACTGCATTTAGCTGTCTTCTGGGTTTTTGTGACATTATATGCTAGCTTGAAAAATGGGTGTCTGATTATTTCTGGCTTGGTACTCTGCTGACATAATCTAATGTTTTGGTTTCGCTGTAAAGCCTTTTTGAAATTGGACAGTGTGGTTAGATAAAGGAGAGTCATGTCTTTAAAATGCTGTGAAATAGTCATATGTTTGAAAAATTGAAGTTTTTGTATTTTTGAGGAATTTGTAATTCGCGCCACGCCTATCATTGGATATTGGAGCAGGTGTTCCGCTAGCGGAACATCTAGATGTAAGAGGTTAAAGGGAACAGGGTAGGAGTCAGAGACGTAAACAAGCAAATTCACAGGTTACACTTTACTGTGAAAGTTTTTTATGGATTAGTGCAATTTTATAAATGGGAGATATGTACTTTGCAACAGTTTTGAGAGGTATAGCCTACCTCAATCTGGTCCCCCTCCGACTCAGAGCACAGAGAATCAGACTCATCCAAACCCACTGGCTCTGTTGGATGGGATACCTCCCGGGGGCTCAGACAGTCGATGGTCCTAAAGTCATTTGGAGAGGTAAAATGAAGAGATATATTTTCATAAACTCAGCATAACTACCATTTCTTGCTTTCTCAAATGTCATCCAAAGCTTAACATACATTTTTTATTGGGCTTCACCGAAGTGTAGGGTGTCAGGGCTTTCAGTGGTCGACCGTCCAACTGCTCCAACTGGAGAAGATTGTTGGCTTCCACCGAGGTAACCCTAGGATGATGAAGAGAAAAATATCAGTGTTAAGGAAACTAAAACTAGCTTCAGGTTATTTTGTGTGCAAATGTAAATAGTTATTATCTGAGATGTTTTATATTCACCTTAAAGACTTGTAAGGGATATTGTATCTTGATCATCAAGAGAAGTTTCCTTTGTGAGAACTATTGACTTCCAAAGTGTGGAAGACTATTTCCAAGGCCTGCTTTAACTCTAGTTAGGTCTCTGATACTCTGTACAGGGTTCTAGCGTAGGATGTGTTATGGATGGGGAAACATTTTCAACTTACCTTTACTTGCCGATATTTCCATCATTCTCTTCCTTCATTCTCTTTTATTATCACACAAGCGTTAGACATTCCGCTGAGGTTCGGGCCTGCTTATACATTTTGGGGTTTTCTCATGTGGACTGCATTCCTTTGGATTATATCACAGCCTAACAATTGCCAAAAGTGTGCAAAGCTGCCATCAAGGCAAAGGGTGGCTGTTGAAGAATCTCAAAAATAAAATATATTTTGATTTGTTTAACACTTTTTTGCTTACTACATGATTCCATATGTGTAATTTCACAGTTTTGATGTCTTCACTATTATTCTACAATGTATACAACAGTAAAAAATAAAGAAAAACCCTTGAATGAGCAGGTGTTCTAAAACTTTTGACCGGTAGTGTAATTTCGTGGGAAATGACGTAGAAACATGTTGATTCAACCAGTGTGTACCCAGCGGGTGAGCAGGTACAATCCTTATTTAACTTCTCTAGGGTAGGGGGCAGTATTTTCACGGCCAGATGAAAAACGTAACCAAATTAAATGGCCTACTACTCGGTCCCAGGAACTAGAATATGCATATTATTAGTAGATTTGCATAGAAAACACTCTGAAGTTTCTAAAACTGTTTGAATGGTGTCTGTGAGTATAACAGAACTCATATGGCAGGCAAAAACCTGAGAAAAATCTAACCAGGAAGTGGGAAGTCTGGTGCTTGTAGTCCTTTCAAGTCATTGCCTATCGAACACACAGTGATTTAGGGTTCATTTTGCACTTCCTAAGGCTTCCACTAGATGTCAACAGTCTTTAGAAAGTTGTTTGAGGTGTCTATGATGAACAGAGAGCGAACAGAGGAAGTTGGAAGTTGTTGACTCAGGAAAGCAAATTAGTTAATTGGCGCGCATTTTACATTGGCGTGTAATGTTCAGAAATGTTTTGCCTCCCAAAACCTCCGGTGAATGAGCACATCAATTTACAGAAATACTCATCATAAACGTTGATAAAATATTCAACAGCTATTCAAAGAATTATAGATACACTTCTCCTTAATGCAACCGCTATGTCAGATTTCAAAAAAGCTTTACAGCGAAAGCAAATTTTGCAATAATCTGAGTACAGCGTTCAGATATCAAAACAAGCCATACAGATACCCGCCATTTTGGAGTCAACAAAAATTACATTATAAATATTCACTTACCTTTGATGATCTTCATCAGAATGCACTCCCAGGAATCCCAGTTCCAGAATAAATGTTCGTTTTGTTCGATAAAGTCCATAATTTATGTCCAAATACCTCCATTTTGTTCATGCGTTTAGTCCACTACTCCAAATGCAGGATGTGTGCGGAAAATGTCACGAAGAAAAGTCAAAAAAAGTTCTATTTACGTTCGTAGAAACATGTCAAACGATGTATAGCATCAATCCTTAGGATGTTTTTATCATAAATCTTCAGTAATATTCCAACCGGACAATTCCAATGTTTTCAAAAAAGAAAAGGAACACAGCTAACTCTCATGGGAGCGCGCGCCACTGAACTCGTGTCATTCTCTCAGTCATCTGACTCCAGGACCTCTTATTTTCTCCCCAGTCACAGTCGAAGCATGAAACAACGTGCTAAAGACTGCTGACAACTAGTGGAAGCCTCAGGAAGTGCAAAATGAACTCTAAGTCACTGTATACTGTATAGGCAATCACTTGAAAAACTACAAACCTCAGATTTCCACACTTCCTGGTTGGATTTTTCTCCGGTTTTTGCCTGCCATATGAGTTCTGTTATACTCACAGACATCATTCAAACAGTTTTAGAAACGTCAGAGTGTTTTCTATCCAAATACTAATAATATGCATATCCTACCTTCTGAGCCTGAGTAGCAGGTAGTTTACTACGGGCACGCCTTTCATCCGGACGTCAGAATACTACCCCCTACCCTAGAGAAGTTAAGTCACTCGCGTGTTGCTTTAGCAGTATGCTTAGGGTCATTGTCCTGCTGGAAGGTGAACCTCCATCCCTGTCTCAAATCTCTGGAAGACTGAAAAAGGTTTCCCTCAATAATTTCCCTGTATTTAGCGCCATCCATCATTCCTTCAAGTCTGACCAGTTTCCCAGTCCCTGCCGATGAAAAACATCCCCACAGCATGATGCTGCCACCACCATGCTGCACTGTGGGGATGGTGCTCTCAGGGTAATGAAAGGTGTTGGGTTTGCGCCAGACATAGCATTTTCCTTGATGGCCAAAAAACCTCAATTTTAGTCTCATCTAACCAAAGTACCTTATTCCATATATTTGGGGAGTCTCCCAATTGCCTTTTGGTGAACACCAAACGTGTTTGCTTATTTTTTTCTTTAAGCAATGGCTTTTTTCTCTCCACTCGTCCGTAAAGCCCAGCTCGGAGGAGTGTACGGCTTAAAGTGGTCCTATGGACAGATACTCCAATCTCCGCTGTGGAGCTTTGCAACTCCTTCAGGGTTATCTTTGGTCTTTTAGTTGCCTCTATGATTAATGCCCTCCTTGCCTGCTTCGTGCATTTTGGTGGGCTGCCCTCTCTTGGCAGGTTTGTTGTGGTGCCGTATTCTTTAAAATAAATGTATAATGGATTTAATGTGCTCCGTCAGACGTTCAAAGTTTCTGCTCTTTTTTTTATAACCCATCCCTGATCTGTACTTCTCCACAACTTTGTCCCTGACCTGTTTGGTGAGCTCCTTGGTCTTCATGTTGCCGTTTACTTGGTGATGCCCCTTGCTTAGTGGTGTTGCAGACTCTGGGGCCTTTCAAAACAGGTGCATATGTACTGAGATCATATGACAGATCATGTGACACTTAAATAAAGTCTACCTGTGTGCAATCTAACTAATTTTGTGACATCTGAAGGTAATTGGTTGCACCAGATCTTATTTAGGGGCTTCATAGCAGGGGTGAATACATATCCACGCACAACTCTTTCGAAGTAATTTTTTTCCATTTCACTTCACCAATTTGGACTATTTTGTGTATGTCCATTATATGAAATCCAAATAAAAATCTATTTCAATTACATGTTATAATGCAGCAAAATAGGAAAACTGCCAAGGGAATTAATACTTTTTCAAGGCTCTGTAGGATATTTTCAGCTTCCAGGAATTGCATACAGATCCTTGCAACATGGGGCCGTGCATTATCATGCTGAAACATGAGGTGATGGTGGCAGATGAATGACACGACAATGGGCCTCAGGATCTCGTCACGGTATCTCTGTGTATTCAAATTGCCATAGCTCAAATGCAATTGTGTTTGTTGTCTGTAGCTTATGCCTGCCCATACCATAACCCCACCGCCACCATGGGGCACTCTGTTTTACAAGTTTGACATCTGCAAACCACTAGCCCACACAATGCAATACACAATGTCTGCCATCTGCCCGGTACTGGGATTAATCCGTGAAGAGCACACTTCTCCAGCATGCCATTGGCCATCGAAGGTGAGCATTTGCCCACTGAAGTTGGTTACAATGGTGAACTGACAGTTTGTGCAGAAATTCTTCGGTTGTGCAAAGCTACAGTTTCATGAGCTGTCCGGGTGGCTGGTCTCAGACCATCCCGCAGGTGAAGAAGCTGGATGTGAATGTCGTGGGCTGGCGTGGATACACGCGGTCTGCGGCTGTGAAGCCCATTCGACATACAGCCAAATTCGCTAAAACGACATTTTATAGGGATGGAACTTAGTCTTACGAGTGTTTTAACAATGCGTCTTTCCTACAATGACCAAATATTACATTACATTTTACATTTAAGTCATTTAGCAGACGCTCTTATCCAGAGCGACTTACAAATTGGTGCATTCAGCTTATGATATCCAGTGGAACAACCACTTTACAATAGTGCATCTAAATCTTTTAAGGGGGGGGGGGGGGGGGGGAGAGAAGGATTACTTTATCCTATCCTAGGTATTCCTTAAAGAGGTGGGGTTTCAGGTGTCTCCGGAAGGTGGTGATTGACTCCGCTGTCCTGGCGTCGTGAGGGAGCTTGTTCCACCATTGGGGTGCCAGAGCAGCGAACAGTTTTGACTGGGCTGAACGGGAACTGTGCTTCCTCAGAGGTAGGGGGGCCAGCAGGCCAGAGGTGGATGAACGCAGTGCCCTTGTTTGGGTGTAGGGCCTGATCAGAGCCTGAAGGTATGGAGGTGCCGTTCCCTTCACAGCTCCGTAGGCAATCACCATGGTCTTGTAGCGGATGCGAGCTTCAACAGGAAGCCAGTGGAGAGAGCGGAGGAGCGGGGTAACATGCATTTCCCCAAAACACCAAGCAGAGAGAACAGTCGCTACATGTGTCTTTGGAATATCTGTCAAACACTGATAGTCTCAAAAGAAAGACAGCTCTGCTCTTGGATCAGCTTTCTCAATTCAAATCTTACCTTAAATTAACATTAGAATTATGTCACAATACTGACGATGGTTCAGCTCCTAGAGAGATCTTACCACATACAGCTGCAAATATTGAGGTGGCTTACTCTAATGCTTACCCAATAAAAAGCTACAAAAGCACAGATTTTGCACATCATTGCGCACATGTTAGGCTTCACATTGAGAACATATATTTGATATATTGAGACAAATTAGACAGTAGCCTACAAGTAGCAAAATAGAACTCAATTGATTGACCATTCAATGTATTTCAGTATAAATAAAATAGGCTATTTATATTTGAATGCTGTCATCTCAGTTTTCATTTGAGGCATATTTTTATACTTCTGTATCAATAGCATAGACATGGGAAACTTTGTATTTGTAGTCAGCTTTGTTCTGAAATTACCAGCTGTCACAGAGAGACGTATAAACCATGTGATTCTATGTTTAGCGGATATCTTCTGTGTATAAAATGAAGCAGGAGGCCAAAAAGCATCTAACAACGCACTTAGCTGTTCTACGTGTGGTCTGAGGCAGGCATTAGATTACGAGTGTTTTCAAGTGCAACGTTAACAAATGGTTCAGAGATTTAACAATGCTCATTACGAATGTTCTAACGATGAACTTAGCCTTAAGATTCTTTTGGGAAACCGGGCCCTGGTCTGTAATGAAAATTAAACATTTGATCTCAGGCAGCTTTGAGGCTGCCCATTAGCTTTAGCTAAAGACTGCAGGCCCCATTATAGATAGGCAGGAGGGTGGGAGATAACGGTAGCTCTTAATGGGTTTAAATATGCTAGCACTGCTGCTTACTTATGGCGGAGCCAAATGATCTCCCTCGTGGCGATTTATTAAACACATTTAGAGTGCTGGTCGTCAGGGATAAATTGGCTCCTGCCTTGTAATGCCCTTGACAGATATTTTTTAAATGGTTCTTTATTATCCTTCTTCTATTAAGATCAAAATGAATATCACAAACAATACAATATTGGTATTTAAAGCTTACCCTTTCTCATATACCTTATATTCTGAAATCATTATACCTTATATTCTATTCTGGGATCATTATTATTTTAGAAACACATTTGGGTGACAGCATTATCTTTATTCCAATTTGAACTTAAACCCCTCTTCTGGAAAGACCTAATAGATAGAAATCCAATTGAGGTACAAACCCACCGAGTGATTTATCATTCTTTGTTTCAACAATTGGCGATTGCCATCACCTGAAGTTGATGGAGACATTTGCATTTCTGGATTATTGAGCTTCCTTCGGTGGCAGAAGATGTAGCTTGACATACCTTGACTTAGACTGAATGTCTTTGTAAACATGTATATTTATGTGCTTGCGATGTTTCTACTGCAAAGTAAGTGTGTAAATACAGTGTCAGAGCTTTTTTAACTTCATCCATATCACTCAGCTCACTGATGCAGTGTATTCTAGAAATGATAGTAATGAAAGCACTTTTAGAGAGCAATGAACTAAAGTGGCACCAACTGATAAACAAATCTGAAAGTAACAAACTGTGCAGCTACTGCCTTTTTAAATGCACTTTTGGGACAGAACCCTATGTATTGTATGTCAGTGGTGTGTATTCATGGATGACAAGGGAAGCCAGGTTTCCCCAGAAAATGGACCAAAAAAAATATAAAACATTTAATAATGTACAGTGGCAAGAAAAAGTATGTGAACCCTTTGGAATTACCTGGATTTCTGCATAAATTGGTCGTCAAATTTGATCTGATCTTCATCTAAGTCACAACAATAGACAAACATAGTGTGCTTAAACAAATTATTGTATTTTTCTTGTCTATATTGAATACATCATTTAAACATTCACAGTGTAGGTTGGAAAAAGTATGTGAACCCCTAGGCTAATGACTTTTCCAAAAGCTAATTGGAGTCCAATCAATGAGACGAGATTGGATATGTTGGTTAGAGCTGCCTTGCCTTATAAAAAACACTCACAAAGTTTGAGATTCACAAGAAGCATTGCCTGATGTGAACCATGCCTCGAACAAAAGAGATCTCAGAAGATCTAAGATTAAGAATTGTTGATTTGCAAAAAGCTGGAAAGGGTTACAAAAGTACCTCTAAAAGCCTTGATGTTCATCAGTCCACGGTAAGACAAATTGTCGATAAATGGAGAAAGTTCAGCACAGTTGCTACTCTGCCTAGGAGTGGCCGTCCTGCAAAGAGGACTGCAAGAGCACAGCGCAGAATGCTCAGTTAGGTTAAGAAGAATCCTAGAGTGTCAGTTAAAGACTTACAGAAATCTCTGGAACATGCTAACATCTCTGTTGGCGAGTCTACGATACGTAAAACACTAAGCAAGACTGGTGTTCATGGGAGGACACCACGGAAGAAGCCACTGCTGTCCAAAAAAACATTGCTGTAAGTCTGAAGTTTGCAAAATTGCACCTAGATGTTCCACAGCGCTACAGGCAAAATATTCTGTGGACAGATGAAACGACAGTTGTGTTGTTTGGAAAGAACACAACAGTTTTGTTGTTTGGAAGGAACACTATGTGAGGAGAAAAAAAGGCACAGCACACCAACATCAAAACCTCATCCCAACTGCAAAGTATGGTGGAGGGAGCATCATGGTATACACAATTAGCCAATTAGCGTTGAGCTAAACTGAGCGAGCTCAACTGTGAATGGTCCTGCGCACCAAAAAAAGTGTCAAGGGAAGCCTGCTTGGATTTGGTGTCACTCCTGTCAAATCCCATTGAGAGCATATGTCATTGACAGAAAAACTTGAATTGTTGCATCTCGTTGTGTTGTTGTCCTCCGGTGGCTAGCTAGCACAAATTGGCCCTTTCCTAAATTAGCCATTTATGGTGATAGGGATTTGGACTTGTGGTGTTACATATTTCTCCGTACTGGTCAATGATTAAACAACGATTCTGATCTAACCATTAATTCAAACATTGTTGTGCCCCTGGCCTGAGAGGATTTAAGTTCAATATGTAGCTAGATGTAGAATGCTAATGTTTACTAGCTAACGTTGCACATGTATGGAGGTTAGGTTAGCAAGCAAGAATTTTAGCCAGGTAGCCTAGGACAACAAAACATAAAAGTGTGTACTGTATGACAGAGTGATTTCATCAACAAAGAGAGGTTTGTGTGTGCACGAACACACACACACAGAGAAATCTCAACCATGGACAGCCACATCATATTTAACTTACTTTGATTGGACTAAATTGTTTTTGGTTTATTATAGTTGTCACTGTATTAGACTAAGCAGAGATGATTTGATGATGTTGAAGTTGAAATCGTGCTGGAATGGTGGAGGCAGCTCCTGTTTTCTTTGACTTGTGGTAACTCTCTGGTTCTAAATCCATAGTTGTTTAGTGGTCTGAAAATGTCAGAAATATTATCTTGCTTGACCATGCTGTAGGTCATGTTACTGTATACAGTGGCTTGCGAAAAGTATTCATCCCCTTTGACATTTTTCTAATTTTGTTTCCTTAAAACCTGGAATTAAAATGGAGTTTTTGGGGGTTTGTGTCATTTGATTTACACAACATGCCTACCACTTTGAAGATGCAAAATATTTTTTGGGGTGAAAAAAAAAATATGAACTTGAGTGTGTTATTCACCCCCCCAAGGTCAAAACTTTGTAGAGCCACCTTTTGCAGCAGTTACAGCTTGCAAGTCTCTTGGAGTATGTCTCTATAAGCTTGGCACATCTAGCCACTGGGATTTTTGCCCATTCTTCAAGACAAAACTGCTCCAGCTCATTCAAGTTGGATGGGTTCCGTTGGTGTACAGCAGTCATACCACACATTCCCAATTGTATTGAGGTCTGGGCTTTGACTAGGCCATTCCAATACATTTAAATGTTTTCACTTAACCTGTTAGGGGTAGGGGGCAGTATTTGCACGGCTGGATAAAAAAAAAGTACCCGATTTAATCTGGTTACTAATCCTACCCAGTAACTAGAATATGCATATACTTATTATATATGGATAGAAAACACTCTAAAGTTTCTAAAACTGTTTGAATGGTGTCTGTGAGTATAACAGAACTCATTTGGCAGGCAAAACCCTGAGACATTTTCTGACAGGAAGTGGATACCTGATGTGTTGTATTACCTTTAAACCTATGCCATTGAAAAACACAGGGGCTGAGGAATATTTTGGCACTTCCTATTGCTTCCACTAGATGTCACCAGCCTTTACAAAGTGTTTTGAGTCTTCTGGAGGGAGATCTGACCGAACAAGAGCCATGGAACGATGATGGCCCATTAGACACCTGGCGCGCGAGTTCATGTTGGGTACCCTCGTTCCAATACGGTATAAAAGAGAATGCATTCGTCCACCTTGAATATTATTCATGTTCTGGTTAAAAAAGGCCCTAATGATTTATGCTATACAACGTTTGACATGTTTGAACGAACGTAAATATATTTTTTCCCCTCGTTCATGACGAGAAGTCCGGCTGGCTTAGGTCATGTGCTAACAAGACGGAGATTTTTGGACATAAATGATGAGCTTTTTTGAACAAAACTACATTCGTTATGGACCTGTGATACCTGGAAGTGACATCTGATGAAGAAAATCAAAGGTAATGGATTATTTACATAGTATTTTCGATTTTAGATCTCCCCAACATGACGTCTAGTCTGTATCGCAACGCGTATTTTTCTGGGCGCAGTGCTCAGATTATTGCAAAGTGTGATTTCCCAGTAAGGTTATTTTTAAATCTGGCAAGTTGATTGCGTTCAAGAGATGTAAATCTATAATTCTTTAAATGACAATATAATATTTTACCAATGTTTTCTCATTTTAATTATTTAATTTGTGGTACTGACTTGACTGCCGGTTATTGGAGGGAAACGATTTCCTCAACATCAATGCCATAGTAAAACGCTGTTTTTGGATATAAATATGAACTTGATAGAACTAAAAATGCATGCATTGTCTAACATAATGTCCTAGGAGTGTCATCTGATGGAGATTGTAAAAGGTTAGTGCATCATTTTAGCTGGTTTTATGGTTTTGGTGACCCTGTCTTTGAATTGACAAAACATTACACACAACTCTTGTAAATGTACTGTCCTAACATACTCTAAATTTATGCTTTCGCCGTAAAATCTTTTTGAAATCGTAAAACGTGGTTAGATTAAGGAGATGTTTATCTTTCAAAGGGTGTAAAATAGTTGTTGGCTAAGGGGCAGTATTTTCACGGCTGGATAAAAAACGTACCCGATTTAATCTGGTTACTACTCCTGCCCAGTAACTAGAATATGCATATAATTATTGGCTTTGGATAGAAAACACTCCAAAGTTTCTAAAACTGTTTGAATGGTGTCTGTGAGTATAACAGAACTCAAATGACAGGTCAAAACCTGAGAGATTCCTTTACAGGAAGTGGCCTGTCTGACCATTTCTTGAACTTCTTTGCCATCTCTATCTTTTACAAAGGATCTCTGCTCTAACGTGACACTTCCTATGTCTTCCATGGGCGCTCAGAGCCCGGGAAAAACCTGAATGTCATCATCCCAGCCCCAGGCTGAAACACATTATCGCCTTTCTCAAGTGGCCGATCAAGGGACTGTGGGCTTAGGCGCGTGCCCTGGCCGCCCCCGTCTTTGTGATTTTTCCTCTGTTTGCCGAAAAGGAGATTCCCGGTCGGAATATTATCGCTTTTTTGCAAGATAAATTGCATAAAAATTGATTTTAAACAGCGGTTGATATGCTTCGAAGTACGGTAATGGAATATTTAGACATTTTTGTCACGAATTGCGCCATGCTCGCTACCCTGATTTACCATTTCGGATAGTTTCTGGAACGCACGAACAAAACGCCGCTATTCGGGTATAACGATGGATTATTTGGTACCAAACCAACATTTGTTATTGAAGTAGCAGTCCTGGGAGTGCATTCTGACGAAGACAACAAAGGTAATAACATTTTTGTTATAGTAAATCTGATTTTGGTGAAGGCTAAACTTGCCGGGTGTCTAAATAGCTAGCCCGTGATGTCTGGGCTATGTACTTAGAATATTGCAAAATGTGCTTTCACCAAAAAGCTATTTTAAAATCGGACATATCGAGTGCATAGAGGAGTTCTGTATCTATAATTCTTAAAATAATTGTTATGCTTTTTGTGAACGTTTATCGTGAGTAATTTAGTAAATTGTTAGTAAATTCCCCGGAAGTTTGCGGGGGGTATGCTAGTTCTGAACGTCACATGCTAATGTAAAAAGCTGTTTTTTGATATAAATATGAACTTGATTGAACAAAACATGCATGTATTGTAAAACATAATGTCCTAGGTGTGTCATCTGATGAAGATCATCAAAGGTTAGTGCTGCATTTAGCTGTCTTCTGAATTTTGTGACATTATATGCTAGCTTGAAAAATGGGTGTCTGATTATTTCTGGCTGGGTACTCTGCTGACATAATCTAATGTTTTGCTTTCGCTGTAAAGCCTTTTTGAAATCGGACATTGTGGTTAGATAAAGGAGAGTCTTGTCTTTAAAATGCTGTGAAATAGTCATATGTTTGAAAAATTGAAGTTTTTGTATTTTTGAGGAATTTGTAATTCGCGCCACGCCTATCATTGGATATTGGAGCAGGTGTTCCGCTAGCGGAATGTCTAGATGTAAGAGGTTAAAACCTCTTGGGGCTAGGGGGCAGTATTGAGAATTTTGAAAAAATATGTGCCCATTTTTAACTGCCTCCTACACCAACTCAGAAGCTAGGATATGCATATTATTAACAGATTTGGATAGAAATTACTCTGAATTTTCTAAAACTGTTTGAA
Source organism: Salmo salar (assembly GCF_965601325.2). Taxonomy (NCBI): domain Eukaryota; kingdom Metazoa; phylum Chordata; class Actinopteri; order Salmoniformes; family Salmonidae; genus Salmo; species Salmo salar. The sequence continues at coordinate 66,916,075 of NC_138308.1, forward strand.
TGGTGTCTGTAAGTATAACAGAACTCATATGGCAGTCAAAACCCTGAGACAAATTCTAATGGGCAATAGGAAATGGTGAAGTTGAACCAAGTGAATAACAGAGCCCACCAGGCTTACCTGGAGATAAGGCGCTTGGCTGTGCGGAGATATTCCACATTCTTGTGGTCGGTCCAAAAGAAAAATGGATGTTCTGCTCCCTCCAGCCAATGTCTCCAATCCTCCAGTGCCATCTTAACCGCCAGGAGTTCTCGGTTACCCACGTCATAGTTTCTTTCTGCAGAGTTGAGACAATGGGACAGGAAAGCACAGGGATGGAGCTTTTGGTCCTGGACGGATCGCTGGGACAGGATAGCCCCCACTCCAACGTCAGAAGTATCGACCTCAACTACAAACTGACGGGACGGGTCCGGATGGATGAGGATAGTTGCTGTAGTCAACCAATGCTTCAGGTCCACAAAGGCTCTGTCAACCGCTGCGGACCATGTGAATGGTATCTTGGGAGAGGTGAGTGCCGAGAGGGGGGCCACCAGGGTGCTGTAGCCTCGAATGAAAAGCCGGTAGATATTGGCAAACCCCAGGAAACGGTGTAGCTGCACCCTGGACGTAGGTTGGGGCCAATCCACTACTGCTTTCACCTTTTCGGAGTCCATCTGGACATTTCCTTCAGCGATTACATATCCCAGAAAGGAGAGGGTAGAACGGTGGAACTCGCATTTCTCCGCTTTCACAAATAACTGGTTCTTCAGGAGATGCTGAAGTACTTGTCGAAAATGGAGGATGTGTTCTTGGGCAGACCGGGAAAAAAACAGGTTGTCATTGAGGTAGACGAACACGAAATGATTTAAAATGTCCCAGAGCACATCGTTTACCAGGGCCTGTAAGACAACGGTGGCGTTGGTGAGTCCAAACGGCATGACCAGGTACTCATAATGTCCACTGGCAGTGTTGAAGGTTGTCTTCCACTCATCCCCTTCGCGAATCTGAACCAGGTGGTAGGCATTCCGGAGGTCCAGCTTGGAGAAGATGGTAGCCCCTTGGAGAGATTCGAGAGCCTGTGTCTTGCTTAAGACCTCCAGGAGGTCATGGTACTCTGCAGGGACGGCTTAGAAATCCATCTCAGGGAAGGCTGCGCTGCTTTGAGGCAATGGGAATGGCAGAATGGACTCCAACCCAGTATTGAACTCGTGGGTCAGTCAATAACAGGGTTGTGTTTTTGGAGCCAAGAATATCCCAAAACAACAGGAACATGGGGGGACTCAATGAGGAGAAGCTGTAAAGCCTCACTGTGATTTCGTGAGACCCGCAGATTAACAGGAAAATTGCTGTGTGTAACTCTACCAATGCAGCGGCCGTCAAGTGCTCCAGCGTCCATGGGAACAGAGAGGAGTTGAGTGGAGATACTTCATTCAGAAACTAGTGTAGCGTGCTTAAAACTGTCGTTCCGCCCCAAAGTCAATGAGCACCCGGAGAGACTTTGACTGGTCTCCCCACAGGAGCATGGAGTAAGACGCTGGTTGACTTGACAAAACAAGACGAACTGGCACAGACAGACAGAAAACACAGGGGATAATGGGGAAGATGGGTGACTCCTGGAGGGGGTGGAGACAAGCACAAGGACAGGTGAAACAGATCAGGGTGTGAAATACTGGGATGGAGGTTCACCTTCCAGCAGGACAATGACCCTAAGCATACTGCTAAAGCAACACTCGAGTGGTTTAACTTCTATGGGCTACGCAAGCGTCCCACCCCTGGTACACTCTATCAACAGCAGGTGAAATATCAAGGGCGCCAAATTTGAAAACAATTAAATGTCATAATTCAAATTTCTCAAACATACAACTATCTTACACCCTTTGAAAGATAAACATCTCCTTAATCTAACCACGTTGTCCGATTTCAAAAAGGCTTTACGGCGAAAGCATAAAGTTAGATTATGTTAGGACAGTACATTGAAAATAGCTGTGTGTAATGTTTTGTCAATGCAAAGACAGGCGTCACCAAAAGCAGAAAACCAGCTAAAATTATGCACTAACCTTTGACAATCTTCATCAGATGACACTCCTAGGACATTATGTTAGACAATACATGCATTTTTTGTTCTATCAAGTTCATATCAAGTTCATATTCAAAAACAGCATTTTACAATGGCGTTGATTTTGAGAAAATATTTTCCCTCCAATACCGCCAGTCAATCAGCACAACAAATTAAATAATTACTATTCGAAACCATTGGTAAAATATTCTATTGTCATTCAAAGAATTATAGATTAACATCTCGTGAACGCAACCGCATTGCCAGATTTAAAAATAACTTCACTGGGAAATCACACTTTGCAATAATCTGAGTACTGCGCTCAGAAAAATAGGCTTGGTGATACAGACTAGGCGCCATGTTGGAGAGATCTAAAATCAAAAATACTATGTAATAATTCCCTTTGATTATCTTCATCAGAAGGCACTTCCAGGAATCCCAGGTCCATAACAAATGTAGTTTTGTTCGAAAAAGCACATAATTTATGTCCAAAAAGCTCCGTGTTGTTAGTGCGTCCTATAGGCTACTCAAAAACATGAACGACGCCTGCCGGACTTGTCTTCACCAAAGAGGGAAAAAAAAATATTTACGTTCGTTCAAACATGTCAAACGTTGTATAGCATAAATCATTAGGGCCTTTTTCAATCAGAACTTCAATAATATTCAAGGCGGACGATTGCATTCTCTTTTAAAACGTATTGCAACGAGAGTACCCAAACCTGCACTCGCGCGCCAGAGTAGTATAGGCCATCCGCTTATGACCAACATTCCAAGCCTCTCGTTCGGTCAGTTTTCACAGTAGAAGACTCAAACCACTTTGTAAAGACTGGTGACATCTAGTGGATGGTGTAGGAAGTGCTCAATGATTAATAAGTTCCTGTGTGTTTCAATGGCATAGGCTTAAAAGTAATTCAACACATCAGATATCCTCTGGGCTCTGGCTAGGCCACTCAGAGACTTGTCCTTAAGCCACTCATGCGTTGTCTTGGCTGTTTGCTTAGGGTCATTGTCCTGTTGGAAGGTGAACCTGTAAGATACAGTTTAAGGTCCTGAGTCCTCTGGAGCAGGTTTTCATCATGGATCTCTCTGTACTATGGTCTGTTAATTTTTCCCTCGATCCTGACTAGTCTCGCAGTCCCTGCCACTGAAAACATCCCAACAGCATGATTCTGCCACCACCATGCTTCGAGTCTGAATGGGTCTGAATACTTATGTGAATAAGGTATCTGTTTTTTTTTAAATAAATTTGCAAACAATTCCAAAAACCTGTTTTCATTATCGGGTAATGTGTGTAGATTGATGAGGGAAAAAACTATTTTTATAAATTTTATAATAAGGCTGTAGCAAAAGATTTTGGGGAAAAAGTAATGGGGTTTGAATACTTTCCGAATACACTGTAGATATACAGCAGCCCCAGATTTAGCAGCTGGGGGGCGTGGCTGCCACTGTATAAAAAAATATATATACCTAAAAAATACATATTTAGATTACAGTCTATGTCTCCATATCAAGTTGAGTCTCATCTTTCAGATGCAATTGGAACTGAGTTGATAGCCCATATACCGTTCCAAAGTTACAGCTAAAAGTCTGATGGCACCAGCCATATGGGTGGTTAACCTCTTGGGGCTAGGTGGGACGCTAGCGTGCCACCCGTGGTGCACTCCATCAACAGCAGGTGCATTTCAAGAGCGGCAAATTTGAATCCAAATAAATGTCAAAATTCAAATTTTTCAAAAATACAACTATGTTACACCATTTGAAAGATAAACATCTCCTTAATCTAACCACGTTTTACGATTTCAAAAAGGTTTTACGGCGAAAGCATAAATTTAGAGTATGTTAGGACAGTACATTTACAAGAGTTGTGTGTAATGTTTTGTCAAGTCAAAGACAGGGTCACCAAAACCATAAAACCAGCTAAAATGATACACTAACCTTTTACAATCTCCATCAGATGACACTCCTAGGACATTATGTTAGACAATGCATGCATTTTTAGTTCTATCAAGTTGATATTTATATACAAAAACAGCGTTTTACTATGGCATTGATGTTGAGGAAATCGTTTCCCTCCAATAACCGGCAGTCAAGTCAGCGTCACAAATTAAATAATTAAAATTAGAAAACATTGGTAAAATATTATATTGTCATTTAAAGAATTATAGATTTACATCTTTTGAACGCAATCAACTTGCCAGATTTAAAAATAACCTTACTGGGAAATCACACTTTGCAATAATCTGAGCACTGTGCCCAGAAAAATACGCGTTGCGATACAGACTAGACGTCATGTTGGGGCGATCTAAAATCGAAAATACTATGTAAATAATCCATTACCTTTGATTCTCTTCATCAGATGTCACTTCCAGGTATCACAGGTCCATAACGAATGTAGTTTTGTTCAAAAAAGCTCATCATTTATGTCCAAAAATCTCCGTCTCGTTAGCACATGATGTAAGCCAGCCGGACTTCTCGTCATGAACGAGGGGAAAAAATATATTTCCGTTCGTTCAAACATGTCAAACGTTGTATAGCATAAATCATTAGGGCCTTTTTTAACCAGAACATGAATAATATTCAAGGTGGACGAATGCATAGTCTTTTATAACGTATTGGAACGAGGGTACCCAACATGAAGTAGCGCGCCAGGTGTCTAATGGGACATCACCGTTCCATGGCTCTTGTTCGGTCAGATCTCCCTCCAGAAGACTCAAAACACTTTGTAAAGGCTGGTGACATCTAGTGGAAGCAATAGGAAGTGCCAAAATATTCCTAAACCCCTGTGTTTTTCAATGGTTTAAAGTCAATACAACACATCAGGTATCCACTTCCTGTCAGAAAATGTCTCAGGGTTTTGCCTGCCAAATGAGTTCTGTTATACTCACAGACACCATTCAAACAGTTTTGGAAACTTTAGAGTGTTTTCTATCCATATATAATAAGTATATGCATATTCTAGTTACTGGGTAGGATTAGTAACCAGATTAAATCGGGTACATTTTTTTTATCCAGACGTGCAAATGCTGCCCCCTAGACCCAACAGGTTAATTTAGGTTGTACAGGTAGCGAAATTTCCTTCCGTAGTAAGGAGGGAGGCAAAATCATGAATATTCATGTTTCTCGACATAGAACCTGTCGGGTGTTTGCTTGAGCCTTCTTGAGTGCATGACAAGCCTCTACCAAAAGACAAAACTTGGCGGACAATTTCTCTCACCTCGGATCTGAAACCAGTAGTAACCACCAACTTCAATGACAGTTAACATAAAGTTAAAATATGTATCTGACATTCCTGCGCCCCAATAACATTGTTGCCTAGGAAGGCTTGCTAGCTAGCTACAGTGTTTGATCCATATCAGCCGTTTTCTCATAAAACAGCTCAGCTAGCTAGCGAAATGCTAATTTGCAATGCTAGCTTGCTAACGTTAGCTAGACTCGGATCCTCATGAGGACACAGGCCTCAGGATTTAGCGGGTTAGATATGATTCCACCATGGACAACAACAACTAGTACGGACAAATATGTTCAACTCAAACTAGTTTATCCATTGGCCACATTTAGAAGGATAGTTACTGGCTGAAATGTAGCTAGCTAGCATACTGGCTCAAAATGGCCATGCAGTAGCCAACTTGCTAGCTATCTAATCGTGGATGCCAAAAGACACAGCTATCTAGACTTGAGAGGTCATGCATGTGCACACAGGCTACATTAGCCAACTGCTAGACACGATTACACCAATTATAATAACTAAATACGGTGGTCAGTTCATTTTCAGACAAAAAGTTTTCAACTTAGTATATCCACTGACCACCGCATTTAGGAGGATAACTAATTACTGAAATGTAACTAGCTAGCTCACTGGCCAGGCAGTAGCCACTAACTAATCATGGATGCATTACCTATTATTTGTTACATTTGTGTTAACTTGCTCATATCAAGCAACACATACCAGACTGTATGTGGAAAGGTAAAAATAACAATTAATGGGCTTGTTTTTTGAATGATCGGACAGTGAAACTAAAGTAGATTGGTAGCTAGCTGGTGAGGCATTCATTTATTTCCCAATTAATTTGTCGATCAAGCTGAAGCTGGATTTCACAAGTCATTCCTTCGGTGCAAACTGATCATGTAGAGCATATGTGTGAAGTCACACACACAAGAAGGCTCACTCAATCACCCGACGAGTTCTATGTCGAGACTCATGAATATTCATCAAATTTCCACCCACCTTCCTACGGAAGGATATTTTGCATACTGGCATGTCAGATTTGCTCAATTGCCAATATCTCAGCCTCTGAGTATCACAGAAACACAACACTTTGAATGAATAACATAAAAACATCAATGACAGTTTGCTATCGCTCCACAACCCTCTATATCTCAACCCACTCCCTCTGTCTCTCGCTCTCTCTCCTTGTCTCGCTCTCTCTCCCTCTCTCATAGTTAGTCATTTTCATCTGTGTTATTTGTGGCTGTATTATGTATCAAGCTATGCTGAACCTCCGTAGTGTTTAAGATGCATTACTTTTTGAGGCCAGAAGCACCTCTGGACATCCATTATCGCAGCACAGGCCACTGCCTTCTCTGTTATTGAGTCTATCAGCACAGGTGAAGTAAGTTAATTGAAATAATATAATTTTCCATTCTATGTTTCTTACTTTAATGAACTCAGTGTAAAGGAAAAGACACTAGGGCAATGGTGATGGTGCCTCTATAGCTTGTGATACAGTACCATAATGGGATCTGTTCCCATTTCAACTGGTTTAGATTGCTGCCGCTTGTCTAAACCTCAAAGTCCTCATATCTCAACCTATAGCAATACTGATTATTTTTCACCATCCTCCCGGCAATCATTGTCAATCCAAATACCAAATACAAAGAATAGTCTTGTGTGCAATTGATCAATACAGTATCTTAAGGCCAGGCACCACACCCTCATAGGGCAATTTTTCCCCCTTAATCATATCACAATCAACTTTTACCAGGTGAATATAGACAGAAATGTATCACTTTTTTTGTATTACAATGGACACAGAATGCATTTTTGGCAAGTTTTTCCAAAGAAACGTGTATCTAGAATAAAAAAATGTGCAACATACAGTATCAACAATTCCCCCTGGGCAAGTTTGGAGAATATACAGTATCAAAGGATAACCTTCACAAAATGTGGTGAATGCAGATGCTTCTGAAGCTGATGAACAGTCTTGGCATATGGGAAGTGTCTGACCTTTGGGAAATGGCAGTTAAAGGCAAATACACTGAATTTAGACTACCAAATGCCAAATGCCTAATTCGACACAATCATTATTTATTCAAAGTAAGTTACTAAATATTGTCCAGTTTGTAACACTCTCTATTAAATTGGCTTTTTAATTTGTGTAATTTATTGTAATGAGATTTGAAATTATTGATGTATGTCCATTTTAAAGTGTTTAACCTTTTACTGCAGTGGACTAAATCAGGGTCACACTGAGTGTTTCTTGTTAGTTCTACATGCTGAGCACACTGTTCATGTTACGTGCACGAGTATTGCAAAATTAATTTACACACACAGGTTATTCAATAATTGTATCCAAACTGCTTGCGCGCATCTGTGTAGCCAAGCGCTAAAATATAACTTGGTTCTATTGTTGACGCGTGACGCCCTGAAAGTCCCGCCTTCCCCATCTCCTCATTGGATTTTAGGAGCATATACCCATGTGGGTGATTGAAAGCTGAACTGCGGTCCACACTCCAGTCTAGTTGGTGGTGGTAATACACCTTAAAGTTGGTTGCCAAACGCCACATAAAGTCTACAGAAGAAGAAGAAGAAGAAGAAGAAGAAAAGATTACTAGAAATTAATGGTAACAGTGATTGACACTTAAATAACGTGCCATAGAATTCTGCGGCACCATGCAAGCTGTGCTGCAGTACGCTGGAACTTTTAAAGGAAGAACCACTGTTTGCACTTAAATAGCGAATGGAGGATGCTTTTCACATGGTTCATGTGGCCAGCCAGGTAGGTTATTACTCCTGTTGTAAAGAGAAGGAATGTGTTTAATATTAGGAAAGTTGAGAAATAAATATAGTAGGCTTAGCCTATAGAAAGCTGATGGCATCCTCCTCTTTTTAATAGAGGCCAATTGCACGCAATTGCATAGCCTATAGAAATGTTGTGCAACACGAGCTAATTGGCTCTCACGAAGTCTTTGATTCGTTTTTCGATTACATTTCCATTGACATCAGAGTGGTTAGAGGGACAATAGAGTGCTGAGTACCAGGCAGTTAGCAATATTGGTAGGCTACTAATGACCATCAGCAGTATCAGAGCTTGAAGAAGCCTAATTACAGTGACTAAACGATCAAGTGGAATTTGACTGCCTTCATGACTCGTGACCACCGATGTGGAGGTAATACGGTCATCATTAAAGCCCTGCTCAGAGGCCCTGACTCTGAGTACAGTATGCACCAATGAAGGCGCAGAGACATCTAGTCGGTAGAACCTCAATAAATATGAGGGGATGCTCAACAAGCTAGATCGTAAATCTCCTGCAAGGAGATGCCCTTTGGTAGCAAGTAAGTCTGGTGGAGTGAGACCTTAGGCTTTCCGGAGGCTGTAACCTCTTGCTATTAATGGCCAATATAATAGCTTCCACAATCCAATGAGACAACTGTTGACGAGAGAGGGGCTTTCCCTTGCAAAGAGGCGCACAGGACTCAAAGAGTGTGTCGCTCTTGCGGAAAGGTCTCAAGTACAGTGCCTTTGGAAAGTATTCAGAGCTCTTGACTTTTTCCACATTTTGTTAGGTTACAGCCTTCTTCTAAAATTGAATAAATAGTTTTTTCCCCTCATCAATCTACACACAATACCCCATAATGACAAAGCAGAAACAGGTTTTTAGAATTGTTTGCTAATTTATTTTTTTTAAATATGGAAATGTCACATTTACATAAGTATTCAGACCCTTCACTCGGTACCTTGTTGAAGGACATTTGGCAGAGATTATAGCCTCGAGTCTTCTTGGGTATGATGCTACAAGCTTGTCACAGCTTCAAACTATCCAAGATGGCGTAGCAGTTCAGACGTCCTTTACCCTCCTCTTGTCGTGTCCCGTGTATATATATATATATATATATATATATATATATATATTTACATATTTTTCTTCGCATTATCTTTTTACATTTTTTCTTCTAAAACTCAACCTCAAAGCACTCTCCTGCAACCCGCCTCACCAATTTAAAAAAGAAAGTATTATTTACCTCAGATCCGAAATCCACAACAGAAGCTAGCCAGAGGTTAGCCATTTTCACTGGCTAACGTTGGAGTTCAGCTAGCCACGGTTAGCTGTCCTCAGCTATCCATTAGCTCGAAAAGCTATCGCCAGTTTTTGTACAGCGCGACTCAGACCAGAGCACACCGGACCTATTCTCTCTCCTTTCCCCGATTTCTACCGCAGGTTCTGGACATTTACACCTGGATCTTGGAGCTAACTAGCTGCTACCTGAGTGACTATTGGCAACGTCGGTCCCGGAATTAACACACATTATCCCGGAGCTCGCCAGCTGAAGAGTTCCGTCAGCCACTCGTGGGCTTTTCCTGAGCTAGCCAGCTGAAGTGTCCCCTGGGCTACAATCCTGACCCGCTTTACTGCCGATGCGGAGCCCCATCGGGCCCTCACGGCTGGACCACCGACGTTATCTGCCCGAGGGAGTTATCCAACTGGCTCCTCCGTCGCGACGTAACCTGATCGCCCATCTGCGGCCCACTAATCGTTAATCGTTAGCTGTCTTATCGGCTGCGATCTGAATAGGTCTATCGGACACTTTTCTTGGGCCACTATAACTAACTATTTTGCCAACTTGGACTGGTCCCCCCTTCCACACGGAACCCCACTAACCCACAGACGGAAACGCATGTGGTGGCTAAAAACAGACCTCCTCCATCTTCCACCAGCTTGCTACCTATGGCCCGGCCAGCTGTCTGAATCTCACTGGACCCTTTGATCACTCGGCTAAGCATGCCTCTCCTCAATGTCAATATGCAATGTCCATTGCTGTTCTGGTTAGTGTTTATTGGCTTATTTCACTGTAGAGCCTCTAGCCCTGCTCATTATACCTTATCTAACCTCTCAGTTCCTCCACCCACACATGCTATGACATCTTCTGGTTTCAATGATGTTTCTAGAGACCATATCGCTCTCATCATCACTAAATGCCTAGGTTTACCTCCTCTGTATTCACATCCCAACATACCTTTGTCTGTACATTATACCTTGAAGCTATTTTATCGCGCCCAGAAACCTGCTCCTTTTTCTCTCTATTCTGGACGTCACAGACGACCAATTCTTATAGCTTTTAGCCGTACCCTTATACTCATTCTTCTCTGCTCCTCTGGGGATGTAGAGGTGAATCCAGGCCCTGCAGTGCCTGGCTCCACTCCTACTCCCCAGGCGCTCTCTTTTGATGACTTCTGTAACCGTAATAGCCTTAGTTTAATGCATGTTAACATTAGAAGCCTCCTCCCTAAGTTTGTTTTATTCACTGCTTTAGCACACTCTGCCAACCCGGATGTCCTAGCTGTGTCTGAATCTTGGCTTAGGAAGTCCACCAAAAACTCTGAAATCTTCATCCCTAACTACAACGTTTTCAGACAAGATAGAACGACCAAAGGGGGCGGTGTTAGCCTGCAGAGCTCTGTCCTGCTATCCAGGTCTGTACCCAAACAATTTGAACTTCTACTTTTAAAAATCCACCTCTCCAAAAACAAGTCTCTCACCGTCGCCGCCTGCTATAGACCCCCCTCGGCCCCTAGCTGTGCTCTGGACACCATATGTGAACTGATTGCCCCCCATCTATCTTCAGAGCTCGTGCTACTAGGTGACCTAAACTGTGACATGCTTAACACCCCAGCCGTCCTACAATCCAAGCTTGATGCCCTCAATCTCACACAAATTATTAATGAACCCACCAGGTACAACCCCAAAGCCGCAAACACTGGCACCCTCATAGATATCATCCTAACCAACGTGCCCTCTAAATACACCTCTGCTGTTTTCAACCAAGATCTCAGCGATCACTGCCTCATTGCCTGCACCCGTAATGGTTCAGAGGTCAAACGCCCTCCACTCATCACTGTCAAACGCTCCCTGAAACATTTCAACGAGCAAGCCTTTCTAATCGACCTGGCCCTGGTATCCTGGAAAGATATTGACCTCATCCCGTCAGTAGAGGATGCCTGGTTATTTTTTTTAAATGCCTTCCTCACCATCTTAAATAAGCATGCCCCTTTCAAGAAATTTAGAACCAGGAACAAATATAGCCCTTGGTTCTCCCCAGACCTGACTGCCCTTAACCTGTTGGGTCTAGGGGGCAGCATTTGCACGTCTGGATAAAAAAAATGTACCCGATTTAATCTGGTTACTAATCCTACCCAGTAACTAGAATATGCATATACTTATTATATATGGATAGAAAACACTAAAGTTTCCAAAACTGTTTGAATGGTGTCTGTGAGTATAACAGAACTCATTTGGCAGGCAAAACCCTGAGACATTTTCTGACAGGAAGTGGATACCTGATGTGTTGTATTGACTTTAAACCTATCCCATTGAAAAACACAGGGGTTTAGGAATATTTTGGCACTTCCTATTGCTTCCACTAGATGTCACCAGCCTTTACAAAGTGTTTTGAGTCTTCTGGAGGGAGATCTGACCGAACAAGAGCCATGGAACGTTGATGTCCCATTAGACACCTGGCGCGCTAGTTTATGTTGGGTACCCTCGTTCCAATACGTTATAAAAGAGTATGCATTCGTCCACCTTGAATATTATTCATGTTCTGGTTAAAAAAGGCCCTAATGATTTATGCTATACAACGTTTGACATGTTTGAACGAACGGAAATATATTTTTTCCCCTCGTTCATGACGAGAAGTCCGGCTGGCTTACATCATGTGCTAACGAGACGGAGATTTTTGGACATAAATGATGAGCTTTTTTGAACAAAACTACATTCGTTATGGACCTGTGATACCTGGAAGTGACATCTGATGAAGAGAATCAAAGGTAATGGATTATTTACATAGTATTTTCGATTTTAGATCTCCCCAACATGACGTCTAGTCTGTATCGCAACGCGTATTTTTCTGGGCGCAGTGCTCAGATTATTGCAAAGTGTGATTTCCCAGTAAGGTTATTTTTAAATCTGGCAAGTTGATTGCGTTCAAGAGATGTAAATCTATAATTCTTTAAATGACAATATAATATTTTACCAATGTTTTCTAATTTTAATTATTTAATTTGTGACGCTGACTTGACTGCCGGTTATTGGAGGGAAACGATTTCCTCAACATCAATGCCATAGTAAAACGCTGTTTTTGGATATAAATATGAACTTGATAGAACTAAAAATGCATGCATTGTCTAACATAATGTCCTAGGAGTGTCATCTGATGGAGATTGTAAAAGGTTAGTGCATCATTTTAGCTGGTTTTATGGTTTTGGTGACCCTGTCTTTGACTTGACAAAACATTACACACAACTCTTGTAAATGTACTGTCCTAACATACTCTAAATTTATGCTTTCGCCGTAAAACCTTTTTGAAATCGTAAAACGTGGTTAGATTAAGGAGATGTTTATCTTTCAAATGGTGTAACATAGTTGTATTTTTGAAAAATTTGAATTTTGACATTTATTTGGATTCAAATTTGCCGCTCTTGAAATGCACCTGCTGTTGATGGAGTGCACCACGGGTGGCACGCTAGCGTCCCACCTAGCCCCAAGAGGTTAACCAACACAAAAATATCCTGTGGCGTTCTGCATTAGCATCGAACTGCCCCCGCGATATGCAACTTTTCAGAGAAGTTAGAAACCAATACACACAGGCAGTTAGAAACACCAAGGCTAGCTTTTTCAAACAGAAATTTTCTTCCTGCAACTCAAACTCTAAAAAGTTCTGGGACACTGTAAAGTCCATGGAGAATAAGAACACCTCCTCCCAACTGCCCACTGCACTGAGGATAGGAAACTCTGTCACCACCGATAATCCCACTATAATTGAGAATTTCAATAAGCATTTTTCTACGGCTGGCCATGCTTTCCACCTAACTACTCCTATTGCATTCAACAGCACTGCACCCCCCACAGCTACTCGCTCAAGCCTTCCCCATTTCTCCTTCTCCCAAATCCATTCAGCTGATGTTCTGAAAGAGCTGCAAAATCTGGACCCCTACAAATCAGCTGGGCTTGACAATCTTGACCCTTTATTTCTAAAATTATCCGCCGAAATTATTGCAACCCCTATTACTAGCCTGTTCAACCTCTCTTTCGTGTCGTCTGAGATTCCCATAGATTGGAAAGCAGCTGCTGTCATCCCCCTCTTCAAAGGAGGGGACACTCTTGACCCAAATTGCTACAGACCTATATGCATCCTACCCTGCCTTTCTAAAGTCTTCAAAAGCCAAGTCAACAAACAGATTACCGACCATTTCGAATCCCACCGCACCCTCTCTGCTATGCAATCTGGTTTCAGAGCTGGTCATGGGTGCACCTCAGCCATGCTCAAGGTCCTAAACAACATCGTAACCGCCATCGATAAGAAACAATACTGTGCTGCCGTATTCATTGACCTGGCCATAGCTTTTGACTCTGTTAATCACCACATCCTCATCGGCAGACTCAGTAGCCTTGGTTTCTCAAACGATTGCGTCGCCTGGTTCACCAACTACTTCTCTGATAGAGTTCAGTGTGTCAAATCGGAGGACCTGCTGTCCGGACCTCTGGCAGTCTCTATGGGGGTACCACAGGGTTCAATTCTTGGGCCAACTCTTTTCTCTGTATACATCAATGATGTCGCTTTTGCTGCTGGTGAATCTCTGATCCACCTCTACGCAGACGACACCATTCTGTATACTTCTGGCCCTTCTTTGGACACTGTGTTAACAACCCTCCAGACGAGCTTCAATGCCATACAACTCTCCTTCCGTGGTCTCCAACTGCTCCTAAATACAAGTAAAACTAAATGCATGCTCTTCAACCGATCGCTGCCTGCTCCTGCCCACCTGTCCAGCATCACTTCTCTGGACGGTTCTGACTTAGAATTTGTGGATAACTACAAATACCTAGGTGTCTGGTTAGACTGTAAACTCTCCTTCCAGACTCACATCAATCATCTCCAATCCAAAGTTAAATCTAGAATTGGCTTCCTATTTCGCAACAAAGCATCCTTCACTCATGCTGCCAAACATACCCTCGTAAAACTGACCATCCTACCAATCCTCGACTTCGGAGATGTCATTTACAAAATAACCTCCAATGCCCTACTCAACAAGCTGGATGCAGTCTATCACAGTGCCATCCGTTTTGTCACCAAAGCCCATATACTACCCACCACTGCGACCTGTATGCTCTCGTTGGCTGGCCTTCGCTTCATAATCGTCGCCAAACACATTGGCTCCAGGTCATCTACAAGACCCTGCTAGGTAAAGTCCCCCCTTATCTTCACTCACTGGTCACCATAGCAGCACCCACCTGTAGCACGCGCTCCAGCAGGTATATCTCTCTGGTCACCCCTAAAGCCAACTCCTCCTTTGGTCGTCTCTCCTTCCAGTTCTCTGCTGCCAATGACTGGAACGAACTACAAAAATCTCTGAAACTGGAAACACTTATCTCCCTCACTAGCTTTAAGCACCAGCTATCAGAGCAGCTCCCAGATCACTGCACCTGTACATAGCCCATCTATAATTTAGCCCAAACTACTACCTCTTCCCCTACTGTATTTATTTATTTTATTTATTATTTTGCTCCTTTGCACCATATTATTTATATTTTAACTTTGAACTTTCTTCAAATTATAATTCTACCATTCCAGTGTTTTACTTGCTATACTTTATTTACTTTGCCACCATGGCCTTTTTTTGCCTTTACCTCCCTTATCTCACATCATTTGCTCACATTGTATATAGTCTTATTTTTGACTCCATGTGTAACTCTGTGTTTTTGTATGTTGTCGAACTGCTTTGCTTTATCTTGGCCAGGTCGCAATTGTAAATGAGAACTTGTTCTCAACTTGCCTACCTGGTTAAATAAAGGTGAAATAAATAAATAAAACAGCTGTATTGGAGTTTGTCCCATTCTTCCCTGCAGATCCCCTCAAGCTCTGTCAGGTTAGATGGGAGCATTGCTGCACAGCTATTTTCAGGTCTTTTCAAAGATGTTCGATCGGGTTCAAGTCTGGGCTATGACTGGGCCACTCAAGGACATTCAGAGACTTGTCCCGAAGCCACTCCTGCGTTGACTTGGCTGTGTGCTTAAGGTCGTTGTCCTGTTATAAGGTTGAACCTTCACCCCAGTCTGAGGTCCTGAGCGCTCTGGAGCAGGTTTTTATCAAGGATCTCTCTGTACTTTTCATCCGTTAATCTTTGCCTCGATCCTGACTAGACTCCCAGTCCCTGCCCCTGGAAAACATCCCCACAGTATGATACTGCCACCATGATGCTTCATCATGCTTCACCGTAGGGATGATGCCAGGTTTCCTACAGATGTGACCTATGGCATTCAGGTCAAAGAGTTCAATCTTATGTGCGCAACACACGTACTGGGCACAAAGTCCATAGAAAGGAAAGGCGGCGGGTAAAAAGCCACAAACTCCAAGGAGATACAATTGTAATTGCCTCTAACCTTGGGCATAAAGGTGGGGTTTGGCAACAAGATGACCTTGGAAAAGCCCTGGACAAACTGCAAGCACGAATGGTGAACTGACAGTGCATGTTACTCACTCACTGGCTTTCCGGACGTAAGGACAACCAGCAAATAAAGCGGTCTTCGAAAATAAATATTTTCTCTCCACGTTTTCCCTGTTGAACTCTTTCGTCACCTTGTAGAGTCCATGCCCTGACAAATTAAGGCTGTTCTGAGGGCAAAAGGGGATTCAACTCAAAATTAGGAAGATGTTCCTAATGTTTTGTACAGTCAATGTCGAGGTGCAGTGGTATGAGGTAATTGAGGTAGATATGTACATATAACTAGGAATAGAGTGACTAGGTAAAAGGATAGATAATAAACAGTAGCAACCGTGTTTGTGAGCAGTCAAAAAAGTTACTGCAAAAATGGACAATGCAGATAGTTAAATAGTTATCCAAATAGCTACCCAGACTAACTATTTAGCATTCTTATGGCTTGGGGGTAGAAGCTGTTCAAGGTCATGTTGGTTTCAGACTTGGTGCATAAGTACCGCTTGCTGTGTGGTAGCAGAGAGAACAGTCCACGAGTTGGGTGGCTGGAGTCGTTGACAATTTTTAAGGCCTTCCTATGACACCACCTGGTATAGAGGTCCTGGATGTCAGGGAGCTTGTACGCACTACCCTCTGTAGCGCCTTACAGTCAGATACCAAGTAGTTGCCATACCAAGGGGTGATGCAGCCAAGTCAAGATGCTTTCAATGGAGCAGCTGTATAACTTTTTGGAGGATCTGAGGGCCCGTGCCAAATTCTTTTGACTCCAGAGCGTGAAGAGGCAATGTCGCGCTCTCTTTACGAATGTGTAAGTGTGTGTGGACTATGATAGATCCTTAGTGATGTGGACACAGAGGAACTTGAAGCTCTCTACCCGCTCCACAACAGCCCTGTCGATAATAATGGGTCTGTGCTCGGCCCTCTGTTTCCTGTAGCGCATAGTAGGATGTTATTCTGGCACTACACTGCCAGGTCTCTGACCTCCTTCCTATAGGCTGTCTCATCATTTTCGATGATCAGGCCTAACACCATCATGTCATCAGTAAACTTAATGATGGTGTTGGAGTCGTGCGTGGCCACGCAGTCGTGGGTGAACAGGGAGTACTGAAGTGAACTAAGCATGCACTGCTGAGGGGCGTGTTGAGGGTCAGTGTGGTGGATGTGTTGTTGTCTACCGTCACCACCTGCGGGCGGCACGTCAGAAAGTCCAGGATCCAGTTGCAGAGAGAGGTGTTCAGTCCCAGGGTCCTTAACTTAGTGATGAGCTTGGAGGGCAGTATGTTGTTGAACGCTGAGCTGTAGTCTATCAACAGCATGTAGCTGTTCCTTTTGTCCATTTGGGAAAGTGCAGAGTGGAATTCAATAGAGATTGCGTCATCTATGGAACTTTTGTGGCGGTATGCGAAATGGAGTGGATCCAGGGTGTCTGGGATGATGGTGTTGATGTAATGCTTGACCAATCCTTTCAAAACATTTCATGGCTACAGATGTGAGTGCTACGGGGCGATAGTCATTTAGACAGGTTACCTTTGCGTTCTTGGGCACTGGGACTATAGTGGTCTGCTTGAAACATGTAGGTTTCGACTGGATCAGGGATAGGTTGAAAATGTCAATAAAGACACATGGTATTATACTCTAAGTAGGTGTGCTGGTAATCCGTCTGGCCCTGCGGCCTTGTGAATGTTAACCTGTTTAACCTCTTATGGCTAGGGGGCAGTATTTTCATGGCTGGATAAAAAACGTACCCGATTTAATCTGGTTACTAATCCTACCCAGTAACTAGAATATGCATATACTTATTATATATGGATAGAAAACACCCTAAAGTTTCTAAAACTGTTTGAATGGTGTCTGTGAGTATAACAGAACTCAAATGGCAGGTCAAAACCTGAGAGATTCCTTTACAGGAAGTGGCCTGTCTGACCATTTCTGGAACTTCTTTGCCATCTCTATCTTTTACTAAGGATCTCTGCTCTAACGTGACACTTCCTACGTCGTCCATAGGCGCTCAGAGCCCGGGAAAAACCTGAATGTCGTCATCCCAGCCCCAGGCTGAAACACATTATCGCCTTTCTCAAGTGGCTGATCAAGGGACTCTGGGCTTAGGCGCGTGACCTGGCCGCCCCCGTCTTTGTGATTTTTTCCTCTGTTTGCCGAAAAGGAGATTCCCGGTCGGAATATTATCGCTTTTCTACGAGAAAAATGGCATAAAAATGGATTTTAAACAGCGGTTGACATGCTTCGAAGTACGGTAATGGAATATTTAGAATTTTTTTGTCACGAATTGCGCCATGCGAGCGACCCTTTACCATTTCGGATAGTGTCTGGAACGCACGAACAAAAGGCCGCTCTTCGGATATAACGATGGATTATTTTGGACCAAACCAACATTTGTTAATGAAGTAGCAGTCCTGGGAGTGCATTCTGACGAAGACAACAAAGGTAATGAAACTTTTGTAATAGTAAATCGGAGTTTGATCAGGGCTAAACTTGGTCGGTGTCTAAATGGCTAGCCGTGATGGCTGGGCTATCTACTGAGAATATTGCAAAATGTGCTTTCACCGAAAAGCTATTTTAAAATCGGACATATCGAGTGCATAGAGGAGTTCTGTATCTATAATTCTTAAAATAATTGTTATGTTTTTTGTGAACGTTTATCGTGAGTAATTTAGTAAATTCACCGGATGTTTGCGGGGGGTATGCTAGTTCTGAACGTCACATGCTAATGTAAAAAGCTGGTTTTTGATATAAATATGAACTTGATTGAACAAAACATGCATGCATTGTATAACATAATGTCCTAGGTTTGTCATCTGATGAAGATCATCAAAGGTTAGTGCTGCATTTAGCTGTGGTTTTGTTTTTTGTGACATTATATGCTAGCTTGAAAAATGGGTGTCTGATTATTTCTGGCTTGGTACTCTGCTGACATAATCTAATGTTTTGCTTTCGCTGTAAAGCCTTTTTGAAATCGGACAGTGTGGTTAGATAAAGGAGAGTCTTGTCTTTAAAATGCTGTGAAATAGTCATATGTTTGAAAAATTGAAGTTTTTGTATTTTTGAGGAATTTGTAATTCGCGCCACGCCTATCATTGGATATTGGAGCAGGTGTTCCGCTAGCGGAACGTCTAGATGTAAGAGGTTAACCCTTTCACACATACCATCACACGGGTGTGATTGTTTAACAGTGGTACCTGAAGCGTACGATCACACCCTTTTGATTAGAATGCTTATTTAGAAAGGCCAGTTTCGAATGACGCAAAAATCAGCAATTGAGCTGGCCGCACTTTTTTCAGAAACTATTTACACAAACACAGTCCTTACAAAGTTATGTCCAGAATGTGAGCAGTTTATTTTTGGATGCAATGTTCAGATATTCACCGAAGTATCTAGAGCATAACATAATCATCCAAACCAGAAAAATGTAGGCTACATTTGTCCTAGTGCTAACTGAGGAAAGATTGACACAACACAAGTGGTCATATTTTTATAACTCTCGGCTGACATAAACTACAATATGAATAAGCTAATAGCAATTACTATATATAATTAATTACATCACGGGTGAGCTCACCATTGATCGAAGTAATTGAGTAAAACACTTTGTAGAAATAAAAAGTAATCCGATGATTAGTTTCAGCACCCCGCCATGCTTCTTTTCCTCACAGAAACCAAAGCTAATAAGAGAAGACAAGATGAGTTTGGTCTGTTTATAGTATGCATGTTGAAGGGGGTGTGTCGTCTACTATCATTCACATCCAACCATTCACTTCCTGAAGTTCTCAAAAAATGAATGAACCCTTACTCGCCTCATTTTGTTATAGCATCTTTGGTCCAACAGACGATTACGTGAAACTCAGAATGCGTTGTATGTCAACAAACATGGCTCCACCCATAGCTGGAATAAGTAAAAATGACTACTTTTATGTGAATGAATGATACGGGAACACACCTGTCACGATCGTGTGGAGAGACAGACCAAGGCGCAGCGTGATTGGAGTTCCACATCTTTATTTCAATGAAACTTAAAACAAACCAAGAAACAAACAACGACCGTGCAGTACTGAGGTGCTACATGCACTCTCTCAAAAACAATATCCCACAAAGCAGGTGAGAACAGGGAACCCTTAAGTATGATCCCCAATTAGAGACAACGATAATCAGCTGCCTCTAATTGGGAACCATACTCAATCCCAAAACATAGAAACAAAATGACTAGAACACCCCCCTAGTCACGCTCTGACCTAAACATCATGGAGAACCAAAGACTTTCCATGGTCAGGGCGTGACAACACCTCAATTCAAACTGTTGTTAGAAAATAATTTGAAATTGACAAGTTGAAAACAGCCTATAAATAAAAACAGGCAGCGTGCTTTGGTTTGAGGGCAGTGCGGATTAAATGTACTGTTGCGTAACAATCACATTCTGTTGCGTAACAATCACATGCATAAAAAAACTCACGCTGGGGCGACCGTTAGAGATATTTGGAACTCAAACATTAAAGGGTTAAAGGCTATGGAGAGCATGAACACACAGTCACCTGGAACAGCTGGTGCTCTCATGCATGGTTCAGTGTTGCTTGCCGCGAAGCAAGCATAGAGTCTGGTAGGCTTGTGTCATTGGGAAGCTCGTGTGTTTCCCTTTGTAATCCGTGATGGTTTGCAAGCCCTTTCACATCCGCCAAAGCATCAGAGCTGGAGTGGTAGGATTCGATCTAATTCCTTTACTGACACTTTGCCTGTTTGATAGCTCATTAAAGGTCTTAGCGGGATTTCTTATAAGCTTCCGGATTAGTATCCCGGTCCTTGAAAGCTGCAGCTCTAGCCTTTAAGTCAGTGCGGATGTTGCCTGTAATCTATGGCTTCTAGTTGGGTTATGCACGTATGGTCACTGTGGGGACGACGTTGTCGATGTACTTATTAATGAAGCTGATGCCTTATGTGGTAAACTCCTCAATGCCATCGGATGAATTCCAGAACATATTCCAGTCTGTTCTAGTGAAAACGTCCTGCAGCTTAGCCTCTTGGGGCTAGGTGGGACGCTAGCGTGCCACCTGTGGTGCACTCCATCAACAGCAGGTGCATTTCAAGAGCGGCAAATTTGAATCCAAATAAATGTCAAAATTCAAATTTTTCAAAAATACAACTATGTTACACCATTTGAAAGATAAACATCTCCTTAATCTAACCACGTTTTACGATTTCAAAAAGGTTTTACGGCGAAAGCATAAATTTAGAGTATGTTAGGACAGTACATTTACAAGAGTTGTGTGTAATGTTTTGTCAAGTCAAAGACAGGGTCACCAAAACCATAAAACCAGCTAAAATGATACACTAACCTTTTACAATCTCCATCAGATGACACTCCTAGGACATTATGTTAGACAATGCATGCATTTTTAGTTCTATCAAGTTCATATTTATATACAAAAACAGCGTTTTACTATGGCATTGATGTTGAGGAAATCGTTTCCCTCCAATAACCGGCAGTCAAGTCAGCGTCACAAATTAAATAATTAAAATTAGAAAACATTGGTAAAATATTATATTGTCATTTAAAGAATTATAGATTTACATCTTTTGAACGCAATCAACTTGCCAGATTTAAAAATAACCTTACTGGGAAATCACACTTTGCAATAATCTGAGCACTGTGCCCAGAAAAATACGCGTTGCGATACAGACTAGACGTCATGTTGGGGAGATCTAAAATCGAAAATACTATGTAAATAATCCATTACCTTTGATTCTCTTCATCAGATGTCACTTCCAGGTATCACAGGTCCATAACGAATGTAGTTTTGTTCAAAAAAGCTCATCATTTATGTCCAAAAATCTCCGTCTCGTTAGCACATGATGTAAGCCAGCCGGACTTCTCGTCATGAACGAGGGGAAAAAATATATTTCCGTTCGTTCAAACATGTCAAACGTTGTATAGCATAAATCATTAGGGCCTTTTTTAACCAGAACATGAATAATATTCAAGGTGGACGAATGCATAGCCTTTTATAACGTATTGGAACGAGGGTACCCAACATGAAGTAGCGCGCCAGGTGTCTAATGGGACATCACCGTTCCATGGCTCTTGTTCGGTCAGATCTCCCTCCAGAAGACTCAAAACACTTTGTAAAGGCTGGTGACATCTAGTGGAAGCAATAGGAAGTGCCAAAATATTCCTAAACCCCTGTGTTTTTCAATGGGATAGGTTTAAAGTCAATACAACACATCAGGTATCCACTTCCTGTCAGAAAATGTCTCAGGGTTTTGCCTGCCAAATGAGTTCTGTTATACTCACAGACACCATTCAAACAGTTTTGGAAACTTTAGAGTGTTTTCTATCCATATATAATAAGTATATGCATATTCTAGTTACTGGGTAGGATTAGTAACCAGATTAAATCGGGTACATTTTTTTTATCCAGACGTGCAAATGCTGCCCCCTAGACCCAACAGGTTAGCATCCGCTTCATCGGACCACTTTGATATTAGGTACGTCACTGGTACATCCTGTTTGAGTTATTGCTTGTAAGCAGGAATCAGCATGATAGAGTTAGTATGGTAAGATTTGCCAAATGGAGGTCAAGGGAGAGCTTTGTATGGGTTTCTGTGTGCAGAGTAAATGTGATCTAGAGTTAGTTGCACAGGTGACATGCTGGTAGAAATTAGGTAAAACAGATTTCAGTTTCCCTACAGTAATAACAACAGCCAGTATGAGTGCTACCACTGGATGAGCATGTTCTTGTTTGCTTATGGCCCTATACAGCTCATTGTGTGCAGTCTTAGTGCCAGCATCGGTTTGTGGTGGTGAATAGACAGCTTCAATAAATATAGATGAAAACTCTAACGGTAAATAGTATGGTCTACACAGCTTATCATGAGGTATACAACACCAGCTGTTGTTAACAAAGAGAAACACATCTGCCCCTTAAACGTACCCGATGCTGCTGTTCAATCCTGCCAATGCATAGAAAAACTAGCTAGATGTTATCCATGACTCTGAGAAACATAGGATATTACAGTTAATTCGGTCCCGTTGATAGGATCGTCTCGAATGGAGATTGTCCAGTTTGTTCTCCAGTGATTATATGTTCGCCAATAGAACAGAGGCTAGAGGCAGATTAAGGTGAAAGTTATGATAACTAAAGAGGCCTTTCTACTGACTCTGGAAAAACACCAAAAGAAAGATGCCCAGGGTCCCTACTCATCTGTGTGAATGGAAACACCAACAGAAAGATGCCCAGGGTCCCTAATCATCTGTGTGAATGATTATTTATTCAACGTAGTTTTGTATAGAGCCATGTCTTCATGTGCACAGTAGCTAATGGGGATCTAATAAACTAAACTAGCTGTTATACAGGATTTACCTAGTTCAAGTGAAGTGTTGAGGGGGGTAATTACTTGTAAGTAATGTATACTTATATATTACGTTACCCATGCTAACAGCCTGGCCCTTATTTTAAAACTGCTGGAAGCACCATACAGGTGGGAGGATAAACACACTAGTACACAACAGAGTACATTTAATATCTGCCTAAGTACAATGTAATTACAGGATTTAACTCATTAAAATTAAGTGAATCTTGTGGGGTACTTACTTGTAATTATTGTGTACCAATATAGCTCATTATCTACATACTTAAAACCTGTTGGGGCTAGGGGGCAGTATTCTCACGGCCGGATGAAAAACATACCCAATTTGAACAGGTTACTACTCTGGCCCAGAAACTAGAATATGCATATTATTAGTAGATTTGGATAGAAAACACTCTGAAGTTTCTAAAACTGTTTGAATGGTGTCTGTGAGTATAACATAACTCATATGGCAGGCAAAAACCTGAGAAAAATACAAGCAGGAAATGAAAATCTGGTGCCTGTAGTTTTTTCAAGTCATTGCCAATCGAACACACAGTAACTAAGGATTCATTTTGCACTTCCTAAGGCTTCCACTAGATGTCAACAGTCTTTAGAAAGTTGTTTGAGGCATCGATGATGAACAGAGCCCGCATGAGAAGGCTGGGAAGTTGGTGACCCAGGGAATGACATAATTTCATTGGCGCTGTTCACGAGAGCGGAAGCTCTGTTCCAAAACGTTTTTCAAGACACTGGAATGGTCCGGTTGGAATATTACTGAAGTTTCATGTTAAAATGGCCCTAAAGATTGTTGCTATACAACGTTTGACATGTTTGAACGAACGTAAATAGATTTTTTTGGGGACTTTTCGTCATGACATTTTCCTCGCGCGTCATACATTTTGAGTAGCTTACTGAATGCGCTAACAACATGGAGTTATTTGGACATAAATGATGAACTTTATCGAACAAAACAACATTTATTGTGGACCTGGGATTCCTGGAAGTGCCTTCTGATGAAGATTATTAAAGGTAAGTGAATATTTCTAATGTTATTTATGCATTTAGATGACTCCAAAATGGCGGCTATCTGTATTGCCTAGTGTATTTTTCTGAGCGCAGTACTCAGATTATTGCAAAGTGTGCTTTCCCAGTAAAGTTATTTTAAAATCTGTCAATGCGGTTGCATTCAGGAGATGTTAACCTGTTAGGGCTAGGGGGCAGCATTGACACGGCTGGATAAAAAACATACCCGATTTAATCTGGTTACCACTCCTACCCAGTAACTAGAATATGCATATACTTATTACATATGGATAGAAAACACCCTAAATTTTCTAAAACTGTTTGAATGGTGTCTGTGAGTATAACAGAACTCAAATGGCAGGTCAAAACCTGAGAGATTCCTTTACAGGAAGTGGCCTGTCTGACCATTTGTTGAACTTCTTTTCCATCTCTATCATTTACTAAGGATCTCTGCTCTAACGTGACACTTCCCACGTCGTCCATAGGCTCTCAGAGCCCGGGAAAAAACAGAATGTCGTCATTCCAGCCCAGGCTGAAACACATTATCGCCTTTCTCAAGTGGCCCATCAAGAGACACTGGCTTATGCGCGTGACCCCGACCGCCCCCGCCTTTGGGATTTTTTCCTCTGTTTGCCGAAAAGGAGATTCCCTGTCGGAATATTATCGCTTTTCTACGAGAAAAGTGTCGTAAAAATTGATTTTAAACAGCGGTTGACATGCTTCGAAGTACGGTAATGGAATACTTAGAATTTTATTGTCACGAATTGCGCCAAGCGCGTGACACTTCTTTACTATTTCGGATAGTGTCTGGAACGCACGAACAAAACGCCGCTATTCGGATATAACGATGGATTATTTTGGACCAAACCAACATTTGTTATTGAAGTAGCAGTCCTGGCTGTGCATTCTGACGAAGACAACAAAAGGTAATGAAACTTTTATAATAGTAAATATGATTATGGTGAGTGCTAAACTTGCCGGGTGTCTAAATAGCGAGCCCGTGATGCCTGGGCTATGTACTTAGAATATTGCAAAATGTGCTTTCACCAAAAAGCTATTTTAAAATCGGACATATCGAGTGCATAGAGGAGGTCTGTATCTATAATTCTTAAAATAATTGTTATGCTTTTTGTGAACGTTTATCGTGAGTAATTTAGTAAAATGTTAGCGAATTCCCCGGAAGTTTGCGGGGGGTATGCTAGTTCTGAACGTCACATGCTAATGTAAAAAGCTGGTTTTTGATATAAATATGAACTTGATTGAACAAAACATGCATGTATTGTATAACATAATGTCCTAGGGTTGTCATCTGATGAAGATCATCAAAGGTGAGTGCTGCATTTAGCTGTCTTCTGGGTTTTGGTGACATTATATGCTGGCTTGAAAAATGGGTGTCTGATTATTTCTGGCTTGGTACTCTGCTGACATAATCTAATGTTTTGCTTTCGTTGTAAAGCCTTTTTGAAATCGGACAGTGTGGTTAGATTAACGAGAGTCTTGTCTTTAAATGGCTGTAAAATAGTCATATGTTTGAGAAATTGAAGTAATAGGATTTTTAAGGTTTTGAAAATCGCGCCACAGGATAGCAGTGGCTGTTACGTAGGTGGGACGAATTCGTCCCGCCTAGCCTAGAGAGGTTAACCTCTTATATCTAGACGTTCCGCTAGCGGAACACCTGCTCCAATATCCAATGATAGGCGTGGCGCGAATTACAAATTCCTCAAAAATACAAAAACTTCAATTTTTCAAACATATGACTATTTCACAGCATTTTAAAGATAAGACTCTCCTTTATCTAACCAGACTGTCCGATTTCAAAAAGGCTTTACAGCGAAAGCAAAACATTAGATTATGTCAGCAGAGTACCCAGCCAGAAATAATCAGACACCCATTTTTCAAGCTAGCATATAATGTCACAAAAACCCAGAAGACAGCTAAATGCAGCACTAACCTTTGATGATCTTCATCAGATGACAACCCTAGGACATTATGTTATACAATACATGCATGTTTTGTTCAATCAAGTTCATATTTATATCAAAAAACAGCTTTTTACATTAGCATGTGACGTTCAGAACTAGCATACCCCCCGCAAACTTCCGGGGAATTTACTAACAATTTACTAAATTACTCACGATAAACGTTCACAAAAAGCACAACAATTATTTTAAGAATTATAGATACAGAACTCCTCTATGCACTCGATATGTCCGATTTTAAAATAGCTTTTTGGTGAAAGCACATTTTGCAATATTCTAAGTACATAGCCCAGCCATCACGGGCTAGCTATTTAGACACCCGGCAAGTTTAGCCTTCACCAAAATTAGATTTACTATAAGAAAAATGGTCTTACCTTTTCTGTTCTTCGTCAGAATGCACTCCCAGGACTTCTACTTCAATAACAAATGTTGGTTTGGTCCCAAATAATCCATCGTTATATTCGAATAGCGTCGTTTTGTCCGTGCGTTCCAGAAACTATCCGAAATGGTAAATAATGGTCGCACGCATGGCGCATTTCGTGACAAAGAATTTCTAAATATTCCTTTACCGTACTTCGAAGCATGTCAACCGCTGTTTAAAATAAATTTTTATGCCATTTTTCTCGTAGAAAAGCGATAATATTCCGACCGGGAATCTGCGTTTAGGTAAACAGACGAAATTAAATAAAGCATGGGGTCGACTCGGGCACGCGCCTAAACCCATAGTACTCTGATCGGCCACTTGCCAAATGCGATAAAGTGTTTCAGCCAGAGGCTGCCTCGATATCGTTCAGCTTTTTCCCGGGCTCTGAGAGCATATGGGAGCCGTAGGAAGTGTCACGTTATAGCAAAGATCCTCAGTCTTCAATAAAAAGAGCCAAGATGAAACACAACTTGTCAGACAGGTCACTTCCTGCATGGAATCTTCTCAGGTTTTGGCCTGCCATATGAGTTCTGTTATACTCACAGACACCATTCAAACAGTTTTAGAAACGTTAGGGTGTTTTCTATCCAAAGCCAATAATTATATGCATATTCTAGTTACTGGGCAGGAGTAGTAACCAGATTAAATCGGGTACGTTTTTTATCCGGCCGTGTCAATACTGCCCCCTAGCCCTAACAGGTTAACAAGAAATTTGTGGAGTGGTTGAAAAACAAGTTTTAATGACTCCAACTTAACTATATGTAAACTTCCGACTTCAACTGTACCTACCTACCCACCCACCCACCCACCTAGCCAGCCAGCCAGCAGAGAGAGCATTGCATTGTGGATTTTGTAGCCGACTTGCGCTGCAACAGATTTCCACAACGATTTTGACATATTGCTACCGACCATATTATAATGACAAAACGGCCAACATCTCTTACGGTCGCCCCAGCGTGAGTTGTTTTATGCACGTGACGTCAGACTGCACTCACTGTTCCAAAATGTGATTGTTACGCAACAGTACGGTTAACACGCACTGCCTGCTAACTATCTGTTTCAACTTGTCAATTTAAAATAATTTTCCAACGACTTTTATTTTCTATACAGTTTGAATTGAGGTGTGTTCCGCCTCCTCATTAATTCACATAGAAGTAGCCCATTTCACTGTTGCGGCCAATTTATATTTGAGGCTTTACTGAGCCGGACAAACTTTTCTCTTCGAGGAGAGCCCAAGCACTTCACCAATGTTTCCACAGATCAAGAATGGAAACATTGGCGCAGTCTTGGACAAATTGGCACATTTTCTGGCTGGTGCTCGCATTGCCTTCCTTGTTGTTTTCCTTACAAATAATAACATGTGGATGGGTGCGTTCCTATCAATGTAAGTGCCTTATTTTCTGAATATCGTGTTGTTGTTTCTACTGTAGCATACGTACGTATACTACCGTTCAAAAGTTTGGGGTCGCTTAGAAAGGCAATTTTTTGTCCATTTAAATAACATCAAAATTGAACAGAAATACAGTGTAGACATTGGTAAAATTATAAATGACTATTGTAGCTGGAAACGGCAGATTTTTTTATGGAATATCTACATAGGCGTACAGAGGCCCAATATCAGCAACCATCACTCCTGTGTTCCAATAGCATGTTGTGTTAGCTAATCCAAATGTATCATTTTAAAAGACTAATTGATCATTAGAAAACACTTTTGCAGTTATGTTAGCATCGCTGCAAACTTTTGTTCTGACTAAAGAAGCAACAAAACTGGCCTTTTTTAGAATAGTTGAGTATCTGGAGCATCTGCATTTGTGGGTTCATTTACAGGCTCAAAATGGCAGAAACAAAGACCTTTCTTCTGAAACTAGTCAGTCTATTCTTGTTCTGAGAAATGAAGGCTATTCCATGTGAGAAATTGCCAAAAAACTGAAGATCTCATACAACGCTGTGTACTACTCCCTTCACAGAACAGTGCAAACTGGCTCTAACCAGAATACAGAGAGGAGTGGGAGGCCCTGGTGCACAACTGAGCAAGAAGACAAGTACATTTGAGTCTAGTTTGAGAAACAGACACATCACAAGTCCTCAACTGGCACCCGTAAAACACCAGTTTCAACAGTGAAGAGGTGACTCCGGGATGCTGGCCTTCTAGGCAGAGTTCTTCTGTCCAGTGTCTGTGTTCTTTTGCTCATCTTAAACTTTTCTTTTTAATGGCCAGTCTGATATATTTCTTTGCAACTCTGATTCTCCTGGATGAACCAGCGGAACTGTACAGTAGATCCGAGTCCAGTGGCACCATTATAAAGGATGTCACACTGCCTGCTTAGCGAGTACCTCTTCCCCTGATTCAGCTAATTTGGAGACTCGACCTCAGGACTTCTGCAGCGAAAACACCCATTCCAAAGGCCTTCAATTGCGCAATGGGTGACACTTCAGACTGAGGAGGGAGTTTCACAGATCTCTACAACACTAATACAAGTCTTCAAGAAGACTCCAAAGATTAAACTCCAAAATGGGCCCATAAACTTCACACTAAACTTGAAACCATGAACAATTCCATTAACACGCTGAACAAAGACACAAAAGCCTTTCTCGACAGGATGGTCGGAGCAGAGAAGGACATTGGTGATTTGGAAGAAGACATGGCTGCGGTTCAAAAATAGGCGTCACAGTCAGAGAAAGACATCTCGCTGCTGAATGATGGTTTGGATGCACTCGTCAACAGGAGAAAAAGGACTAATTTGAGTATAATTGGAATTAAAGGGGGCTGAGAGGCAGGCAACATCTACTCTCTCCTCAACAAGATCTTCCTCTACGTACTGGGGCGGCCCGACAACAAACCAGTCCCCGAGATTGAATGTGTGCACCGGGCACTCAGACTGAGACCTGCCACGGACAAGAGCCCCCGCCAGATAATACTACGGCTGCTGAGATGGAACGACAAGCAGGTCACGATCAGAGCTGCGACAGCAAAGGAGCTCACCTGGGAGGGCCAACGGTTTTCTGTGTACCAGGACTTCTCCACTGATGTGCAGAAGAAACGTGCTAAGTTTGCAGAGGTGAAGAAGAAACTACACAAGCCTGGGTTGTGATTCGGGCTGATGTATCCTGCCATTCTCCATGTCACCATCAACGGGGAGCAGTTCACCTACTCCTCGCCTGCTGAAGCCGACATGAACCTGCAAAAGTACTCTTGAGCTCCTCAAATCTAATTGTATTGGTCGCATACACATGGTTAGCAGATGTTAATGCAAGTGTAGTGAAATGCTTGTGCTTCTAGTTCTGACAGTGATATATAATGCAGTAATATATAACAAGTAATCTAACAAATTCACAACAACTACCTTATACACACACACATGTAAAGGGATGAATAAGAATACGCACATATAAATACATGGATGAGCGATGGCCGTGCGGCATAGACAAGATGCAGTAGATGGTATAGAATACAGTGTATACATATGAGATGAGTAATGTAGGATATGTAAACATTATTAAAGTGGTGTTATTTAAAGTGACTTTTGATATCTTTATTAAGTCAATTTATTACAGTGGCCAGATTTTTGAGTCTGTGTGTTGGCAGCAGCCTCTCTATGTTAGTCCTGGGTGTTAATGGGGGGATCCCCCCTCTTCACATTGAACTGAAGCTGGTCGCCAGTCGCCATACACAGAGATTATACTTTTCTGTCTAAAACATGCAGGTTTGTTGTTGGGAATTGCATTATAACATCAACATTAAGTCCCCTTTTCGATTGGTGGCTAGCTAGCTGGCTAGCCGCTAGCAAGCTAACTAGCGGTGTTTGGGATGTTATTTACATTCTAGCCGTAAATTAGACTACTTGGTTAGCCTATAGCCTATGTTTAGTTTATTAATTAGATTTCAAATGTGTTAACAGGGTCCCATGCAATTTACAGTCAACAATTTTTGTTGTTTTTACAATTTGTTCTCATGCATATTTTGATTTGTTTACATATACTGTAACTGTATCGTATCTTACTGACCTCGAAGCTATTAGTAGTCTAATGTTTTAGGCCCAGTGCAAACCAAGCACAAAACCCATGTTTTCTCTTCTTTATATCTGGATTATATGGTCTAAATGCCTGGTAAACCAGGTGGGATGTATAATGTTTAATACTATTACCATATGACATAACGTAAACTAACTGACTTTTGTACAACACGCTGGTCCGTACAATTTACCTTATTTCAGAGCCCAGAAAACATAATGCTTCCAGATCAACTGTAATATCAATACCATTGTAAATGACAATTTCTCCCCTTTCCAACAAAATCAATGACGAGACCTTCATGATGCCGATCTCTGCATGACTCAAGAAGGCAATGAGCTCCGTCGGGTCTTTTTTAAAATGGCGAGTGGGGAAGTGAAACCTATTACGTGATAGTGAGAAGGAGAGATGTCGTGTGAGGAAACGTCTTTTTTCACTCGATCTGTCCAACTTATCACCTTATCAGCTCGAAAATGTAAATAAAACACTATAAAGAGTTTATATATTGTGTCATTACATACATATTTGAAGGTTTGTGTCGAATTTGAATCGGGTTTTTAGAGTATGCTTCAAGAGGGCCACCATTGTTCCTGTTCCCAAGAAAGCTAAGGTAACTGAGCTAAACGACTATTGCCCTGAAGCACTCACTTCCGTCATCATGAAGTGCTTTGAGAGACTAGTCAAGGACCATATCACCTCCACCCTACCTGACACCCTAGACCCACTCCAATTTACTTACCGCCCCAATAGGTCCACAGACAACGCAAACACACTGCACACTGCCCTAACCCATCTGGACAAGAGGAATACCTAGAACCTGGGTCTCGACCCCGCCCTGTGCAACTGGGTCCTGGAATTTCTGACGGGCCGCCCCCAGGTGGTGAGGGTAAGAAACAATATCTCCACCCCGCTGATCCTCAACACTGGGGCCCCACAAGGGTGTGTTCTCAGCCCTCTCCTGTACTCCCTGTTCACCCATGACTGAGTAAACAATGCCACTTTATATAATGTTTACATACCCTACATTACTCATCTCATATGTATATACTATACTTTATACCATCGACTGCATCTTGCCATTGCTCATCCATATATTTATATGTACATATTCTTATTCATTCCTTTACACTTGTGAGTATAAGGTAGTTGTTGTGAAATTGTGAGATTACTTGTTAGATATTACTGCACAGTTGGAAATAGAAGAACAAGCATTTTGCTACACTCACATTGACATCTGCTAACCATGTGTATGTGATCAACAACATTTGATTTGATTTGTTGTATCAATAGGTTTTGACCATGACAGTTTAAAATCAAGGGTTACTCCAAGCAGTTTAGTCAC
Source organism: Salmo salar (assembly GCF_965601325.2). Lineage (NCBI taxonomy): Eukaryota > Metazoa > Chordata > Actinopteri > Salmoniformes > Salmonidae > Salmo > Salmo salar. Next base: position 66,947,948 of record NC_138308.1, read on the forward strand.
CTCAACTTGCTCAATATCCACATTATTTACTACACGTTTAGGTTGAAGTTCAAGGATTAGTAAATGATTTGTCCCAAATCCAGTGATTAGGACAAACTTATTCCTTGCCACCCATTCTGAAACTAACTTCAGCTCTTTGTTAAGTGTTGCAGTCATTTCAGTTGTTGTAGTAGCTGACATGTATAGTGTTGAGTCACCCGCAACATAGACACACTGGCTTTACTCAAAGCCGTGGCAGGTTGTTAGTAAAGATATAAAAAGTAAGGGGCCTAGACAGCTGCCCTTGGGAATTCCTGATTCTACCTGGATTATGTTGGAGAGGCTTCCATTAACCTCTTGATGGTCGCCTAGGATAGCCACAGCGCATTTTGAAAAATAATCGTGCCCATTTTAAACGGCCTACTACTCAAACTCAGAAGCTAGGATATGCATATAATTAATACTTGTGGATAGAAAACACTCTAAAGTTTCTAAAACTGTTTGAATGGTGTCTGTGAATATAACAGAACTCATATGGCAGTCAAAACCCCGAGACAGATCGAAACAGGAAGTGGAATTCTGAATTGTGAACTCAACTTCATCACGTTGCCTATTAATCACACCGTGAGCTATGGTTCATTGAGCACTTCCTATTGCTTCCACTAGATGTCCCCAGTCTTTACAAAGTGGTTTGAGTCTCCTACTGTTAAAACTGAATGAATGAGACGCTGTGGAACGTGGTCACAGGGAGAGGGCCATCACCATTATGACGCCGGCGCCCCTGGTTACCCTCCCCTTTCGAAACGTTTTGAAACACAATGCAATCGTCCCCCTCGAATCTTATTGGCTCTCTTGTTGAAAAACGCCCTGAAAATTTATGTTATACAACGTTTGACGTGTTTGAATGAACCTAAATGGGAAAAAAATACATTTTCTCGAAATGGCTGTCCCGCGGCCGACGGAGCATTTTGATCAGCCTTCAGACGCGCTAACAAGAACAAGCTCTTGGAACATAAAGGAGTAATTTTTTCGAACGAAAATACATTTGTTGTGGACCTGGGATTCCTGGAAGTGCTTTCTGATGAAGACAACCAAAGGTAAGGGATTATTGACAATAGTATACAAGACTAGATGTGATATGCGATTGTTCCAAGATGGCGCTGACCTGTAACGTTAGCCTATTTTTCAGAGTATCGCATCCCCTTTCATCGCAAAGTATGATTACCCAGTAAAGTTAATTTTAAATCTGGCATTACAGGTGCTTTCAAGAGATATTCATCTATAAATCTTAGAATGACAATATTACATTTTAAAAATGTTTTCGAATAGTAATTTAGTAAATTGTAGCTCTGTTTCATCGGATGCATTTGAGGGAAAATAGTTAGTCAACGTTACGCACCGATGTAAAATGCTGTTTTTATATATAAATATGAACTTTATCGAACAAAAGAATGCATGTATTGTGTAACATGATGTCCTAGGTGTGTCATCTGATGAAGATTGTCAAAGGTTAGTGCTGCATTTAGCTGTTTTTTGGTTATTTGTGATGCATGTGGTTGGTCGGAAAGTGGCTATGTGGCTACTTTTACGATATACTCCTCTAACATAATCTAATGTTTTTCTTTTGCTGTAAAGCCTTTTTGATATCGGACAACGTGATTCAGGAGAGGTGTATCTATAAAACGATATAATTATTTTTTTTTAATTGAAAAAAATTATTATTACATTTTGTTATGCTAATGGCGATATGATTTTTCGCTGGATGTCCGTCCCGCATACGGGACGGAGGCCGCACAGGGGTTAAAGAACACCCTCTGTGTTCTGTTAAACAGATATCTCTTTATCCACAATATAGCAGGGGGTGTAAAGCCATAACACATACGGTTTTCCAGCAGCAGACTATGAGTGATAATGTCAAAAGCTGCTCTGAAGTCTAACAAAACATCCCACAAAATATTTTTATCATCGATTTCTCACAGCCAATCATCAGTCATTTGTTTAAGTGCTTGAATGTCCTTCCATATGAGTGTACTGATAGTCTGTTGTTAATTTGTTTGCTGTAAAAAAGCATTGTATCTGGTCAAACAACATTTTTCCAAAACATTACTATGTAACAGGCTGATTGTTTGTCTATTTGAGCCAGTAAAGGGGGCTTTACTGTTCTTAGTTAGCGGAATTACTTTTGCTTCCCTCCAGACATGAGGGCACACACTTTCTAGTTGGCTTAAATTGAAGATATGGCAAATAGGAGTGGCAATATCTTTAGCTATTACCCTCATTAATTTACCATCCAAGTTGTCAGACCCCGGTGGTTTGTCATTGCTGATAGCCAACAAATATTTTTTTCACCTCTTCCACACTCACTTTATGGAATTCAAAATTACAATTCTTATGTTTCATAATTTGGTCAGATATACTTAGTTGTGTAGTGTCAGTGTTTGTTGCTGGCACGTCATACCTTAGTTTGCTAATCTTGACAATAAAAAAATCATTAAAGTAGTTGGCATATCAGTCAGTTTTGTAAAGAATGCGCCATCCAATTCAATGAATGATGGAGCTGAGTTTGCCTTTTTTCCACAAAATGTAATTGAAGGTGCCCCAAAGCTTTTTACTACCAGTCTTTGTCATTTATTTTTGTTTCATAGTGAAGTTTCTTCTTTTTATTCAGTTTAGTCACATGATTTCTCAATTTGCAGTACGCTTGCCAATCAGTTGTGAATCCCTCTCAACCATAACATTTTTCAATTCCTCATCAACCCACTGGGATTTAACAGTTTTTGCAGTAATTTTATTAATGGGTGCATGCTTATTAGTAACTGGGATCAGAAATTTCATAAAGGTGTCAAGTGCAATGTCTGTTTGCTCCTCATTACACACCACAGACCAACAAATATTATTTACATCAGCAACATAGGAATCACTACAAAACTTCATGTATGATCTCTTATACACTATATTAGGCCCAGCCTTTGGAACTTTGGTTTTCCTAGATATGGCTACTATATTGTGATCACTACATCCAATGGATCTGGATACTGCTTCCAAGCACATTTCTATAGCATTAGTAAAGATGTGAACAATACATGTTGATGATTATATTCCTGTGCTGTTTGTAACTACCCTGGTAGGTTGACTGATAAACCTGACTCAGGTTGCAGGCATTGGTTACAGTTTGAAGCTTTTTCTTGAGTGGGCAGCTTGATGAAAGCCATACTCCCCTTGCAGGCCTCAAACAGATGGAGAGGCCCCGCTCGATCCAAAGCAGGGACGGAAGGTTGCCGACTTCAAAATCGTATTGGAAAGAGTTGGAGTAGGCACAGCGACCGCAGACACAGGTACCCCCAGCGGAGAAGGTGCAGGAAGATCAGGCTCCAGGGTGGCGAAACTATTCGTTGTTTGTATCCGATCCGGGCCTCCTGTTGGGAATGTAGACTGCTTTGCAGGAGGCTGCTGTCTTTGGCTTCCACGGCTCTTGTCATGCGACCATCGTTGATTGCCATGCTCCTCTTGCTGTGCTCCTTCGACTCTTCTATCAGATGCGGGAGGAGAGGCAGTAGACGGCTCCCCTGTTGAACGAACTCCGGGTAACACCGGCCAGTCGGATAATGACAAACAACAAGACGGAGATGCATCCAAAATGTGCGAATGCTGTCCAGCCACCAGCGTAGAAAGGTGAACATTCCAAGCTGCATTTTCCCCAGTTTCTTATGTAGGCTGGCTACCTGCTTGATCAAGGAAGCCAACTCAAGCCTATAATCCTAGGCAAGCAAACAACTGCCCCATTAGGAACTGGTCCAGTTTGTCCCAAAACAAAGTGTAGTAGATACACATCCTACAGCGCTGAATAGTTCATTTAATTCTCCAGACAAAGAGGGCTCCAACAACACAAGGAATGTTTGAAATTGTTCTTCTTGGCCATGAACATTCTGAAATGCCAGGCAGAGTTAAGCCTCTCGAACTGAGGGTGTAGAGGGTGGGAGGGGTTGCCAATGACAGTTGGTGCCTTCCTTTTGGTTGCCTTGTGGAACAGACTACTCATTTGTGCCTGTGGTCGACCAATTACTTTACTATTCTGGTCAGTTTGCTTTTGCTCCTCATGCTCAGATTACGATACCAGACTGTCCTATTGAATGTGAGGATGCTCTCCACCAAGCTGCTGAACACCCTCTCCAGAACATCATGGCTGACCCCAAACCCCTTAAATGTCCTGACTAAAAACAGGCTCTTGCTTGCTTTTTAAAAAATAAAGTTAGCATGCTCTGTAAAACTCAGCTTGTTATCAATTTGTGTCCGTAAGTATTTGAAACACTCAACCACCACCACTGGTTGATTGTTCAGAGAGAGTGGTTGGGACATTGGCAAGTTGTTGGCATTGATGATTAGCTCCTTTGTCTTTTCCACATTGTCACTTCTATTCCTGCTCCTACCCTCCGGTGTACAACGTCACCAGAGTACTAACCACCGGTCCTGGGATTCATCATTACGTACACCTGGCACTCATCATTACGTGCACCTGTGAATCATTATGATTCATACCTGGACTCCATTACCTTCATCATTTCCTCCCCTTTATATGTCACTTTCCCAGGTTCACTCACCAGTGGGTATTGTTCTTGTGTATCGGCATTCTGCTTTATGTTAGTGTAGTATTCTTGGTTTTGTTGTTTTATTAAAACGTTTCACTTGCACCTGCTTCCGACTCATTATACACATTGATGTTGATTGCACTTGACCCTCACCATTCATGAAGGTTGTTGGTCTGTTTAAAATAGCTGTCCCCATCTGAAGTGGCATCTTTAAAAAAGAGTCCAACCAGAGTCATGCCATCTGCGTGCTTGAAAAGTCTCACATTGTTTCCTTGGATCTTCATCTCATTAGTATAGATATAGAACAACAACGGTGAAAGGACACACCCCTGGGGCGCCCCTGTGTTCCCATTCATGAGGACTCTCTGTAGGCGGTCAGTTAAAAAGTCCTTGATCCAATCCTCAAGGCCTCTGTTGACATTCAGGTATACACTAAGTGTACAAAACATTAGCAATGCATGCGTTTTCTATGACATAGACTGACCAGATGAATCCAGGTGAAAGCTACTGCATGATCACTTATTGATGTCATTTTTTTTATTTAACCTTTAACTAGGCAAGTCAGTTAAGAACAAATTCTTATTTTCAATGACAGCCTAGGAACAGTGGGTTAACTGCCTTGATCAGGGGCAGAACGACTTGTTGATTAACATGGCTGCATTTCAGATACATTTTTCTCATTTGAATGTTGCAGTAATAGGACTTAGGCCTAGTGTTTGAGCGAACGAGAGATATTATTATTTTTATAGCAGGCCTGATCCCAATGACTCAACTGCCCCCGCATGGAGAGAAAGAGAACTGCACATTTTTAAGGAATCACAAGGCTCATTTGAATTTCCTGATGCAGCAGGAAAATTCTCCCCGACAATAGAGTGATCAAGTTAAGGTCTGCCATCTGTAGGCCTATTTACATTTTAGTATGTTATCCAGAGCAATTTACAAGAACAATTAGGGTTAAATGCCTTGCACAATGGCACAGCAACAGATTTTTCTTCTTGTCGACTCAGGGATTTGAACCAGAAACTTTTCGGTTACTGGCCTAACTCTCCAAACCGCAAGCCTACCTGCCGCCCTATAACTCTTACATGTAACCTAATATAATAAATTTTGGGGAATAGGAGTGGGTAAATATTATTTATTTATTTCAGCATCTTGAGAGAATGTAAATGCACAGTTAGGGATGATGCAAATGTGCTGTCCTTGTCAGCAACATATTTAAGAGTAGGCTATTTCAACCACATAAAATATATTCATGTTGGAGTGTTTTCACAACTTTTCATTTCCTTGATACCGATCAAACTGATGTCATTTAGAATTTTTTCAGGGAAAAATATTTCCGCTGTTTTAGAGTTATTTAATTTTCTCCCTGGTGCCTACACGTCCTCGCGCTGTGAGCAGAAATGGAAGAGAACTTTTCCAAATGTCAACTTGATTAGGCTTATTATTGATAAATTCTATTGATTTATTACATTGACTATCGATTTATTACGTAGTTTTTTGTCTTCTAGGCCAGGGCAACAAGAAATGACAGAAGATAATCAGGCTAACAAGTTGGCTAACAAATAGCCTACCAAATGTCAGATATTATATGCATAAAAATATAAAAAAAATGGGTGAAAGTAGCCTGAGTAGGCAAAGATGACTGGTCAGGCCCATGACACACACAGACAGCAGTGGACACATCAATCAGTTCAGGATAAGTGTGCGTAATGACAATTGCAGAATGTGTAATGACAATTACACTTTTGGTGTTTTAATAGGCTCTTTCCATTCATCAAATGGCAGTGCATGCACTGTTTTAGATGCTCTAATCATTATATAGTAGATCAAACGTGCGCAGGTAGCCTACTTCTTGAATTGATTTGTTTGACAATCAGATGAAAACATCATGCCTGGTTGTGTTTATGCCACATTAAAAGTTAATACATTTTTACAGTTAAAGGACATGTCTTTACTATTAAGCCATTGTGTCTTTGGCCATGCCGGATTAAGTGATATGACATGCTATTCTATAAAATAATTTCTCTGTAATTAATATTACCTGATTAAGCTAATCATGTAAATGTAATTAACTAGAATGTCACGTCCTGACCATAGAAAGCTGTTCTTTTCTATGGTAGAGAAGGTCAGGGCGTGACAGTTTTTTTTTCTAGTTTAGATTTTCTGTGTTGTTATGTTCTAGTTTTTGTATTTCTATGTTTGGCTTTTTTGGGATGATCTCCAATTAGAGGCAGATGGTCATCGTTGTCTCTAATTGGAGATCATACTTAAGTAGTTGTTTTTCCCACCTGGGTTTGTGGGAGGTTGTTTTTGAGTAAGTGTATGTTGTAACTCTTCGTCACGGTTTGTTGTTTTGTTCATTCAGTTTATTTGTATGTATTGCATAGTTTCACAGTTTAACCTCTTGTCGTTCGCCTAGGATGGGGGCGCAACAGCAATTTTAGAAAAAAAATTGTGCCCATTTTAAACGGCCTCCTACTCAAACTCAGAAACTAGGATATGCATATAATTAATACTTGTGGATAGAAAACACCCTAAAGTTTCTAAAACTGTTTGAATGGTGTCTGTGAGTATAACAGAACTCATATGGCAGTCAAAACCCCGAGACCGATCGTAACAGGAAGTGGAATTCTGAATTGCGGACTCAACTTCATCAGTTTGCCTGTAAATCACACAGTGAGCAATGGTTCATTGAGCACTTCCTATTGCTTCCACTAGATGTCCCCAGTCTTTACAAAGTGATTTGAACCTTCTACTGTGAAAACTGAATGAATGAGACGCAGTGGAACGTGGTCACACGGAGAGGGCCATCACCATTATGACGCCGGCGCCCCTGGCTACCCTCCCCTTTCGAAAGGTTTTGAAACACAATGCAATCGTCCCCCTTGAATCTTATTGGAGCTCTGGTTGAAAAAGGCCCTAAAGATTTATGTTATACAACGTTTGACATGTTTGAACGAACCTAAGTTTTAAAAAAATGCATTTTTTCGAAAGTGGAGTCCCGCGCACGACGGAACTTTTGGTGCAGCCTTCAGAACGCGCTAACAAGAACAAGCTATTGGAACATAAAGGATTAACTTTTTCGAACGAAAATACATTTGTTGTGGACCTGGGATTCCTGGAAGTGCTTTCTGATGAAGATAATCAAAGGTAAGGGATTATTGACAATAGTATACAAGAGTAGATTTGATATGCGATTGTTCCAAGATGGCGCTGACCTGTAACGGTAGCGTATTTTTCTGAGTATCGCATCCCCTTTTATCGCAAAGTGTGATTACCCAGTAAAGTTATTTTTAAATCTGGCATTACAGGTGCTTTCAAGAGATATTCATCTATAAATCTTAGAATGACAATATTACATTTTAAAAATGTTTTCGAATAGTAATTTAGTAAATTGTAGCGCTGTTTCACCGGATGCATTTGAGGGAAAATAGTTAGTCAAGGTTACTCGCCGATGTAAAATGCTGTTTTTATATATAAATATGAACTTTATCGAACAAAAGAATGCATGTATTGTGTAACATGATGTCCTAGGGGTGTTATCTGATGAAGATTGTCAAAGGTTAGTGCTGCATTTAGCTGTTTTTTGGTTATTTGTGATGCATGTGGTTGGTCGGAAAATGGCTATGTGGCTACTTTTACGATATACTCCTCTAACATAATCTAATGTTTTGCTTTTGCTGTAAAGCCTTTTTGAAATCGGACAACGTGGTTCGATTCAGGAGAGGTGTATCTATAAAACGATATAACATTAGTCCTATATTTGAAAAAAAAATAATATGACATTTCGTTATGCTAATGGCGATAGGATTTTTCGCTGGATGTCGAGCCCGACCAGGGGTTAATAAAGAAAATGTGGAACGATACACACGCTGCGCTTTGGTCCGCTCATTCATACTATGACCACCGTGACAGAATCTCCCACCACCAATGGACCAAGCAGCGTGGTAAACAGGAATGGACATGGGAGGAAATCCTGGATGGGGCAGGACCCTGGACAAGGCCCGGGGAGTATCGCCGTCCTAAGGAGTAGATTGAAGCAGCGAGAGCAGAACGGCGATATTACGAGGCGTTATACCATCAAGGCAAGCAGGCGGAGACAGCGAGAGAGGAATGGCAACAATACGAGGAACTAGCACGGCAACGACGGAAGCCCGAGAGGCAGCTCCAAAAAATTATTGGGGGGGGGGGGGGGGGGTCACACGGCACACGGGGAGGTTGGTGGAATCAGATTTGGGACCCGAGCCAACTCCTCGTGCTTACCGTGGAGAGCTGAGGGGTGAACCAGAGCCAGTCAGGGAGACGAGTGAGGAACTCAACGCAAGGTTCCGGAGAGAGGTGTTAGCATTAACCTGTTAGGGCTAGGGGGCAGTATTGACACGGCTGGATAAAAAACATACCCGATTTAATCTGGTTACCACTCCTACCCAGTAACTAGAATATGCATATACTTTTTACATATGGATAGAAAACACCCTACATTTTCTAAAACTGTTTGAATGGTGTCTGTGAGTATAACAGAACTCAAATGGCAGGTCAAAACCTCAAAGTACAAAATAGTCAGACGCTTGACTTTATAAAACCCAGCCATTTCTTGAACTTGTTTTCCATCTCTATCATTTACTAAGGATCTCTGCTCTAACGTGACACTTCCCACGTCGTCCATAGGCGCTCAGAGCCCGGGAAAAAACAGAATGTCGTCATTCCAGCCCCAGGCTGAAACACATTATCGCCTTTCTCAAGTGGCCGATCAAGGGACACTGGGCTTATGCGCGTGACCCGACCGCCCCCGCCTTTGGGATTTTTTCCTCTGTTTGCCGAAAAGGAGATTCCCTGTCGGAATATTATCGCTTTTCTACGAGAAAAATGTCGTAAAAATTGATTTTAAACAGCGGTTGACATGCTTCGAAGTACGGTAATGGAATATTTAGAATTTTATTGTCACGAATTGCGCCATACGCGCGACACTTCTTTACTATTTCGGATAGTGTCTGGAACGCACGAACAAAACGCCGCTATTTGGATATAACGATGGATTATTTTGGACCAAACCAACATTTGTTATTGAAGTAGCAGTCCTGGGTGTGCATTCTGACGAAGACAACAAAAGATAATCAAACTTTTATAATAGTAAATATGATTATGGTGAGTGCTAAACTTGCCGGGTGTCTAAATAGCGAGCGCGTGATGCCTGGGCTATGTACTTAGAATATTGCAAAATGTGCTTTCACCAAAAAGCTATTTTAAAATCGGACATATCGAGTGCATAGAGGAGGTCTGTATCTATAATTCTTAAAATAATTGTTATGCTTTTTGTGAACGTTTATCGTGAGTAATTTAGTAAAATGTTAGCGAATTCCCCGGAAGTTTGCGGGGGGTATGCTAGTTCTGAACGTCACATGCTAATGTAAAAAGCTGTTTTTTGATATAAATATGAACTTGATTGAACAAAACATGCATGTATTGTATAACATAATGTCCTAGGGTTGTCATCTGATGAAGATCATCAAAGGTGAGTGCTGCATTTAGCTGTCTTCTGGGTTTTGGTGACATTATATGCTGGCTTGAAAAATGGGTGTCTGATTATTTCTGGCTTGGTACTCTGCTGACATAATCTAATGTTTTGCTTTCGTTGTAAAGCCTTTTTGAAATCGGACAGTGTGGTTAGATTAACGAGAGTCTTGTCTTTAAATAGCTGTAAAATAGTCATATGTTTGAGAAATTGAAGTAATAGGATTTTTACGGTTTTGAAAATCGCGCAAGCGTCCCACCTAGCCCATAGAGGTTAAGAGCGCTGCAGAGCGGGCGTGCTGAGGAGCGTGACACCAGTCCGGTGTCATATGCACCTGTTTCATGCATCGGGCCTTCAGTGCGCCTCCCCAGCCTGGTACGTCCTGTGTCTCCTCCATGCACTCGCTTGAGGGAGCGTATGACCTGTCAGGCACCATGTTTTGTGGTGAAACGCACAGTGTCTCCAGTGCGCATTCACAGCCCAGTGCGTCCTGTGCCAGCGCCCCGCACTTGCCGGGCTAAAGTGAGCATCCAGCCAGGAAGGATTGTGCCAGCCCTATGCTCCAGACCTCCAGTGCGCCTCCACAGCCCAGTACGCCCTGTGCCTGCTCCTCGTACTCGCCCTGAAGTGTGTGTCATCAGTCTGGCACCACCTGTGCCAGCCCCATGCATCAAGCCTCCAGGGCGTCTGCCCAGTCTGGGGTGTCCTGTTCCTGCTCCCCGCACTCGCCCTGAGGTGCGTGTTACCAGTCTGGTGCCACCTGTGCCAGCCCCACGCATCAGGCCTCCAGTGCGCATTCCCAGTCCAGAGCTTCCGGCGACAGTTCCCAGTCCGGAGCTTCCGGCGACGGTTCCCAGTCCGGAGCTTCCGGCGACGGTTCCCAGTCCGGAGCTTCCGGCGACGGTTCCCAGTCCGGAATCTCCTGAGACGGCCCGCAGTCCGGAATCTTCAGCGACATCCTCCAGTCCGGGGTCTCCAGCGACGTCCTCCAGTTCAGAACCTCCAGCGGCGGTCTGCAGTCCAGAACCTCCAGCGGCGGTCTGCAGTCCAGAACCTCCAGCGGCGGTCTGCAGTTCAGAACTCCGGTGATGATCCACGGTCCGGGTCCTTCGGCGACGATCCAGGGTCCGGTGACATAAAAGCGGAGGGATCAGCGGGCGGAGCGGGGGTTATGCCCTGAACCAGAGCCGCCTCCTCTGGAGGATTCGCGGGATGAGAAGATTATTCATCCTGCACCAGAGCCGCCACCGACATCAGTCACCCACCCTAACTCTCCCTTTTTGTTGTTGTTTTAGGTGGCGTTCGGAGTCCGCACCTTTGGGGGGGGGGGGTACTGTCATGTCCTGACCATAGAAAGCTGTTATCTTCTATGGTAGAGAAGGTCAGGGCGTGACAGTTTTTTTTTTCTAGTTTAGATTTTCTATGTATGTTCTAGATTTTGTATTGCTATGTTGGGCTTTTTTGGGATGATCTCCAATTAGAGGCAGCTGGTCATCGTTGTCTCTAATTGGAGATCATACTTAAGTAGTTGTTTTTCCCAACTGGGTTTGTGGGAGATTGTTTTTGAGTAAGTGTATGTTGTAACTCTTCGTCACGGTTTGTTGTTTTGTTCATTCAGTTTATTTGTATGTATTGCATAGTTTCACAGTTTAATAAAGAAAATGTGGAACGATACACACGCTGCGCTTTGGTCCGCTCCTTCATCCTATGACAACCGTGACATAGAAAGTCGGGGCACCACGAAAGAATGTTTATAGAGCTGTTAACTTCCAAATAAACTCTAAAAGACCTGGTAATCTTTTACCTTAATGGCAGTCAATATTTAATCCTCACTTTATTCAGTCACATCTGAAAGTTGTAAATTCTTGGTTATCTTCACGAACCCTGGCTAACAAGTTGAATCAGCAATGCAAAATTTGGTTTAATTATTTATTTACTAAATACCTAAATAATCACACAGAAATACATATACACAGAATGTATCATACATTGACTACAAGTTATGTCATAAAGGAAAACGTCCCTAGCAGACGGAAAGGGGGTTGGGTTTGAGTGAAAGAGCGGGAAGACAGAAGCAAAAAGGTTTTGTGTCTCTATCGGGCCGTAGGCAGCTATGCTATCGTAAATACAGTATCGTATGCATTCTAAATAACCGCCCATTTGAAAAAGGAAAATGCAATAAATATTTACTCTGAGCTGCGCTTCCATCGGTTGTTCGTAGATGGAAGGCCGGGTGGTCCAGCTTGGATCTCTTGTCCTCTGAAGAATGTCTAGTGGTGAACTGGAGCGTGGTAGAATGGATACTCTGTCCGTCCTCTCCTAGCCCACGTTTAGCGGGCGGCAACGGTATCACTTCTTTAGTGAATAAGAGTTCAAAGTTCATACCAAGTTGCCATACTTTTAAGCTCATGCTATATTCTGGATGGTATAGTCGAAATTCATCCTTTCGGCTTGTGGATCATCATCTTCACGTTGAAATTCGATGCTAATATCGTTAGGTTCCGCAAGTCCGCACGTCGTTGGAACAGGAAGTTTTATTTTCGTCGACGGGTTTATATAGTGGTGAAAGAAGGGCGTGTTTCATAGTTTACAACCCATGTCTGTTCACTTGGGCGGGGCCTCTGAGTGAGCAGAGTGGTGTTCTTATGACAAACCGTTCTCTCATTAACCTCTTACATCTGGACGTTCCACTAGCGGAACACCTGCTCCAATATCCAATGATAGGCGTGGCGCGAATTACAAATTCCTCAAAAATCCCAAAACTTCAATTTTTCAAACATATGACTATTTTACACCATTTTAAAGACAAGACTCTCCTTTATCTAACCACACTGTCCAATTTCAAAAAGGCTTTACAGCGAAAGCAAAACATTAGATTATGTCAGCAGAGTACCCAGCCAGAAATAATCAGACACCCATTTTTCAAGCTAGCATATAATGTCGCATAAACCCAAACCACAGCTAAATGCAGCACTAACCTTTGATGATCTTCATCAGATGACAACCCTAGGACATTATGTTATACAATACATGCATGTTTTGTTCAATCAAGTTCATATTTATATCAAAAAACAGCTTTTTACATTAGCATGTGATGTTCATAACTAGCATTCCCACCAAACACTTCCGGTGAATTTACTAAATTACTCACGATAAACGTTCACAAAAAACATAACAATTATTTTAAGAATTATAGATACAGAACTCCTTTATGCAATCGAGGTGTCCAATTTTAAAATAGCTTTTCGGTGAAAGCACATTTTGCAATATTCTGAGTAGTTAGCCCAGCCATCACGGCTAGCTATTTTGACACCCACCAAGTTTGACCCTCACCAAAGTCCGATTTACTATTAGAAAAGTTTGATTACCTTTCCTGTTCTTCATCAGAATGCACTCCCAGGACTTCTACTTCAATAACAAATGTTGGTTTGGTTCAAAATAATCCATAGTTATATCCAAATAGCGGCGTTTTGTTCGTGCGTTCAAGACACTATCCAAGGGTGACGAAGGGTTACGCGCCCGACGCGTTTCGTGACAAAACATTTCTAAATATTCCATTACCGTACTTCGAAGCATGTCAACCGCTGTTTAAAATCAATTTTTATGCTATTTTTCTCGTAAAAAAGCGATAATATTCTGACTGGGAGTCGTTGTTTTCGTTCAAAGACGAAAGAATAAAAACATGGGGTCGCCTCGTCCACGCGCCTCCAGTCTCTGTTCTCTGATCGACCACTATCTAAATGCGCTAATGTTTTTCAGCCAGGGCCTGCAAAGCCACCATTCAGCTTTTTGCCGCCTTCTGAGAGCCCATGGGAGCCGTAGGAAGTGTCACGTTACAGCAGAGATCCCCTGTTTTGGATAGAGATGATCAAGAAGGCCAATAAATGGTCAGAGAGGGCGCTTCCTGTTTGGAATCTTCTCAGGTTTTGGCCTGCCAAATGAGTTCTGTTATACTCACAGACACCATTCAAACAGTTGTAGAAACGTTGGAGTGTTTTCTATCAAAAGCTAATAATTATATGCATATTCTAGTTTCTGGGCAGGAGTAATAATCAGATTAAATCAGGTACATTTTTTATCCGGCCGTGAAAATACTGCCCCCTATCCATAACAGGTTAACCTGTCTGGGCTAGGGGGAAGTATTTTCACAGCCGGATGAAAAACGTACCCAATTTAAACTGGTTACTACTCTGGCCCAGAAACTAGAATATGCATTAGTAGATTTGGATAGAAAACACTCAGAAGTTTCTAAAACTGTTTGAATGGTGTCTGTGAGTATAACAGAACTCATATGGCAGGCAAAAACCTAAGAAAATTCCAAGCAGGAAGTGGAAAGTCTGAGAATTGTAGTTCTTCCTTTGATTCTCTATCGAAACTACAGTGTCTGTGGGGGACGTTGTACTTCCTAAGGCTTCCATTGGCTGTCTAGCGCCTTCAGAAAGTGGTTTGAGCATTTTTCTGTCACTGGGCAGATAATAGGAGCTCAGTTACTGAGTGGTCTGCCTGGCAACAAAGGGATTGGATATGCTCGGTCCCGCGATCACGCCCCTCCTTCTTTTTCTTCTTGAATGAATATGATATTGTCCGGTTGGAATATTATCGCAATTTTACGTAAAAAATACCATAAAGATTGATTTTAAACAGTATTTGACATGCTTCTGTAATGGAACATTTTGACTTTTCGTCTCTCGTTCTGCGCTCGCGCATTATGCCTTTGGATAAGTGATCTGTACGCACGAACAAAATGGAGGTATTTGTACATAAATATGGATTATTTCGAACAAAAACAACATTTCTTGTGGAAGTAGCAGTCCTGGGAGTGCATTCTGACGAAGATCAGCAAAGGTAAAGATAATATTTCTAATACTGATTCTGAGTTTAGGTTGCCCCGAACTTGGTGGGTGTCTGAATAGCTCGCCGTGATGGCTGAGCTATGTACTCAGAATATTGAAAAATGTGCTTTCTCCGTAAAGCTGTTTTAAAATCTGAAGCAGCGGTTGCATCCAGGGGTAGTCTATCTATAATTCTTTAAATAATTGTTATATATTTTGTCAACGTTTATGATGAGTATCTTTGTAAATTGATGTGCACATTCACCGGACGTTTTGGTGGGAATACATTTTCTGAACATCACGCGCCAATGTAAAATGCTGTTTTTGGATATAAATATGAACTTTATCGAACAAAACATACATGTATTGTGTAACATAATGTCCTAGGAGTGTCATCTGATGAAGATCGTCAAAGGATAGTGCTTCATTTAGCTGTGTTTTGGGTTTTATTGACACATGTCCTTGCTTGGAAAATGGCTGTGTGATTATTTTTGTCTATGTACTCTCCTAACATAATCTAATGTTTTGCTTTCGCTATAAAGCCTTTGTGAAATCGGACAATGTGGTTAGATTAATGAGAAGTTTATCTTTAAAATGGTGTAAAATAGTTGTATGTTTGAGAAAGTTGAATTGAGACATTGTGTTGTTTTTTAATTTTCCACCCTGATATTTCACTGGCTGTGTCCCACCTAGCCCATAGAAGTTAAGAAGCTAAAAATTACATTTAATCTTTTCACAAATAGTTTCATATTTAAACATTTAAATTGCACAACAATTCCATGTGAATCTGATAACTAGAATGTGTAGATTTTCCAAGATACAGGTTATGTCGTCCTATCATCAGTAATCATGTCTCAGACGCCAACTGATCTGACATCATATTCATTAAGTACCAACGCATATTTTCAACTGGTTGAATTACCGAAATATGGTTCTGTTTCCCACCTTTTGATGTCACCAGACTCTCTCTCTATGTTAACAAAGGCTTTACAAGAGTCAACTCTGTAAAGTAGAGAGAGAGAAAAGGGGAAAGGTATTTATGGGGGTCATAAACCTCCCCCATCAGGCCAAGGTCATGACAAAGCACGTACACACATAGGAGGTCCTGCAACCCCTGTCATGAAATCTTTCTGTTGCTCTGGCAATGTAGTGTTAGCTAGTTTACAATCCCTAGTCTGGAATCCCTGTTTTTACAATAAATGTATTTGTTGCTCGCTACCTCGCTAACTAGTTAGTTTAAGCCCAGGATTCAGGTGCTCCTCTGTAGCTAGGTTTCTTGTCAACGAAGTAGAAAAGTAGACATGGCTGAATGGGGGCCTCTGTTTGTCAAGCCAAGCAGAAGCCAGGATGTAGCTACAGTACCTAGCTAGCTAATGACGGTATCATCTTTTGGAGGTGCACTGCAGACAGCAGATTGTATGGTTCTCCACAACTTCACTTGAACTGCAATAGAGGTCGACAACATTGTTGTTCTAAAATTCCTTCACTTTAATCCAATTATTATGACAATATGTGGGGTTGGGGGTCCATGTGTACCCAGTTTCACCTATGGTATGCAAGCATACATATTTGATACACCCATGGACGTCATTGCTCTTATTTGGACCTTATCTCCGGAAGGTGTGTCTGAGGATAACAGTGTTGCTTCCATGCCTCTCGTTGGTCCAACCTGGGCATGAACCAGAACATTTCTGAACACGTTGACACGTCTCACCCACAAAGTAGTGTTACCAGTCATGCAACAAAAACCACAGCTCTTGCAAAGCAACGGAAACAACTACTTCTTGGTCTCAGAGTGGGTGACATCACTGTTAGCGCACCGCTAACCAGTCGCTAGCCATTTCACATACACACACATGAAACTACCAATGTACTATATACCTGTGAGCTTGCAACAGCTCCAAGAAAGTAGGATCCCTTGTGGGAGTGAATATTTGTTAAACGTCATGGTAGCTACAATATAATTATACCTTAATCTTATGTAATACTTAGAATATGGCAGGACTTGTGCTATTATCACACCTTCTGGGAACAAACCCTGGAAGTTAATTACATTTTTTTTAAAGTGAAATATTATCTTTATTCTGAAGCCAAAAAAGACAGGAAATTCAAAATCTAATTTGAACTATGCACTAACAAGACTTTTCAGCATGCACAGCTTGACACCTGCTAGATTACTGTAGCTTTATTGATCTACTGTACTTCAACAACAGATGTACTCACATTGGATGGGTTGATTAGGATTTAAACATCTAAAAACAGCCTAATACATACTCTTAGAGTAGGTTAACACATGAATGTACTTGGTAATGTAAATGTTTTTTCTTGTAAGACACACATGCAATCTGCCATCTTGGAATCTGTTTGATGGTCATAACATTGATACCCATTGGTACTTAAAGGGGCAATATGCAGTTCAAAGAACAACAAATCTGCCACCTTGCCATTGTTTTGGTAAGGAATTGGTTGTGGGTTAATGTAAGCACTCTCAAATTCATCAATAGAGCTATGGATACAACATGACAATTTTAACCATATTCTGAGGCTAAACAGCATTTGTT
This sequence comes from Salmo salar, assembly GCF_965601325.2. Classification (NCBI taxonomy): domain Eukaryota; kingdom Metazoa; phylum Chordata; class Actinopteri; order Salmoniformes; family Salmonidae; genus Salmo; species Salmo salar. The sequence continues at coordinate 66,965,418 of NC_138308.1, forward strand.
TACAATTACATTGCTTACAATTTATTTTTAAAACAAGCATATATTTTGGGTTCTGATGGGGTAGTCATTTGGACTAAGCTCATGAGGCCTTTCTTATATATGTTATATTCGTCAATAATCAATGGATTTGTGTAAAATGTTTTAAATACATTTTTTTTTATTATTATCACAGATTGACCCTTTAAATACAATAAATTATCATGGTCTCAAGAGCATAGCACAACTGCCTTAACGAATTAAAACCCAAAATATAAGGTTGCATAACTCCACTGTTTATAACAGGAACATAAACATTGATACTAATGGGTATCAAAATTATGACCATCAAATAGATTCCAAGATGGCAGATTAACCACATGTATAGCTTCAAGATATGTAATAAGTTATCAACTACCTTGTCCATTTCCCATTTGAGTAGGCCTATGTACAGTTGAAGTCGAAAGTTTACAAACACCTTAGCCAAATACACTTAAACTCAGTTTTTCACAATTCCTGATATTTAATCCTAGTAAAAATTCCCTGTCTTAGGTCAGTTAGGATCACCACTTTATTTTAAGAATAATAGTAGAGAAAATAATTTATTTCAGCTTTTATTTCTTTCATCACATTCCCAGTGGGTCAGAAGTTTACATACACTCAATTAGTATTTGGTAGCATTGACATTAAATTGTTTAACTTGGGTCAAATGCTTCGGGTAGCCTTCCACAAGCTCCCCACAATAAGTTGGGTGCATTTTGGCCAATTCCTCCTGACAGAGCTGGTGTAACGGAGTCAGGTTTGTTGGCCTTGCTTGCACACGGTTTTTCAGTTCTGCCCACAAATCTTCTATAGGATTGAGGTCAGGGCTTTGTGATGGCCACTCCAATACCTTGACTTTGTTGACCTTAAGCCATTTTGCCACAACTTTGGAAGTATGCTTGGGGTCTTCCATTGTCCATTTGGAAGACCCATTTGCGACCAAGCTTTAACTTCCTGACTGATGTCTTGAGATGTTGCTTCAATATATCCACATAATTTTCCTGCCTCATGATGCCATCTATTTTGTGAAGTGCACCAGGCCCTCCTGCAGCAAAGCACACTCACAGCATGATGCTGCCATCCCTGTGCTCACGGTTGGGATGGTGTTCTTTGGCTTGCAAGCCTCCCCCTTTTTCCTCAAACATAACAATGGTCATTATGGCCAAACAGTTCTATTTTTGTTTCATCAGACCAGAGGACATTTCTCCAAAAAGTACAATCTTTGTCCCCATGTGCAGTGGCAAACCATAGTCTGACTTTTTTATGGCAGTTTTGGAGCAGTGTTTTCTTCCTTGCTGAGCGACCTTTCAGGTTAGGTCGAAAAAGGACTCGTTTTACTGTGGATATAGATACCTTTGCACCTGTTTCCTCCAGCATCTTCACAAGGTCCCTTGCTGCTGTTCTGGGATTGATTTGCACCATTCGCACCAAAGTATGTTCATCTCTAGGAGACAGAACGCATCTCATTCCTGAGCAGTTGTCACGGTTATCGTCGGTGAAGGAGGACCAAAATGCAGCAGGACTGTGTTTGTTCATTTTGAACATTTATTAAATCAAAATAAAAACAACAAACAAGAGAACGAACGATCCACAGACAGTCTGGCAAGGCACAAGGCTAAACACAGAACAATTTCCCACAAACACACAGACAAACACACCCAACTAATATAGGACTTCCAATCAAAGGCAACACCACACAGCTGCCTTCAATTGGAAGTCCACCCCAATTAACTCTACATAGAAACACACTTACTAGACTACACATAGAAATACATAAACATAGACCATAAACCAAAAACCCGGAAATACTAAATCAAACACCCTTTTACCAAAAAACCACCCCGGACCACATAAAACAAATACCCTCTGCCACGTCCTGACCAAACTACAATAACAATTAACCCTTATACTGGCCAGGACGTGACAGCGGTATGATGGCGGTGTCGTCCCATGGTATTTATACTTGCGTACTATTGTTTGTACAGTTGACCGTGGTACCTTCAGGCTTTTCGAAATTGCTCCCAAGGATGAACCAGACTTGTGGAGCTCTACAACATTTTTTCTGAGGTATTGGCTGATTTCTTCTGATTTTTCCATGATGTCAAGCAAAGAGGCACTGAGTTTGAAGGTAGGCCTTGAAATACATCCACGGGTACACCTCCAATTGACTCAAATGATGTCAATTAGCCTATCAGAAGCTTCTAAAGCCATGACATCATTTTCTGGAATTTTCCGAGTTGAATGGCACAGTCAACTTAGTGTATGTAAACTTCTGACCCACTGGAATTGTGATACAGTGAATTATAAGTGAAATAATCTGTCTGTAACCAATTGTTGGAAAAATTACTTGTGTCATGCACGAAGTAGATGTCCTAACCAACTTGTTAAATCTACAGTTTGTTAAGAAGAAATTTGTGGAGTGGTTGAAAAGAAAGTTTTAATGACTCCAACCTAAGTATATGTAAACTTCCGACTTCAACTGTATTAGGCTAGGTCACATGTAGGAAATCAATTTTTGCTGTAGATTTTCCATTGGTATTTCTTTTTAGTCCAGGATTAGGCTTAATCTGTTTCTGGGAAAGCCTCCCCATAATGTTTAAATTAGTGGAATATGGGAATGTCTTATATGAAAAAAATGCTTACATTACCAAGTACATTCATGGAGTAAACATAGTCTAAGAGTGTGCATTAGGATGTTTGAGAGAAGGTTTCAATCCATCCAATGTGAGTACATCTGTAGTTGAAGTACAGTAGATCAATAAAGCTACAGTACTCTAGCAGGTGTCTAGCAGTGTATGCTGAAATGCCCTGTTTGTGCATAGGTCAAATTCGATTTTTAATTTTCTGTCTTTTTTAGCTGCTGTCGTGTCTTTGGCATCATTAAAACTGAAGAAATATTTATTAAATACCTCTCTGTAATTATTATTACAAGATTAACCTCTCTGGGCCAGTGGGATGTTTGTGTCCCACCCTAGTCAACAGCCTGTGGAATCGCGTGGCGCAAAATAAACTGCCCATCATGGCTAGCTATTTTGACACCCACCAAGTTTGGCACTCACCAAACTCAGATTTACTATAAGAAAAATTGGATTACCTTTGCTGTTCTTTGTCAGAATGCACTCCCAGGACATCTATTTCAACACCCAATGTTGTTTTGGTTCCAAATAACCCATAGTTATATCCAAATAGGTGCGTTTTGTTCTTGCGTTCAAGACACTATCCGAAGGGTGACGTGCCGGCGCATATCGTGACAGAAAATTTCAAAATATTCCATTACCGTACTTCGAAGCATGTCAAACGCTGTTTAAAATCAATTTTTATGCGATTTTTCTCGTAAAAAAGCGATATGTTCTCAGAATGACCACTTTCCAAAACCCCTACTGTTTTTCGCCCAGGGACTGCAGAGTTATCATTCCACGTTCTGGCGCCTTCTGAGAGCCTATGTGAGCCTTAGAAAATGTCACGTTACAGCAGAGATCCTGTATTTTCGATAAAGAGGCTACAGAAGGCCAAGAAATGGTCAGACAGGGCACTTCCCATATAGAATCTTCTCAGGTTTTGGCCTGCCATATGAGTTCTGTTATACTCACAGACACCATTCAAACAGTTTTAGAAACTTTAGGGTGTTTTCTACCCACATCTAGTAATTATATGCATATTCTAGTTTCTGGGCAGGAGTAATAACCAGATTAAATCGGGTACGTTTTTTATCCGGGCGTGAAAATACTGCCCCCTATCCTAAACAGGTTAAACAGTCCAAAATCACATTACACAATTTCACAAACAGTTCCATCCTTATTCATTCATTTTATACAACCATTTAGATGTAAGTCGCATAGCTGAGGCTATTGTATAAACATGATTATGGTAATGTGGCGGTATTGTCTCTCATGAGTTTCACAAAATTGTACCAAACGGACCAGTTCGTAGCTGGATTCTTCACCGATCTCTTATACCTTCTCCAGAACATAAATGTCATTCAGTTCTCCAGTTCTGTGAGGTGGAAGAACTCCTTTGTTCTCTCTATACTGTGGCCATGAGGATAGGGTCTCCTCGTAGGAATTTACGACCGCTCTTACAGAGCCTGGTGTCAGAAGTATAGAGGTCGGGGGATGGTGCTCGCAGTGTCCAAAGAGAGCAACGTCATGACACTGCACACAAAAGGCAATATTTTGTTTAACATAGTTTTTGTATTAATTAAATATTAAAATGTAACTTGTATCAGGTGTTTTTTCTTCTTCTTTAAAAGCAATTATTTGCATTGAGAGTAAATCAATTTGAATGTGAATCAAGACCTAATTTAAATATGCAGCATTCACTGCATATCTATTAACCCTATCAGTTGTTTTATTAAGTTCCTATTTGGTTGCGATAGAATAGATAATTCACCGTGTGAAAGAGGAGCATTCTTTTTATTTTATTAGATTAAACGCAATTAGTAAATCAATTATCACACATCCAAACTTGATGGAGGTGAAAACTAGATTATCCGATCGCTAATGGGGTAGTTTTGAAGACAGGCACAATTACGCTTCCATTGATCGTATACTCTGATAATTGAACCTAGGGGTTAAAAGAAAGAAAATCAATTTGTAATCAGCGATTGTGATGTCCTCAGAGTCCCTGTTAGGGTAGCATTTTTCAGGCCTCTTTCATTGGGTCTAAAAGGTAGTTTGGCGTTGCGAGGGGTTAAGTGGTATATTGTAGTGAACCTAAAATGTTTTGAGTTTGTCACTTCTAAGTCTTCCCTAAGTCGTTTGAGAGAGAATAGTCTGAATCATAATATTTGGTCCCCTTAATATTTGCCTGACTTTTTACAATACATTATAGACAAGCCAGCCCTCTCTCTCTCTCTCTCTCTCTCTCTCTCTACCTCTCTCTCTCTCTACATCTCTACCTCTCTCTCTTACATCTATCTTTACCGCTCTCTCTTTACCTCTCTTTTTACCTCTCTTTTTACCCCTCTCTCTCTACCCCTCTCCACCTCTGCCTCTCTCTACCTCTCTCTCTACCTCTCACTCTACCTCTCTCCCCTAAGCCCCCAAGTGCTCTACCTTAATGATATAATGCCTCTTCATTCTTTCTTTTTATTTATTCAAATCAGAGTCATTGTGTGATTAAGTGCATTCCCTCCCATCTTCCCCTTGCTGCTTGTCATATTGTAATGATGGGCCAATCATGCCCATTTATAGTCAAAGCCACGGTTTATTCCTCTACTAAAATATCCCCCTCGTATCATTATTAATAGAATTAAAAAGACACTGAAAGGATGGCCTCTAATTAGTGCTTTATGATCAAACACAATGACTTCATTTTGGATCCGCTGCTTGACTAAAGAGGTGATCCTGTTTCAATGGTTCCTTTTATATAGGGATAATTTCCCAAATGGGATAGAGATAGTGGAGATTGATGAATTGATTAATAATCAATGTTCCCCATCTGTCTCTCTCTCTCTCTCTATGTATGTATCTATGTATGTTTTTGGTTCTGATGGGGTACGACAGTTGAACTAAACTCATGAGACATTTATAAGTTATATTCTTCAGGAATCAATGGGAACATATAATTTATTTTCAAGTCCAAAATGGATGTCGCAACTGCAGATTGCCCTTTAACGAATAGGATGAGGAAGGAGAGAAGAAGGGAGAAGTGGAGTGAGAGAGAAGGGGAGAAAGAATAGAGGCAGCTAGGTGGCGACCCCTGCGAATCCCCTGAAGAGTAATCCAATGGATGACATTGTATGAGGAAATACTAATGGCACGCTAAGGTCAGAAAAGACCCCGGCGTGAACCCAGCTTCTCCCCCAGTTCCACATGATTATTTCTCACCTTGTTAGCCCGAACAAATAGTCAAGGGTCTTTTAACAAGGCCTGCATCACTAGAATCAATGCTGATTCTAGCAAGATGGTCCAAAAGGAACTGGAGCGTGGCAACCACCAACCAAAGAGAGACAGCCAGGGCATAAGAGAGAGAAAAACAGGGGTTTTCAGATTTAGCACTTTCTCTTTCTCCGTGATAGCCCAATCGAGGGTTGTGAAATAATTGGCCCGAGTTGGGTAGTGGATAGCCGTGGTGTGTAGTGATGGATAATACCGAATCAGGCACTATATGGGTAGACTTGCCTTGTTAAATCATTCACACTGGTATGCTGTATGTGTTAGCATGTGAATGCCTATCCACACCAATAGCTCAATAACTATAACAGGGCTTGAGTTAGGCGGTGTGTACTGTATATAATAAGAGAGAGAGTCCAATGAGTTTAAAAGTTCAATAGATACCAGCATTTTCTTTGTTTAACTGTGCTCGCTCTGTACTCTGGATTGTGATACTACGACCAGTGGAGTGGAGAAGTCAATTAAAAACAGGACGCCATTTTTAATGACACTCTGTCCAGCAGCCTGTAAAAATCTCTCAGTGTGGTAATGGAGAAAATACACACAGACCCACACTCTGACATGCACACACACACACACACACGCACGCACACGCGTACACACACACGCTATCTCCATTGCTATAACCAGGTGCACAGCCGTTCTCTAAGACAAACACACACCCTTTAGCTTTGATGTAGCAAATTGGTCTGAGCGAGATGTATGTGGCATAGACACACACACACACACCTCACTGAGTGTGGAGAGATTGAAGAGACGTATCATCAGATGACCACTGAGCCTGTCAACTTTCCACCACCAACAGATGGCTCTTAATGCTATACCAATGCTCGCCAAAGGAGCAGGAAGTCAGTGTGTGCGTGTGATTGTGTGTGTGCATGAGAGTGACAATGTGTGAAATGTAGATATGGGGGACACACCACAGGGATAGGATATTAGCAGATTAAGGAGGCACGATAGACTTTAGATTGGTGAACACACTCGACTCAGCTCAGCTGAGATTGAAAACAATAAGGATTTCAGATGCTCGCGGCTCCTATATGAAAGAGGGGAAGCTAGCAGGCTAAATCTGGAGCTATAGCATCAGAAAAATCATTGGATGGGAAGTGTTTCATTCTTAAGTTACCTGCTAAAACCGTTGTAATGTCTTTTGACGGGGTGTGCCAGGGGTCATAAAATATATAGGGGTGGTAAGCGGGGCCCTATCTCGACAGACGCACATCTAAAGCCCCCATAAATCTGTTAGGGTTACAGCCCCTGTCTCAGCATGACCTCCTCCCTCATTTACTCCATCCCTCCTCCCTCCACCTCCATCCCTCCCACCTCCGCCATGATTAGAGAGGTAGCCCACACAAGTCTACCTCTCTAATCATCGCATGCTATCACGCACCTAACCTTTCGGTCTCTTTCATCCTTTTCTTCCCCCTGTTTACTCTCTCCTCTCTCAATTTCTTTCTCTCCTAATTGACAGTAGTCAGGAACAGTGGCATTTAAGCGGTGCTTTGGTGCATGTACTCTCATCATTTGAAAATTAAGGGGGTTTATGGAGAAAAAGAGCAGGAGAGGAGGGGTGTTGGTGGGGTGATTGACTAATGATAATTATAATAAGTGATTTGAGCCCACTCGTGGTACTGCTAGAGGTTTGTCACGTTGTGACCCCGCCTAGTTGCTCAATTATGATATACTGCTTAGCATGCATTCTCATATGGGCTTTAACTAGAGTCAATTGACGCAACCGTGCGTCACACGTTGATGTCATTTTGAATATTGAATAGCTCCCCATGTGTTTATGCTAGACTTACCGTAGGCTGCAGCTTAATCCCCTCTTTCTGCCTATATAAGGTTTGCACATATTCCATAACATGCGGCTTGTGAAATTGTCTGTGAAACCCAAACCGTGTGAGCTACAAACTAATATGTCACCAATATTGACTCTACCCCTTCTACAAGCTTTATGACAAACTTTACGACTGTCTGAACTTTAGGTCGTGGATGTCCTCATTTCACAGAGTTCTGTCCAGGCCAAACCGTTGGAGATGCAAACTAATATGTCAACAAAATTGAACTGCTGTACAGCTTTATTACCCACAAACGGTTCAGGGGAGTTGTCTGAATGTAACCCAGTACTGGGCAGTAAAAATTGCAAAAAGTGCATAGGGGGTAAAATGTGCCAAAAAAAAACAAACATTGGTCAACATTTTCTACATCTACTAATTCTTCTAACAATTGTTTACAGACAGATTATTTCCCTTATAATTCACTGTATCACAATTCCAGTTGGTCAGAAGTTTACATACACTAAGTTGACTGTGCCTTTAACCCCTGTGTGGCCTCCGTCCCGTATGCGAAAAATCATATCGCCATTAGCATAACAAAATGTTATAAAAAAAAAAAAATCATTTTTTTTTTCAAATTATATCGTTTTATAGATACATCTCTCCTGAATCAAACCACGTTGTCCGATTTCAAAAAGGCTTTACAGCAAAAGCAAAACATTAGATTATTTTACCTTTATTTAAATAGGCAAGTCAGTTAAGAACAAAGTCTTACAATCAATGACGGCCTAGGAACAGTAGGTTAACTGCCTTGTTCAGGGGCAGAACGACAGATTTTGTCCTTGTCAGCTCGGGGATTCAATCTTGCAACCTTCCGGTTACTAGTCCAATGCTCTAACCACTAGGCTATCTGCCGCCCCAGTAGAGAGAGAGTGTGTGTGTGTGTGTGTGTGTGCGCGCGCGCATTCACGTGTGCACCTGTATGCATGAGACATCATTTTTTACATTTATGCATTGTGTTTTGCATGTAGTTTCCAAATGTCTGCAAATATGTCTGTATACTCTGCATCTCTGCTGTGTCATTGTATGTTTGTGTTTGTGTGATGGAGTGGGCTCACGACTGCTCTGGATGGCTTCTTCTCTGCAATCTCAAAGTAAAGCAGTGAAAAGCCCTTAGCTCTTTTATGGGCAGATTTGAATGTGGATTTTCACAATGTCAGGTGTGCTAAATTGGCTTACAATATTATATATTTTTGTTGCCTAAATGGATACTGAACATCACTGAGCATCCAATCCAATATCTGTTGCCTCTGGCTCAGTTCAGTTCTGTCTGTAGCAGTGTGTGTCACGTCCTGACCATAGAAAGCTTTTATTTTCTATGGTAGAGTAGGTCAGGGCGTGACAGGGGGTTTTGTCTAGATTATATTTTCTTTGTTGTGTGGTTCTAGTTTCTGTATTTCTATGTTTTTTGGGGGGGATGATCTCCAATTAGAGGCAGCTGGTCATCATTGTCTCTAATTGGGGATCATATTTAGTAGTTGTTTTTTCCACCTGGGTTTGTGGGAGATTATTTTGAGGTAGTGTATGGTGCACCTCTTCGTCACGGTTTGTTATTTTGTTTAGTAGTTTATTTGTATGTCTTGCATAGTTTCACAGTTTAAATAAAATGTGGAACGATATACACGCTGCGCCTTGGTCTTCATTGAATGACGAACATGACAGTGTGTCTGTGTGTGTGATCACATGCGTGTATGTTGATGCATGTGCTCTTGTGTTGCATAGTTGGTAAGGTGGGTGTGATTAACCATTGTGTCTCCATATCTCTGTAGTCAGCTTGACTGTCCCTTGTGCTGCTGATTTTCTTTTAATGTACAATTGCTCCCAGAGTGCTTCTGCAATCTATACTTCTTCCCTTTACAGGGGACTGTATCCCATGGACAACATATCTCTCAACTCAAATTCCTGCCCTCAAATTAATTTATGGAGTGTATAAATCATATATTTTTTTATAGAATTTAATAGTAATACATGTGAAAACGCTGAGCCAGAAAGTATTTGATGGCAGATAATAAAATGAGTGAGATGTCGGATGCTTTTTTAAATCTCCATTAGTTCTGAGATTACAGACCTCCTGCATACATGTATTTAAACAAATCTAGTCCATATCTGAGGCAGAGTTCAGTGGCATGTCGTAGCTCAGCTCAGAGTCTTTAAAAAGAAAGAAACTTTACAAAAAGCTCTGTAATTTGCTTACAACATACTGTGGGGTTTGGCAAAGACACACTTAACATCTCGTGAAACACCAACTAAAAAACGGTTTACTCTCCCTCCGCCATAGGGGATTTGGGAGTCTCATAAAAAATGCATTTGAAGAGGGACAGTCTGCTGATTATAAGTGCTTCTCAAAAGTGGCGCCCAATTAGCTTTGAGAAAGGGCTCCCCCATCGTTGCCATTTACCCACAGCACCAACAGCGGGTTGGAGACACCGGGACATGACATAATGAACGCAATCAACAATAATTAGTAGGGGGAATGAGTAGCCCTCACTTTGAGCCGTCATAAAGATGGGCGAAGGCTGCCGGTTACATTTTGAGTGACCTCTCCTTCTTGCCTACCAGGAGTTTAAAATGTATACCCCTAAGAGATTTGTATAGTCTTCATGTCAGTTAATTCATCCAGTTTACAGAGTGCATATGGTGAGCTGACTAAGATACCTGCTGCAAAGTTTGAGACAGAGCATTTGTGTCTCTTCAAACTAAAAAACAACATGGCTCATTTGGGGTGCTGTATTTCTTTATCAGTCTTGAAACTGGACCCAGATTCGTTTTATCCAGTGTTTTGTACTGACATTGATTCCATCCATCACACTATGTGAAGACACAGAGAGCCCTACCCAGAATCCCCAGGGGATTTGAGTGAGCGAACTGAACAGCGGGGTGGAAGGGGAGGCCGTGGGGCTGGGCCATGTGCCTCGATCAGCTCTAATGGACATGGGTACTGTGGGAGCAGAAAAGGAAGGTAGCCAGGCAGACAAGCCAGGCCAGAGCAATTCTTTAACAGGGCCTGGAAACCCTCCAGAATACCAAACAATGAATCTAGGATCTAGCTAGCTCCAGTGGAAAGAGTGAGGAGAGATGATGCCAGGAGCTGAAGTACTACTGGATAGATGCTATGATGGGTGGTTGGCTGGTGTTGACAAAGATCAATAGATGAAGAGTTTGAAGACGCACATGTTGGTGTATACGGTGATGTGTCTGTACGCTCTGTGCCATTCACCATGGTTTACTGATGGTTACCAGCTTCAACCAAATAAGATATATTAGGTTTTGTCCAGACTTCAACTCTTTATTCTCTCTTTAACCTCTGTGAAAAACAAAACCCTGACACCAGAGGACATTAAGTTATTCTCTAAATTGGCAACAAATTAGGGCTGTTTAGAAGTCAGAGGAAGTATTCTCTGAACAGTGGAACTAATAGATAAGTGAGACTCCTACTGTTGTGTGAGAGGAAATGTTATTATTCACTGTCGTATGCAATTTGTATTGGTGGGAGGGAGATGGGGACAATATCTGGAGAAATATGAAATAATTTATGATAATGCTAGAATTCACAGCCAGGATTTTCACTTTCTAATGAACAAGTTATGCCGCAGAAGATTTAAACCTGCGAAACCTAATGCAATTACAGAAGGCAAATTAAATGTCCTTATAGACAGGCTTCCCAAGCTCAGATTAAAACATTATTGCAAGGATAATTGCAAACCTATTCTTATTATTTCAACCACTTACAATGCAATTTGATTTTAAAACATATTTAATATTTACATTTAAAAAAAGAGTCGGAAGAAAATAAGTAAAGGATGGTGAATAATATTTTATAACTTTATCTATCACCTGTGGCTTAATTCTGGGGAATATAACCAAGTAATAAGTATTAGACAGAACTCAACACACTCAGACAGTAGAGCGCTTTGCAAAAGTTTTCATCCCCCTTGGTGTTTATTCTATTTTGTTGTATTACAACCTGTAATTTAAATAGATTTTTATTTGGATTTCATGTAACGGACATACACAAAATAGTCCAAATTGGTGACGTGAAATGAAAAAAATAACTTGTTTCAAATGATTCTATTCACTAAAAAACGGAAAAGTAGTGCGTGCATATGTATTCACCCCCTTTGCTATGGAGCCCCTAAATAAGATCTGGTGCAACCAACTACCTTCAGAAATCACATAATTAGTTAAATAAAGTCCACCGGTGTGCAATCTAAGTGCCACATGATCTGTCACATGATCTCAGTATCTATACACTTGTTCTGAAAGGCCCCAGGGTCTGCAACACCACTAAGCAAGGAGCACTACCAAGCAAGCAGCACCATGAAGACCAAGGAGCTCTCCAAACAGGTCAGGGACAAAGTTGTGGAGAAGTACAGATCAGGGTTGGGCTATAAAAAATGTCAGAAACTTTGAACATCCCACGGAGCACCATTAAATCCATTATTAAAAAATGGCACCACAACAAACCTGCCAAGAGAGGGCTGCCCACCAAAACTCACGGACCAGGCAAGGAGGGCATTAATCAGAGAGGCAACAAAGAGACCAAAGATAACCCCGAAGGAGCTGCAAAGCTCCACAGCGGAGATTGGAGTATGTGTCCATAGAACCACTTTAAGCCGCACACTCCACAGAGCTGGGCTTTACAGAAGAGTGGACAGAAAAAATCCATTGCTTAATTGGCGCAGGCGTGCCGCTAGCGAACCACTTCGACAACATCCGGTGAAATTGCAGAGCGCCAAATTCAAAAACAGAAATATTCATTATAACAATTCATAAAACATACAAGTTTTATACATCGATTTAAAGATTAACTTCTTGATAATCCAACCATGATGTCGGATTTCAAAAAGGCTTTACAGTAAAAGCATACCATGCGATTATCTGAGAACAGCGTCCAGCAGACAAATCATTACAAACAGTTACCAGCCAAGTAGAGTTACACAAGTCAGAAATAGTGATAAAATTAATCACTTACCTTTGATGATCTTCATATGGTTGCACTCACAAGACTCCCATTTACTAAATAAATGTTCGTTTTGTTCGATAAAGTCCCTCTTTATATCCAAAAAGCTCTGTTTTGTTTGTGCGTTTTGTTCAGTAATCCACAGCCTCAATGGCAGTCACAACAGACAGACGAAAAATCCGAAAAGTATCAGTAAAGTTTGTAGAAACCTGTCAAATGATGTTTATAATCAATCCTCAGGTTGTTTTTAGTCATAATAATCAATAACATTTCAACCGGACAATAGCTTCGTCAATATAAAAGGAAAACAAGAAAGGCATGCTCTTGGTCGAACGCATGAAAAACCTCTGGGACTCTGCAGTGTCCACTCATTCAAAGTGGTCTTACTCCCTCATTTTTCAGAATACAAGCATGAAACAATTTCTAAAGACTGTTGACATCTAGTGGAAGCCATACGAAGTGCAATTTGAGTCCTAAATCAATGGACACTGTAATGGCATTCAATAGAAAACTACAAACATAAAAAATCCCACTTCCTGGATGGATTTGTCTCAGGTTTTCGCCTGCCGTATCAGTTCTGTTATACTCACAGACATTATTTTAACAGTTTTGGAAACTTTAGAGTGTTTTCTATCCAAATCTTATAGGCATATCCTAGCTTCTGGGCTTGAGTAGCAGGCAGTTTACTTTGGGCACGCTTTTCATCCGGAGGTGAAAAAGGTGCACCCTACCCTAGTGAGGTTAATCCAGCCACTTTGTTAGATTTCAAAAAGGCTTTATGGCGAAAGCATAACATGCGATTTTCTGAGGACAGTGCCCTGCACATAAAAGCATACAAACATTTTCCAACCAAGCAGAGGAGTCATGAAAGTCAGAAATAACAATAAAATAAATCACTTACTTTTGAAGATCTTCATCTGGTTGCAATCACAAGGGTCCCAGGAACACAATAAATGGCCGTTTTGTTTGATAAAGTCTTTCTTTATATCCCAAAAACTCTGTTTTGTTGGTGCGTTTTGTTCAATAATCCATTGGCTTAAAGGTGGTCAAAACATGCAGACTAATACATCCTAATAGTACCGGTAAAGTTCGTTGAAACATGTCAAACAATGTTTATAACTAATCCTCAGGGTGTCAATTATCTAAACAATTGATCATATTTCAACCGGACAATAGCGTATTCAATAAAAAGGAAAAAGAACGAAGGGCGCACACACAGTCATGCGCGCAAACCAGTACTGTATGCTTCCCCAGTCCCCTAACCAAAAGGTATTTTTCTTAGTCGTTTTTCAGAAAACAAGCCTGAAACCATGTCTAAAGACTGACATCTAGTGGAAGCCATAGGAACTGCAATCTGGGCCCTAACCAATTACATGGTCAATAAGCATTCAATGGTAAACTACACACATAAAGAAAACTGGATGGATTTTCCTCAGGTTTTTGCCTGCCATATCAGTTTGTTTATACTCACAGACATTATTCTAACAGTTTTAGAAACTTCAGAGTGTTTCCTATCCAATGCTACCAAGTGTATGCATATCCTAGCTTCTGGGCCTGAGTAACAGGCAGTTTACTTTGGGCATGTCATTCATCCGAATTTCCGAATACTGCGCTAAATACAGGGAAATTATTGAGGGAAACCTGTTTCAGTCTTCCAGAGATTTGAGACTGGGACGGATGTTCACCTTCCAGCTGGACAATGACCCTAAACATACTGCTAAAGGAACACTCGAGTGGTTTAAGAGGAAACGTTTAAATGTCTTGGAATGGCCTAGTCAAGCAAAGACCTCAATCCAATTGAGAATCTGTTGCATGACTTAAAGATTGCTGTACACCTGCAGAACCCATCCAGCTTGAAGGAGCTGGAGCAGTTTTGCCTTGAAGAATGGGCAACAATCTGAGTGGCTAGATGTGCCAGGCTTATAGAGACATACCCCAAGAGACTTGCATCTGTCTTTGCTGCATAAGGTGGCTCTACAAAGTATTGATTTTGGAGGGGGGGGGGGGGGGGGGGGTGAAAAGGTATGCATGCTCAAGTTCTGTTTTTTGTCTTATTTCTTGTTTGTTTCACAATAATATTTTGCATCTTCAAAGTGGAAGGCATGTTGTGTAAGTCAAATAATGCAAACCCCCAAAAATCTATTTTTATTCCAGATTGTAAAGCAATTAATTGATATCACTGCAGTCAATGGATAGCTGTATTGTTCATTACAGGTCTGCTTTCCCACTTACCCCTAGACTAAAGAGCATGCAGGACCTACTTTGTGTACAGTATGTGTAACCAAAGCATGAAATGATCCATCAATCATTTAATTTTCACATGTTAGTAACGTTTCCCACATCTTTGACCAAACCAAGTTGTTTGACTGTCATGAACCCTTCATGGGTCACTTTGACAATCTTTAATTATATAATTGAAGGCCATTGGAGGCAGCAGAGACAACTATAGCACATCAGTGCTCACATTGTGACGGTATGTTGTCAAGTGACAACCAGGCCTTTAGCAGATAAGGGGTTTCTTCCCTTCTACCCTTCCTCCTTTTGCACAGAAATCAATTCAAGCTGCCCATTCCCATTATTTTGACAAGCCTGTGATCGACACTGTTAGGGCAGGATTAAAGCTGTTATAGGGCGTTGCTGTTCTACTGTTTGTCTCAGGGAAACCTCGACAGAACCGGCGATCATTTCTCTCAGCTTCCACGGAATCTTGGCTGTTAAACATGTAGTCTCCTGGAAGCTCTCAGAAGCTCTCAGTGTTGTGAATAGAATCAATCTTATATGGCACAGTCATGGAGAGCGTATATTTTCTGTAGAGATGTGTTGCTCAAACAAGTCTCTACACATATGTTGATACATGCAAGGAATTTTACTGCAGGGTTTGTGGCAGAGGGGCTTGTCAGTATTGCCTAATAGAACATGACACGTCTTTATAGAAATGATTAGGTTGGAATATTGGAGCTTGATATAGTCAGAGCAATGCTAGGCTACAGGAATGATTACACTTCAGTGCTGTCTATGTAAGCAGAAAACATTGACCAAGCAATGTGTCAACTTTTAATATCAACTTCCAAAGTCAAATGTAACTGAACCAAATCATATGGAACGGATACTCCAGAGCATCAGGTCTAATGTTATTATTGCCAAGCTGCTTCATATGCCCGCAAGTCATAATATTACTTATATTCTTTAAACCAATCATAAAGATTGAATGGAGTTTGAACTCAGCTAAAAAACTGTATAAATGTACTGAATTCCACATTAAGCCCCTAATTATTAGCGGCTAGTTAGTGCTTAGGAGAAGGTATCACAATTAATGGATTAATGACAGTGCAGCCACGTGTGTGGAAGTATAATGATTTAGGTTCACTGACTGATGAGATCCATTACTCTTAAAATTAAGTTTAATGTTCTTTTGAGCAGTGGGTATTTCAGCCTGTTGTGTGTGTGTCAATGTTTGTGTGTGCCTGCATGATTGTAAGAGTGTCTGTGCAGGGCCGTGCACAGACCTTTCAGGGGGCAGGTCCTAGAAATAAGCTATAAACAGTGCCTCCTAAACACATGACTGACATAGTAAAAAAGGGTGGGCTATCAGTTGATCATTGATGTTGAATGATGTAATTCTGCTAGTTATCTAGCTTGCTTCATTTGACTTATTGTGATTTATCGTATTCATAATATAATATTCATAATCTTGTAAGGGATCACAATGTACAAAGTGTTATATTTCTAAGATAGCTGCTGGGAAGGTGTAAATAAAACGAGTCTGTATAACACAACAATGGATATTCCAACCCTGAGCCCTGGCCTGCTCTTGCTAATAAAAACCTTTTTTTGTGTGCTGCTTAACCAATGCTGTGCTGTGTAGCCCTACAGTGGTAGTTCAGGAGGAGAGTCAAAGGCTTCTTCTGAAAATTATTTGATTGTGCCTAATCCAAAGAAGAGGGCTTTGGCGTTGGAGCCTATTTCTTCCTATTTAAGAAATAAGAGGTAGGCCTACCTGTTTGACAGATGAAATTAGGCTATAGCCTGCTATATCCATAGATTTGTCAGCCAATTCCTCCACCCACCATGCACTCTTTAAATAGCCTATCTCTGTGTCAGGGGAGGGCTGTTAAGTTAAAACCAATGCTCTAACTGAGGGTGAATGAGAGAGTATGCCATAGGCCTACCTTTTATTAAAGAAAATGACAAAAAGCACATGCCAACCCCTTGTTAGCTTATAATAAAATTGGACCTGATTATACACTGCTCAAAAAAATAAAGGGAACACTAAAATAACACATCCTAGATCTGAATGAATGAAATAATCTTATTAAATACTTTTTTCATTACATAGTTGAATGTGCTGACAACAAAATCACACAAAAATAATCAATGGAAATCCAATTTATCAACCCATGGAGGTCTGGATTTGGAGTCACACTCAAAATTAAAGTGGAAAACCACACTACAGGCTGATCCAACTTTGATGTAATGTCCTTAAAACAAGTCAAAATGAGGCTCAGTAGTGTGTGTGGCCTCCACGTGCCTGTATGACCTCCCTACAACGCCTGGGCATGCTCCTGATGAGGTGGCGGATGGTCTCCTGGGGATCTCCTCCCAGACCTGGACTAAAGCATCCGCCAACTCCTGGACAGTCTGTGGTGCAACGTGGCGTTGGTGGATGGAGCGAGACATGATGTCCCAGATGTGCTCAATTGGATTCAGGTCTGGGGAACGGGCGGGCCAGTCCATAGCGTCAATGCCTTCCTCTTGCAGGAACTGCTGACACACTCCAGCCACATGAGGTCTAGCATTGTCTTGCATTAGGAGGAACCCAGGGCCAACCGCACCAGCATATGGTCTCACAAGGGGTCTGAGGATCTCATCTCGGTACCTAATGGCAGTCAGGCTACCTCTGGCGAGCACATGGAGGGCTGTGCGGCCCCCCAAAGAAATGCCACCCCACACCATGACTGACCCACCGCCAAACCGGTTATGCTGGAGGATGTTGCAGGCAGCAGAATGTTCTCCACGGCGTCTCCAGACTCTGTCACGTCTGTCACATGTGCTCAGTGTGAACCTGCTTTCATCTGTGAAGAGCACAGGGTGCCAGTGGCGAATTTGCCAATCTTGGTGTTCTCTGGCAAATGCCAAACGTTCTGCACGGTGTTGGGCTGTAAGCACAACCCCCACCTGTGGACGTCGGGCCCTCATACCACCCTCATGGAGTCTGTTTCTGACCGTTTGAGCAGACACATGCACATTTGTGGCCTGCTGGAGGTCATTTTGCAGGGCTCTGGCAGTGCTCCTCCTGCTCCTCCTTGCACAGAGGCAGAGGTAGCGGTCCTGCTGCTGGGTTGTTGCCCTCCTACGGCCTCCTCCACGTCTCGTGATGTACTGGCCTGTCTCCTGGTAGCGCCTCCATGCTCTGGACACTACGCTGACAGACACAGCAAACCTTCTTGCCACAGCTCGCATTGATGTGCCATCCTGGATGAGCTGCACTACCTGAGCCACTTGTGTGGGTTGTAGACTCCGTCTCATGCTACCACTAGAGTGAAAGCACCGCCAGCATTCAAAAGTGACCAAAACATCAGCAAGGAAGCATAGGAACTGAGAAGTGGTCTGTGGTCACCACCTGCAGAACCACTCCTTTATTGGGGGTGTCTTGCTAATTGCCTATAATTTCCACCTGTTGTCTATTCCATTTGCACAACAGCATGTGCAATTTATTGTCAATCAGTGTTGCTTCCTAAGTGGACAGTTTGATTTCACAGAAGTGTGATTGACTTGGAGTTACATTGTGTTGTTTAAGTGTTCCCTTTTTTCCCTAAGTGTTCCCTTTTTTGAGCAGTGTATAAAGTGATATATAACAACACTTTGGTATGCAATGCTTAATGCTAGAAACAATCTGTAAAATATCTAGGACATTTGTGACTCCGATATTATGGGGATATCATGGTTTCGTTTTATTGATATTCAGAGGCTGAGCTACAAACTTTTATAGCCTTCTATAGCCGAGTATTTTTTTTTTACTTTGCTTGAGAAGTAATCTAATTCTGTCACTATCAATTGATTAAGCTATTCACTTTCACTACAATAGAAGATGTTTAAACCCAGACAGCTTTAGAGAAACACTTGTGACCTTCTCTTGTTGGGTTAAGCCACAGAAGAGTAGCCAGCAGATAAAGCTTACATTTGTCTGCATTGGTAGACCTACTCTGTCTGGGGTGGAAAGGTAGGCCTAACGTTTGAAAGTACCATGCTCAGATTCGTAATGACTTGTTCGATTTAATTATTTGCAAACAGGAACAGTTCCATTGTAAGCAAGACGCACAGATTTGACATTGGAGAAATATGATAAGATAGTAAAAATAACTATTATTTATTACATTTCTATAGTGCTTTTCATAACAATCTCAAAGCGCTTCAAAAGCAAAAAAACAAACAGGCAATATATCATCATGGGTTAGTTAGGTCAACCAATAGAGGCCAAGACTTTGAGTGCATGCATCCTCCAAAGACAATGGGGGACAGTTCATCATGGCTTGATCAGAGGAATGTGGTCAGGGAGATAGTTGATGAAGAGTCTGGTGACGATCTTGTCGAGGGCTACTCTGGGAACCAGCCACTGGACTTCTCCTTCACATTAGGTTTAGCCTAGGTTTAGGCTACTACATGTAACTACAATTTTCCCTATACCCACAATGAAGTTGCTACAACCTAGCCTATGAATTAAAGTTTACAACGTAGGGGCACAGGTCAAGAGACAAATTGGATGAATCAAGGTGACACATTTAATACCGCTTTGCTAACTCTTGCCTGCATATTGCTGATGTAGGGTGTAATCATCAAAGAGTTGCAAGCGAGAGTTTCCATTTGACAAATGCAGGTATGTTTATCCCTGTTTTGTTCCATTTGCTTCTGTTTAAGAAACGTTTTTCAACAGAATCGGCAGAATGAATACACGCTTGATCACACGCATACAGAGTTCACTTTTATAGCAGCCATATACAACAATGTGATATCTTTGCTCATTGCATAATTCCTTCTCACATCTACGCGCTCTCCTCCTCTAACCTTTTCCCTTCACTTGTGGAATTCAGTGCACAACACATCAGCTGTCTGTGACCAAGCAAAAAAAACTTTCCAAGCCAAACCTTCATATCATTAGCTACTGTCATAGTCAACATAGCCACTAAAACTAATGTGTTAGTAAACCCTCTGCAATCATGCAGTACAGTGTACTCAGTGTAGTCAGCAAGCAATTTAGCAGTTACACTGGCAGGCCCCAGTGGCAATTAATGAATAAAAGCAAAAACGTACCTTGACTTGGAAGAGTTCCAGTGTTAGATAGCCATAGCCAGCTAGCTATAAAAGCATCCCTCTTTGTTTGAGCCGGGTGTTTGAGTAAACTAAACTAGCCAGCTGCATTCGCTAGCTAAGTATTTCGCTACACCCGTAATAAATATGTGAATGTGACCAATACATTTTGATTTGATTTGAAAAAAATACAACAACAAAAATAATAATACAACAAAACATCTCTCTCTCTCTCTTGCTTCTCCTTCATTTTTAAAGAAATTCATTTGAATCTGTTCAACTATTGTCTTTCTCTCTCTTTGAATCAATTACTCACCACATTTTATTGACTGCAGTGCTAGCTAACTGTAGCTTATGCTTTCATTACTAGATTTATTCTCTGATTCTTTGATTGGGAGGAACAAAATATCAGTTCATGCTGCTAGAGTTCTGATAGGTTGGAGGGCGTCCTCCGGAAGTTGTCATAATTATTGTGTAAGTCTACGGAAGGACATACATTGCAAAACAGTGTGTTTTAATCAATTACTGTGCTATTCTTTGGAAGGGGGTGAGAACCATGAGCATCCTAGGTTTTATATTGAAGAACACAGAGGAGGATGGAAACTAGCTGTCCTCCTGATACACCAAGGTGCCCCCCCCACATAGGCTGTTGAGGCTACTGTTGACCTTCATTGCAAAACATTGTGTTTTAATCAATAATTTGGTGACGTGAATATATTTTGTATAGTTTTATCTAAAAATAATAACTTCTGTAAATGTTTCACTATTTACATTTTTCTTAAATTCACTGAAGATGGTCTTCCTCTTCCTCCTCCAAGGAGCCTCCACTGCTCTGCTGCTACCTTGACACACATGTGCAAATCCCGACTGAAGAAGGGATCGAGTTGGGTCGGAGGGTCGTTGACACAGACGCTCCTCACTACGTCTTTCTGCTCTCTCTGCTGCACATATAGTTGAAGTCGGAAGTTTACATACACCTTAGCCAAATACATTTAAATTCAGTTTCTTTTTACAATTCCTGACATTTAATCCAAGTCAAAGGTCCCTGTCTTAGGTCAGTTAGGATCACCACTTTAGTTTAAGTGTGTGAAATGTCAGAATAATAGCAGAGAGAACGATTTATTTCAGCTTTTATTTCTTTCATCACATTCCCAGTGGGTCAGAAGTTTACATACACTCAATTGGTATTTGGTAGCATTGCCTTAAACAATTTAAACTTGGGTCAAAGGTTTCGGGTAGCCTTCCACAAGCTTCCCACGATAAGTTGGGTGAATTTTGGCCCATTCCTCCTGACAGAGCTGGTGTAATGGAGTCGGGTTTGTAGGCCTCCTTGCTCGCATACGCTTTTTCAGTTCTGCCCACACATTTTCTATAGGATTGAGGTCAGGGCTTCGTGATGGCCACTCCAAATTCTTGACTTTGTTGTCCATTAGCCATTTTGCCACAACATTGGAAGTATACTTGGGGTCATTGTCGATTTTGAAGACCCAATTGCGACCACGCTTTAACTTCCTGACTGATGTCTTGAGAGTTGCTTCAATATATCCACATAATTATCCCTCCTCATGATGTTATCTATTTTGTGAAGTGCACCAGTCCCTCCTGCAGCAAAGCACCCCCACAACATGATGCTGCCACCCACGTCCTTCACGGTTGGGATGGTGTTCTTCGGCTTGCAAGCCTCCCCCTTTATACTCCAAACATAACGATGGTCATTATGGCCAAACAGTTCTATTTTTGTTTCATCAGACCAGAGGACATTTCTCCAAAAAGTATGATCTTTGTACCCATGTGCAGTAGCAAACCGTAGTCTGGCTTTTTTATGGTGTTTTTGGAGCAGTGGCTTCTTCCTTGCTGAGCGGCCTTTCAGGTTATGTCGATATAGGACTCATTTTACTGTGGATATAGATACTTTGTAACTGTTTCCTCCAGCATCTTCACAAGGTCCTTTGCTGTTGTTCTGCGATTGATTTGCACTTTTCGCACCAAAGTGTTCATCTCAAGGAGAAAGGGCATTCATCTTTAGGAGACAGAACACCTCTCCTTCCTGAGCGGTATGATGGCTGCGTGGTCCCATGGTGTTTATACTTGCGTACTATTGTTTGTACAGATGAACGTGGTACCTTCAGGGGTTTGGAAATTGCTGCCAATGATGAACCAGAATTGTGGAGGTCTACAATTTTTTGTCTGAGGTCTTGGCTGATTCATTTTGGTTTTCCCATGATGTCAAGCAAAGAGGCACTGAGATTGAAGGTATGCCTTGAAATACATCCACAGGTACACCTCCAATTGATTCAAATGATGTCAATTAGGTTATCAGAAGCTGCTTAACCTTCCTGGGCAAGTATTCGAAGCATGTCAAATGCTGTTTAAAAACAATTTTTATGCAATTTTTCTCATAAAATAGCTATAATATTTCAACCGGGCGACGTTGTATTCATTCAAAGACTGAAAGAAAAACATGGAGTTGTCTCGTGGACGCGCATCTCCAGTGTCATTGTTCCCTGCCTGACCACTCACAAAAACTCCTGCTGTTTTTCGCCCAGAGACTGCAGAGACGTCATTCCACTTTCTGGCGCCTTCTGAGAGCCAATGGAAGCCTTAGAAAATGTCATGTTACAGCAGAGATGCTGTATTTTTGATAGAGATGCCACAGAAGGAGAACAAATTGTCAGACAGGGCACTTCCTGTATGGAATCTTCTCAGGTTTTGGCCTGCCATATGAGTTCTGTTATACTCACAGACACCCTTCAAACAGTTTTAGAAACTTTAGAGTGAGTCTATCCAAATATACTAATTATATGCATATTCTCGTTTCTGGGCAAGAGTAGTAACCAGTTTAAATCGGGTAAGTGTTTTATCCGGCCGTGCAAATACTGCCCCCTAGCCCCAACAGGTTATTAAGCCATAACAATGTTTTCTGTTTTTTTCTAAGCTGTTTAAAGGCACAGTTAACTTAGTGTATGTAAACTTCTGACCCACTGGATTTGTGAAACAATGAATTATAAATAAAATAATCTGTCTGTAAACAATTGTTGGAAAAATTACTTCATGCACGAAGTAGATGTCTTAACCGACTAGCCAAAACTATAGTTTGTTAACAAGACATTTTTGGAGTGGTTGAGAAACGAGTTTTAATGACTACAACCTAAGTGTACGTAAACTTCCGACTTCAACTGTATCAGCCAACCAAACCAACAGTGTTTTCAATTGTTAATCAAATTTTATGCTGTTGTGGCGTTACTGTTACATTTACATTTACGTCATTTAGCAGACGCTCTTATCCAGAGCGACTTACAAATTGGTGCATTCACCTTATGATATCCAGTGGAACAACCACTTTACAATAGTACATCTATATATTTTTTGGGGGGGAGGGTAGGGGGGGAGGGTTAGAAGGATTACTTAATCCTATCCCAGGTATTCTGTAAAGAGGGGGGGTTTCAGGTGTCTCCGGAAGGTGGTGATTGACTCCGCTGTCCGGACGTCGTGAGGGAGCTTGTTCCAACATTGGGGTGCCAGAGCAGCGAACTGTTTTGACTGGGATGAGAGGGAACTGTGCTTCTGCAGAGGTAGGGAGGCGAGCAGGCCAAAGGTGGATGAACACAGTGCCCTTCTTTGGGTGTAGGGACTGATCAGAACCTGAAGGTACGGAGGTGCCGTTCCCCTCACAGCTCCGTAGGCAACCACCATGGTCTTGTAGCAGATGCGAGCTTCAACTGGAAGCCAGTGGAGTGTGCGGAGGAGCGGGGTGATGTGAGAGAACTTGGGAAGGTTGAACACCAGCCGGGCTGCGGCGTTCTGGGTGAGTTGTAGGGGTTTAATGGCACAGGCAGGGAGCCCCGCCAACAGCGAGTTTCATTAATCCAGATGGGAGATGACAAGTGCCTGGATTAGGACCTGCGTCACTTCCTGTGTGAGGCAGGGTCGTACTCTGCGAATGTTGTAGAGCATGAACCTACAGGATCGGGTCACCGCCTTGACGTTAGTGGAGAACGACAGGGTGTTGTCCAGGGTCATGCCAAGGTTCTTAGCACTCTGGGAGGAGGACACAATGGAGTTGTCGACCGTGATGGTGAGATCATGGAACGGGCAGTCCTTCCCCGGGAGGAAGAGCAGCTCCGTCTTGCCGAGGTTCAGCTTTGTGGTGGTGATCCGTCATCCACACTGATATGTCTGCCAGACATGCAGAGATGCGATTCGCCACCTGGTTATCAGAAGGGGGAAAGGAGAAGATTAATTGTGTGTCATCAGCGTAGCAATGATAGGATAGACCATGTGAGGATATGACAGAGCCAAGTGACTTGGTGTATAGCGAGAATAGGAGAGGGCCTAGAACTGAGCCCTGGGGGACACCAGTGGTGAGAGCACGTGGTGCGGAGATGGATTCTCGCCACGTCACCTGGTAGGAGCGACCTGTCAGGTAGGACGCAATCCAAGAGTGAGCAGTCTTGAAACCTGACTGATTTGGATCAAGAAGGTCGTTCTGAGAGAGATAGCAAGAGAGCTGGCCAAGGACGGCACACTCAAGAGTTTTGGAGAGAAAAGAAAGAAGGGATAATGATTTGTAGTTGTTGACATCGGAGGGATCGAGTGTAGGTTTTTTGAGAAGGGGTGCAACTCTCGCTCTCTTGAAGATGGAAGAGACGTAGCCAGCGGCTAAGGATGAGTTGATGAGCGGGGTGAGGTAAGGGAGAAGGTCTCCGGAAATGGTCTGGAGAAGAGAGGAGGGGATAGGGTCAAGCGGGCAGGTTGTTGGGCGGCCGGCCGTCACAAGTCGCAAGATTTCACCTGAAGAGAGAGGGGAGAAAGAGGTCAAAGCATAGGGTAGGGCAATGTGAGCAGGACCAGTGGTGTCGTTTGACTTAACAAATGAGAATCGGATGTCGTCAAACTTATTTTCAAAATTGTTGACAAAGTCATCTGCAGAGAGGGAGGAGGGGGAGGAGGATTCAGGAGGGAGGAGAAGGTGGCAAAGAGCTTCCTAGGGTTAGAGGCAGATGCTTGGAATTTAGAGTGGTAGAAAGTGGCTTTAGCAGCAGAAACAGAGGAAGAAAATGTGGAGAGGAGGGAGTGAAAAGATGCCAGGTCCGCAGGGAGGCGAGTTTTCCTCCATTTCCGCTCGGCTGCCCGGAGCCCTGTTCTGTGAGCTCGCAATGAGTCGTCAAGCCACGGAGCAGAAGGGGAGGACCGAGCCGGCCGGGAGGATAGGGGACATAGAGAGTCAAAGGATGTAGAAAGGGAGGAGAGGAGGGTTGAGGAGGCAGAATCAGGAGATTGGTTGGAGAAGAATTGAGCAGAGGGAAGAGATGATAGTATGGAAGAGGAGAGAGTAGCAGGAGAGAGAGAGCGAAGGTTGCGACGGCGCAATACCATCTGAGTAGGGGCAGAGCGAGTAGTGTTGGAGGAGAGCGAGAGGGAAAAGGATACAAGTTAGTGGTCGGAGACTTGTAGGGGAGTTGCAGTGAGATTTGTAGAAGAACAGCATCTAGTAGAGATGAGGTCAAGCGTATTCCTTCCTTGTGAGTAGGGGGGATGGTGAGAGGGTGAGGTCAAAAGAGGAGAGGAGTGGAAAGAAGGAGGCAGAGAGAAATGAGTCAAAGGTAGACGTAGGGAATTTAAAGTCACCCAGGTTTGTGAGGGGTGAGCCATCCTCAGGAAAGGAACTTATCAAAGCGTCAAGCTCATTGATGAACTCTCCAAGGGAACCTGGAGGGCGATAAATGATAAGGATGTTAACCTCTTGGGGCTAGGTGGGACGCTAGCGTGCCACCCGTGGTGCACTCCATCAACAGCAGGTGCATTTCAAGAGCGGCAAATTTGAATCCAAATAAATGTCAAAATTCAAATTTTTCAAAAATACAACTATGTTACACCATTTGAAAGATAAACATCTCCTTAATCTAACCACGTTTTACGATTTCAAAAAGGTTTTACGGCGAAAGCATAAATTTAGAGTATGTTAGGACAGTACATTTACAAGAGTTGTGTGTAATGTTTTGTCAAGTCAAAGACAGGGTCACCAAAACCATAAAACCAGCTAAAATGATGCACTAACCTTTTACAATCTCCATCAGATGACACTCCTAGGACATTATGTTAGACAATGCATGCATTTTTAGTTCTATCAAGTTCATATTTATATCCAAAAACAGCGTTTTACTATGGCATTGATGTTGAGGAAATCGTTTCCCTCCAATAACCGGCAGTCAAGTCAGCGTCAGAAATTAAATAATTAAAATTAGAAAACATTGGTAAAATATTATATTGTCATTTAAAGAATTATAGATTTACATCTCTTGAACGCAATCAACTTGCCAGATTTAAAAATAACCTTACTGGGAAATCACACTTTGCAATAATCTGAGCACTGCGCCCAGAAAAATACGCGTTGCGATACAGACTAGACGTCATGTTGGGGAGATCTAAAATCGAAAATACTATGTAAATAATCCATTACCTTTGATTCTCTTCATCAGATGTCACTTCCAGGTATCACAGGTCCATAACGAATGTAGTTTTGTTCAAAAAAGCTCATCATTTATGTCCAAAAATCTCCGTCTCGTTAGCACATGATGTAAGCCAGCCGGACTTCTCGTCATGAACGAGGGGAAAAAATATATTTCCGTTCGTTCAAACATGTCAAACGTTGTATAGCATAAATCATTAGGGCCTTTTTTAACCAGAACATGAATAATATTCAAGGTGGACGAATGCATACTCTTTTATAACGTATTGGAACGAGGGTACCCAACATGAACTAGCGCGCCAGGTGTCTAATGGGACATCACCGTTCCATGGCTCTTGTTCGGTCAGATCTCCCTCCAGAAGACTCAAAACACTTTGTAAAGGCTGGTGACATCTAGTGGAAGCAATAGGAAGTGCCAAAATATTCCTAAACCCCTGTGTTTTTCAATGGGATAGGTTTAAAGTCAATACAACACATCAGGTATCCACTTCCTGTCAGAAAATGTCTCAGGGTTTTGCCTGCCAAATGAGTTCTGTTATACTCACAGACACCATTCAAACAGTTTTGGAAACTTTAGAGTGTTTTCTATCCATATATAATAAGTATATGCATATTCTAGTTACTGGGTAGGATTAGTAACCAGATTAAATCGGGTACATTTTTTTTATCCAGACGTGCAAATGCTGCCCCCTAGACCCAACAGGTTAAGCTTGAATGGGCAAGTGACTGTGACAGCATGGAATTCAAAGGAGGAGATAGACAGATGGGTCAAGGGAGAAAGAGAGAATGTCCACTTGGGAGAGATGAGGATTCCAGTGCCACCACCCCGCTGACCAGATGCTCTCGGGATATGCGAGAACACGTGGTCAGACGAGGAGAGAGCAGTAGGAGTAGCAGTGTTTTCTGTGGTAATCCATGTTTCCGTCAGCGCCAAGAAGTCACTGTTACTATTGGTACTAGGTAGCTAGCTTCACACACTTGACTGGTGAAAGCATCTCTCAAGCCATGTGTGGTTGGAAACTGGGAGTGTGGAATCGAAATACAGGGGATACTGGGCAACAGTGTGTGAGCTCCATACACGACAGTTGCAACCATCGGACATGGTGGGGGTGGCGAACTTGACAAGGTCATGACGACTTGCAGGCAGTGGGTTCCGAACCACAATGACAAACATTGTATACAAAACAATATATATTTTGGGGTAAATTATTCCACCATCCAGAAGGGCACTTTGGAGACATAATGGCAAAGGGGCATATGATCTTCACAGGTAGAGCCCTATCTGTACACGTGTGTGGGTGTGTGCGTTCATGCATGTGTGCACATATTCGCGTCGGCCTATGTGTGTCTGTGTGTGTTCATGATCATTTGAGTGTATGTGTGAGTGTATATGTGTGAGAATGTATGAGAAATAATGCCTGTGCTGAATCATGGGAAGCATTTAGAGATATTAATGGAGCCAGAGACATTGAACCAAAATGTATTATTCAGTGCTTAAAAGCAATGAGCATCTGCTCACAGCGGTTAAAGCCCTGCCCAAATCCATTACTTTAATATTTCACAATGAAACTGATTGGAATGGCATTCTTGTAGTATTTAACTGAGGGTGCAGACAATCTTATGAAGACAGGGATGACCTTGAGGAAAATAGGTACATTTAAGGTCATAGGTCAACTCTGGGTATTGTGGGCATTTTAGTTAGTGTGGCTGGTGAAGGGACAAATAGTGTTTGCATCAGAAAATGGACATGATCTCATCTCTATTGATTGAATGGTGTTGCCATCTCTCTCTCTCTCTCTCTCTCTCTCTCTCTCATATCCCAAAATGCATGTAAATGGTTCAATTTAGAATAGGCCTGTTTTATTGGATGACAAAGCTCCACCCACAGACAGATTGCAGTGCCAAGATACATCTCCCACAATGTGACATTTTATTGTGAAATCTTTTGTATCCTGTTTGCATATAATTCATTGCATTTCTGTGTCCTTCAGTTGCCCCTGAATCTGCTAGAAAATCTGATAGTTTTGACTGAGTAGTCAGACACTGGAGAAGTTCTTTGCTTCAGAAAGTGGACAAAAAAAACAGAAAGCAGAAACCAGACCCTTACGTTTTGTGGAATAGGCCAATTTAATGCCCTGAAGGAATGAGAGACAAGCTTGCTTTTCCTCTAGCG
The DNA here is from genome assembly GCF_965601325.2 of Salmo salar. Classification (NCBI taxonomy): domain Eukaryota; kingdom Metazoa; phylum Chordata; class Actinopteri; order Salmoniformes; family Salmonidae; genus Salmo; species Salmo salar. Next base: position 66,994,072 of record NC_138308.1, read on the forward strand.
TTTGACTAAGGATAGCCTTAGGCAAATGCCTCTCTCTCAGCTTTTCAGTATCATCTTAGCTGCAGAAGGCAAAACCATGATACATGTTTGTATATTTCTCTTAAGTATACATTCTTCCATGACCTGGAGCTCTATCACTTATAGATTCACACAGTGATAAAAGCCAATCTGCAAAAATGAAATCACCAAATTTGTGGACGGACTCACAATCAGCCACTTAAACCAAAACATTTTGAAAATGTTGCTTATGTTCTTTTGAATATCCCTAAAACTCAGAGGCTCAAACCCAAATAAAATATCACTACATTTCCATTCCTACATTTCCATTCATTTGTAGAAGGAACTCACAAATTAGGTCCTTTAAATGTAGAGGTGACCATCACCAGGATGGGGCCGGCAAAGATGGTTGCATCACTTCAGGTCCTTAACCTCTATGGGCTAGGTGGGACGCAAGCGTCCCACCCGTGGTGCACTCCATCAACAGCAGGTGCATTTCAAGAGCGGCAAATTTGAATCCAAATAAATGTCAAAATTCAAATTTTTCAAACATACAACTATTTTACACCCTTTGAAAGATAAACATCTCCTTAATCTAACCACGTTTTACGATTTCAAAAAGGTTTTACGGCGAAAGCATAAATTTAGAGTATGTTAGGACAGTACATTTACAAGAGTTGTGTGTAATGTTTTGTCAATTCAAAGACAGGGTCACCAAAACCATAAAACCAGCTAAAATGATGCACTAACCTTTTACAATCTCCATCAGATGACACTCCTAGGACATTATGTTAGACAATGCATGCATTTTTAGTTCTATCAAGTTCATATTTATATCCAAAAACAGCGTTTTCTATGGCATTGATGTTGAGGAAATCGTTTCCCTCCAATAACCGGCAGTCAAGTCAGCACAACAAATTAAATAATTAAAATTAGAAAACATTGGTAAAATATTATATTGTCATTTAAAGAATTATAAATTTACATCTCTTGAACGCAATCAACTTGCCAGATTTAAAAATAACCTTACTGGGAAAATCACACTTTGCAATAATCTGAGCACTGCGCCCAGAAAAATACGCATTGCGATACAGACTAACCATCATGTTGGGGAGATCTAAAATCGAAAATACTATGTAAATAATCCATTACCTTTGATTCTCTTCATCAGATGTCACTTCCAGGTATCACAGGTCCATAACGAATGTAGTTTTGTTCAAAAAAGCTCATCATTTATGTCCAAAAATCTCCGTCTTGTTAGCACATGATCTAAGCCAGCCGGACTTCTCGTCATGAACGAGGGGAAAAAATATATTTACGTTCGTTCAAACATGTCAAACGTTGTATAGCATAAATCATTAGGGCCTTTTTTAACCAGAACATGAATAATATTCAAGGTGGACGAATGCATTCTCTTTTATAACGTATTGGAACGAGGGTACCCAACATGAACTCGCGCGCCAGGTGTCTAATGGGCCATCATCGTTCCATGGCTCTTGTTCGGTCAGATCTCCCTCCAGAAGACTCAAAACACTTTGTAAAGGCTGGTGACATCTAGTGGAAGCAATAGGAAGTGCCAAAATATTCCTCAGCCCCTGTGTTTTTCAATGGCATAGGTTTAAAGGTAATACAACACATCAGGTATCCACTTCCTGTCAGAAAATGTCTCAGGGTTTTGCCTGCCAAATGAGTTCTGTTATACTCACAGACACCATTCAAACAGTTTTAGAAACTTTAGAGTGATTTCTATCCATATATAATAAGTATATGCATATTCTAGTTACTGGGTAGGATTAGTAACCAGATTAAATCGGGTACATTTTTTTTATCCAGCCGTGCAAATACTGCCCCCTAGCCCTAACAGGTTAAGAAACTATGCAGTAATTTGTTTTTTTTATGTATTATTTCTTACATTGTTATCCCAGAAGTGCTATTACATACAGCCAGGAAGAACTACATTTCTGCACAACGCATCACTGGGGGGCAAACTACCTGCCTGCAGGACACCTACTGCACCTGATGTCACAGGAAGGCCAAAAAGATAATCAAGGACAACAACCACCCGAGCAACTGCCTGTTCACCCCACTATCTTCCAGAAGGCAAGGTGCATCAAAGCTGGGACCGAGAGACTGAAAAACAGCTTCTATCTCAAGGCCAACACTGTTAAACAGCCATCACTAACATAGAGTGGCTGCTGCCAACATACAGACTGAAATCTCTGGCCACTTTAATAAATGTAACCTTTTCACACGTACCAACACACGGGTGTGATCATTCTACAGTGGTCACTGTAGTGTACGATCAAACCAGTGTGATTAGAACGCATATTTAGAGCGTCTAGTTTCGAATGACGCAACAATCAGCATTTGCGCTGGTCACACTGTTTTTTCAGAAACATTTTGCACAAGCACAGTCCTTACAAAGTTATGTCCACAATGTGAGCAGTTTATTTTTGGATGCAATGTTCAGACATTCACAGAAGTAGCTATAGCATAACACAATCATCCAATCCAGAAAATTGTAGGCTACATTTGTCCTAGCGCTAACTGAGGAAAGATTGACAAAACACAAGTGCTCATATTTTTATAATTCTCGGCTGACAGAAAATACAATATGAATTAGCTAATAGTAATTACTATTTAAAATCACACCACGGGTGAGCTCACCATTGATCGAAATAATTGAGCAAAACACTTTCTAGAAATTGAAAGTAATCCGACAATGGGTAGTTTGTGCGTGCCAACATGCTTGTTTTTTTTTCGCATCAACCAAACAAGGCAATAAGAGGAGACAAGATTTGTTTGGTCTGTTTATAGAATGCATGTTGTAGGGGGTGTGTCGTCTACAATCATCCACTTCCCTTCATTCGTCTGGAAGTTTACTCGAAAGATGAGTGAACCATTCCTTCAACTCATTGTAACATCTTTGGTCTGGCAGATTACGTGACACCCAGAATGCATTGTAAAGTGTCAACAAACATGGAGCCATACATGTGCACACTGCCCACTAAATGAGGTGGAAACTGAGCTACACTTCCTAACCTCCTGACAAATGTATGACCATATTAGAGACACATACTGTATTTCCCTCAAATTACACAGACCCACAAAGAATATGAAACAAATCCAATGTTGATAAACTCCCATATCTATTAGGTGAAATACCATAGTGTGCCATCACAGCAGCGATATTTGTGACCTTTTGCCACAAGAAAAGGGCAACCAGTGAAGAACAAAGGACATTGTATACACAACGCTTATGTTTATTTATTTTCCATTTGGTACAGTGGCTTGTTAAAGTAGTCACCCCCTTGGCATTTTCATATTTTGTTTCCTTACAACCTGGAATTAAAATAGATTTTTGGGGGGTTTATATCATTTGATTTACACAACATGCCTACGACTTTGAAGATGCTAAATGTTTTTTATTGTGAAACAAACAAGAAATAAGACAAAAAAACGGAACATTTGAGCGTGCATAACTATTCACCCCCCCAAAGCCAATACTTTGTAGAGCCACCTTTTGCAGCAATGACAGCTGCAAGTCTCTTGGGATAGGTCTCTATAAGCTTGGCACATCTAGCCACTCGGATTTTTTCCCATTCTTCAAGACAAAACTGCTCCAGCTCCTTCAAGTTGGATGGGTTCCGCAGCAATCTTTAAGTCATACCATAGATTCTCAATTGGATTGAGGTCTGGGCTTTGACTAGGCCATTCCAAGACATTTAAATGTTTCCCCTTAAACCACTCGAGTGTTGCTTTAGCAGTATGCTTAGGGTCATTGTCCTGCTGGAAGGTGAACCTCTGTCCCAGTCTCAAATCTCTGGAACACTGAAACAGGTTTCCCTCAATAATTTCCCTGTATTTAGCACCATCCAACATTCCTTTAATTCTAACCAGTTTCCCAGTCACTTACAATTAAAAACATCCCCACAGCATGATGCTGCCACCACTATGCTTCACTATGTCTGTTACATGAAATCCAAATAAAAATCCATTTAAATAACAGGTTGTAATGCAACAAAATAGGAAAAACTCCAAGGGGGATGAATACTTTTGCAAGGCACTGTACTTTAACTATTTGCACAAGACAGTACATAGCCATAATATGACATTTGAAAAATCTATATTCTTTTTAAATGAGTGTAATACGTACTCTTCATTTTTTATTGTTTATTTGACTTGCTTTAGCAATGTAAACATATTAATTTAATTGAAAACAAGGATGGAGTGAAATAGAGAAACCTGAAGCCCTCATTTTAAGGATAAACCAAGTATGGTCATGGAAAATGAGCTAGGCTGCGGCTCCAGAAAACGCTGATGAGTTTATAATGGCTCTGATGACTGTGCTTCCCAAGCCTGTGGGCCGGATCAGCTGGTTGAGCTCACAAACCCATGTTGGGTAATTCTATGTCATTTCAGCAAGCCATGACACCCACCATCTCAGACTGTTCTGAAATTGTTTCTGTAATTAGAAACAGATAATATTACTATTAGTGCAACACTATTTAATTTATATATAGGATTCATATAATATTCAAGAAATATACAACTTAAATTCAGATTTGGACCAAATATTAGTAAAACATGAATAACCCAAAGAAATTGTCAACATAATGTTGCAGGAATGCTAATCTTATCTGTTTCTAACAATAGAAACAATTTCAGTACAATCTGAGATGGTGGGTGTCGAAATCCTCTTTCTTGTACCTTTTGAGGAGGAAGGACACTGTATGGAAATGGTGATGGATTTGATTAATTCATGATAATAACCAGAAGTGTTGTTTACGAACCCATCCATATAATAATGTTGATAAAGAAATTACAATGAATGTTCTTTTATAGTCTAATTTCTACATATTTTCTTTGCATGCTTAATGTGTTTTGTTCAATTACCTGAAAAGACAATAATCCTTAAACCAATACGATTAAACAATATCATAGGGATTATTTTCTTCTTATACATCTCATCTGCTGTCATTTATACTATAGGCAGTGGAGAGTGAAGGGACAATACCACAGGGTGCCATTTTACTATGCAATAACCATGACCTGAGCCCTGAGCCTAGCGTGGCCCAGTTGTCCCATAAGGCCCCATTGTAAATCCTGTTCTTTATATCAGTCAGACTCTCACACAGACCCCAAAATGCCGGCGTTCTATGAAAAACCTCTTCAATTCACTTTTCCCTCTAAAGTGTGTCTTTTGCTGGTGTCAGTTGGGGTGAAGGCTAAGAGCTTTGGAGAGGTCTGACGGGAGAAAATTAACCTCAGAGAACCACGCGCTTATGGAGATCGTTAAGACAGACACCTGCACCGCGCTGCGGAAGACTTCCAAAACATTTAAGAAGACTCCCCCTCCTACATCTTTCCCACTCCCTCGACCCCCTCACTCCCCTGCAGAGGATCTCTTCACAGCCATAGGAACGAGATTATGAGAGAGAGAGACGGAGAGAGAGAGAGAGACAGAGAGAGACCCTGGACACTAAAGAGACTGAAGGGAATTTCGGTGGAATAATAATAGACAGGGCGCTGAGTCTAAGAGGACGTCCCACTGAGAGAGAGATAGAGATGTAGCTTACTCTTCTCCTCTCACCCTTGACATCCAGCAGAGATGGGGGGAAGAAAGGGAGGGAAAAGAAGGAAAGAGGAAAAGAGGGAGCGAATGAAAAGCCTCCTAAGTGCCGGTTCACCGCCGGTCAGAGGTGTTCCGGGGTCGACCGCCCCACGCCCTCACCTACAGGTCCCCTTACCCACAGTGTCCCATCGCCACGGTAATGTTATGAGTAATTCCCTCTCTCCTATGGCATCCTATGGCCCCCAGCTGAAACCTGGCAGGGGATGTATCATTAATGCTTGGCCGTCTTACGACACTCAGAGAGGTGAAGTAAAACGCAGAATTGGAGTAGTGCTAATAACAGATAGGGTCAAAATGCATTTTTTTTTGCTATTTCAAATTTCTATTACGCTTTTGCTAATGGTTGTAAACTCTCTGACTCAAACACACACATGCTCATGCCTGCGTGTGTACGCACACACACATACACAGAGAGAGAGACAGATACGTACACATAGTTTGTTGGACACAGTGTGAAGATGTGTTTTTTCCATGTTTCCAATTTCGTTAGACATTGATGCATGACAGTGGTGACAAGATATCTAAGGTAGCACTCTGGCATCTATGTGTGAAGCTGACATAGTGCTTACATTTCCCCATTTCCTTTTTTCAATTTCGTATTTGAGCCTCCACCTGCCATGAAAGATCCACACCGGTAATCCACTATCCAAGAAGTTCTTGAATGTTCTAAATGAAAAAAAGGGGAAGTCTGTGGAACAATTGTTCCAAACTATACCCCTTTTTTGGATATGCATAGACGATACAACTAAAGAAAATTCATGGTAGATTTCTGTTTAAAAAGACAAAAATTTCATGTTAGTGTAGCTAATATGAAATGTACAATAAAAAACAAAACTACGGTCATTGACATCATGACATAATGGCCATGTGAAACACTGCAGATCTGGGACACCTATGCTTTGTGGAAAGTAAGTATCAGTTACTTTGGAGATGACTACTATTTGAATAAATATACCAAAAAATTACTACTATTGAATACAGATCTCAGAATGTAACTACTTTTTAAAACTTTGAATACAGATCTGAGAAAGCAACTTTTTTTATATATATATAGATGTATATATATTTATATATATATAGATGCGGGAAGTGAAAACCTTTCTGATACTATTGGACAAAAAATTATAGTTATTTCAATCAATGAAAACATACATTTGTTTTATTAACATACATTTGTTTATTATTAAGGAATAATGAGTAGAAAGGTGAGGTCACAGACTAGCTAATGACAAGGCTGTATATGGAAATGCATGTTGAAATTATAAATACAATGAATAGAGCACACGCAATCTTCTATACTATTCAAATCCTTCTGACAGTCATAATTGATCTACACAATACATTTCTACGTGAAGATTTCGTAAATGTAAATTTTCCTGAATGTCCTTTGCGCAAGGGATACATATTACAGTCAAACCAATTAACCAATTCTATTTTGGACAATATAAGTATAAATAAGTTGTGATGCTCAACTACTGTATGACTCTTTCAACATGCCACTGAAAAGGTTGAAAGCTGCAATTCATTTTATGTCGCTGAAAATACTGCAGTTATTCAAAGTTGTTTGCAAACAGTACGTTTGGATGATTAGCAAAAACAACTTAGAACCTCTTCAAAACTCTGTCCAAATAGTTGTAGTTGTTCTTATTTCAAACATACATTATACCATCATTAAAGGGATAGTTTACTCAGAATACAAACTAACATGTTTTTCCACCTACCTGAGCTGTAGTTGATTCAAGAAGGTATTTTTGGGATATCAAATCAAATCATGAAATAAAATGTTATTTGTCACATGTGCTGAATACAACCTTACTGTGAAATGCTTACTTAAAGCCCTTAACCAACAATGCAGTTCAAGAAATAGAGTTAAGAAAAATATTTACAAAATAAACTAAAGTGCAGTAGCAGAGACACCAGTCCATGACTTGGGTGACCGGAGTCCTTGACAATTTTTTGGGCCTTCCTCTGACACCGCCTAGTATACAGGTCCTGGATGGCAGGAAGCTTGGCCCCAGTAATGTACTGGGCTATATGCACTACCCTCTGTAGCACCTTATGGTTGGATGCCGAGCAATTGCCACACCAGGCGGTGATGGACCGGTCTGGATGCTCTCAATGGTGCAGCTGTAGAACTCACGATAAACGTTCACAAAAAGCATAACAATTATTTTAAGAATTATAGATACAGAACTCCTCTATGCACTCGATATGTCCGATTTTAAAATAGCTTTTCGGTGAAAGCACATTTTGCAATATTCTGAGTAGATAGCCCGGCATCACAGGGCTAGCTATTTAGACACCCAGCAAGTTTAGCACTCACCAAAGTCAGATTTACTATAAGAAAAATGTTATTACCTTTGGTGTTCTTCGTCAGAATGCACTCCCAGGACTTCTACTTCAATAACAAATGTTGGTTTGGTCCCAAATAATCCATAGTTATATCCAAATAGCGGGGTATTGTTCGTGCGTTCAAGACACTATCCGAAAGGGTAAATAAGGGTTACGAGCATGGCGCATTTCGTGACAAAAAAATGCTAAATATTCCATTACCGTACTTCGAAGCATGTCAACCGCTGTTTAAAATCAATTTTTATGCCATTTTTCTCGTAAAAAAGCGATAATATTCCGACCGGGAATCTGCGTTTAGGTAAACAGACGAAAGAAAATAAAGCATGCGGTCGACTCGGGCACGCGCCTAAGCCCATAGTTCTCTGATCGGCCACTTGCCAAAAGCGATAATGTGTTTCAGCCAGAGGCTGCCTCGATATCGTTCAGCTTTTTCCCGGGCTCTGAGAGCCTATGGGAGCCGTAGGAAGTGTCACGTTAGAGCAAAGATCCTCAGTCTTCAATAAAAAGAGCCCTGATGAACAACAACTTGTCAGACAGGCCACTTCCCATATAGAATGCTCTCAGGTTTTTGCCTGCCATATGAGTTCTGTTATACTCACAGACACCATTCAAACAGTTTTAGAAACTTTAGGGTGTTTTCTATCAAAAGCCAATAATTATATGCATATTCTAGTTACTGGGCAGGAGTAGTAACCAGATTAAATCGGGTACGTTTTTTATCCGGCCGTGTCAATACTGCCCCCTACCCCCAACAGGTTAAAGGTATTGCTCACATTGGCTACAGAGAGCATGTTCACACCGTCGTCTGGAACAGCTTGTGCTCTCATGCATTCTTTGTTGTTGCTTGCCTCAAAACGAGCATAAAAGGCATTTAGCCCATCCGGTAGGCTTGCGTCACTGGGCAGCTCGTAGCTGGCTTTCCCTTCGTAGTCCGTAATAGTTTGCAAGCCCTGCCACATCTGATGAGCGTCAGAGCCGGTGTAGTAGGATTCAATCTTAATTACACTTTGCCTGTTTGATGGTTCGTCTGAGGGCATAGTGGGATTTTTTACAAGTGTCCGGAATAGTGTCCTGCTCTTTGAAAGCGGCATCTCTAGCCTTTAACTCGGTGAGGATGTTGCCTGTAATCCATGGATTCTGGTTGGGATATGTATGTACGGTCACTGTGGGTGGGGGAAGTCGTCGATGCACTTATTGATGAAGCCGGTGAATGAGGTGGTATACTCTTTAATGCGATTGGATGAATCCCAGTCTGTGCTAGCAAAACAGTCCTGTAGCGTAGCATCGGCGTCATCTGACCACTTCCGTATTGTTCGAGTCACTGGTACTTCCTGCTTTAGTTTTGCTTGTAAGCAGGAATCAGGAGGATAGAATTATGGTCAAATTTGCCAAATGGAGGGCAAGGGAGAGCTTTGTATGCATCTCTGTATGTGGAGTAAAGGTGGTCTCGAGTTTTGTTTCATGTGGTTGCACATGTGACATGCTGGTAGAAATGAGGTTAAACGGATTTAGGTTTGCATGCATTAAAGTCCCTGGTCACTGGGAGCGCCGCTTCTGGATGAGCATTTCCTTGTTTTCTTATCTTTGTGAAAGGCCGTGCCTATTCACTGATGAAATCCTAGGCTGGGACAGCACGAAATGAGATGCAGAGACGACACTTCAACAAAAAAGAAGAAAACTGTATTGGGAGTTCTTCTTTCAACTCCCCCGGGACTGTACAAACAAAGGCCAGGGTAATGGCTATCCCAAAAAAAAAAAAAAAAAGTTACAGTTGGTACCCAACGCCACTCCAACAGCTTGAGCCAAACATACATGAAGGGCACTTTTTGGCATTTGCTGTATGATTGATGAGAAACTCCATATTGCAAATGTACGGTCCCTTACTAGACGTCCGCGAATGTTTGTAAAATTTGCGGACGGTGGCAGGCCGTGCACCGGGGCCAGATCTTCCGGGAAGTCATCGAACAAAGTTTCTCGGACATTCGGTTTCCATTTTATAAAATGTTCAGATTTTGGTCATTTTTCCACTGTCCCGGAAAATACCATCAGAGGGTGAATGTAATCATATTGCAAATGTACAAAACATCACCAATCACGACGTGGCCTTTTCTGCTAAACGGAAAAGACTTCGAAGACGAAACTTGGTAAGCATAGGTTTGGCATAATGGGCAGTTGGCCCCGAACAAGATGGAGTCGAGGCCTCAACGCTTTTTGAGTTAAGGCCATTTTTCTGGGATTAAGGGTCAAAAACAAAAATAGAGTGCTAATTTGACCGCTTCACGTCAAAGTACATGAACCTAAGGTGTCAGGAAAAAGAACCAGACATTTATCTATCGTAATTTAAGAGAAATCTTACAATTGGTGATGTTCAAAAAAATTCTTTTTTTCCCCCAAAAAGTTACAGATCCAGTTGCAGCGTGTTCAGATGAATCCGTTAAGGCGGGTTTCGGAGCTCTGAAAGATTTCTGTGATTTTCTGAAATAACACACACTCATTCAACCCTCTGTAAATAAGTCAGTTCTTAACTATTTAGCAGTCATGGCTTGGAGGTAGAAGCTGTTAAGGGTCCTGTTGGTTCCAGACTTGATGCATCGGTACCGTTTGCCGTGTGGTATCAGAGAGAACATTCTATGACTTGGGTGGCTGAAGTCTTCCTCTGACACTGCCTGGTATAGAGGTCCTGGATGGCAGGGAGCTCAGCCCCAGTGATTTACTGGGCCATACACACTATCCTTTTCTAGTCCTGAAATCTGTTAGCGCACCAGGGCATTCCCCAGGTGTCAGTGTACTTAGTTGACATCCTACTGACAGGAAGGAATGACATGGACCATCTGCAAACACTGGACAAGGTACTGCTGAGACTGGAGGAGGATGTTTGCGTTTAAAAAGAAGTGCAGCTTCATGGATTTTTCTGGGACACAGGGTAGATTCAATAGTCCTACACACTGTGCTGGAATAGGTGAAAGCATTACAGGAGGCACCAGTGCCTTCATCAGTGACAGAACTGAAATCTATGGTGGCAAAATTGCAAGATTATGTTATAATACCTTTATTACATCAAATGGTTGTTTTATTCAACAGAATAGAATATTGTTAACTATTGTGTGTGTGTGTTCTACTGAGGATGGGCCTCCAGGAGATTTACGATGTCTTTTGGGTGATAAATCCTAAAGAGCATTCCAGAGCATGAGTTAATGTTTCTGTTCTATACCGTACCAGGGAGAGATGGCTCCAGTTTGGAGTCGGAGGGCCAGACACTGGTCTATACAATGAAAACTGTTGACACAGCAGATACTGTCTGCTATGTATTATAGGTATCTTTCATACATATCTTAACCTTGTGACCCATTCTATAGATCTGTTGTTCGTCATGTAGGTTGAAAAGGGTGTATCTTGGCAATAAAAGACCTTTGTACTTTTGTCTCAGCGCTCTCAACGAATCATCAGAGACGGTGATTCGTTGACCAGCCATTGCTATTGCAAAGCTCTCACTATTAAAGATTTAGTTTAAGTATAACTCTGACTTGTGTGATAGGTTTGTCTCTCCTCATTTGATAGTAAAGAAAGGATCCACCACAAATCCTATTTGGGACTTTGAATTACCAGATTGGGTCTCTACCACCAAACATCTCCACACTACTTGCACCTCTGCACAAGCTGTTGAGGAAAGAAGTGACATGGAGTTGGGGCCCCGAGCAGGAAAGGGCCTTCGGAAAGTAAAAAAAGAGCTGTTACTGTCAAGCAGTCTGTTAGTGCATTATGATGAGAACAAGGAACTCATTCTCTCATGTGATACATAACCCTACGGGGTGGGAGTGGTGCTGTCCTACCGCATACCAGATGGGGCAGAGAGTCCAATCGGGTTTGTATCATGCACACCCACACCTGCTGAAAATAACTATTCACAGCCTGACAAGGAGGATTTTAAGTATCATATTTGGGGTGATGAAATTTCAAAAGTACATTTATGGGGGGAAATTCACAATCTGCACTGATCACAAACCCCTTGTTTCCCTGTGTAATGAGAAGTAAGGAGTGCCACAGATGGCATCTTCAAGAGTAATGTGGTGGGCAATAACACAGAGCATACAGTATGACTATGTCATTGTCTACAAAGCAGGAGAAGACAACGGCAACACTGACGCTCTAAGCCACCTCCCTCTCCCCGAGTGTCCGAGCAGTCCCACTCTAGAGGAGTGAGTGTTGATGCTGGACACGGTGAGCAGTCCACTGATGACCTTAAAGCAAATCCAGATGTGGACATCAAAAGATCCAGTGCTGTCGAGGATGCGTGAGTATGCCATGAGGGGATGGCCAGAACACAGTGAATTGACACTGTTGGCTCCTTACAGACAGGAACAGCACGAGCTAAGCGTCCATGACAGAATTGTGCTGTGGGGAGCTCATGTCATTATTCCAGAGAGAGGGCGCATATCAATGATGGAACAACAGCACCAGTCACACCCCAGAATGACTCAGGTGAAAGGACTGGCCAGGAGCTACTTATTGTGGCCTAACATGGACACTGACATTAAAAAAGGAAGGTAAAGTCATGCACCACATGCCAAGAGCACAGGAAAGAATCTGCAAGTGCATCACCCTGGGAGAGGCCAGACAAGCCATGGAGAAGGCTACACATTGACTATGCAGGTACTTTGAAGGACAACATTTTCCTGGTGGTAGTAGACACACACTCAAAGTGGATAGACATAATTTATCCAGTAAACACTGATAAACATTTGCAGTCACCATTGAGTGCCTGAGGAAGAGCTTCAGTACACTAGGTCTTCCTGAAATGTGTGTGTCTGACAATGCAACATGTCTCGCAAGTGACAGTTTCAGATATTTCATGTCTAGGAATGGAATCACTCACGTGACATCTGCCCAATTCCATCCATTGTCGAATGGATTAGCCAAAAGGGGGGTGAAAACTTTCATAGCACTGAGAGAAAAAGAGTTCTGGAGACCCACTGGACAACAGACTAAGTAGAGCCTTGTTCATTTAAAGGGTCACTCCATAGGCCAACTACAGGACTGTCACCAGCAGATGCTGCAGGGTAGGAAATTGAGGTCAACTTTAGATTTGATTCACCCAGAAAACTAAAAGCAGCTCACAAGATACTACAAATGGCATTATACATATAACATGACATTTAGCAGACACTTTTCTCTAAAGCGATTTACAGTCATGCGTGCATACATTTTACGTTTGGCATTTTACAGTACATTACATTACAGTACAGTAAAGAAAATAGAGTATAGTTCAGTGCAGTACAGTACAGTCCTGTACTGTACAGTAGAGTAGAATAGAGAGCATTACAGTTCAGTACACAGTAGAGCACACGAGTTGAGTACACAATAATGTACTGTACTATACTAAACTAAACTATACTACACTGTACTGTACTCTACCATACTGTACTCTACTGAGCTCTAATGTGCTGTACTTCAACATCCAAACTTGTGAAACATACTGTAGTTGTGTATGATTGGTTCAGATTTGGTCTGGTCCGGACCAACCAAATGTGGTATTGTTTGATGGCGTAGCTCATTCGAAAAATTGCCAGTGTGTGGAATAATACCCAAATATGCAAAGGAGGATATTCCATATTTCTACCTCTGTGTACCTATTTAGGATACATCACCATGAAGAGAATGACATTCATATGCATAATTATGCATTTCTGTATAGTGCAGATCAACGACCCATGATGAAATACCACAATTCTGTTAAGAGCTGTAAATCCACTTCCCTTACTTTAGTTCAATAACCAATATAGATTTTTTTCAAAGTGTCGCGTCAAAGCTGACACCCCATTCTTTCTACAGACATCTTTGAATCTTAATTTGGATCAGATATTGAACATTGTTTTGAAAAAACGTGGTCACATAAACTGAGTGAGATTTTACAAAAAATCTGTTACCAAACTTTGCATCTGCACAGTTCTTCCAGTAAATTTGTTTTTGTTAAATGTTTAGTGTAAATTGTTAAATGTAGGCATATTGTTGTATGCTTTGTTAAACTTTTAAGTTATTGTTTTTTGTTTGGCGCACTGTTTAAGTAAAAATCTCACTACAATTCCATTACTGTGGAATTGCCCGTGGCGAAAGCTGAAAACAGCAGTTGGTGGAAGGCCCCTCAAACATTGAAGAATTGGATGAGTTTGTTGCTGTAGCGTGGGCCAAATTGCCAGTAGAAAGGTGCAGCCAGCTCATTGACATCTACAAGAAGTGTTAGTAAGCAGTTATTTTGGCCAAAGGCTGTGCAACTAAATACTAGCTCCAGGGTGCCAATAATTTAGTGCCATTTGTCTTTATTTTCTAAATAAAAAATGTAAACTTAAGTAAAAATATATTTCATTCTGCAATGTTGAAAATCGAATAACAAGCTTATTTTGTAGAAATAGGAACTTATTCAAGAAAACTGCAAGGTGCCAATATATTTGGTCGCAACTGTACATCAGATGATACCCTGAAAACTATTATTCTCTCCTCTGCAAACACTATAAATCAGAAGGTTTCGGCAAGCATTTAAACAGCCATAAATTCACTGCAGTACATTTTACAGCTTGAAATGAGAACAGTAAAATCGCAGGAAGGTGACAGACATTGTACATCATTTAGCAGACACTCTTACCCAGAGGGACTTAAAGTAAGTAGTAAAGGAATACATTTTCATCCTGGTCCCACATGGGAATCAAACCCCCAACCCTGGCATAGCAAACACCCTGCTTTCCCAATTTAGCCACACAGGCCAAACAGAAACTCTCAATATAGCTACAGTGCCTTCAGAAAGAATTCACACCCCTAGGTTTGTTCCACATTTTGTAATGTTACAGACTGAATTTAAAATTGATTAAATTTAGATTTTGTGTCACTGGCCTACAAACAATACCGCATAATGTCAAACTATTATCCTAACTGACAGAGTGAAAACAAGGAAGCCTGTACAGAATACAAATATTCAAAAAAATGCATCCTGTTTGCAACAAAACTGCAAAACAAGTGGCAAAGAAATGAACTGTATGTCCTGAATACAAAGCGTTACGTTTGGGGCAAATCCAAAACAACACATCACTGAGTACCACTTCTCATATTTTCAAGCATACTGGTGGCTGCATCATGTTATGGGTATGCTTGTCATTGGCAAGGACTAGGATGTTTGTTTAGGATAAAAATGAATGGAAAAGAGCTAAGTACAGGCATAATCCTAGAGGAAAACCTGGTTCAGTCTGCTTTCCAACAGACACTGGGACACAAATTCACCTTTCAGCAGGACAATAACTTAAAACACAAGGCCAAATATACACTAGAATTGCTTACCAATATGACATTGTATGCTCCTGAGTGGCATAGTTAGTTTTGACTTAAATCATCTTGAAAATGTATGGCAAGAGTTGAAATTTCTATCTACCAATGATCAACAACCAATTTGATAGACCTTGAAGAATTACAAAAATTATAATATGCAAATATTGTGCATTCCAGGAGTGCAAAGCTCTTAGAGACTTACCCAGAAAGACTCACCGCTGTAATCGCTACCAACTGTGATCCTAATGTATTGACTCATTCAATGTCGTCTTGGTTATGTACATGAGATATTTCTGTATTTCATTTTCAATAAATGTGCAAAATATACTAAAAACATGTTTTCACTTTGAAATTATGTGGTATTGTGTGTAGATGGGTGAGAATTTTTTATTTATTTCATCCATGTCAAATTCAGGCTGTAACACAACATGTGGAATAAGTCAAGGTGTATGAATACTTTATGAAGGCACTGTACACTCCAGCGTGAGTCATTGTTGAAAAGATCAGGATGAAGTTAACAGTGTCATACTGTATAAAACTTCACACTGGAAATGCTGTTTCTCACCTTGACATGAGAGCAGATAAAATGTGTGAAGGTGTATATGCAGGCTGCTGTAGTTTTATTTAAAAAAAAACTGCAGCTGAAGCTTCATCCTATCTGTATCAAGGTGTAAATTACTGTGAAACATCCTTGCACTAAATATTGCACAACTGTGTGACATACCTGTAGAGAGAGCGATAGGGAGATGTGTGTTTGTGTGCGTGTGTGTGTGTGTGTGTGGGTGATGAATTGGGTGCATCTGAGCCACTTAATGAAAAAAACACATCACCTGCAATTTTGTGTGTCTGTTGCTCTGGCTCCAGAGCCAGAAGTCGTGGGAGGGAGTCTGCAGGGAAGAATGGGATTTTGAAGGGCAATTCTTTATAACAAACAGCTTCATATTAGCTTCATAACCAAGTCAACTCTCACAGCCAAATCAACACACAGTTAGCTTTCCATTTTGCACTGTGCCCAGGCTTCCAACATTGAAAAGATTTGTAAGGAAGATGCGAGACAAGCAATCCAGTTAGGAGTATTTGGAATGACAAATTCTGCATTGGGACAATTAATCAATGAATCAATCAAAATGATTGTATAAAGCCCTTCTTAAATTACCAGTTGTGGGTCATTTGAAGTGGAAATCTATTTGCTCTCTGTGATGCCTTGTCTAAGAACTCAGGGTCTGTTCTGTGTAAGTCTGCAATACTATGTGTCCACTGGGGGGCTTAGTCCAGTCTGGATCAGGGCCACACTGTCCTTGGCATCAGGAGAGAGACAATAGAAAGGAGACACAAAGAGAAGCACACCACCTTGTGTTGGCTGATTTGACCCCCCTATTGTGTTTTTTTGTTATCAGATGTTCTACTGCGCATCCTTTGGTTTTGATTTATGTGTTTACATTTCAGCAATTCCACAATAACAGAGTGATGCTGAGATTCAGATTTTTCACATTAAAATGTATGACATAAAAAAAACTATTATTGGAAAGTTAAACACACCATAAAACTCTGTGCACAAGGACTACTTTTAACAATTTCCACTGAACATTTTACAAAAACACATTTACTTGAAGAACAGTGCAGATGCAGAGTTTGGTAAGAGACCGATGGCACAAGCAGCACAGACCGTCATTTGGTTACCAAACTTTAAATCTACACTATTCTTCAAGCATTATTACTTGCCTCCCATACTATAGTGGAAAGCTTTACCTTCAGTTTTCAATCATATGATAAGTGATAAGAGCATATTGAATGCTATTCATAATTGTACACCATCAGTGTGTGCATTTATGCTTTATGATGCTTCTGAAACAACAATCTGTTACATTTTTGTGCCTTCCAGCATTTAAAGCCATTCAGCACTCATACTATCACACCATCTAAGGGAATCACCAGCCTCTGTACAGGTGTTATTCACATTACAACAGTTTCTATCAACCAAGACCAGGTATTAGATCCAGCTGTCTCTAACCCCTGTTCTATGCTATTTAGAGGAGGCATACAGCCTGCTAAGAGACCCACCACCATATCCCAATTTTAGCTTGACTGAAAGGGGGGAGCTGCATGGAGAGTTGGGAACATGCTCGCACACTCCGTCCCAAGGGGAATAGGACAAACAGTGACCTGAGTGAACTCATTCTAAATCTGTCCCTTACCCAAATAGGAAAACAAACAAGCTAGCAGGAACCGGAGACAAGCCCTGCTCGACATGACAAAGAAAGAGATAGAGGAGACAGAGAGAGGGGTAGGGAGGGAGAGATAGGTAAAAGAGAGAGAGAGCAGCGATGAGAGAGGAGGGGACTGAGAGGAAATGCGAGGGAGGAAATGGGGAGGGAGAGAAAGAGAAAAAAGAGAAGGCGAGAGAGAGAGAAGGAGAGAGAGAAGGAACTACATTAAACATGGCCTTGCTCATTAAGCACATATACCTTTTCACAGCCGGCTGGGCTTATATGAGGACAAATAATTAACCTCTATGGGGTAGGCGGGACGAAATCGTCCCACCTACGCAACAGCCAGTGTAATCCCGTGGCGCGATTTTCAAATACCTTAGAAATGCTATTACTTCAATTTCTCAAACATATGACTATTTTACACCATTTTAAAGACAAGACTCTCGTTAATCTAACCACACTGTCCGATTTCAAAAAGGCTTTACAACGAAAGCAAAACATTAGATTATGTCAGCAGAGTACCCAGCCAGAAATAATCAGACACACATTTTTCAAGCTAGCATATAATGTCACAAAAACCCAGAAGACAGCTAAATGCAGCACTAACCTTTGATGATCTTCATCAGATGACACACCTAGGACATTATGTTATACAATACATGCATGTTTTGTTCAATCAAGTTCATATTTATATCAAAAAACAGCTTTTTACATTGGCATGTGACGTTCAGAACTAGCATACCCCCCGCAAACCTCCGGTGAATTTACTAAATTACTCACGATAAACGTTCACAAAAAACATAACAATTATTTTAAGAATTATAGATACAGAACTCCTTTGTGCAATCGAGGTGTCCGATTTTAAAATAGCTTTTCGGTGAAAGCACATTTTGCAATATTCTCAGTAGATAGCCCAGCCATCACGGCTAGCTATTTAGACACCCACCAAGTTTAGCCCTGACCAAACTCCGATTTACTATTACAAAAGTTTGATTACCTTTGATGTTCTTCGTCAGAATGCACTCCCAGGACTGCTACTTCAATAACAAATGTTGGTTTGGTCCAAAATAATCCATCGTTATATCCAAATAGCGGCGTTTTGTTCGTGCGTTCAAGACACTATCCGAAGTGTAAATAAGGGTCACGAGCATGGCGCAATTCGTGACAAAAAAATTCTAAATATTCCATTACCGTACTTCAAAGCATGTCAACCGCTGTTTAAAATCCATTTTTATGCCATTTTTCTCGTAAAAAAGCGATAATATTCCAACCGGGAATCTGCGTTTAGGTAAACAGACAAAAGAAAACAAAGCATTCGGTCGACGCGGGCACGTGCCTGAGTCTCACAGTACTGTGACCAGCCACTACCAAAACGCGCTACTTTTTTTTCAGCCAGAGCCTGCAAAGCCACGATTCAGCTTTTTGCCGCCTTCTGGGAGCCTATGGGAGCCGTAGGAAGTGTCACGTTATAGCAGAGATCCTCAGTCTTCAATAAACAGAGGCAAGAAGAACGACACCTTGTCAGACAGGCCACTTCCTGCATGAAATCTTCTCAGGTTTTTGCCTGCCATATGAGTTCTGTTATACTCACAGACACCATTCAAACAGTTTTAGAAACTTTAGGGTGTTTTCTATCCAAAGCCAATAATTATATGCATATTCTAGTTACTGGGCAGGAGTAGTAACCAGATTAAATCGGGTACGTTTTTTATCCAGCCGTGTCAATACTGCCCCCTAGCCCTAACAGGTTAAATAGAAACTCTCAAGGTAAGTTTTAGTGATCGCCCCAGACACAAACAGGTCATCCAGCCCCTCATGTAAGAACACACCGGAGGATTGATAACCTCTCTTCTCCAGCTAAAACAGTCCATGACATATCATTACTGAGTGGGGGAACATATACTGTATATATGGGTAACATAAAGTGAACACATTGTCGTTGTCCTGTTTTTCTTTGTAAGTGCATACAGGACAAAGATTGCTAAGGATTTACTTTGACTACATATCAATAACGCATTTATTACACAACTATAAGCATTTCATGAATATGTTATAACAGGTCCCAAACTCATTATTAAAGGTTATTGAAATATATCCAGAGCATATCTATAGCGCATTCATGTCATGCTATGCAAGAGCTCCTATTTAGGTACATTAATAGACGTATCATTATAATGACAGTGTAGCGTCGTCATTATGGCTGTTATTAAAAGTTTGCTTCTGCCATACCAGTGTTACTGAATATGTCAATAGGTCAAACCATGTTTTGAAAATTATGCTTATATATAGCCTATGGTTCATCAAGATCTCCACAGGGTTGAATCCTCAGGTAAATTTTATGGATCAAATCATGTAATTCATTAACAGCCCTCCTCCACATCACAATTAAGTTGGTCATACTGGTCTATGACACACACATGAAGGTTCTATGTATGAATTCTATACAGTCAAAGTCAAGTCAAACCTATGTCGTGGAAAATTGCAAGATTATGTTATAATGCTTGTATTGGATTATAATGGTTGTTTTTTTCGACAGAATATAGTATTCTGTTAACTATTGTGTGTGTGTTTTACTGAGGATGGGCCTCTATGAGATAGCACTGACAGAGGAGAATTATGATGTCTTTGGGTAATAAAGCCTAAAGAGCATTCCAGATAACATGAGCTAATGGTTCTGTTCTATACCGTACCAGGGAGAGACGGTTCCAGTTTGGAGTAGGAGGACCAGACACTGGTCTATACAATGAAAACTGTTGACACAGCAGTTGCTGTCTGCTATGTTTTATAGATATCTTTCATACAAATCTTAACCTTGTGACCATTCTATGTATCTGTTGTTTGTCATGTAGGTTGAGAGGGGTATATCTTGGCTATAAAAGATCTTTGTACTTTTGTGTTGACACTTTCAATGGTTCATTAGAGATGGCGCATCACTGAAAGTCAAGTGCTTTTGTAAAGCTCTTATTATTAAAGATGTAGTTTAAGTATAACTCTGACTGGTGTGTGAAGTTTGTAACTCTCCTCATTTAGTAATGCAGAAACCAGCCACCACACCAATTTTCCCATTCATAAAGCATTTATAGCTAAGCACTTCATGGCTATTACCTGTTCAGTTTGCCACTCTGATCTATAACACCAACATTGAAGGTCTATTTATGAATTCTGTGCAGTCAAGTCATTTATATTTTCCCATTTTAAAGCATTTATAAGCATGCCTCACTTATCAAAAATAATACGGACACAACACAGAATGTTAAAGTAAATATGAACATTTTCTTCAGCTATATTTTCCAGATGTGGAAAACAATTGCTGAGGACATCGCCGAAGAATCCGACTATTGACATTTTTGACTTTTCTCAAATATATTTAACAGAGATTCATATTCAATGCATTCAAATTCAATTCTGCATTTCAGATTCATATAAATAAATATTTTAGTGAGTAAAACAGGTTGGTAAAGCTGGCTAGCATTTGTCCCTTATTCACTAGCTAATGTATCTAGCAGCTAGCTAAGACCCTGGCACAATGTTAAGACATTTTCCAAATCAGTCAGTAAACTTTACAGAATTATCATATAACTCATGAAACATTCAGTTATAACAATGGTAGCTAGTTATTTCACTATTTACATTGTACTTTTGCACATAACAAACCTTTTAAAACATGACACGTTAAGAGACAAAAGCCAATTGCTTTCATTTTGACTGCAGAGGAGAGGTGAGAGGTCAGTATGACCACACTTCCAGGTGACAGCCCAGCGTACTGGCTTCTCATTATTTTTGTTATTTTAAATGTGCAGATGTACAATGTCAGTCCTGAAATAATGAACAAAAAGGTTTAATAAATGTTTAATCAGTTTAATTTAACGGTTTTGTAGAATCAAGGTCACCAGGAAATGACGCTTCAATGACCTCTCACCTCTCACACACTCCTCCTGTGCAGTTAAAATGGAAAGAACATCATGATGTTTCTGTCTCTTAATTATTTCCAGTTGTTCAAGGTTTGTAATTTGCAAAAGTACAATGTAGGTCTTAAAATAGTGAGATAGCTACCATTGTTAACTAAATGTTTTATTTGTTTTATTACAATTTTGGGAAACACTTTACATTAAGTTGCCCCTATTACTATCTAACTAACACAGTAATAACTGTGTTAACAACATTGGAGTTACATAGGTTTTGCTACGTAATTACATGCTAATAGGGTTGTTCCAGAAACAGTTATTACACAATTGGAATAAGGAATGTGTAATTACACATTCACTTGCTGAAGGTTATTCAACATGTGTAACTACTGATGTTATTACACATTCTCTTGTTCCACTATGTAACTAATGTTTTGTAATTACACATTTGAAAGTCACCTGTTAGGTACCATGTTAACCTCTATGGGCTAGGTGGGACGCTAGCGTGCCACCCGTGGTGCACTCCATCAACAGCAGGTGCATTTCAAGAGCGGCAAATTTGAATCCAAATAAATGTCAAAATTCAAATTTTTCAAAAATACAACTATTTTACACAATTTGAAAGATAAACATCTCCTTAATCTAACCACGTTTTACGATTTCAAAAAGGTTTTACGGCGAAAGCATAAATTTAGAGTATGTTAGGACAGTACATTTACAAGAGTTGTGTGTAATGTTTTGTCAAGTCAAAGACAGGGTCACCAAAACCATAAAACCAGCTAAAATGATGCACTAACCTTTTACAATCGCCATCAGATGACACTCCTAGGACATTATGTTAGACAATGCATGCATTTTTAGTTCTATCAAGTTCATATTTATATCCAAAAACAGCGTTTTACTATGGCATTGATGTTGAGGAAATCGTTTCCCTCCAATAACCGGCAGTCAAGTCAGCGTCACAAATTAAATAATTAAAATTAGAAAACATTGGTAAAATATTATATTGTCATTTAAAGAATTATAGATTTACATCTCTTGAACGCAATCAACTTGCCAGATTTAAAAATAACCTTACTGGGAAATCACACTTTGCAATAATCTGAGCACTGCGCCCAGAAAAATACGCGTTGCGATACAGACTAGACGTCATGTTGGGGAGATCTAAAATCGAAAATACTATGTAAATAATCCATTACCTTTGATTCTCTTCATCAGATGTCACTTCCAGGTATCACAGGTCCATAACGAATGTAGTTTTGTTCAAAAAAGCTCATCATTTATGTCCAAAAATCTCCGTCTTGTTAGCACATAATCTAAGCCAGCCGGACTTCTCGTCATGAACGAGGGGAAAAAATATATTTCCGTTCGTTCAAACATGTCAAACGTTGTATAGCATAAATCATTAGGGCCTTTTTTAACCAGAACATGAATAATATTCAAGGTGGACGAATGCATACTCTTTTATAACGTATTGGAACGAGGGTACCCAACATGAACTCGCGCGCCAGGTGTCTAATGGGACATCATCGTTCCATGGCTCTTGTTCGGTCAGATCTCCCTCCAGAAGACTCAAAACACTTTGTAAAGGCTGGTGACATCTAGTGGAAGCAATAGGAAGTGCCAAAATATTCCTCAGCCCCTGTGTTTTTCAATGGGATAGGTTTAAAGTCAATACAACACATCAGGTATCCACTTCCTGTCAGAAAATGTCTCAGGGTTTTGCCTGCCAAATGAGTTCTGTTATACTCACAGACACCATTCAAACAGTTTTAGAAACTTTAGAGTGTTTTCTATCCATATATAATAAGTATATGCATATTCTAGTTACTGGGTAGGATTAGTAACCAGATTAAATCGGGTACATTTTTTTTATCCAGACGTGCAAATGCTGCCCCCTAGCCCTAACAGGTTAATAACTCAAACCAAAATATGACCTTGGTACATGTAACTACAAGGTGCCACTACCATTGAATCAGACAACTACCATTGAATAAGCAAAAAAAGGAGCTGATTGTGAACTACAGGAAATGGAGGGCCGAGCACACCCCCATCCACATCGACGGGTTGTAGTGGAACGGGTTGAGAGCTTCAAGTTCCACGGTTTCCACATCACTAAGGAATTAACATGGTCCACACACACCAACACAGTTCTGAAGAAGGCACGACAACACCTCTTCTCCCTCAGGAGGCTGAAAGGATTTGGCATGGTACCTTAGATCCTCAAAAAGTTGTACAGCAGCATCACTGAGAGCGTGATGATGCAGAAAAATGTATCCATGCTTTTGTTACTGCTAGGTTAGACTACTGCAATGCTCTACTTTCCGGCTACCTGGATAAAGCACTAAACAAACTTCAGTTAGTGCTAAATACGGCTGCTGGAATCCTGACTATAACCCCCTAAAATTGATCATATTACTCCAGGGCTAGCCTCCTTACACTGGCTTCCTGTTAAGGCAAGGGCTGATTTCAAGGTTTTACTGCTAACCTACAAAGCATTACATGGGCTTGCTCCTACCTATCTTTGCGATTTGGTCCTGCCGTACATACCTACACATACGCTACGGTCACAAGACGCAGGCCTCCTAATTGTCCCTAGAATTTCTAAGCAAACAGCTGGAGGCAGGGCTTTCTCCTATAGAGCTCCATTTTTATGGAATGGTCTGCCTACCCATGTGAGAGACGCAGACTCGGTCTCAACCTTTACTGAAGACTCATCTCTTCAGTAGGTCATATGATTGAGTGTAGTCTGGCCCAGGAGTGTGAAGGTGAACGGAAAGGCTCTGGAGCAACGAACCGCCCTTGCTGTCTCTGCCTGGCCGGTTCCCCTCTCTCCACTGGGATTCTCTGCCTCTAACCCTATTACAGGGGCTGAGTCACTGGCTTACTGGTGCTCTTCCATGCTGTCCTTAGGAGGGGTGCGTCACTTGAGTGGGTTGAGTCACTGACGTGGTCTTCCTGTCTGTGTTGGCGCCCCCCCTTGGGTTGTGCCGTGGCGGAGATCTTTGTGGGCTATACTCGGCCTTGTCTCAGGATGGTAAGTTGGTGGTTGAAGATATTCCTCTAGTGGTGTGGGGGCTGTGCTTTAGGCAAAGTTGGTGGGGTTATATCCTGCTTGTTTGGCCCTGTCCGGGGATGTTGTCGGATGGGGCCACAGTGTCTCCTGACCCCTCCTGTCTCAGCCTCCAGTATTTATGCTGCAGTAGTTTGTGTCGGGGGCTAGGATCAGTCTGTTATATCTGGAGTATTTCTCCTGTCTTATCCGGTGTCCTGTGTGAATTTAAATATGCTCTCTCTATATCTGTCTTTCTCTCTTTCTTTCTTTCTCTCTCTCGGAGGACCTGAGTCCTAGGACCATGCCTCAGGACTACCTGGCATGATGACTCCTTGCTGTCCCCAGTCCACCTTGCCATGCTTCTGCTCCAGTTTCAACTGTTCTGCCTGCGGCTATGGAAACCTGACCTGTTCACCGGACGTGCTACCTGTCCCAGACCTGCTGTTTTCAACTCTCTAGAGACAGCAGGAGCTGTAGAGATACTCTCAATGATCGTCTATCAAAAGCCAACTGACATTTACTCTTGAGGTGCTGACTTGTTGCACCCTCGACAACTACTGTGATTATTATTATTTGAACATCTTGGCCATGTTCTTTTATAATCTCCACCCAGCACAGCCAGAAGAGGACTGGCCAACCCTCATAGCCTGGTTCCTCTCTAGGTTTCTTCCTAGGTTTTGGCCTTTCTAGGGAGTTTTTCCTAGCCACCGTGCTTCTACACCTGCATTGCTTGCTGTTTGGGGTTTTAGGCTGGGTTTCTGTACAGCACTTTGAGATATCAGCTGATGTAAGAAGTTATTTTAAAATAATTGTTATGCTTTTTGTGAACGTTTATCGTGAGTAATTTAGTAAATTAGTAAATTCACCGGCAGTGTTCGGTGGGAATGCTAGTCACATGCTAATGTAAAAAGCTGTTTTTTATATCAATATGAACTTGATTGAACAAAACATGCATGTATTGTATAACATAATGTCCTAGGGTTGTCATCTGATGAAGATCATCAAAGGTTAGTGCTGCATTTAGCTGTGGTTTGGGTTTATGTGACATTATATGCTAGCTTGAAAAATGTGTGTCTAATTATTTCTGTCTGGGTACTCTGCTGACATAATCTAATGTTTTGCTTTCGTTGTAAAGCCTTTTTGAAATCGGACAGTGTGGTTAGATTAACGAGAGTCGTGTCTTTAAAACGGTGTAAAATAGTCATATGTTTGAAAAATTGAAGTTTTTGCATTTTTGAGGTTTTTGAATAACGCGCCACGGGATTACACTGGCTGTTACGTAGGTGTTACGTAACAATTATTTTAAGAATTATAGATACAGAACTCCTCTATGCACTCGATATGTCCGATTTTAAAATAACTTTTCGGTGAAAGCACATTTTGCAATATTCTCAGTAGATAGCCCGGCATCACAGGGCTAGCTATTTAGACACCCAGCAAATTTAGCACTCACCAAACACCTTTATGTGTTGGTGCTTAAGTGTGTGTGTGTATTTACATATTTATACAGGTGATGTAACCAATTTACATTCACATGACTATGAAATAGTCCATAAGCTTATTTATATAGTGGTTACAGTGACCAACATTTACATTTCTATTTGGGCTCTCCCATTGGTCAATTTCTGATGGGTCGAGATGAATTTTCCTCTTCAATTAAAGCTCACGTCTGTGTCAAAAGGGGCCTTTGAGCGGATACATTTTTTTTATTGTAACCGTACATTTCCGGCCTATCATTTCCTATTGCCCTTTACACTCGCACCCATATACGGGTTGAAAATGGCAGATTTGGACACTGATAAACGCCTAAATTGGAATGCTGTGGCTGTACAGCAACATGCTATACATGACGTTAGAGCTCAGGGTCTTCACTTCACAGCTCTGTATAGGTTTTGACTGACAGCCTTTCTGAACTTGAGAAGTGTGAACAGCAAGAAGTTGACCCCATCCCTCCTGCTAATTGGGCAACTTTTGCAAATGTTTTGTTGTCTGAGTGAGGAAAATGCTGTAAATTATGAGGACACTATGTATTTTGAAAGATGAGATGTTGAGGATTACAATAAATACCACTTTGATGTCATACAAGCAAGGCAAAAATCCATCCAAATGTGCACTTCACATTTCCATATCATAAAACTCGTAATATACAGTGTCAACATTTATGATCACTATGTTTGATGTAATGTTACAAGATTACATGGTGTTGTCCTGAATAGAATGTTGTACTGTGAAGAAAATATGCCGTGTACCACGCATCAAGATGCACTAATGAATCATTTTATGCTAACCAAAATTATGATCTAATACTCTAAATTGCCTTGTGAAAGCCTAACACTGTAAGATCATATTTTATAATTTAGCTAGTCATGTTGGCAATAGAACAAGCTTTCAAATTATGCCCAAAAAGATGATTGTGGACTACAGGAAAAGGAGGACCGAGTGCGCCCCCATTCTCATCGACGGGGAAGTAGTGGAGCAGGTTGAGAGCTTCAAGTTCCTTGGTGTCCACATCACCAACAAACTAGAATGGTCCAAACACACCAAGACAGTCGTGAAGAGGGCACGACAAAGCCTATTCCCCCTCAGGAAACTAAAAAGATTTGGCATGGGTCCTGAGTTCCTCAAAAGGTTCTACAGCTGCAACATTGTGAGCATCCTGACTGGTTGCATCACTGCCTGGCACGGAAATTGCTCGGCCTCCGACCGCAAGACACTACAGAGGGTAGTGCGTACGGCCAGTACATCACTGGGGCTAAGCTGCCTGCCATCCAGGACCTCTACACCAGGCGGTGTCAGAGAAAGGCCCCAAAAATGTCAAAGACACCAGCCACCCCAATCATAGACTGTTCTCTCTACTACCGCATGGCAAGCGGTACCGGAGTGCCAAGTTTAGGACAAAAAGGCTTCTCAACAGTTTTTACCCCCAAGCCATAAGACTCCTAAACAGGTAATCAAATGGCTACCCGGACTATTTGCATTGTGTGCTCCCCCCAAACACTCTTCTACACTGCTGCTACTCTCTGTTTATCATATATGCACATTCACTTTAACTATGCATTCATGTACATATGTACATACTACCTCAATTGGCCTGACTAACTGGTGTCTGTATGTAGCCTCACTACATCTATAGCCTTGCTTCTGTATATAGCCTCGCTACTGTTTTTCACTGTCTTTTTACTGTTATTTTTATTTCTTTACTTACCCATTGTTCACCTAATACCTTTTTTGCACTATTGGTTAGAGCCTGTAAGTAGGCATTTCACTGTAAGGTCTACACCTGTTGTCATGGCGCACGTGACAAATAAACTTAGATTTGATTTGAACTGACCCAGATTGCAATTTATAATGGTCTGTTTTTGGATTGCATAAACATCAACGCTAATTGTGTAAAGGCGGAATGCAGGGCTGTGTTCCAAACAAAACAACTGCTAGTGTGCTTGCTCTAGTTCCTCAACGGAAAAGGTAGGAGAGCTCAAAAAATAACCTTACTGTATAGTTGAGATGACTCTTTGAGTGGTGTGTGGCCACATGGAAACACCAGTTAGACGTCTCACTCACCTTAGTCTAATAATTTTACCATAATCTCTAAGCGGTTCCCTTTTAATTGCTACCATGGTTATCCATATGCTTTCCATATTTCTTCTATTAGAAATATTTCAATTTAGACCTATCCATATAGGCTAAATCCCACGAGTGTAAGGGGTTGATTTATTTATTCAATGCCTTCAACTGCATGATACCAATTGTGCCTTAAATTAAATAGAATGTCAGTGCATCTCTCAGAGGACTAAAAGAAGCAATTGGACACTTATGCAGGATTATCTGCAGGGGTTGTGGTCTTGAGAAGTGGTGAAGGCTAGCTGAATTTGATCCATAACAATAAAGATCAGTTACGATGAGAGTGTAGGACCTATTTTAAATAGATGTGTGTCTGAATATGAGCAGATAATACAAACATTTCCAATTATATAAACCTTGCACACCCCACTCCCAATAGCCTACTCCCTGAACCAAGATTGTCCAAAGATCAATCCAAACTCTCACAGATCCAACAGACTGACTTCAAATTGGAGAATGTTTTTGCAGTGAAATTCAAGAAAGCCTTGCTCAATGAAAAAATGTTGCACAATCTGCCACTCTCTCTCCCAATAGCACTCCTTTTTTGTTCTCTCTCCCCATTACTTCTATCTTAACACAATGTTGGATCACACTGCTATTTTAGCAGTATGAAGCCCAGAGGCTTGTACCTCTCCAAGGTCAAGGATAGGTACATCTGGAGGAGGTGATTAAAACAGTGCTATCATAGAAAAATGTGGTTTCTGGGATCAGTGCTAGGTGGTAATGAGCAGGTGCTGGAATCACGTCTATTTTATACATCTATGCAACTATGAATGTATGGCCCTCACCCACACATATCAACTCAGTACTTTGTGTCCCTCACAATGTTGTTTGATTGAGTGGCTCTGGCAACAATATAAGCGGGAGTAGAGAGTGGACAGGATAAAGTGGTGTGTGATTGTAACGGTCGTCGTAAGGAGTGGACCAAAATGCAGCGGGTAAAGTGCTCATCTTCTCATTTATTAACCTGTTGGGGATAGGGGGAAGTATTTACACGGCCGGATAAAAAACGTACCCGATTTAATCTGGTTACTACTCCTGCCCAGTAACTAGAATATGCATATAATTATTGGCTGTGGATAGAAAACACCCTAAAGTTTCTAAAACTGTTTGAATGGTGTCTGTGAGTATAACAGAACTCATATGGCAGGCAAAAACCTGAGAAGATTCCATACAGGAAGTGACCTGTCTGACAAGTTCTTGTTCATCTTGGCTCTTTTTATTGAAGACTGAGGATCTTTGCTGTAACGTGACACTTCCTACGGCTCCCATAGGCGCTCAGAACCCGGGAAAAAGCTGAATGATATCGAGGCAGCCCCAGGTTGAAACACATTATCGCCTTTGGTAAGTGGCCGATCAGAGGACAATGGGCTTAGGCGCGTGCACGAGTCGACCCCATGCTTTATTTTCTTTCGTCTTTTTACCTAAACGCAGATTCCCGTTCGGAATATTATCGCTTTTTTACGAGAAAAATGGCATAAAAATTGATTTTAAACAGCGGTTGACATGCTTCGAAGTACGGTAATGGAATATTTAGAAATTTTTCGTCACTAAATGCGTTGTGCTCGTCACCCTTCTTTACCATTCGGATAGTGTCTTGAACGCACGAACAAAACAGAGGATATTTAGATATAACTATGGATTATTTGGGACCAAACCAACATTTGTTATTGAAGTAGAAGTCCTGGGAGTGCATTCTGACGAAGAACACCAAAGGTAGTAACATTTTTCTTATAGTAAATCGGACTTTGGTGAGTGCTAAACTTGCTGGGTGTCTAAATAGCTAGCCCTGTGATGCCGGGCTATGTACTCAGAATATTGCAAAATGTGCTTTCACCGAAAAGCTATTTTAAAATCGGACATATCGAGTGCATAGAGGAGTTCTGTATCTATAATTCTTAAAATAATTGTTATGCTTTTTGTGAACGTTTATCGTGAGTAATTTAGTACATTTTTTGTAAATTCACCGGAAGTTTGCGGGGGGTATGTGTAGTAGAGTTAAAATGGTTATTCCAGCAAACTTCAAATTATTAGAATAGTACACAACGCAGAACAGAACAATCAGGTTGAGGGTCAGTGGCCAAAGCCCGCGAACAGGAATATTCCAAGTTCAGACAGAAGGGGAGAGTCAGATCGCCAGGAACTTTACTTTTGGTTTCTAATTTTAATTGTTGCTCTACTGGTGATGCCTGTTGATGTTAGGTAGGCAGCTACAGTAGCTGAATGATGTTAACATCTTCAGGTTTTGTTTCATTAAATGTATTTTATTTTATCTGGGTGCTTACGTCACCTACTAACACCCTGGTACTACCCATAGATCCCGCTCTCCTCAGTCTGAGAAAACACTGAGAGAGAAAGGTACGGGTTGCAGATTACTCCTTTGTAGAAGTCCGTAAAGTGAAATAAATAAACGTCCCAAGGTTAATGCTGTAGATATTGTTATAAGGGGATGTGAGACTATCGAAACACGTAACTTTCAGATTTTTATTGTTGTTATTAATATAGTTACAGAGTGCTAAAAGTGTTGCTAGCTAGCATGACTTTCTTTCTGTGATGCAGACGGCTAGCTGAGCTGCCGACTAGTGATGGTGTTGCATTATGGGGGATGTAGTTTTTGCCCTCTAAGGCGATTTTACGTTGTAACTTGTTTGTGTTGCAGTGGTTTTGTACATGAGTTGTTGTATTTTGCTACTATCAACACTGAAAGCACCTAGCAATGTATTGGGGATGTGAGACAGGATATGTGTTTTACCTTTCTTCATGCTCCTGTGTAGAACAACTTGTCAGGTGGTGCATTGGAGACTGATGTGTTCCTGTCCTGTCTTTTCATAATACTATTGCAGGTATGGTTCTATTGTCTAAGAATTAAGATTATACATTCTTTGTATTAAGGACTGGTTATTATTTTATACTATACATTATGGCTTTATGTATGAGTGTGATTGTGAGAGTCTGAGAAAACACAGAGAGAAAGAACAACTTGTCAGGTGGTGCATTGGAGACTGATGTGTTCCTGTCCTGTCTTTTCATAATACTATTGCAGATCAACATAAAAGCCTAAAAGACAGCCGTGGTGTCGCTCTTCATTTCTTGGTTCTCCTGTGGTGCATAAGAAACCCGCTACATATGCTAGTTCTGAACGTCACATGCTAATATAAATATGAACTTGATTGAACAAAACATGCATGCATTGTATAACATAATGTCCTAGGTGTGTCATCTGATGAAGATCATCAAAGGTTAGTGCTGCATTTAGCTGTGGTTTGGGGTTTTGTGACATTATATGCTAGCTTGAAAAATGGGTGTCTGATTATTTCTGGCTGGTTACTCTGCTGACATAATCTAATGTTTTGCTTTCGATGTAAAGCCTTTTTGAAATCGGACAGTGTGGCTCTGAGACCCTATGGAAGACGTAGGAAGTGTCACGTTATTGCACAGATCCTGAGTCTTCAATAAAAAGAGCCAAGATGAAACACTACTTCTCAGACAGGCCACTTCCTGCTTGAAATCTTCTCAGGTTTTGGCTGCCATAGGAGTTCTGTTATACTCACAGACACCATTCAAACAGTTTTAGAAACTTTAGGGTGTTTTCTATCCAAAGCCAATAATTATATGCATATTCTAGTTACTGGGCAGGAGTAGTAACCAGATTAAATCGGGTACGTTTTTTATCCAGCCGTGTCAATACTGCCCCTATCCCCAACAGGTTAAAGGCACAGTCAACTTAGTGTATGTAAACTTCTGATCCACTGAAATTGTGATACAGTGAATTGTAAGTTAAATAATCTGTCTGTAAACAATTGTTGGAAATATTACTTGTGTCATGCACAAAGTCGATGTCCTAACCAACTTGCCAAAACTATAGTTTGTTAACAAGAAATTTGTGGATTTATTGATTAATGGCTCCAACATAAGTGTACGTAAACTTCTGACTTCAACTGTACATGCTGACACAGCATCATTCAAAGAATGGAGTTTGATGCACCTGGTAATGGATATGACTGAAAAAGAATGTCTCACAGAGATTTATACCTGAACCCCACCTTTATTTTCCATGAAAAAGTACATGCTCAATGAATATATTCAATGTACAGGCTACAGTGTGGGGATCTCATCCTTGGTAATAACTACAGTACATGTATATAGGACTTGCATCCTTGGCACAATAAAGTTATTATATTCTACTTTATCCATAGGCTTCATTAATGCCATTCAGACTTGATGTTTTTACAACAACTATGATAGCTGAGGTTCATAGATTGGTATGAATATTAGTTCAGAACCTTACGTTTTAGGGTCCATACACAGATCGGCTACATACTGTAGCTAGCAACACATCCATAGGCATACAGTTATGTGTTTCCTCCACTACACAATAAGCAAGTAAATAGTTAGCTAGCTATGTTACTTCAGCTGCATTGCACTGCAAGGCAAGCTTACACAATTGTACATTCAATTTGCAGTAAATGCTTTAGCTAGCTAGATTCTTTACATCCACTGTTTCCCAAGACAACAGCCTGGGTTGCTGGTTTTCTCAGGATTCCATAAAACATTAAACAACATGAATCACAATGTCATACTGTACTCATATCATAACACCAGCTTGCTAAATCGCGATTTTCATAAATTAACTTTATGACAAAAAATATGCACAATCGTTTGTCTGTACATTAACTAACAGTCCTCTCAATTGTACATTTTTAGCTTGACTCGTTATGACGTCATAATTACTTACATTTGTTTTTCCCGTAATGTTTTGTCAGCCATCTTTGCTGAAGAAAGTCACCAGGGATGGATGGCTCCCGTCAAATTTGTCATTGGAAACACTCGATATGATTGGTCATATAAAAACCTTGGGACCCAAATGCATAATGAGTGCTCTAACTCTCCCTTGTGGTAGTCTGGAGAAATGAAGCCTTGAAGCTGGTTACCTCTATGTCCCGCGGTGTAAGCTCACAGCTTTTAAAGAAGG
Organism: Salmo salar; assembly: GCF_965601325.2. Taxonomy (NCBI): domain Eukaryota; kingdom Metazoa; phylum Chordata; class Actinopteri; order Salmoniformes; family Salmonidae; genus Salmo; species Salmo salar. The sequence continues at coordinate 67,027,130 of NC_138308.1, forward strand.
AAACACTGTACAATGACATTCTAAACAATTCTGTGCTTCCAACTTTATGGCAACACTTTGGGGAAGGCCTTTTCCTGTTTCAGCATGATAATGCCCCCGTGCACAAAGCAAGGTCCATACAGAAATGGTATGTCGAGATCGGTGTGGAAGAACTTGACTGGCTTTCACAGAGCCCTGAGTTCAACCCCATCTAACACCTTTGGGATGAATTTGAATGCCGACTGCGAGCCAGGCCCATCACTCAAGATTAGTGCTCGACCTCACTAATGTGCTTGTGGCTGAATGGAAGCATGTCCCCGCAGCAATGTTCCAATGTCTAGTGGACATCCTTCCCAGAAGGGTGGAGGCTGATATAGCAGCAAAGGGGGGGATCAACTCCATATTAATGCCCATGATTTTGGAATGAGATGTTTGACGAGCAGGTGTCCACATACTTTTGGTAATGTAGTGTAGCTACTATACAATATGGTGGTGTATCTTTGATGTTGTGGGGCTATTTTGCTTCCACTGGTACTGGCGCTCTTGTTAAGGTCAACAGCATCATAAACTTTACCAAGTAGGAGGACATTTTAGTCAAAAAACAGGAGACTGACACTTGGCAACGAGTGAATCTTGAGGCAAGACAATAACTCCAAGCTCTAATCAAAATACACAAAGAAATGGTTAATTGCAGTGAAGGTAGCCTCAACAGAACTCTGTGGGGTAGCACCATGGGGTAGCCAGAGGACAGTTAGCTTCTGTCCTCCTCTTGGTACATTGACTTCAATACAAAACCTAGGAGGCTCTTGGTTCTCACCCCCTTCCATAGACTTACACAGTAATTCTGAAAACTTCCGGAGATCATCCTCCAACCTATCAGAGCTCTTGCAGCATGAATTGATATGTTGTCCACAAAATCAAAGGATCAGAGAACTAATCTTGTACTGAAATTACAAGCTAAAGCTATCTAGCACTGCAGTGCATAAAAAGTGGTGAGTAGTTAACTCAAATAGAGAGAAAGACAATAGTTGAACACTTTTCAAAAAATGAATTTCTTCAAAAATGAAGGAGAAGCAAGAGCGTGAGAGAGATTGTTATTTTTTTCAGTTTCACTTAACCTGTTGGGGCTAGGGGGCAGTATTTGCACGGCCGGATAAAAAACGTACGAGAATATGCATATAATTAGTAGATTTGGATAGTGAGTATAACAGAACTCATATGGCAGGCAAAAACCTGAGAAGATTCCATGCAGGAAGTGGGAATCTGATTTGTGGAATCACCTTCAACACTTTGCCAATGAAACACACCGTGAGTTAGGATTCATTTAGCACTTCCTTAGGCTTCCACTAGATGTCAACAGTCTTTACAAAGTGGTTTGAGTCTTCTCCGGTAAAAACTGACCGAACGAGAGGCCTGGAAACTTGGTCATAGGGGGAGGGCCATTACTACTATGACACGGGCGCCCGTGGGTACCCTTTCGTTCCGAAATGTTTAGTAAGACAATGCAATCGTCCGCCTTGAATATTATTGAAGCTCTGATTGAAAAAGGCCCTAAAGATTTATGTTATACAACGTTTGACATGTTTGAACGAACGTAAATATATTTTGTTTGCACATTCGTGACGACAAGTCCCGCGCGCCTCGTACATTATGAGTAGCCTTCGGAACGTGCTAACAAGAAGGAGCTATTGGAACATAAATTATTAACTTTTTCGAACAAAACTACATTTGTTGTGGACCTGGGAATTCCTGGAAGTGCCTTCTGATGAAGATAATCAAAGGTAAGGGAATATTTACAATAGTATATTTGATTTTAGATGGTTCCAAGATGGCGCTAACCTGTATCACTTAGCCTAATTTCTGAGCATAGCACCTCGTTTATTGCAAAGTGTGATTTCCCAGTAAAGTTATTTTTAAATCTGGCAATGCGGTTGCATTCACAAGATGTTAATCTATAATTCTTTGAATGAAAATTTTACATTTTAACAGTGCTGATTCACCAGAAGCATTTAAGGGAAAATATTTTCTGAACGTCACGCGCCGATGTAAAATGCTGTTTTTATATATAAATATGAACTTTATCGAACAAAAAATGCATGTATTGTGTAACATGATGTCCTAGGAGTGTCATCTGATGAAGATTGTCAAAGGTTAGTGCTGCATTTAGCTGTGTTTTGGGTATTTGTGATGCATGCTAGTTGCTTTGAAAATGGCAGTGTGATTATTTTTGGCAGGGTACTCTCCTAACATAATCTAATGTTTTTCTTTTGCTGTAAAGCCTTTTTGAAATCGGACAATGTGGTTCGATTCAGGTGTGGTGTATCTATAAAATGGTGTAAAATAGTCATATGTTTGAGAAATTTAAGTTACAGCATTTATGAGGTATTTATATTTCGCGCGACGCGATTCCACTGGTTGTTGACCAGGGTGGGACGCAAACGTCCCAGGTTCCCAGACAGGTTAACCTCTTGACGGTCGCCTAGGATAGGGGGCGCTACAGCGATTTTTGAAAAAAATGTGTGCCCATTTTAAACGGCCTCCTACTCAAACTCAGAAGCTAGGATATGCATATAATTAATACTTGTGGATAGAAAACACCCTAAAGTTTCTAAAACTGTTTGAATGGTGTCTGTGAGTATAACAGAACTCATATGGCAGTCAAAACCCCGAGACAGATCGTAACAGGATGTGGAATTCTGAATTGCGGACTCAACTTCATCACTTTGCCTATAAATCACACCGTGAGCTATGGTTCATTTTTGGCAGGGTACTCTCCTAACATAATCTAATGTTTTGCTTTTGCTGTAAAGCCTTTTTGAAATCGGACAACGTGGTTCGATTCAGGAGAGGTGTATCTATAAAACGATATACAATAGTCCTATATTTGAAAAAAAATAGATATTAAATTTTGTAAAGAAAATGGCGATAGGATTTTTTGCTGGATGTTGATCCCGCATACGGGACGGAGCCCGTCCAGAGGTTAATGTAACTTAGCTAGCAAATGCAGCTGGCTAGTTTAGTTACTCAAACACCTGGCTCAAACAGAGGGATGCGTTGTTAGCTAGCTGGCTAGGACTATCCAACACAACACTTGAACTCTTCCAAGTCAAGGTAAGCTTTTGGTTTTATAAAATTATAGCCACTGGGGCCCGCCTGTGTAACTGCTTACTGACTATAAACTGTAACTTTACTGATTGTAGCGGGTTTACTAATGCATTAGTTCTATTAGCTACAGTATGTTGACTAGGACGTTACTTTAGCTAATATGGGGACAGCGATGTAGGCTGTGTGTAGCGATTATGATATGGTTTGGTTTGGAAAGTTTTTTTTGCCTCGTCACATACAGCTAATGTGTTGTTCATTGAAGTTCACAAACAAAAGGAAAAGGTGAGAGGAGGAGAGAGCATAGAGGCTAGAATTAATACAAAGTGGATGCTATGATCAGGGTTGTATTCATTCCGTTGATTCTGTTGAAAAAAGATTTCTTAAATGGAAGCAAACGAAATGGGGATAAAAATACCTGAATTTGTCCAAAAGAAACTCTCATTTGCAACTGTTGGACTAATGATTACACCCTAGATAAGCTAGATGCAGGCAAGGCGGTATTGAATGTGTCCCTGTATCACTGTCTGTCATTCTCTCGACCTGTGTGCACCTACGTCATAAATTGTAATTCATAGGCTAGGTTGTAGCAACCGAATGAAAGGTATAGGGAAAATATGAGCATCATGTAGTAGCCTAAACCTATTGATGTACATTGAACTGGGTGAATAGAATATGAATGGCAGTCATCCAACAGGCTGAAATAGAAAAAAGGCCATGCTCATGAAAAAAAAATAATTCCTCCCTCATCATAAATGGCATTGACCGCCACTGCATAAAACAAGGGCAGGGTGGTAGAGTACTTTGTATTACTTGTTAAACAAAATGTCTTTCTCTGAGCAACTGTATTAGTATAAAATAATATGATTTCCCCCCCAAAACTTGCTTACTATATAGCTCAGTATTTGTATTATGTATTTTTTGCTCATCTTTATCAAGGTTGCCAATAATTATGGACCTGACTGTATCTAAGTTTTGGGTGTGTGTTCTACCGACCCTTTTCGTTAATGAACACAAGTATGTAGTTAGTATATATGGTTGCTAGCCTATGTCCCCAGCCATTCAGCTAACTCACAATCTCATATGGTACCCCACAACTCTTTAGCCTGGGGGTTACAGATTCCACAATAGAAATGTAAAGGTAATTTCCGATTGAGCCGACATAAGCAGTGTTTACCATAAATGCAGTCTTCGCTAAAGCGGGAAAATTGCGTTTAGATTTAAATCACGCTATAAAGCTGAAATTCTGCGATGAAGGTTGAATAAAGCCCTTTATCATTAGCGGAGCGCACTGAGGTGATTTAACAGCTCACACCCCACCCCATCCCAGGCTCCATACCTCCCTCTCTCAGTGCCCTTTCAACAACATGGTCTCCTCGGATATCTTCGCTAATGGGGAATTCTCTGAAAGGTCACATTAGGAAAGCAACCCAAACAGGGAGAAAGGATGATAATCCCTCTCCAGGCATTTAACTTCACTAGGGTAGGTGGCAGCATTCGGAATTTTGGATGAAAAGCGTGCCCAAATTAAACTGCCTGCTACTCAGGCCCAGAAGCTAGGATATGCATATGCAGATTTGGATAGAAAACACTCTAAAGTTTCCAAAACTGTTAAAATAATGTCTGTGAGTATAACTGAACTGATATGGCAGGCGAAAACCTGACGAAAATCCAACCAGGAAGTTGTATTATTTTGAAAGGCTGTTTTTCCATTGAAAGCCTATCCACCATACAAAGACTTAGGACCCAGTTCACGGTCTCTATGGCTTCTTCTACATGTGGCCAGTCTTTAGGCATTGTTTCAGGCTTTTACTCTGAAAAATGAAGGAGATACAGCACTTTCAATGAGTGGACAGTGAACATTTCCAGACATGAGTCCAGCGCATGATCGGGAGTGCGCCTTTCTTGTTTCTCCTTTTCTATTGACGAAGCTTTTGTCCGGTTGAAATATTATTGATTATTTTTGACAAAAACAACCTGAGGATTGATTTTAAACATCGTTTGACATGTTTCTACGAACATTTATTGTACTTTTTTTACTTTTCATCTGGGTGTTGAGAGCACACTTTGTGCCTTTGGATTACTGAACTAAACGCACCAACAAAACTGATGTTTTTGGACATAAAGAGGGACATTATCGATCAAAACAAACATTTATTGTGCAACATGGAGTCCTGGGAGTGCCACCAGATGAAGATCATCAAAGGTAAGTGATTCATTTAATCGCTATTTCTGACTTTTGTGAGTCCTCTCCTTGGCTGTATGGTTTCTTGTGGCTAGGTGCTGTCCTAACATAGTTGCATGGTGTGCTTTCGCCGTGAAGCTTTTTTGAAATATGACACTGTTTGGATTAACAAGAAGTTTATCTTTAAAATGGTGTATAACACTTGTATGTTTGATGAATTTTAATTATGGGATTTCTGTTGTTTGAATTTGGCGCCCTGTAATTTCACTGGCTGTTGTCGAGGTGGGACGCTAGCGTCCCAATGATACCAGAGAGGTTAATCTGAAACTCTCTTTCTTACACACACTGGAGCACACACGTGAACGTGCATCACACACAGACACACACACACACACACACACACTGATCCTTTAAGAGTTGAGAGCTATCCACCTTGCATTCAGACACAGCTACCTTCCCCTGCTTGTAAGTAGAAACCCAATTTGAATCATTTTCAGTCATTTCTCCATCCAAAATTAAATACAACCTAGTAAGTGAGTGAGACTCATTTATACAAAGACTTCTTGCTCGAGATAAATACAATAGTTGAAACTGTGAGACGGTTATGGACTTGGACGCTGCATAGACTCACTAGCTGGTCCCAGAGGGCACTTAGGAGCCACAGAGTGAAGGAGTGAAGTCAGTAGAGACCTATTAGCTTACGATAATGGCTGCCACTGTACATCAGAACGGTATCCAAATGCATGCTGTAGTGATAATGAGACAGCTGGGGAGATCAGCACCTCTGCATTACGCTCTGATCTCCAAGTGACACATCATCATATTATTCACAATAAAGTTTCCTGGAAACGCTGAATGCCGATACAGTGAGTTATTCAGGTGAGAACTTGGTGACAAAGTGATTTAATGAGATTACCTTAAGGGGGGTGAAACAGGGTAAAGGTGTCATAGTGCGCTAAAGTTGTCTTCCAATCACATTTGAATTAACCTCTCTGGGCAAGGCGGGACGAATTCGTCCCACCTACGCAACAGCCAGTCTAATCCAGTGGCGCGATTTACAAATTCCTTAAAAATCCTATTACATCAATTTCTCAAACATATGACTATTTTACAGCTATTTAAAGACAAGACTCTCGTTAATCTAACCACACTGTCCGATTTCAAAAAGGCTTTACAACGAAAGCAAAACATTAGATTATGTAAGCAGAGTACCAAGCCAGAAATAATCAGACACCCATTTTTCAAGCTAGCATATAATGTCACAAAAACCCAGAAGACAGCTAATGCAGCACTAACCTTTGATGATCTTCATCAGATGACAACCCTAGGACATTATGTTATACAATACATGCATGTTTTGTTCAATCAAGTTCATATTTATATCAAAAACCAGCTTTTTACATTAGCATGTGACGTTCAGAACTAGCATACCCCCCGCAAACTTCCGGCGAATTCACTAACAATTTACTAAATTACTCACGATAAACGTTCATAAAAAGCATAACAATTATTTTAAGAATTATAGATACAGAAATCAATTTTTATGCCATTTTTCTCGTAAAAAAGCGATAATATTCCGACCGGGAATCTGCGTTTAGGTAAACAGAGGAAAGAAAACAAAGCATTCTGTCGACGCGGGAAAACAAAGCATTCTGTCCTCTGTTTGCCGAAAAGGAGATTCCCGGTCGGAATATTTTCGCTTTTTTACGAGAAAAATGGCATGAAAATGGATTTTAAACAGCGGTTGACATGCTTCGAAGTACGGTGATGGAATATTTAGATTTTTTTTTGTCACGAATTGCGCCAAGCGCACGACCCTGATTTACCATTTCGGATAGTTTCTGGAACGCACGAACAAAACGCCGCTATTCGGATATAACGATGGATTATTTTGGACCAAACCAACATTTGTTATTGAAGTACCAGTCCTGGGAGTGCATTCTGACGAAGACAACAAAGGTAATCAAACTTTTGTAATAGTAAATCGGAGTTTGGTCAGGGCTAAACTTGGTCGGTGTCTAAATGGCTAGCCGTGATGGCTGGGCTATCTACTGAGAATATTGCAAAATGTGCTTTCACCGAAAAGCTATTTTAAAATCGGACATATCGAGTGCATAGAGGAGTTCTGTATCTATAATTCTTAAAATAATTGTTATGTTTTTTGTGAACGTTTATCGTGAGTAATTTAGTAAATTCACCGGATGTTTGCGGGGGGGGTATGCTAGTTCTGAACGTCACATGCTAATGTAAAAAAGCTGGTTTTTGATATAAATATGAACTTGATTGAACAAAACATGCATGCATTGTATAACATAATGTCCTAGGGTTGTCATCTGATGAAGATCATCAAAGATCATCAAAGTGCTGCATTTAGCTGTGGTTTTGTTTTTTGTGACATTATATGCTAGCTTGAAAAATGGGTGTCTGATTATTTCTAGCTGGGTACTCTGCTGACATAATGTAATGTTTTGCTTTCGCTGTAAAGCCTTTTTGAAATCGGACAGTGTGGTTAGATTAACGAGAGTCTTGTCTTTAAAATGCTGTAAAATAGTCATATGTTTGAAAAATGGAAGTTTTCGGATTTTAGAGGAGTTTGTATTTTGCGCCACGCCCATCATTGGATATTGTATCAGGTGTTCCGCTAGCGGAACATCTAGATGTAAGAGGTTAATATCCTGTCAAGGAGGGATGGACATCCGGTTGGAGGTGAGGAGGGAGGGGTTGCTAACACATTTTACTTCTCCACCCCATTTATGACTACGCCACCCTCCGGAGTTTGGCTAAATGCTGTCTGCCCTCCAACATCCCAGCATGCAGCTGTGTTGCCCACGCTTTTGGCCCTGTTAAGATCCCTTCCCATCACTGAATTGTCAGAGCCACGCTCCGCCTACACAGGATCCTGATGACCGCTCACCTGTGTCATCACCACTCCGTGTACCCACAGACCATGGCTACCGGATGGGTTAACCAGTTTAATTAACCCCAGGCCTAAATGGAAGCCATACAACAGAACCTGGCATCTGGGTGGCATGGACCGTTGAGGTAATAAGCAACACTCACAGCCATGCACCTGGCCAGCTTTTACTTTAACATCATCAGTGAAGAGAGAGAAAGGGGGTGGCAAGACTGCCGCTCTGAACAACCATTGGAGATCTACTTGTGGAAGGGAATTTGGTGAAACATGATATAGAGTGTGTACCCATTTTCTAAAGAAAAGGTTCCTGTCATAGTTTTTCTCTTGAGGCTATGATTTTAACAATGGAGGTGAGAAATATACGATGAGTGGCAGGCATTTTGCCATGTTTTTTTTCACACACACACACACACACAAACACATTCCCTCAGTGTATATGCATTATGTCCAATCTTATACCTTCTGAAAAAATATATATACAGTACCAGTCAAACGTTTGGACACACTTTATTTTTTACCAATTTCTAGTTGTAGTGAAGACATCACAACTATGAAATAACACATATGAAATCATATAGTAACAAAAAAAGTGTTAAACAAATCAAAATGGATGACAGCTTTGCACACTTTTGCCATTCTCTTAACCAGCTTCACCTGGAATGCTTTTACGACAGTCTTGAAGGAGTTCCCAAATAAACTGAGCACTTGTTGGCTGCGTTTCCTTCACTCTGCGGTCCAACTCAACCCAAACCATCTCAATTGGGATGAGGTCAGGTGATGTGGAGGCCAGGTCATCTGATGCAGCACTGCGTCACTCTCCTTCTTGGTCAAATAGCCCTTACACAGCCTGAAGGTGTGTTGGGTTATTGTCCTGTTGAAAAACAAATGATAGTCCCACTAAGCGCAAACCAGATGGGATGGCGTATCACTGCAAAATGCTGTGGTAACCATGCTGGTTGAGTGTGCCTTGAATTCTAAATAAATCACTAACAGTGTCACCAGCAAAGCACCATCACATCTCGTCCTCCATGCTTCACCTTAGGAACCACACATGCGGAGAAATAAAATGCGGAGAAAAAAAATATCTAATTTGGCCTCATCAGACCAAAGGAATGATTTAATCTGGTCTAATGTCCATTGCCTGTGTTTTATTGGCCCAAGCAAGTATTTTAGTCCTATTTGTGTCCTTTTGTACTGGTTTCTTTGCAGCAATTCGACCATGAAGGCCTGATTTTTGCTACTGCACTTGAAGAAACTTTCAAAATGTTCCAGATTGACTGAACTTCATATCTTAAAGGAATGATGGACTGTTGTTTCTCTTTGCTTATTTGAGCTCTTCTTGCCATAATATGGACTTGGTCTTTTACCAAATAGGGCTATCTTCTGTATATCAACCCTACCTTGTCACAACACAACTGATTGCTCAAACGAGTTAAGAAGGAATGAAATTCCACAAATGAACGTTTAACAAGGCACACCTGTTAATTGAAATGCATTCTAGGTGGTTACCTCATGAAGCATGTTGAGATTGTGCAAAGCTGTCCTCAAGGCGAAGGGTGGCTAATTTGAAGAATCTCAAAAAAAATATATACAGTTGAAGTCGGAAGTTTACATACACCTTAGTCAAATACATTTGAACTCAGTTTTTCACAATTCCTGACATTTAATCCTAGTAAAAATTCCCTGTCTTAGGTCAGTTCGGATCACCACTTAATTTTAAGAATGTGAAATGTCAGAATAATAGTAGAGAGAATGATTTATTTCAGCTTTTATTTCTTTCATCACATTCCCAGTGGGTCAGAAGTTTACATACACTCAATTAGTATTTGGTAGCATTGCCTTTAAATTGATTAACTTGGCTCAAATGCTTCGGGAAGCCTTCTAGAAGCTTCCCACAATAAGTTGACTGAATTTTGGCCCATTCCTCCTGACAGAGCTGGTGCAACTGAGTCAGGTGTGTAGGCCCCCTTGTTCAAATACGCTTTTTCAGGTCTGCCCGCAAATATTTTATAGGATTTAGGTCAGGGCTTTGTGATGGCCACTCCAATATCTTGACTTTGTTGTCCTTAAGCCAATTTGCCACAACTTTGGAAGTATGCTTGGGGTCATTGTCCATTTGGAAGACCCATTTGCAACCAAGCTTTAACTTCCTGACTGATGTCTTGAGATTTTACTTCAATATATCCACAAAATTGTCATTCCTTATGATGCCATCTATTTTGTGAAATGCACCACTCCTTCCTGCAGCAAAGCACCCCACAACATGATGCTGCCATCCCCATGCTTCACGGTTGGGATGGTGTTTTTCGGCTTGCAAGCCTCCCCCTTTATACTCCAAACATAACAATGGTCATTATGGCCAAACAGTTCTATTTTTGTTTCATCAGACCAGAGGACATTTCTCCAAAAAGTACGATCTTTGCCCCCATGTGCAGTAGCAAACCGTAGTCTGGCTTTTTTATGGCGGTTTTGGAGCAGTGGCTTCTTCCTTGCTGAGCGGCCTTTCAGGTTATGTCGATATAGGACTTGTTTTACTGTGGATATAGATACTTTTGTACCAGTTTCCTCCAGCATCTTCACAAGGTCCTTTGCTGTTGTTCTGGGATTGATTTGCACTTTTCACACCAAAGTACGTTCATCTCTAGGAGACACAATGCATCTCCTTCCTGAGTGGTATGACGGCTGTGTGGTCCCATGGTGTTTATATTTGCATACTATTGTTTGTACAGATGAACGTGGTACCTTCAGGCATTTAGAAATTGCTCCCAAAGATGAACCAGACTTGTGGAGGTCTACAATTTATTTTCTGAGGTCTTGGCTTATTTATTTTGATTTTCCCATGATGTCAAGCAAAGAGGTACAGGTACACCTCCAATTGACTCAAATGATGTCAATTAATAATAAAAAATAACACGAAAAAATAACAGTAACGAGGCTATATACAGGGGCTCCCAGTACCGAGTCAGTGTGCAGGGGTACAAATTGTTGAGGTAAATTTTACATGAAGTGACTATGCGTACGTAATAGACAGCGAGTTTCAGGGGTGTACAAAACAAATTGAGGGGGGGATGTCAATGAAAATAGTCTAGCAGACATTTGATTAAATGTTCAGCAGTCTTATGGCTTAGGGGTAGAAGCTGTTAACCTGTCTGGGCCAGTGGGACGCCCACCCTATCAACAGCCAGTGGAATCGTGTCGCGCTAAATGCAAAACCTCATAAATGCTATAACTTCAATTTCTCAAACATATGACTATTTTACACCGTTTTATAGATACACCTCTCCTGAATCGAACCACGTTGTCCGATTTCAAAAAGGCTTTACAGCAAAAGCAAAACATTAGATTATGTCAGCAGAGTACCCAGCCAGAAATAATCACACAGCCATTTTCAAAGCAACTAGCATGCATCACAAATACCCAAAACACAGCTAAATGCAGCACTAACCTTTGACAACCTTCATCAGATGACACTCCTAGGACATCATGTTACACAACGCATGCAATTTTTGTTCGATAAAGTTCATATTTATATATAAAAACAACATTTTACATCGGCGCATGACGTTCAGAAAATCTTTTCCCTCAAATGCTTCCGATGATCAGCGCTACAATTTACAAAATTACTATTCGAAAACATTGTTAAAATGTAATATTGTCATTCAAAGACTTATAGATTAACATGAATTGAATGCCATCTCTTTGCCAGATTTAAAAATAACTTTACTGGGAAATCACACTTTGCAATAAACGACGTGGTATGCCCAGAAAAAAAATCTAGGCTATAAATGTTGGAGCCATCTTGGAACGATCAACCATCAAAAATACAATTGTAAATAATCCCTTACCTTTGATTATCTTTATCAGAAGGCACTTCTAGGATTCCCAGGTCCATAACAAATGTAGTTTTGTTCAAAAAAGTTAATAATTTATGTCCCAATAGTGTTAGCACGCTCCGAAGGCTAGTGAAAATGTACCGTGTGCGTCTGACTTGTCGTCAGGAATGAGCAAAAAAAATATATTTAACCTGTTATGGCTAGGGGGCAGTATTTTCACGGCTGGATAAAAAACGTACCCGATTTAATCTGGTTACCACTCCTACCCAGTAACTAGAATATGCATATACGTATTACATATGGATAGAAATCACCCTAAAGTTTCTAAAACTGTTTGAATGGTGTCTGTGAGTATAACAGAACTCATTTGGCAGGCAAAAACCTGACAAGGTTTCAGGCAGGAAGTGGCCTGTCTGACAAGGTGTCGTTCTTCTTGTCTCTGTTTATTGAAGAGTGAGGATCTTAGCTGTCCCGTGACACTTCCTACGGCTGCCATAGGGTCTCAGAAGGCGGCAAAAAGCTGAATCGTGGCTTTGCAGGCTGTGGCTGAAAAAAAGTAGCGCGTTTGGGTAGTGGCTGGTTACAGTACTGTGAGACTCAGGCTCGTGCCCGCGTCGACCGAAAGCTTTGTTTACTTTCCTCTGTTTAGCTAAAAGGAGATTCCCGGTCGGAATATTATCGTTTTTTTACGAGAAAAATGGCATAAAAATGGATTTTAAACAGCGGTTGACATGCTTCGAAGTACGGTAATGGAATATTTAGATTTTTTTTGTCACGAATTGCGCCATGTGCGCGACCCTGATTTACCATTTCAGATAGTGTCTGGGACGCATGAACAAAACGCCGCTATTCGGATATAACGATGGATTATTTTGGACCAAACCAACATTTGTTATTGAAGTAGCAGTCCTGGGAGTGCATTCTGACGAAGACAACAAAAGGTAATCAAACTTTTATAATAGTAAACCTGATATTGGTGAGTGCTAAACTTGCCGGGTGTCTAAATAGCTAGCCCGTGATGCCTGGGCTATGTTCTTAGAATATTGCAAAATGTGCTTTCACCAAAAAGCTATTTTAAAATCGGACATATCGAGTGCATAGAGGAGTTCTGTATCTATAATTCTTAAAATAATTGTTATGCTTTTTGTGAACGTTTATCGTGAGTAATTTAGTAAATTCTTAGTGAATTTGCCGGAAGTTTGCGGGGGGTATGCTAGTTCTGAACATCACATGCTAATGTAAAAAGCTGGTTTTTGATATAAATATGAACTTGATTGAACAAAACATGCATGTATTGTATAACATAATGTCCTAGGGTTGTCATCTGATGAAGATCATCAAAGGTTAGTGCTGCATTTAGCTGTCTTCTGGTTTTTGTGACATTATATGCTAGCTTGAAAAATGGGTGTCTGATTATTTCTGGCTGGGTACTCTGCTGACATAATCTAATGTTTTGCTTTCGTTGTAAAGCCTTTTTGAAATCGGACAGTGTGGTTAGATAAAGTAGAGTCTTATCTTTAAAATGCTGTGAAATAGTCATATGTTTGAAAAATTGAAGTTTTTGTATTTTTGAGGAATTTGTCATTCGCGCCACGCCTATCATTGGATATTGGAGCAGGTGTTCCGCTAGCGGAACGTCTAGATGTAAGAGGTTAACCTGTTAGGGCTAGGGGGCAGTATTTGCACGGCTGGATAAAAAAATGTACCCGATTTAATCATGTTACTAATCCTACCCAGTAACTAGAATATGCATATACTTATTATATATGGATAGAAAACACCCTAACGTTTCTAAAACTGTTTGAATGGTGTCTGTGAGTATAACAGAACTCATTTGGCAGGCAAAACCCTGAGACATTTTCTGACAGGAAGTGGATACCTGATGTGTTGTATTACCTTTAAACCTATGCCATTGAAAAACACAGGGGCTGAGGAATATTTTGGCACTTCCTATTGCTTCCACTAGATGTCACCAGCCTTTACAAAGTGTTTTGAGTCTTCTGGAGGGAGATCTGACCTAACAAGAGCCATGGAACGATGATGGCCCATTAGACACCTGGTGCGCGAGTTCATGTTGGGTACCCTCGTTCCAATACGTTATAAAAGAGAATGCATTCGTCCACCTTGAATATTATTCATGTTCTGGTTAAAAAAGGCCCTAATGATTTATGCTATACAACGTTTGACAGGTTTGAACGAACTTAAATATATTTTTTCCCCTCGTTCATGAAGTGAAGTCCGGCGGGCTTAGATCATGTGCTAACAAGACGGAGATTTTTGGACATAAATGATGAGCTTTTTTGAACAAAACTACATTCGTTATGGACCTGTGATACCTGGAAGTGACATCTGATGAAGAGAATCAAATGTAATGGATTATTTACATAGCATTTTCGATTTTAGATCTCCCCAACATGGCGGCTAGTCTGTATCGCAACGCGTATTTTTCTGGGCGCAGTGCTCAGATTATTGCAAAGTGTGATTTCCCAGTAAGGTTATTTTTAAATCTGGCAAGTTGATTGCGTTCAAGAGATGTAAATCTATAATTCTTTAAATGACAATATAATATTTTACCAATGTTTTCTAATTTTAATTATTTAATTTGTGGTGCTGACTTGACTGCCGGTTATTGGAGTGAAACGATTTCCTCAACATCAATGCCATAGTAAAACGCTGTTTTTGGATATAAATATGAACTTGATAGAACTAAAAATGCATGCATTGTCTAACATAATGTCCTAGGAGTGTCATCTGATGGAGATTGTAAAAGGTTAGTGCATCATTTTAGCTGGTTTTATGGTTTTGGTGACCCTGTCTTTGAATTGACAAAACATTACACACAACTCTTGTAAATGTACTGTCCTAACATACTCTAAATTTATGCTTTCGCCGTAAAACCTTTTTGAAATCGTAAAACGTGGTTAGATTAAGGAGATGTTTATCTTTCAAAGGGTGTAAAATAGTTGTATGTTTGAAAAATTTGAATTTTGACATTTATTTGGATTCAAATTTGCCGCTCTTGAAATGCACCTGCTGTTGATGGAGTGCACCACGGGTGGGACGCTTGCGTCCCACCTAGCCCATAGAGGTTAACCTGTTGGGGCTCGGGGGCAGTATTGAGACATTTTGAAAAAAATATGTGCCCATTTTTAACTGCCTCCTACACCAACTCAGAAGCTAGGATATGCATATTATTAACACATTCGGATAGAAAACACTCTGAATTTTCTAAAACAGTTTGAATGGTGTCTGTAAGTATAACAAAACTCATATTGCAGGCAAAAACCTGTGAAAAATAGATCCAAAAAAATTTGAATTTTGTGACTGTACTATTTAGTGTCATACCCCTAGAGCATCGAGCCAGCGGGGTGGTGGCACTGGAATCCTCATCTCTCCCAAGTGGACATTCTCTCTTTCTCCCCTGACCCATCTGTCTATCTCCTCATTTGAATTCCATGCTGTCACAGTTACCAGCCCTTTCAAGCTTAACATCCTTATCATTTATCGCCCTCCAGGTTCCCTTGGAGAGTTCATCAATGAGCTTGACGCCTTGATAAGTTCCTTTCCTGAGGATGGCTCACCTCTCACAGTTCTGGGTGACTTTAACCTCCCCACGTCTACCGTCGACTCATTCCTCTCTGCCTCCTTCTTTCCACTCCTCTCCTCTTTCGACCTCACCCTCTCACCCTCCCCCCCTACTCACAAGGCAGGCAATACGCTTGACCTCATCTTTACTAGATGCTGTTCTTCCACTAATCTCATTGCAACTCCCCTCCAAGTCTCCGACCACTACCTTGTATCCTTTTCCCTCTCGCTCTCATCCAACACTTCTCACTCTCCCCCTACTCGGATGGTATTGCGCCGTCCCAACCTTCGCTCTCTCTCTCCCGCTACTCTCTCCTCTTCCATCCTATCATCTCTTCCCTCTGCTCAAACCTTCTCCAACCTATCTCCTGATTCTGCCTCCTCAACCCTCCTCTCCTCCCTCTCTGCATCCTTTGATTTCCTCTGTCCCCTATCCTCCAGGCCGGCTCGGTCCTCCCCTCCTGCTCCGTGGCTCGACGACTCACTGCGAGCTCACAGAACAGGGCTCCGGGCAGCCGAGCGGAAATGGAGGAAAACTCGCCTCCCTGCGGACCTGGCATCCTTTCACTCCCTCCTCTCTACATTTTCCTCTTCTGTCTCTGCTGCTAAAGCCACTTTCTACCACTCTAAACTCCAAGCATCTGCCTCTAACCCTAGGAAGCTCTTTGCTACCTTCTCCTCCCTCCTGAATCCTCCTCCCCCTCCCCCCCCCTCCTCCCTCTCTGCGGATGACTTCGTCAACCATTTTGAAAAGAAGGTTGACGACATCCGATCCTCGTTTGCTAAGTCAAACGACACTGCTGGTCCTGCTCACACTGCCCTACCCTGTGCTTTGACCTCTTTCTCCCCTCTCTCTCCAGATGAAATCTCGCGTCTTGTGACGGCCGGCCGCCCAACAACCTGCCCACTTGACCCTATCCCCTCCTCTCTTCTCCAGACCATTTCCGGAGACCTTCTCCCCTACCTCACCTCGCTCATCAACGCATCCTTGACCGCTGGCTACGTCCCTTCCGTCTTCAAGAGAGCGAGAGTTGCACCCCTTCTGAAAAAACCTACACTCGATCCCTCCGATGTCAACAACTACAGACCAGTATCCCTTCTTTCCTTTCTCTCCAAAACTCTTGAACGCGCCGTCCTTGGCCAGCTCTCTTGCTATCTCTCTCAGAATGACCTTCTTGATCCTAATCAGTCAGGTTTCAAGACTGGGCATTCAACTGAGACTGCTCTTCTCTGTGTCACGGAGGCTCTCCGCACTGCTAAAGCTAACTCTCTCTCCTCTGCTCTCATCCTTCTAGACCTATCTGCTGCCTTTGATACCGTGAACCATCAGATCCTCCTCTCCACCCTCTCCGAGCTGGGCATCTCCGGCGCCGCCCACGCTTGGATTGCGTCCTACCTGACAGGTCGCTCCTACCAGGTGGCGTGGCGAGAATCTGTCTCCGCACCACGTGCTCTCACCACTGGTGTCCCCCAGGGCTCTGTTCTTGGCCCACTCCTATTCTCGCTATACACCAAGTCACTTGGCTCTGTCATATCCTCACATGGTCTCTCATATCATTGCTATGCAGATGACACACAATTAATCTTCTCCTTTCCCCCTTCTGACAACCAGGTGGCGAATCGCATCTCTGCATGTCTGGCAGACATATCAGTGTGGATGACGGATCACCACCTCAAGCTGAACCTCGGCAAGACGGAGCTGCTCTTCCTCCCGGGGAAGGACTGCCCGTTCCATGATCTCGCCATCACGGTTGACAACTCCCTTGTGTCCTCCTCCCAGAGTGCTAAGAGCCTTGGCGTGACCCTGGACAACACCCTGTCGTTCTCCACCAACATCAAGGCGGTGACCCGATCCTGTAGGTTCATGCTCTACAACATTCGCAGAGTAGTACCCTGCCTCACACAGGAAGCGGCGCAGGTCCTAATCCAGGCACTTGTCATCTCCCGTCTGGATTATTGCAACTCGCTGTTGGCTGGGCTCCCTGCCTGTGCCATTAAACCCCTACAACTCATCCAGAACGCCGCAGCCCGTCTGGTGTTCAACCTTCCCAAGTTCTCTCACGTCACCCCGCTCCTCCGCTCTCTCCACTGGCTTCCAGTCGAAGCTCGCATCCGCTACAAGACCATGGTGCTTGCCTACGGAGCTGTGAGGGGAACGGCACCTCCGTACCTTCAGGCTCTGATCAGGCCCTACACCCAAACAAGGGCACTCCGTTCATCCACCTCTGGCCTGCTCGTCTCCCTACCTCTGAGGAAGCACAGTTCCCGCTCAGCCCAGTCAAAACTGTTCGCTGCTCTGGCACCCCAATGGTGGAACAAGCTCCCTCACGACGCCAGGACAGCGGAGTCAATCACCACCTTCCGGAGACACCTGAAACCCCACCTCTTCAAGGAATACCTGGGATAGGATAAAGTAATCCTTCTAACCCCCCCCTTAAAAGATTTAGATGCACTATTGTAAAGTGGTTGTTCCACTGGATATTATAAGGTGAATGCACCAATTTGTAAGTCGCTCTGGATAAGAGCGTCTGCTAAATGACTTAAATGTAAATGTAAAATTGTTTTATAGATACCATAGTGAGAAAGGATTCATTTCGCAACACCTACGGCTTCCACTAGATGTCAACGATCTTTATAAATTTGTTTGAAGCGTCTATGATAAACAGAGAGCAAATTAGAATCCAAGGAAGTTGACATGTCATCACTTCATTTTTTTGCGCCTGCGCATAAATCTGAGAAACGTGAGTTTGTCATCATTTTTTATCTAGACATAGGATAGGTTGTGTGAAAATATTACTGATGTTTAACGTTAAAAATGGACCAAAAGATTAATGCTAAACAACATTTGACATGTTTGAACGAACATAAATAGATTATTTACTAGGTTTTTTTAGCTTTTCGGCGTGATTTTACCAGCCCCCCAACCACGTTTTGTGGGAGCATAATGAACGCTAAGTACTTGGTGTTATTTGGACATAAATTATGAACTTTGTCAAAAGAAACCACATTTGTTCCGGACCTGGAATGCCTTCCGGACCTGGGATCCTGCCTTCTGATGGAGATAATCAAAGGTAAGGGGGTATTTACAATGTTATTATCGATTTTAGATGATGCTAACTGTATAGCATAGCCTGTTGTTCTTAGCATAGCACCCCGTTTATTGCAAAATGTGATTTCCCAGTAAAGTTATTTTGAGATCTGGCCATTCGGTAGCAATTACGAGATGATAATATATTATTCTTTGAATGACAATATTATAATTTACCAATGTTGTCGAATAGTAATTTTGTTATGTTCACCGGAAGCATTTCAGAGAAGAAAAAAATCTGAATTTCACGCTACTGTAAAATGCTGTTTTTGGATATAAATATGAACTTGATGGAACAAAAAATGCATGTATTGTATAACATAATGTCCTAGGAGTGTCATCTGATGGAGATTGACAAAGGTTAGTGCATAATTCTAGCTGGTTTCTGCTTTTGGTGACGCCTGACCTTGAATTGAAAATGGATGTTTGTACTTTTGTGGCTATGTACTGTCCTAACATAATCTAACTTTATGCTTTTGCCGTAAAGCCTCTTTGAAAATCGAACAATGTGGTTAGATTAAGGAGATGTTTATCTTTTAAATTGTGTAAAATAGTTGATGGTTTGAGAAATTGAAATTATTAGATTTTTGATGTTTTGAATTTCCAGCCTTGTTAGCAATCCCGACTCGGGGTTCATTGCTAACCTGTAGCCCGAACAGGTTAACAGGACAGGAAAATGGTCCAACTCATGCACTTATCAAGACAACATCCCAGGTAATCCCTACTGACTCTGATCTGGATGGACTCACTAAACACAAATGCTTTATTTGTAAATGATGTCTGAGTGTTGGAGTGTGCCCCAGGCTACCCTTAATAAAAATAAAATAAAACAATTCAATTATGCTGTCTGATTTGCTTAATATAAGGAATTTGCAATTATTTATACTTTTACTTTTGATACTGAAGTGTATTTTAGCAATTACATTCACTTTTGATTCTCAAGTGGTATCTTTACTTTTACTCAAATATGAAAAGAACACTAACTCTGTTATATTACTTGTTACCACAAAAAGTAATAGTATTACTGTAACGAGTTACCCCCAACACTGATAAAGATGTTAGTACACAGAAAAGAGATGGCAGTGACTCTCTTCACAACCTCACATGATAACAAAACTGAATGAGTGTCTATGTGTCAGTTCCGTATAGTACGTCTCGGCGACACGGATAGCTAGCTACAGTATACACAGCAATATGGATATATTTCACTCCCTGTTGATTATTTTAATCGAATCCCCTCTCTAAGGGGATTTCACATGAGGGAGGGAGACTGACTGTGAACGTCTTGCTTGCAGAGGTGTCGAGGCTCGGAGACGACACCTTTTGGAGTGGCCAAACAAAGCCAGCCGGTTCTGCTGAGAGTGGCAGATATCAGTGCACCCCGCCGCTTGCACAATCACAAATACATACAGTACATTATGTTAAATGCCCACGCTTGGATTGCGTCTTACCTGACAGGTCGCTCCTACCAGGTGGCGTGGCGAGAATCTGTCTCCGCACCACGTGCTCTCACCACTGGTGTCCCCCAGGGCTCTGTTCTAGGCCCACTCCTATTCTCGGTATATACACCAAGTCACTTGGCTCTGTCATATCCTCACATGGTCTCTCATATCATTGCTATGCAGATGACACACAATTAATCTTCTCCTTTCCCCCTTCTGACAACCAGGTGGCGAATCGCATCTCTGCATGTCTGGCAGACATATCAGTGTGGATGACGGATCATCACCTCAAGCTGAACCTCGGCAAGACGGAGCTGCTCTTCCTCCCGGGGAAGGACTGCCCGTTCCATGATCTCGCCATCACGGTTGACAACTCCCTTGTGTCCTCCTCCCAGAGTGCTAAGAGCCTCGGCGTGACCCTGGACAACACCCTGTCGTTCTCCACTAACATCAAGGCGGTGACCCGATCCTGTAGGTTCATGCTCTACAACATTCGCAGAGTACGACCCTGCCTCACACAGGAAGCGGCGCAGGTCCTAATCCAGGCACTTGTCATCTCCCGTCTGGATTACTGCAACTCGTTGTTGGCTGGGCTTCCTGCCTGTGCCATTAAACCCCTCCAACTCATCCAGAACGCCGCAGCCCGTCTGGTGTTCAACCTTCCCAAGTTCTCTCACGTCACCCCGCTCCTCCGCTCTCTCCACTGGCTTCCAGTCGAAGCTCGCATCCGCTACAAGACCATGGTGCTTGCCTACAGAGCTGTGAGGGGAACGGCACCTCCATACCTTCAGGCTCTGATCAGGCCCTACACTGGCACCCCAATGGTGGAACAAGCTCCCTCACGACGCCAGGACAGCGGAGTCAATCACCACCTTCCGGAGACACCTGAAACCCCACCTCTTTAAGGAATACCTAGGATAGGATAAAGTAATCCTTCTAACCCCCCCCCCCCCCCTTAAAAGATTTAGATGCACTATTGTAAAGTGGTTGTTCCACTGGATATCATAAGGTGAATGCACCAATTTGTAAGTCGCTCTGGATAAGAGCGTCTGCTAAATGACTTAAATGTAAATGTAAATGTACAAGGAATTTCACTGTTGGGCAGATAATGCATCTGCTACTGCCGCAGAGTCAATGAATTAGAAGCAAAATAGCAAGGCCAAAAAGGAGGGGGGAAATAACTAAGGTTGGAGGGGATGGGAAATGTTGTTGACTGAATGTAAAGTTTATATGCGTGTGTGTTATGTAAAAAGTATGATTTATCCCCATCATGACCCAGCAGAACTCACATTATTCATATGAATAGGCTTAACCTTGATATGAAGTAATCTGGTACATTATCCCGACTCGTCAAAAAAGAGTCAACAACATCAACAACAAATACTTTGAAATTATTTGAAATGATGCGGCTTTTGAGGAGCAGAGCAGCGGAGTTTTGTCTCCTGACAGTTTTGCTAATGGTGAAAGAGAGAACCAGAGAAAGGGAAAAAGAGAGAAAGATAGAGGGAACTCAGATGGTCTCCATGAGTGGTAAAGTGGGATATGGGTGATAAAGTTTTGCTGAGACAGTGAAGTGGAGGACAGGAGCACTTGAGTAATTGAAAATCTACCAGACATGATGTGGTTACCTCCCACTGGGCACACACTGGTTGAACCAACGTTGTTTCCACGTTATTTCAATGAAATTACATTGAACTAACGTGGAATAGACATTCAATAGACATCTGTGCCCAGTGGGATGGGAGAGAGATTATACCAAACAGGAACGGGAGAAGAAGAGCAAACTAATGAGCCTGCTTTTTCCTTTGGAAGTCCACAGCTAATAACATAAAAGCCTCAGGAAAGGCAGATAAAGGGGTAAGATGTAAAGAAGCAACCTTTCCAAGGGACTTGGTATGTAAATACATGAATATACTTGGTGGCCATTTTGGAGAAAGCTCTTTAAAGCAGTGGAGGCTGCATTGAAGCCATGTGTTTGCTGTATTTGATACCATTCAACTCATTCCTCTCCAGCCATTACCACAAGCTTATCTTCCACAATTAAGGTGCCATAAACCTCTTGTGCTTTAAAGGGTACAGAACTTATCACATCCGAATGATATGGGCTGGTAACAAGAAACCGCAACTGGTACAGAGAGCCTACAATTTAGAGCCCAAATCCATATAATTTTATGATGTAGGTAGGAGATTTAAAGTACAGGGATGTGTGCACAGAATGTGATTACTGAAGGACAGTACGTGTTTTGTAACATCTTGGTCACGACAGGAACTTCACAACTCCAGTACCCTTCAAGAGAGGGAAATAAGTCATTTTGGTCCAATGGTGAAAATTAAGAGATAAATCAGGAAACTGTAATGGAAGCCAGTTAAAAGTCAGGTTCTGCCAGCAGCAGTCATTGACACATTCACATCCTTACAGGATGGATTAAATACTGAAATGTTGTGAAATACGACCGGCTACCCCCGTCATAACCTTTATGCATTCCATCGTTAGTTAGTCTTCGGGAAACTGACATTTTGAGAAGGTCTTCACCCTCGTATTTTTTTATTTTTTTAATGCAAGCAACGGACATTATGACGCTTGTTAAACAAGAACCGTACAGAACCACTGAAAGGTCAAGAACTGCTTGAGAATCCAATCATCAGCGTCATTGGGAAATATTTACTGCCAAGGAAAGGGGCAAAATGTTATGAAGAGTTCACTGGGTTCAACATTACATTGGTTTGTGACAAAACGTAGTTCACCATGCCTGGGCTTTTTTATTAATTCATATTTGTTATCCTATATTCATTCAGTTAATTTAAAATGAATTTTGTTCCATAGAATGTTATGCCTCAAAACTGCAAGGACGTCCAGCGAAGTTACCAAAAGTAGAGAGGCATGACCAAGCTTGTGGACAAAGCCTAACTTTCCTGTGCGAGCAAATTATCCATTCAAAATGTATGCAAAGGTTAGCCAGAGGTCAGAGAGGGGTGGCCAAAGTCCAGCATTATTCATGAATATTATTAATATTATGCCTGATAAATCATCTGTGAGACTATCCTCTGACAAAACCACAGAAGTGCCAGCAAGGACTTGCCCTCAAATAAAGACAAATGTTGACTACAAGGTCACTCTGAATGATAGAAACTTAAGCACTGAGAAAAGAAGATGCAGATGGTGTGTGTTTGTGTGTGTGTGTGTGTGTGTGTGTGTGTGTGTGTGTGTGTATGTGTGTGTGTCTCGCTCGATTATGACATTTAATCTCTACCAACACCTGTTGCCTGTTGCCTGGCTGAATAGCACATCTGCATTGTCTTGGAACTTGGAGCAAAAATGTTCCCCACACACATCTTTCACAATCAATAAAACATCCTTTCATGTGTGCAAACCTTGAGAAAAGAAAAAAAAGTGCTCTCCCACCTCGAGTTAGCTACAAAAAGTTGGTAAGCACCAATCGCTCATCAATAATGGACTGTCTATGAAAGGGTGTGTTTGTCAAATGTTTCATTCATAGCAATCAATATACCGTAAACACTCTTTCATGAACCAAGGGCAGAAAATCATAGACCTTCTGTTAAGACTGGTATAGTAATGGACACCCTTAATGTTGTCTATACTGAACATAGGCTAGACATCGGACTGAACAGTGACAGTATTCAGCCACGACTCATTAGGAGGTTTGAAGATGGATCCATAAAGCAGTGGTCTTTAGCTCTCAACTCTGTGAGTTGCACTAATGGCCTAAATCTCATCAGGATGGGAAACTAATAACACACTCAGCAATATCACACCTTAGATTGCAAATGAACTGGACCAATATGTTCTGTCATACTGTTAAATCTTAAAAATGTCTAACTGACTTGGCTGCTTAAGGAGTTCTCTAATGTCTTGCTCTTTTTGACATCCTGTAATGAGATTATTGGGTAACAGTTAACACATTTTCTCACTCTCTCTCACACAAATACAGGCACACATGCACTCTCTCTCTCTCTCTCTCTCTCTCTCTCTCTCTCTCTCAGAAACACACACACACACTACCCCCCACACACCTCTAGATTATAAAAGTAGAGAATATCAGTGATGAGAAGAGCAGCTGGAGACAATAAACTGGAAGAAGAGGCAATTACCAAGTGGGTGACAAGGCGGTGATTCAGAGTCTTTCAACATGTCATTATCTCCCCATCTACATATCCAAAAAGCCTGACAGGCCATTTCTGAGGCAGCCGTGGCCAGCCACCGTGATAAACCACCAGCAAGAAAATATAACCCCCCTCCTCCCTTTCCCACCACACACACCTTCGTCACACTCTCTCCTGGTAAACCTTAGCACATTTGAATTTCCTGTGAAATTCAACCTCCTACCGATACGAACCACCTCGAGCCACCTCTCCCCGCCCCCTCTTCTCCCTTCTGTTTCCTCTGTGTTGAAGCTCCTCAAAGATTATTCCCCTTAACTCTGAAATGGTAATTGTATTTTTCTAATCCAATCCTGTTAGAGCCCCATACATCCTCTGCAAACTGCCCCGGGGCAATTACACAAAATGTCAATGAATTAAGTAATAGCTTGGCGCGAAAACAAGTGGTGCTCACCGTGCTCACAGTCAGCAGAAAAATCTGTCACCAGCACACACACACTCGCACACACACACTTCCACCGCCGTTACAAACATAATTTAGCCTCTGTGCACAGAGCACACACACAGACAGGGGCGTCATGCACCCATTATTTTAGAGGGGGTATGGAGTACATGAGGATGAAGGGAGGTGGTCTGGAGGGGACCTCCGGAAGTTGAAGAATTTTGCCTTTTACAAATACCTGAAACAGCTTTTTCCTGTAATCTAGAGCCATAATCATTATGACCAATTTTACAAAATATATTTATTTTTATTGTTAGATTATTTAAAAGTATGTCATTCTGTTGTAAATCATACATCTCAATATACTGCACTAATATGCCTAGGATATTACATCCATCATCAATACTACACAAATATCATGATATTATCATAAGTATTTTCCTGTATGTCTAAGCATTTAACTTGAGCTGTCTGTATCTGTCTGACTGATGTTTCTTTCTTTTTAAGAAACTAAGTATGCTTCTCTGCCCCTCTGATAAAATATGGGTAAAAGATTGAGTGAAATTTGAGTCTTATTCAGTACATTTAGTAATTACATGCTTTTCTAAAGTCTAGCAAACTTGCCAGCAGGCATCCCAGCTAAGATAATAAGACAAGCTACTCTAACTTGATTGATAGCCTAAAATGGCTTGGTACAGCTTGTTGTGAGGTTGGGAGATTGGGAACCAATCTACTGTAGCTGGCTAGCTAAAGCCAACTTCATAAATATGCTAGGTGGCTAGTATTAAAGAGAAAAAACAAAACATTTTTGTTTCATTTACTAATCAAGAAGGAATCAATATTGTATTGATATTGATATATAATATTGTACATTCAGTAACTTGCTAGCAACTTCCAGTCACAAATGAGAGAACAGCTCACTGAACATTACTCACCCTAGCAGAGCTGGTAAGGCTGTTATATTATCCAGAGCATTGGTGACTGCAACTGTACTGTCAGATTGTCTGTTTGTAAATTCAAAGCGTTTCACTCACAGAGCATTCAGTGTGTTTCGCTCTCAGAGCGCACACTGGACACTCTGGCCGATGAGTAGGGTTGATCCGAGCGTTCTGACCTCACAACGGCAGTCAAGCACCCAAGCTAACTGGCTAACATTGGCTAGCTTGCTAGCTACTTCCAGACACAAATGAGAGAACACTCCACTCTGACCATTTTACTCATCCTAACAGAGCTGGTTAGACTGTTTTCATGTTATCCAGAGCGTTGGTGACTGTATTTGTGCTGATGGCAACAATTTAATTGTGCTTTTTTGCCAACGTTTACTGACAAAGGCCATATTCAACGGGTGTTGAGTAATAATCCCACCTCATGATGTTACTACCCTGCATGAATCTGCAGGTAGTTAAACAACCAGGTTCAATGTTAGCTAGCTAACATTAGGCTATAGCCTAATATCTGAAAATGTAGCTAGCTAGACAATCTTACCCATATACATCATTCATGGATTGACGCGTCTCCTGCCGTATGCCATGGTTGCCCTTAGTTTGAAGATGTAATCTGGAGACAGGTGTTTTCTCCAGCTCCTTAGCTATCAATTCCACTGATTTCAAAACTCGTCCTCCAGAAGGTGGAGAGCAACACTTATGCGATACATTAAAAAAACACAGACAGGATTACCTCGACATACTGACCAGCTCAAATAGACAGAAGCGTGCTGTATGGCATACCAATTAAAACTTTATTTCAGCCAATAAAAAAGGTTTACGTTCAAACTGCTCTCCTATGAAGTATTGACCCACGACATTTCCTGAAACGGGTAACATTTTTGCTCCGTGGTGCACCTTGGAAGGAACCAATTACTAAGGAGAATAAAGGGGAGAGAGGAAAGAAAAAGGGAAAGGGCTTAATGCAAGTTTCTGGAGTTCTTTGTGTGTGGGGGAATATGCTCTCACCTGGAGCAGCCAGAAGTTTTGATTGTGTGTAGATTAAAATACAGCACATTGGGGAAAATAGACTGTGCTGCCTTGTTTAAAAACACACACATCCCTGGGTAGCTCCTCTTTTCAGTTCGCTGCAGCTAGCGACTGGAACGAGCTGCAAAAAACACTCAAACTAAACAGTTTTATTTCCATCTTTTCATTCAAAGACTCAATCATGGACACTCTTACTGACAGTTGTGGCTGCTTTGCGTGATGTGTTTTTGTCTCTACCTTCTTGCCTTTGTGCTGTTGTCTGTGCCCAATAATGTTTGTACCATGTTTTGTGCTGCTACCATGTTGTGCTGCTGACATGTTGTGTTGGTACCATGTTGTTGTAATATAGTGTTGTTACCATGCTGTCTTGTCATGTGTTGCTGCCATGCTATGTTGTTGTTTTAGGTCTCTCTTTACGTAGTGTTGTGGTGTCTCTCTTGTTGTGATGTGTGTTTTGTCCTATATTTTTTATTTTTAATCCCAGCCCCAGTCCGTTGTGGTGGCTAATTTCTGCATTACCAAATGAGGAGAAACAAACTTCACACACCAGTCAGAGTTATACTTAAACTACATTTGTAATAATAAGAGCTTTGCATTAGCAATGACTTTCAATGATGTGCCATTTCTAATGAACCACTGAAAGTGACAACACAAAAGTACAAAGATCTTTTATCGCCAAGATACACCCCTCTCAACCTACATGACGAACCACAGATCTTAGGAACAGTTCACAAAGAAAGACATTTACTTGAGAGAGGAGTATCCCATAGCCAGATAGCATTCACTATAAATTATCATTCAGTTTGGTCCCTAAAACGAGGTTCTAATCTCGTTCCTTGTACTTCATAGCACAAAAACATTACCTCATGTTATTCTGGAATGCTCTTTAGGTTTTATCACCCAAAGACATCTGTCACGTCCTGACCAGTATAGAGTATATTTGGTTATTGTAGTTTGGTCAGGACGTGGCAGAGGGTAGTTGATGTATGTATTATGGGGTTTGTCACTGGTCTATGTCTGTGTTTCTATGTCTAGTTGATTGGGGTTGGACTCTCAATTGAAGGCAGGTGTGTTGAGTTGCCTTTGATTGGGAGTCCTATATAGTAAGGTGTGTTTGTCTTTGTTTTTCGTGGGTAGGGGTTTGAGAGCACTGCTTTTTGTTGAGCCTGCTGTCACTGTTTCATGTCTCTAGTTTGTTTATTGTTTTCTTCCGTGGTGTTCGCATTATTTTATAAATAAATATGTTGAGCACGAAACCTGCTGCGCATTGGTCCCTTTCTCTCTACGATGACAAGCGTGACAACATCGTAAATCTCCTCTGTCAGATTTATCTCATAGAGGCCCATCCTCAGTAGAACACACACACAATAGTTAAGAATACTCTATTCTGTCGAATAAAACAACCATTATAATACAATACAAGCATTATAACATAATCTTGCAATTTTCCATGACACCCTGCAGGAGGACTTTTGCCTTTTAGTAGGCCGTCATTGTACATAATAATTTGTTCTTAACTAACTTGCCTAGTTTAATAAAGGTTAAATAAAATAAATAAATAGATGTAGCCGTGGAATACTAATGCCTGTAATCTGTGTTCAACCACTTTATTGCCCACACTGTGGGGTCCTGGCTACTTAGGCTACTTTACCCACAGTTGCACATACTGTAGATCATGTTTTACCAAGTACATACTGTACCTGTGCAGAGAAAGATTTGCATAAATAATTTATCATCAATACTCATATTGTGGCGATTGATTGAATTGGGTAAAGCAGGCTATTATACACTGCTCAAAAAAAGGGAACACTAAAATAACACATCCTAGATCTGAATGAATGAAATAATCTTATTAAATACTTTTTTCTTTACATAGTTGAATGTGCTGACAACAAAATCACACAAAAATAATCAATGGAAATCCAATTTATCAACCCACGGAGGTCTGGATTTGGAGTCACACTCAAAATTAAAGTGGAAAACCACACTACAGGCTGATCCAACTTTGATGTAATGTCCTTAAAACAAGTAAAAATGAGGCTCAGTAGTGTGTGTGGTCTCCACGTGCCTGTATGACCTCCCTACAACGCCTGGGCATGCTCCTGATGAGGTGGCGGATGGTCTCCTGAGGGATCTCCTCCCAGACCTGGACTAAAGCATCCGCCAACTCCTGGACAGTCTGTGGTGCAACGTGGCGTTGGTGGATGGAGTGAGACATGATGTCCCAGATGTGCTCAATTGGATTCAGGTCTGGGGAACGGGCGGGCCAGTCCATAGCATCAATGCCTTCCTCTTGCAGGAACTGCTGACACACTCCAGCCACATGAGGTCTAGCATTGTCTTGCATTAGGAGGAACCCAGGGCCAACCGCACCAGCATATGGTCTCACAAGGGGTCTGAGGATCTCATCTCGGTACCTAATGGCAGTCAGGCTACCTCTGGCAAGCACATGGAGGGCTGTGCGGCCCCCCCAAAGAAATGCCACCCCACACCATGACTGACCCACCTCCAAACCGGTTATGCTGGAGGATGTTGCAGGCAGCAGAACGTTCTCCACGGCGTCTCCAGACTGTCACATGTGCTCAGTGTGAACCTGCTTTCATCTGTGAAGAGCACAGGGCACCAGTGGCGAATTTGCCAATCTTGGTGTTCTCTGGCAAATGCGAAACGTCCTGCACGGTGTTGGGCTGTAAGCACAACCCCCACCTGTGGACGTTGGGCCCTCATACCACCCTCATGGAGTCTGTTTCTGACCATTTGAGCAGACACATGCACATTTGTGGCCTGCTGGAGGTCATTTTGCAGGGCTCTGGCAGTGCTCCTCCTGCTCCTCCTTGCACAAAGGTGGAGGTAGCAGTCCTGCTGCTGGGTTGTTGCCCTCCTACGGCCTCCTCCACGTCTCCTGATGTACTGGCCTGTCTCCTGGTAGCGCCTCCATGCTCTGGACACTACGCTGACAGACACAGCAAACCTTCTTGCCACAGCTCGCATTAATGTGCCATCCTGGATGAGCTGCACTACCTGAGCCACTTGTGTGGGTTGTAGACTCCGTCTCATGCTACCACTAGAGTGAAAGCACCGCCAGCATTCAAAAGTGACCAAAACATTAGCCAGGAAGCATAGGAACTGAGAAGTGGCCTGTGGTCACCACCTGCAGAACCACTCCTTTATTGGGGGTGTCTTGCTAATTGCCTATAATTTCCACCTG
The DNA here is from genome assembly GCF_965601325.2 of Salmo salar. Taxonomy (NCBI): domain Eukaryota; kingdom Metazoa; phylum Chordata; class Actinopteri; order Salmoniformes; family Salmonidae; genus Salmo; species Salmo salar. The sequence continues at coordinate 67,057,000 of NC_138308.1, forward strand.
TTGTCTATTCCATTTGCACAACAGCATGTGAAATGTATTGTCAATCAGTGTTGCTTCCTAAGTGGACAGTTTGATTTCACAGAAGTGTGATTGACTTGGAGTTACATTGTGTTGTTTAAGTGTTCCCTTTATTTTTTTGTGCAGTATATATAGTAGTGAAAATAAATCATTAGTGCTGTACTCAGACATTTGTTTTCCCTGATTTCACAACATACTTTATAGCATTTAATCCACATCTTATTTTACATTTTTAAAACCCAGAAGGTAGTCTAAATAGAAACAGTTTGGAAATGTTTAGTTGGAACAAAGTTGATTAATAAGATCTTCAAAACGGCTATATTACAGACCATATAGTCCAGATATATGTAATCTGTCGTGATATTGGTAAATAAGTAAATAATCAGATTCATATTTAATCAGCAACACTTAAAGGGATACTGTGAGATTCAGAGTCAGATGAACTCATGGATACCAGTTGATGTCTCTGCATGCAGTATAAAGGAAGTTAGAGGTAGTTTCGGGAACCAATGCTGATTAGCATTAGCGCAATGCCTGGAAGTCTACAGGTACGGTAGCATTCGCTCAGATCAGAGAGTGGCCTTGTGGTTTTACCTGTAGAAGGTATATTTCAGATACCTGGTAAAGTAGAAAATCCTTAAATCTCCCACTAACTGGTCTGGTCCAAACTTACACATTTAGTACACTATAAAGCATTTATGTTGTATAGTTCTTCTCCTCGCCTGTTCCACCCATGTATTAATGGAATATGGCTTACACCAAGAAAACTGTTTAGTTGATTACATATTTATTAGCAATATATATAAAAAAAGTCTAAATTACTTACTTTATTCATTATTTTCTGTATACTTTAAGTATAATGTATCTAAACCATGTTACCAATAACTTATATGATGGTAATTTGCATCATGCAGGTGTCAGAGAAGATGTATTTTTGTATTGCCTTTCTGAGAACCTTGGCTTTGTGCCCATCACCTTTCAGTTTAGTCCTCACTGTTGGTATCCTCCACTCTAATTTTGACCCACATCTGTTTAAAAAACTGTTCCAACACCCTCAGGGCAAATATTTACCTCATTTTATAACAAACTGGAGTTGTTGCTGTGAATATCGCAATTAACATCATATTAGCACAGTGCTATGGAAACATTAGGGAGTGTGGCAACAGCAGGAGTTTTGGTGTTCATAAAAGTACCTGCACTTGTACCAAGCATCTGGTGCCAGTTGCTGTGTATACCTGAGTATCTCTAAGGGTTCCGGGTGTGAAATTGAGTTACCGTCTGCTGTTGTGGACCACTAGGGTGGCAAAGAAATAAGGATTTGCAGCCCCCGGAGGTACCTAGCCTGCCTAGCCTACACACAAGTGCAAATTCTGTCTCATTTCATGAAAGTCAGATTTGGGAATATGGAGGAGAGAACAGCAGGCAGTATGCTGTCACTCACAGTTCTTCTGAAAACTGCTGTGGATTTTCTTTTGTGAGCCAAGAAAGAGGAATAGCCACTTGGGGTGAAGCACTTACAAAACACATTGCATAATGGCAACAGTGTGAGGTGGTTGCAAGTCGGATATATTTTACCTCGTAGCATTGTTGGATTCCGACTAGATTTATCAGAAAGTTGTTTGAGGGCACACTGATATAAAGTTATTGGAAGAAATGCTGTTCTCTCCTCCATTTTCCCAAATCTGACTTTCATGAAAAGAGACAGAATGTTATACCCTTGTAATACGTTTTGATGGGAGAGTGGTAAAATGAAGGACAACTGTCCAGATGCAGATTTACTAGGCTTGTCACGACACAGATGTCACTCAAGGCCTTTAACCTCTATGGGACCGGCGGGACGAATTCGTCCCACCTACGTAACAGCCACTGCCAGCCTGTGGCGCGATTTTCAAAATCTTCAAAATCCTATTACTTCAATTTCTCAAACATATGACTATTTTACAGCCATTTAAAGATAAGACTCTCGTTAATCTAACCACACTGTCCGATTTCAAAAAGGCTTTACAACGAAAGCAAAACATTAGATTATGTCAGCAGAGTACCAAGCCAGAAATAATCAGACACCCATTTTTCAAGCCAGCATATAATGTCACCAAAACCCAGAAGACAGCTAAATGCAGCACTCACCTTTGATGATCTTCATCAGATGACAACCCTAGGACATTATGTTATACAATACATGCATGTTTTGTTCAATCAAGTTCATATTTATATCAAAAACCAGCTTTTTACATTAGCATGTGACGTTCAGAACATAGCATACCCCCCGCAAACTTACGGGGAATTCGCTAACATTTTACTAAATTACTCACGATAAACGTTCACAAAAAGCATAACAATTATTTTAAGAATTATAGATACAGACCTCCTCTATGCACTCGATATGTCCGATTTTAAAATAGCTTTTTGGTGAAAGCACATTTTGCAATATTCTAAGTACATAGCCCAGGCATCACGGGCTCGCTATTTAGACACCCGGCAAGTTTAGCACTCACCATAATCATATTTACTATTATAAAAATGTCATTACCTTTTGTTGTCTTCGTCAGAATGCACACCCAGGACATCTACTTCAATAACAAATGTTGGTTTGGTCCAAAATAATCCATCGTTATATCCGAATAGCGGCGTTTTGTTCGTGCGTTCCAGACACTATCCGAAATAGTAAAGAAGTGTCGCGCGCTTGGCGCAATTCCTGACAATAAAATTCAAAGTATTCCATTGCCGTACGTCGAAGCATGTCAACCGCTGTTTAAAATCAATTTTTACGTCATTTTTCTCGTAGAAAAGCGATAATATTCCGACAGGGAATCTCCTTTTCGGCAAACAGAGGAAAAAATCCCAAAGGCGGGGGCGGTCGGGGTCACGCGCATAAGCTAGTGTCTCTTGATGGGCCACTTGAGAAAGGCGATAATGTGTTTCAGCCTGGGGCTGGAATGACGACATTCTCTTTTTTCCCGGGCTCTGAGAGCCTATGGAAGACGTGGGAAGTGTCACGTTAGAGCAGAGATCCTTAGTAAATGATAGAGATGGCAAAGAAGTTCCAGAAATGGTCAGACAGGCCACTTCCTGTAAAGGAATCTCTCAGGTTTTGACCTGCCATTTGAGTTCTGTTATACTCACAGACACCATTCAAACAGTTTTAGAAAATTTAGGGTGTTTTCTATCCATATGTAATAAGTATATGCATATTCTAGTTACTGAGTAGGAGTGGTAACCAGATTAAATCGGGTATGTTTTTTATCCAGCCGTGTCAATGCTGCCCCCTAGCCCTAACAGGTTATTAATTAAGCATGGTCAATGCTCTGAAAAAGGGGTATCCCAAAAGGTTTGCATCTCGAATGAACTGTTCACATCCAAAGTAAGGGCCTCATTCCAATTGATTCCCCTTCTGTTGACTGTTTTTTGGCACTCACTCCGAAGTTAATTGTAAAAAAAATTCTCTACCCTGCATCTTCCTCTTATTTAGTACTCTCAGCAAAAGTATAATGATGGAGCACAGACGACACCCCTTACTGCCTAGCAATATCATCTGTTTTCAGTAGGATTCTCTCTTGTTTTTATCTCTCTCTCTCTTTCTAGATCTTCCTCCCTCCTTCCTTCACTCTCAGACCTCCGTCTCCGGTCATCTCAGGAACCAGCATGGTTCCTCCATCCCCTGCCCTCTCTCTCCCTCGCTCGAGTCTCTCCCTCCCTCCCTCTACTCGCTCCACATCTCAGAAAGCTTCTTTCCTCAGGAGCACTGGAGGAATCAGAGAAAACCAAGCTTCAGTTCAGTGGATTCGATCTTGATTTTCTGCAGATTAGATTGGAAGATTAGGAGGTTTTATTCATACTCCACACAATTGCTTCCTCGGCAACATGCCAGCAATGACTCCATACCACAGGGGTTTCCACCGTCGGCTGGCTGCCATCTGGGATGTTGAGTCTGCACTGCATCGCCCCAACTAGAAATGTGACTTTCAGGGGGACTTAGTGTTCAGACACTAGGGTAATACTTTCATAGGAGAATCTCCTTGAACCATGCTTTTTAGTTCAATACTTTAGATATTAGATATGTGTCTGTGAAACCAGCATGAGTTGAATGAGAAGGATAACATGGCTATGGTAGTCATGGAAGCAACACTTCTCAAATTTGCGTGGATACTGTATTGTTTTTCTGAGAAATGTTTAAGTGTTTTTCTTGGGATTGGGGCTCTTGATTTTGATCTACATGAGGTCAGGTTATTCTGACAAAGTGCATGGTCATTATTTGCTGAATAGATGCCAGGGGGTGACTAGTCAGACCATCACTTGGAAAAACATGAGAAATAAACATTTTTTTCAGAAAATCAACAATGTTGGGTTCACTTATGTACTGCATTGTATACTGACCAAAAATATAAACACAACATGCAACAATTTCATTGATTTTACTGAGTTACAGTTCATATGAGGAAACCAGTCAATTGAAATTGTCACGCCCTGACCATAGAGAGCCCTTGGGGATCATATTTAGGTAGCCATTTTTCCCACCTGTGTTTGTGGGATATTGTTTGTGTTGGTACTTGTGTCACCAAGTAGTCACGTTGTGTTGCTTGTTTATTGTTTTGGTTGAAGAAGTTTCACTTTAAATAAATATGTGGAACTCAACAAACGCTGCACCTTGGTCTGTCTCTTACAACAACCGTGACAGAATATCCCACCAAAAGAGGACCAAGCAGTGTGTTCACGAGGTAAAGGCGTTTTGGACATTGGAGGAAGTCATGGGAGGACACGAGACCCTTCCTTGGCAGGAGTCGCAGAGGAGCATAGAGGGACAGCGAAGACGCTGGGGACCGCTGCCACAGAAACCCCAAGATTTTTTTTGGGGGGGGCACATGGAGCTGTCGGCTGAGCAGCGGAGAGTGCCAGAGCCCGAATGGCAGACGGTGGAGGACTTCAATGAGGGATACCGGAGAGAGGTGGAGGCGAGGAGTATGCTGCAGTGCAGGCGTACTGAAGAGCGGGTCATCAGTCCGGTGCCATCTGTGCCAGCTCCTCGCACTCGCCCTGAAGAGCCAGAGACCGTCAGGGAGCCGATGGAGAAGTTGGGAGAGAGAGGAGAGAGATGTTGTGCAGGTGTGTTCTGCTCAACATTCGACCTGAAGAGCCTGTCCGCAGTCTGGTGAAATCTGTGCCGGCTCCACACATCTGGCCTCCAGTGCGCCTCCCTAGTCCGGTACGTCCTGTGCCAGCTCCCTGCACTCACCCTGAAGTGCGTATCACCAGTCCGGTGCCACCTGTGCCGGCTCCACGCACCAGGCCTCCAGTGCGCCTCCAAGTCTGGTACGTCCTGTGCCAGCTCCCCGCAGTCACCCTGAAGTGCATGTCACCAGTCTGGTGCCACCTCTGCCAGCTCCACGCACCAGGCCTCCAGTGCGCCTCCCCAGTCCGGTACGTCCTGTGCCAACTCCCCGCACTCGCCCTGAAGTGCGTGTCACCAGTCCGGTGCCACCTGTGCCGGCTCCATGCACCAGGCCTCCAGTGCGCCTCCCCAGTCCGGTACATCCTGTACCAGCTCCCCGCACTCGCCCTGAAGTGCGTGTCACCAGTCCCGTGCCACCTGTGCCGACTCCACGCCTCCCCAGTCTGGAGCGTCCTGTGCCGGCTCCATGCACTCAACCTGAGGAGCCTTCCTCTGCGTCGGTGCCCAGTCCAGGCACAGCGTCCAGTCCAGCTCCAAGGCCGGAGCCTTCCTCTGTGCCGGTGCCAAGTCCAGGCATGGCGGCCAACCCAGCTCCATGGCCGGAGCCTTCCTCTGCACCGGTGCCCAGTCCAGGCACGACGTCCAACCTAGCTCCATGGCTGGAGCCCTCCTCTGCGCCAGTGCCCGGTCCAGGCACGGCATCCAGTACCGCTCCAAGGCCGGAACCTTCCTCTGCGCCGATGCCCAGTCCAGGCACGGCGTTTTGCGGCCAGAGTCCGCACCTTTGGGGGAGGGAGGTACTGTCACGCCCTGACCATAGAGAGCCCTTGGTTCTCTATGGTGTAATAGGTCAGGGCGTGACTAGGGGGTGTTCTAGTTCAATAATTCTATGTTGGTGTTTTGTATGGTTCCCAATTAGAGGCAGCTGGTAATCGTTGCCTCTAATTGGGGATCATATTTAGGTAGTCATTTTTCCCACCTGTGTTTGTGGGATATTGTTTGTGTTTGTGCTTGTGTCACCATGTAGTCATGTTGTGTTGCTTGTTTATGTCACGCCCTGACCTGAGAGAGACGGTTTATTTCTCTATTTTGGTAGGTCAGGGTGTGGGGTGGGCATTCTATGTATTGTATTTCTTTGTTTTGGGCCGAGTATGGTTCCTAATCAGCGGCAGCTGTCTATTGTTGTCTCTGATTAGGAATCATACTTAGGCAGCCTTTTCCCACCTGTGTTTGTGGGTAGTTGTTTTCTGTTTAGTTTTCTGTACCTGACAGAACTGTGCGCTTTCATTTTCCCTTTGTTATTTTTGTTCAAGTGTTTGTTTGATTCTAATAAAAGATCATGAATACAGGGTCTTCAGCGACGGTCTGCAGCCCAGGGTCTTCAGCGACGGTCTGCAGCCCAGGGTCTTCAGCGACGGTCTGCAGCCCAGGGTCTTCAGCGACGGTCTGCAGCCCAGGGTCTTCAGCGACGGTCTGCAGCCCAGGGTCTTCAGCGACGGTCTGCAGCCCAGGGTCTTCAGCGGCGGCCTGCAGCCCAGGGTCTTCAGCGGCGGCCTGCAGCCCAGGGTCTTCAGCGGCGGCCTGCAGCCCAGGGTCTTCAGCGGCGGCCTGCAGCCCAGGGTCTTCAGCGGCGGCCTGCAGCCCAGGGTCTTCAGCGACGGCCTGCAGCCCAGGGTCTTCAGCGACGGCCTGCAGTCCAGGGTCTTCAGCGACGGCCTGCAGTCCAGAGTCTTCAGCGGTGGTCGGCAGTTCAGAGCCTCCGGCGATGATCCGCGGTCTGGTTCCTCCGGCGACACAGAAGCGGGGGGATCAGCGGGTGGAGTGGGGGCTACGCCCCGAACCAGAGCCACCGCCAAGAATAGATGCCCACCCGGACCCTCCCCCGTAGGTTCAGGTTTGCGGCCGGGAGTCCACACCTTTGGGGGGGGTACTGTCACGCCCTGACCTGAGAGAGACGGTTTATTTCTCTATTTTGTTAGGTCAGGGTGTGGGGTGGGCATTCTGTTTTGTATTTCTTTGTTTTGGGCCGAGTATGGTTCTTAATCAGAGGCAGTTGTCTATCGTTGTCTCTGATTAGGAATCATACTTAGGCAGCCTTTTTCCACCTGTGTTTGTGGGTAGTTGTTTTCTGTACCTGACAGAACTGTGCGCTTTCGTTTTCCCTTTGTTATTTTTGTTCAACTGTTTGTTTGATTCTAATAAAAGATCATGAACACGTGTCACGCTGCATCTTGGTCCCCTCTCTACGAATTGTTTTGGTTGAAAAAGTTTCACTTTCAACAAATATGTGGAACTCAACAAACGCTGCGCTTTGGTCTGTCCCTTACAACAACCGTGACAGAAATACATTAATTAGGCCCTAATCTATGGATTTCACATGACTGGGAATACAGATATGCATCTCTTGGTCACAGATACCTTTAAAAAAATGGGCCTCAAAATGGGCCTAAGGAGCTCGTCTCTGTATTTTTGTGCATTCAAATTGCCATCGCTAAAATGCAATTGTGTTCGTTGTCCGTAGCTTATGCCATAACCCCACCGCCACCATAGGGCACTCTGTTCACAATGTTGACATCAGCAAACCACTCGCCCATGTGACGCCATACGAGTGGTCTGCGGTTGTGAGGCAGGTTGGACGCACTGCCAAATTCTCTAAAACGATGTTGGAGGTGGCTTATGGTAGAAAAATGTACATTCAATTCTCTAACAGCTCTGGTGGACATTCCTGCAGTCAGCATGCCAATTGCACACTCCCTCTGTGACATTGTGTTGTGTGACAAAACTGCACATTTTAGAGTGGACTTGTATTGTGATCATGCTGTTTAATAAGATTCTTGATAATCCATCCTCTTCACAGGTGTGGCATATCTTGGCAAAGGAAAAATGCTCACTAACAGGGATGTAAACACATTTGTGCACAACATTTGAGAGATTTTTCTTTGGTGTATATGGAACATTTCTGGGATCTTTTATTTCAGCTCAAGAAACATGGGACAAACACTTTACATGTTGTGTTTATATTTTTGTTCAGTGTAAGTTACATACGATCCACCGTTGTTAGAACTAAGTTACAAGGAACTGTTGGTTTGAAATAACACATACTGATTGTTCAGTAGTTGTCTGCTGGGGGAGAACATCACTCCTATAGAAAGATTGACTGTCGGAAGATAAACTTAAGAAAATTGCCGGTTTACAATCTAGTCTGATCCTCTGTGAAGGTCTCAACTCCCTCCTGTATCACAAGGGTCTATGACGCGTATCTCTTAAATTAGATGCCAAGGTTGCAGCACCCCTTCCTCCCAAGACGCAGCGCCTCTCTCTGGCTAGGGATGAAGGGTCAGCGAGGTTCAGTGGAGGTCACAGCGTGTGCAAAACTGCCAACCCGGCGGGGTAGTGACGGGGTCTTTGAAGAGACACATTTTTCTGTGACATCTTCCAATGTGGCATTCATTGATCATCTCCCTGCGCCAGCGCTACTAAGCACTCCACACTCCACGCTGCGAGATGAAGAGAACCTTTTCTTTACACTTTAATCTGTGGCAAAAATCACAGCATGAAGTTGTTCTCTCTTTTCAGGAGGAAAAGAAAAGAAAGAAGCCTGGCAAGGCACGGCAGAGTCATCAGGCAGGCAGGAGCTTTCAGCACTTTTCCCTTTCATCTTTTTATTTTTATTTTTTTTTGTTTAGATTTTTGAAGGACCCCCTCTCACTTGCTCAAGGATTGGAGATTCCTTTCTTTGCCATGGTGGGCAACGTTAGAGTTGTGAAATCAGGAGTCTCGTAAAGACACAATAATAACTCCCCGTTTGTCTATAAAACAAAACATTTGCCAGATCGAAGAACTCTAAGTCGAGAGCATGAAAAAAAAGTGTTTGACATGAAGGGTTTGAACTAATGACCATCTGGACTGAGGTCTTTACAATTTTTCTGAGCCAGGCTGTGACCCATGGTATGTTTGTCCCCAAAACATTCATAGCCTTTATGCTGCGTGTGTTTACACTTTGATAGACAAGTCAAGTCTCTCTTGCACTTAACTGTTAATCGTATTGCTTAGAGAGTTGATTAGGTAAAACATGGTTCTATAGCTTTAGGTTAAAAATGGTTGATAGAGTATATTCCTACTCTTGCTTAAAGGTTTCGTCTGTAATTTGCTGAGGCGACAAAATTATTTACTGTAAGAGCTAGTTTCTAAGTGTGTTGTAGTAAATGGAAACCCACCAATTGTGTGGCAAAGCACAGGCTGTGCCATTATCTCACTGGTTTGTTACAGGATATGGACAAAAGGCAACAGATATTGATAGAGGATAGATAGTAAGGGATACATTTACAAATAGACAGGAAAAATAGATGGAATAAAATCCAAAGGAGATTGTGCTGAGAGAACACCCGGTTCTGACTCCATCTGAAAAATAATACAAATATAATGTTCAGAAATCAGTTTTTATTTCCACGGCTTGGCTTGGGCTGGTATATCCGCAGGTTGGTTTCCATAATTTCACATCACGGCTTGGGGTTTTTACAATTTATTTAATTTACTGCCTGGGCCTCGAGACTTCACAGCCGCCACTTCAGTATCCACATAAAATATACAATCCAACCCATACTTCTAATCTGCTTGGATCCACTGCGACGTGACCTTCACAATACAATATATTTGACTTTGGAAATCAAATGAAATACAGTATGCCTCTGACATAAATATACATTCACATAAGCGCTGGTTTGAAGGGATAGAAATGGAGCATTTACATTTTTGCTATTGATTTCAATGAGAAGTGCTCTGGCAGAATATCAACTTCCACTAAGTCCTCTCCTAGCCAGCCCTTTCTGCACTGCTTAGTGAAGTCAGAGAGAGGAGGGATTTTTTCAGCCGTTCTTTTATTACACATTGAAATCAGCAGGTCTTTTTTTTATCCGACTAGGCAAAGAAGAGAAAGTCAATAGTTTGGGAGTAAATTGATTCTCTTTCCCCACGTCAGTCATCCTTCTCTCCCACCCTCTGTTTGAGTAATTGTGTCTGGAAGCTATAAGGTGCTTAGATTAGCAAGTTAATGCATAATTCATGCAACTTTCTCGAATGCTTTTTACACGCTTTCATAAACTCTGACTGGCAACATATGTCTCCAATTGTAACTGTCTCTGATTAACAGATGGCTCGGGCCAGGAACGTCAAAAGAAATTGCTACTTGACAACATAAATGATCAATCGCTAATCAATACATTGAATTTGTTGTGGAGCCGCTGAACGATATACAGTACACCTCAGATAACCCTGTGAAGCAACAACCGTAGTAACAAACCTTGATATTGACTAGAAAATGGACAAAAAAAAACGATACAATGAGCACTATTCAATGGATTTTGGGACGAGTAGAAAATATGGTTTCCCTTGCGCAGCAGGGTTTGCATGGGTGACATATGTACTGTAGCAGGGAACAAATATACAGAGGACTTTAGTGCCTAATCTGCATGAGTTACCTTGGGCTTAGCCACCTCACGTTTCAATCACCTATTATCCCCAATGGGCATTTTTGGTGCATATATCCATACAGTATACATGTACACAAAAACACAGAATAGACTACATAAGGAATTTAGGGATGTAGGCTAGGAAGACAAATTAAGGCACAAATGCTCTGTGTAAATTTAAGAAATATAAGATCAACTTCAAACTTCAGTAACCTAATATGTCCGGGCTGAGTAACCCCATCTCTCACTTCCACTTCCCCTTTCTCTTCCCATACACATAACAGTACAATATGTACAGTATTGTGTGTCTGACCTCTGGTGTCCTCTGGACTTGGCACAAACATGAAAACCTCTGCTAATCATAGAGCCCATGCTCTGCCCCTGCAGATTTTGGCTCGCTATCTCGCCGCCACCTTTGACTCTATGTTTTCAGTCAGCCAATTACATGGAGTCCTCATAGTCTTTACTAGCAATTAGTAATGTCATTGAGCGTTTTCTGCCATGTCTGCCCGTGACATAGATATACTTAGCAGTTTATTAGTAATCAACATATAGTATAGTACACAAAATGCATAAATACTTTGGCTACTATGGACTTCCACCACATAGCTAGGCCTACCAATATTACTACTATTACCTTAACAATGGATTTACTGCTATCAACAACCATAGGAAATAGTCACTACAACTAATACGTTCTATTTGACAAATTATGAAAATGTCATGAATGGTGAAAATTACTTTCCCGCTTATACCACAGTTGCCAAATAAATCCCAACTAGCTTTCAGTCTCATGTCAGAATTAAACGTCATCCATGTTTATCAAACGTCAAATGCTGAAGCTGTTGCAAATGTCAAATTTCAAAGTGTTTAATGTTAAGTTTATTCATGAACTCTGACTTAAGGTTAGGGTTGTTTAGGCATTAACTCCAAAATCTTAAGGTTAGGCATTAATTCCAAGGTTTGGGATAGGCTTACACCTAAAATCACAAAAACAGCTTTCTATTACTGGATTCGTCCATACAATCTACTTGACGGAAACAGCGCTCACTTTTGCCCCTAGTCGCCAGTTTCCACATCCTCTCCGGACATCGTCAGACATGGATGGACGTCTAATACTGATATTGAATACTATCATGGGTGAATTGGCTGAGAAAACAATAGTATAGCACACATTTACCGATACAAATGTTTTCATTGATATTTTCATTTTGATAAGTAAATTCATACTTTTTCATCCTCCCACCAAACCTGGATGTTAGTTCTATCGGTTAAGTTGCTATAGACCCGATCTAGTTGTTCATTATTTCTGTTGTATATCTATGGACGTGACCCAGTGGTTTATTGTTTTCGCTCGGTTGCCATGCTGGCAAAGTTCTTGTCCCTTGCTCGTTAACTAGCCAACTATAGTGAACACAGTCACATCAAACAGTGCAGCCAGAATTACAATGAAGTAGCTGCATTTGCATTTGTTAAAGCTCTTTTGTAATTATGTTTATTTGGATACATCCATAACGAGCTGATGATACACAATTTGTCTGACATAGAAAAGCTGCTCTCTCGTCAGGACACTGTTCATTACAGTAGAGGAGATCGCATTGCAAATGAAACAGTAGGCTAGACGCTAGCTAAATAGTTTTTTTACTAGCATATCTGCCAATATAACAAACACATTCAACAATACCAGTTGCTGAAAACAGCTGGTCAAACTAGAAACAAGGATTTGACAGCATATCATCACTTGCGTCATGCCTGCAACATTGAAGGACCGGAGAAATTAATGTTTATCACTCACCACTTTAGGTCATCAGATGCTGAAAAAATGTACCTCTGTAGAAACAAATGAATGCTAGCTAGCTGGCTACGTTTTTCCTCGTTGGACCTGCGTTTACAATGTATACAATTTTCAAGTGTTAATGTCACATGCACAAGTACAGTGAAATGCCTTTCTTGCAAGCTCTAAACCCAACAATGCAGTAATCAATATCAATGTAGTACTAAACATTACATAACCTAGAATAAAAACACAGATAAATAGTAAGAACATGAGAAAGTAAGAATCTATATACAGGGTCAGTTCCAATACCATACTGGAGTGATATGTGATGTAGATGTGTGTAGGGGTAAGATGTCTAGGTATCAGGATGTACATAAATAAAGTAGCAGCAGCATACATTAAGATTGTATGTGAGTATGTGCGTAGAGTCAGTATACATTTGTGTATGGTATGTGTGTGTTGGAGTGTCAGATCGTGTGTAGAGTCCTTTGAGTGTGCATAGAGACAGAGCATTTTTTTTTTATTATACAAGGCTCAGCTCAGACAATCCAGCAAGCAATTTTTTGTTGTTGCTATTTAGCAGTCTTATGGCTTGGGGATAAAAACTGTTCAGGAGCTTGTTGGTGTCAGACTTGATGCACCAGTACCGCTTGCCATGCAGAAGCAGAGAGAACGGTCTATGGCTTGGGTGGCTGCAGTCTAACAATATTCCGGGCCTTTCTTTCACACCGCCTGATATAGAGGTGCTTGATGGCAGGGAGCTTGGTCCCAGTACTGGGCTCGGCCGCATCACCCTCTGTAGCGCCATGCAATTGAGGGCGGTGCTGTTGCCATACCAAGCAGTGAAGTACCCAGTCAAGATGTTCTCAATGGTGAAGCTGTAAGTATGGTCTGCTTGGTGCAGTGCTTCAGAATGCCTATTGTGGGAAATACTTCAGAAGTGCCTTAAATATTTTCCAACTGTCCTGTATATCTAAATGTAATGCCCACTCTAGAATGCCCTTCTAGCCAATCAGAAATGAGTATTCAACAATGCCATGGTATAAGATACACTTGAAGTTGGAAGTTTACATACACCTTAGCCAAATACATTTAAACTCAGTTTTTCACAATTCCTGACATTTAATCCTAGTAAAACTTTCCTGTCTTAGGTCAGTTAGGATCACCACTTCTTTTTAAGAATTTGAAACGTCAGAATAATAGTAGAGAGAATGATATATTTCAGCTTTTATTTCTTTCATCACATTCCCAGTGGGTCAGAAGTTTACATAAACTCAAATAGTAATTGGTAACATTGCCTTTAAATTGTTTAACTTGGGTCAAACATTTCAGGTACCCTTCCACAAGCTTCCCACAATAAGTTGGGTGAAGTTTGGGCCATTCCTCCTGACAGAGATGGTGTAACTGAGTCAGGTTGGCAAGGGTCCTTGCTTGCAACCTCTTTTTCAGTTCTGCCTACAAATGTTCTATAGTATTTAAGTCAGGGCTTTGTGATAGCCACTCCAATACCTTGACTTTGTTGTCCTTAAGCAATTTTGCCACAACTTTGAAAGTATGCTTGGGGTCATTGTCAATTTGGAAGATCCATTTGCGACAAAGCTTTAACTTCCTGACTGATGTCATGAGATGTTGCTTCAATATATCCACATAATTTTCCACCCTCATGATTCCATCTATTTTGTGAAGTGCACCAGTCCCTCCTGCAGCAAAGCACCCCCACAACATGATGCTGCCACCCCCGTGCTTCACGGTTGGGATGGTGTTCTTCGGCTTGCAAGCCTCCCCCTTTTTCCTCCAAACATAACAATGGTCATTATGGCCAAACAGTTTTATTTTTGTTTCATCAGACCAGAGGACATTTCTCCAAAAAGTACAATCTTTGTCCCCATCTGCAGTTGCAAACCGTAGTCTGGCTTTTTTTATGGCGGTTTTGGAGCAATGGCTTCTTCCTTGCTGAGTGGCCTTTCAGGTTATGTCGATTATAGGACTCATTTTACTGTGGATATAGATACTTTTGTACCTGTTGCCTCCAGCATCTTCACAAGGTCCTTTGCTGTTGTTCTGGGATTCATTTGCACTTTTCGCACCAAAGTATGTTCATCTCTAGGAGACAGAACGCGTCTCCTTCCTGAGCGGTTTGACGGCTGCGTGGTCCCATGGTGTTTATATATGCGTACTATTGTTTCTATAGATGAACGTGGTACCTTCAGGCGTTTGGAAATTGCTCGAATGATGAACCAGACTTGTGTAGGTCTACAAACATTTTTTCTGAGGTCTTGGCTGATTTCTTTTGATTTTTCCATGATGTCAAGCAAAGAGGCTCTGAGTTTCAAGGTAGGCCTTGAAATACATCCACAAGTACACCTCCAATTGACTCAAATTATGTCAATTAGCCTATCAGAAGATTCTACAGCCATGACATCATTTTCTGGAATTTTCCAAGCTGTTCAAAGGCACAGTGAATTTAGTGTATATAATCTTCTGACCCACTGGAATTCTGATTACGTGAAATAATCAGTCTGCAAACAATTGTTGGAAAAATGACTTGTGTCATGCACAAAGTAGATGTCCTGACTGACTTGCCAAAAAATAGTTTGTTAACAAGAAATTTGTGGAGTGGTTGAAAAATGAGTTTTAATGACTCCAACCTAAACTTCTGACTTCAACTGCATGTGTTACAGTATTTTTTAGCTAGACAGCCTCTTCCTGATCGCTGTCATCTGCCATAGTTGCACAAAACCCACTAGGCAGGCGATAAATAAGGTCATGCAGCCGGTCCTTTTGAGTGTGTGAGAGTTGATATGGGAAATATGGGAATAAATCATGTCTCTCCATTATGGTCAGAATACACTAATATAAAAAAGGCACAAATAAAACATCTCTAATAAAAGCCATAACCAAGCTCCCCCACAACACAGAGGTGACCCACACAGCAGCGTATTTACAGGTTCCGAGCTTCCAAGACATAGACCTCGGCGCTCTCGATGTTCCAGAGACAACAATGGCGTGGGGGGATAAAGATAAGGACTGGAAGTAATGAACATGAAACCGGGATTGTGCTTCTTCCTCTCACTCTGTGAGGGTAAATTATGGAGAATCATTTTAGCGTAACCCGGCGACTCACTCGTCAAGAAGGGAATATTCCTGTTGACTTGACACCATTGTCGTACTTGGAAAATTATGTGCTTGTTAGTTAGGAATCAGGAAACATGCATGTCTTTGACTCGTTAGCCATTAGTGGTTAGCGAGGCCCACCTTTTTCCTTTTAATGACTCATTTTGTGAGCTGTTTATAAACTGTGTGTCTCCACATCCGAGGTATGTAAGAAAACAGCTGCCATTAGTAAAGGACAATCGAGATATAACCTATTAGAAATAATGTTATATAGCATGGGTTAGGCTACATAGCATGACATTATGATTTTGATAATTACATCACGCCACTTGGTTCAACCATAAATTTTCCATGTGAAACATTTATAAAATAGTGATTTATTATCTTCTTACATGTTTTTGATGTGTTGGACCGCAGAGTGAAGGAAAAGCAGCCAATAAGTGCTCAGCATAAATGGGAACTCCTTCAAAATTGTTGAAAAAGCATGCTGGGCGAGCAGCATTCTGGATGCAGAGGTTTGGTAGCATAAACTGGGAGCCCAGCCAACAGCGAGTTACAGTAATCCAGACGGGAGATGACAAGGGCCTGGATAAAACCTGTGCCGGTTCCTGTGTGAGGTTGGGTGATACTCTTCGGATGTTGTAGAGCATGAACCTTCAGGAGCGAGTCACTGCTTTGATGTTTGCAGAGAACGACAGGGTGTTGTCTAGGGTCAAGCCAAGGTTCTTTGCATTCTGTGTTGTTATGCATTTATGTGGTAATTGTGGTATTGAAGTAACAAAACATTATGATTAATTGTATCCGCACCAAGTGGTAGGCGATCCATAGATCCAGCTTGGAAAACACAGTGGCCGCCTGGAGCGGCTCGAAGGCCGAGGAGATGAGTGGTAGCGAGTAACGGTTCTTAACCGTAATGTCGTTGAGTCCCCGGTAGTCAATGCACAGACGCAGGGATTGTGTCGTTGGAGCCAGGAGAATCCCAATACCACGGGAATCAGAGGGGACTTGATGAGCAGGAACCGGATCGCATCACTGAGGTTCCCTGACAGCCATAGGTGGATGGGAGTGGTGTTGTGGATGCCTCGGCCGATAGAGCGCCCGTCCAGTGCTCTAACGTCCATGGGAATGGAGAGGGGTTTTGTGGGGATGTTCAGCTCGACGCCAGGGTAGTGTCCAAAAAACTCTTGTCGGCCCCAGAGTCAATGAGAACCCGGAGAGATTTGGACTGATCTCCCCACAGCAGAATGGCAAGAAAAGGGGTGCAAGCAAGGGAAGCAGGAACATTCTCCATATGGCCCCCTCCATATGGAGTCCTTGCTCCTACCAGTGAGCCTGGCTTCTTTAGAGGACAAGAGGACATGAAATGACCAAGAGTCCCGCAATACAGACAACTCTTTGTGTCAATCCTGTATTGCCATTTCGCTGGCGACAGCCCATCTCTGTCTAGTGGCATAGACTCAAGAAGTGGCGACACGGCAGTCTACGGCAGCCCTCAGGGCAGGTTGGGCAGCCTCGGGTCCTCTCAACAACGAGACCGTCAGGAGCTTCTGGGTTGACTCGGAGGCAAGGTGGGATCCCTGGGCGTGCGAGCAAAATTAAATTTCCTCTCCCTCCGTCGTTCCCATAGTCGCCCATAGATTCAGATGGTAATAGCGATGAGCACATCGAGATCCGTAGGTAACTCCCGAGCAGCAAGCTTGTCCTTGACCTCCTCCGAGATGCCGTGCAGGAAAATATCGAACAGTGCTTCCTGGTCCAAAGCACTCTCCACTGCCAACGTGCAGAAATCCACTGCATAGTCAGCCACACTGCAGGAGCTGTGCCGAAACTGGATTAGCCTCTGGGCAGCTTCTCTCGGAGAACGGGGTCTAAAAAACCTTCACCTCTGCCACGAATCCCTCCAGAATAAAGTATATGGCTGGCTGCTGTTCCCATACAGCAGTAGCCCAGGTGAGAGCACTCCCGGACATTAGCATAATGAGATAGGCTATCTTGGAGTGATTCAAGGGGAAGGAGGAGGGCTGAAGCTAGAAAATGAGGGCACACGGAGCTAGAAACGCCCAAGAAGGTGGAGTGGGCGATGAGACGGCGCTGCTAGCAGCTGGGTTACTGAGGGCCTGTGAGGTTACCACCATGGTCGGCTGCCTCCCAGACAACCCGCAGAATTTCTCCAGCAAACCGTTCAATGCCCAGGCATGGCATTCAGCTAATGTTTGGACCCCCTCCATAATGCCACGAAGCAGTTCCTCGTGCCTGTCGATGGCATTGCGCAGCTGGCTCAGGTTTGCTGGGTCAGTCATGGCCAGTTCGTGCTATCAGGATAAGGCAAGACCTAGATGTAGACCATGTCGAAGTAACAATGTCTATTACAGCAACAGAGGCAAAGGTACAGGATGGCGGGCAGGTTCAGGGTCAGGACAGGCAAGGGTCAAAAACCAGGAGGGTGATAAAAAGAGGCTGGGAAAAGACAGGAGCTGACAGGACAAATACAGGTAAGCTTGACAAACTAGACTAACTGGCAACAGACAAACAGAGAACACAGGTATACATACACAGGGGATAATGGGGAAGATGGGCGACACCTGGAGGGAGTGGAGACAATCACTAAGACAGGTGAAACAGATCAGGGCGTGACATTCACTTTTGTTCCACATTGTTCTATTTGTGTTAGTGAGGAGGTGAGTTTTCAAACATGCTTATTTGCCCAAATGTCAATCTGCCATATTTTCTCAAACGCAAAGCGCTTTGTCACAGAGCTGCCAAAGATGGCGGCACAGTAGGACGTGTATATCTGGCTCTGTCTTATCCCATGTAAATAGTCGGTCTTTTTCGTATACATCTAAAAACGTATTTTCTATCTACGAACTAAATATACTTTCCTGCAACCCGCCTCACCCAATATGGTATGGATCTGCTATTTTTATTCCTTATAACTGGAACTTCTATCAGGAGCTAGCCAGCTAACTATCAACTAGTCTTTGTTAGCCACGGCTTGCGGTCCTCGCCTTTTTTCCCTCCGGAATCAGCCAGCCTTAACTCAGACAATCACCTGCCAGTCACCTGCCACAGCACGATATCAACCCAGAGCACATCGGACTGCTACCATATCACCAGATTCC
The DNA here is from genome assembly GCF_965601325.2 of Salmo salar. Taxonomy (NCBI): domain Eukaryota; kingdom Metazoa; phylum Chordata; class Actinopteri; order Salmoniformes; family Salmonidae; genus Salmo; species Salmo salar. The sequence goes on from NC_138308.1 coordinate 67,075,663, forward strand.
TGCCACTCTGGATCATCACACAAGATCATTACTCCAGATCATTGCAGCAAGCTTGCTGCAAATGAATGACTACTGTTAGCTAACGCCTCTGTCCCGAAGCAAGCACCTCAGGCTAGGCCTAAATAACAGCTAATTCTAGGGCTACAATACCTCCTCTGCCAATTGGCCTGGACAATTTATTGTTGACACAGAGCCCTGCCGATCCATCACGACTGGACTGCCGACGTGATCGCCCGATGTGGTCTCAACAATATCGTAACAGAAACATCTACTAGCCCCGGCCCACTAGCTTTTCAGAACGCTGTGCCCCCTGCTCGCCCAGCTAGTGTCCCCTGCTCGCCCAGCTACTAGACGACTGAACAGCATCCTGATTCACCAATTGTTGCTCTTTTGACCCTATGATCACTCGGCTACACAGCTGATGCCCCCTGGACTGTTCAACAACACGGTACCTCACTTTGTTTACCTGTCGGCTCCAGCCTCGAACTCAGGTCTTGTATGTACCTAACTGACCCGCTCTGCCCATTCATTGCCATTATCCTGTTGTTGTCTTAGCTCTCCTGATCAATACCTGTGATTACTTTATGACTCTATCTAATGTCAATATGCCTTGTCTACTGCTGTCTTGGATAGTTTTTATTGTTTTATTTCACTGTAAGAGCCCTCAGTCTCACTCAAAATGCCTTAGATAGCTCATTTGTCCCACCTCACACACTGAGACCTCACCTAGATTAACCTCTTGATGGTCGCCTAGGATAGGGGGCGCTACAGCGATTTTTGAAAAAAAATCGTGCCCATTTTAAACGGCCTCCTACTCAAACTTAGAAGCTAGGATATGCATATAATTAATACTTGTGGATAGAAAACACCCTAAAGTTTCTAAAACTCTTTAAATGGTGTCTGTGAGTATAACAGAACTCATATGGCAGTCAAAACCCCGAGACCGATCGTAACAGGATGTGGAATTCTGAATTGCGGACTCAACTTCATCACTTTGCCTATTAATCACACCGTGAGCAATGGTTCATTGAGCACTTCCTATTGCTTCCACTAGATGTCCCCAGTCTTTACAAAGTGGTTTGAGTCTCCTACTGTGAAAACTGACTGAATGAGACGCTGTGGAAAGTGGTCAAATGAGGAGGGCCATCACCATTATGACGCCGGTGCCCCTGGCTGCCCTCCCCTTTCGAAACGTTTTGAAAGACAATGCAATCGTCCCCCTTGAATCTTATTGGAGCTCTGGTTGAAAAAGGCCCTAAAGATTTATGTTATACAACGTTTGACATGTTTGAACGAACCTAAATTTAAAAAAAAAATGCATTTTGTTGAGAGAGGAGTCCCGCAGACGACGGAAGTTTTGGAGCAGCCTTCAGAACGCGCTAACAAGAACAAGCTATTGGGACGTAAAGGATTAACTTTTTCAAACGAAAATACATTTGTTGTGGACCTGGGATTTCTGGAAGTGCTTTCTGAGGAAGATAATCAAAGGTAAGGGATTATTGACAATAGTATACAAGAGTAGATTTGATATGCGATTGTTCCAAGATGGCGCTGACCTGTAACGGTAGCCTATTTTTCTGAGTATCGCATCCCCATTTATCGCAAAGTGTGATTACCCAGTAAAGTTATTTTTAAATCTGGCATTACAGGTGCTTTCAAGAGATATTCATCTATAAATCTTAGAATGACAATATTACATTTTAAAAATGTTTTCGAATAGTAATTTAGTAAATTGTAGCGCTGTTTCACCGGATGCATTTGAGGGAAAATAGTTAGTCAACGTCACGCGCCGATGTAAAATGCTGTTTTTATATATAAATATGAACTTTATCGAACAAAATGATGCATGTATTGTGTAACATGATGTCCTAGGGGTGTCATCTGATGAAGATTGTCTGCATTTAGGTTAGTGCTGCATTTAGCTGTTTTTTGGTTATTTGTGATGCATGTGGTTGGTCGGAAAATGGCTATGTGGCTACTTTTACGATATACTCCTCTAACATAATCTAATGTTTTGCTTTTGCTGTAAAGCCTTTTTGAAATCGGACAACGTGGTTCGATTCAGGAGAGGTATCTATAAAACGATATAACATAGTCCTATATTTGAAAAAAATACATATTAAATTTTGTTATGCTAATGCCGCTAGGATTTTTCGCTGGATGTCCGACCAGGGGTTAATTGATGCATCCAGAGACGAAACCTCTCATCGTCACGCAATGTATAGGTTTACCTCCACTGTACTCAAATCCTACCATACCCTTCTCTGTATATTATGACTTGAATCTATTCTACCATGTCCAGAAATCTGCTCCTTTTATTCTCTGTCCCCAACGCACTAGACGACCAGTTCTTATAGCCTTTAGCCGTACCCTACTCCTCCTCTGTTCCACTGGTGATGTAGAGGTTAAACCATGGCCCTGTAGCCCCCCAGCTCCACTCCTATGCCCCAGGCGCTATCATTTATTGACTTCTGTAACCGTAAAATCCTTGGTTTCATGCATGTTAACCTGTTATGGATACGGGGCAGTATTTTCACGGCCCGATAAAAAACGTACCCGATTTAATCTGATTATTACTCCTGCCCAGAAACTAGAATATGCATATCATTATTAGCTTTGGATAGAAAACACTCCAAAGTTTCTAAAACTGTTTGAATGGTGTCTGTGAGTATAAAAGAACTCATTTGGCAGGCCAAAACCTGAGAAGATTCTGTACAGGAAGTACCCTGTCTGACCATTTCTTGGCCTTCTTGATCATCTCTAACCAAAACAGGGGATCTCTGGCATAACGTGACATTTTCTAACACTCCCATAGGATCTCAGAAGGCGGCAAAAAGCTGAATGGTGGCTTTGCAGGCCCTGGCTGAAAAACAATAGCGCATTTAGATAGTGGTCAATCGGAGAACAGAGACTGGAGGCGCATGCACGAGGTGACTCCATGTTTTTATTATTTCGTCTTTGAACGAAAACAACGAATCCCGGTCGGAATATTATCGCTTTTTTACGAGAAAAATAGCATAAACATTTATTTTAAACAGCGGTTGACATGCTTCGAAGTACGGTAATGAAATATTTATAAATTTTTTGTCACGAAACGCGTCGGGCGCGTAACCCTTTGTCACAATTGGATAGTGTCTTGAACGCACGAACAAAACGCCGCTATTTGGATATAACTATGGATTATTTTGAACCAAACCAACATTTGTTATTGAAGTAGAAGTCCTGGGAGTGCATTCTGACGAAGAACAGCAAAGGTAATCCAATTTTTCTTATAGTAAATCTGAGTTTGGTGAGGGTCAAACTTGGTGGGTGTCAAAATAGCTAGCCTGTGATGGCGAGCTATCTACTCAGAATATTGCAAATGTGCTTTCACCGAAAAGCTATTTTAAAATCGGACACATCGATTGCATAAAGGAGTTCTGTATCTATAATTCTTAAAATAATTGTTATGTTTTTTGTGAACGTTTATCGTGAGTAATTTAGTAAATTCACCGGAAGTGTTCGTTGGGAATGCTAGTTCTGAACGTCACATGCTAATGTAAAAAGCTGGTTTTTGATATAAATATGAACTTGATTGAACAAAACATGCATGTATTGTATAACATAATGTCCTAGGCGTGTCATCTGATGAAGATCATCAAAGGTTAGTGCTGCATTTAGCTGTGGTTTTGTTTTTTGTGACATTATATGCTAGCTTGAAAAATGGGTGTTTGATTATTTCTGGCTGGGTACTCTACTGACATAATCTAATGTTTTGCTTTCGCTGTAAAGCCTTTTTGAAATCGGACAGTGTGGTTAGATAAAGGAGAGTCTTGTCTTTAAAATGGTGTAAAATAGTCATATGTTTGAAAAATTGAAGTCTTGGAATTTTTGAGGAATTTGTAATTCGCGCCACGCCTATCATTGGATATTGGAGCAGGTGTTCCGCTAGCGGAACGTCTAGATGTAAGAGGTTAACCTCTCTGGGCCAGTGGGATGCTTGCGTCCCACCCTAATCAACAGCCAGTGGAATCGCGTCACGCTAAATACAAAACCTCATAAATGCTATAACTTCAATTTCTCAAACATATCATTTACATTACATTTAACGACAGAAGCCTTTTGTTTTTTTCACTGCTTTAGCACGCTCTGCCAACCCTGAAGTCCTAGACGTGTCTCAATGCTGGCTTAGGAAGGCCACCAAAAATTCTAAAATTTCCATCCCCAACTACAACATTTTCCGCCAAGATAGAACTTCCAAAGGGGGTTGAGTTTCAATCTACTGCAGACAGCCTGCAGAGTTCTTTCATGGTATCCAGGTCTGTGCCCAAACAGTTAGAGAGGTATTACTTTTTTTAAATCCACCTTGCCAGAAATAAGTGTCTCACTGTTGTCACTTGAATCCTACAGACGAAGAACCGTATATGTGACATTTTTCAAAAAAACGAGATGTACATGAAAAATCATTATTGGACACCCTTTTTCTATAGTGAACCGGTTTCACAAGCTTTCCACGCGCTAATTAACAATATGTTTACATTTAAAGATAGGCTCTCGTGGAATAACCGTTTATGTGCACCACTCAGAATGGACGGAGAAGCGCACAACTTTTCTGTTGCTGATGAAAATCACCGAAATGTGGGAAAGAAACGTAAAACAAAACTAAAAGAATGGAAAGACAGGCAAAGGAAGATCTTACGGGATGCGGGAAAACCCTATACAAATCGTAGGGGTCAAGAAAAAACTGGGAAAAGCTGTCCAAAAGAGGTATGTGGAAGAACCGTATATCAAACAATCAAGCTAGCTAGCCTCTTGGGGCTAGGTGGGACGCTAGCGTGCCACCCATGGTGCACTCCATCAACAGCAGGTGCATTTCAAGAGCGGCAAATTTGAATCCAAATAAATGTCAAAATTCAAATTTTTCAAACATACAACTATTTTACACCCTTTGAAAGATAAACATCTCCATAGAGTACAGTAACTAACATGTATGTTCTGGGTTGTCTAATTTGTAACTATAGAGAAAACATATTAGCTAAAGTTCGTTGGCTACTAACTTATACATTATCGTTACAAATGTTATTGCTAGATTATAGAAGAAACATAGCTAGCTACTTTTTGTCCATCCACCGGATGATTCGACATGGCTACAGTAGCTAGCTAGTTATATGTAACATTACACTGTATCCTGCAGGGAAGAGCGTGTTCCACGACGTGCAGAAAGGATTGTGGAAAGTTGATTGATGAGCGCAAGCTGCATCTGTTCAACAGTTTCTACACTGTCCCATACGAGAAACAACAAGCACAACCAGCAAAACCATTCAAGGTGATGAGGATGCAATGTGAAGACTTCAGTCACCTCCCAGATTCTGTTCTCAAGCGACCAGCTGGACTACAGATCACTTCAGTGAGGTGGTTAAAAGTCACATGTATTGCACAGAGAATAGTTTACTAACATCCCATCAACATGCAACATGTTGTTCTAACAATAAAATATCCTAACGATTCCCTTTTTTTATTCATTACAATATACATCTCTGTCACCACATTTAGCATCAACTCTAAGCAGTTAATACTTATTTACTGCTGTCACCTCAGTACAGAAGGACGTTTCTTGCCTTTAGCATGGGTTTAACGCAATTCAAAACTTAATTGCAGATCATAGTGTTAAACGCAAAGAGAATGGTTTTCTGAACGTTTTGTAATATTGACCTTAGGGACCTGCATAATGGACATGCATATTGGCACATCACATTGATCCATATTTGATATGTACAAGTTGTACTTCTTTTGATTGAATTAATTTAATTGTATTCTATTTTTGTAGTTATTCTATGGTATGTTCACATTGAGGGCTTCATTTTAAATGAGACTAAGATTTCATGACTCAACTTTTAAGAAAAGTCATCGGTGCTAAAGTTGATAGACCACCTTTAAATGAACCTCCATTAAATGAATTAACTACATATTGCATTTAAGTTATTTACATGAAGGGCATCTGTACTTGAAAGTACTTAAAACATCATATCAGGTATTAAAAAAGGACATCTTACAAGTGTCATGCAAAATGTCACATATACTGTTCTTCCACAAACTGAAATCATCACTGGAGATATACTGTTCTTCCACATTCTAAAAATTAAAACGGCAATAAAAAAAGTATTTTTTGAAATAACAAAAAAATATCAATTGTTGTTGGAAGATATGAGTATGGTGAATTATTTGTCAACCATAAAACACCCAATGTGGTACACACAATGAATAATATAAAAATAACTGATTATCTTAAAATGGAAAAATTGTCACATATATGGTTCTTCGTCTGTAGGATTCACTTGTTACAGACCCCCGCAGCCCCCAGCTGCGCCCTGGACACCATATGTGAATTGATCGCCCCCCATCTATCTTCAGAGTTCATACTGCTAGGTAACCTAAACTGGGACATGCTTAACACCCTGGCTGTCCTACAATCTAAGTTAGATGCCCTCAAGCTCACACAAATCATCAGGGAACCTACCAGGTATAACCCCAAATCCGTAAACACGGGCACCCTCATAGATATCATCCTGACCAACCTGCCCTCTAAATACACCTCTGCTGTCTTCAACCAGGATCTCAGTGATCACTGCCTCATTGCCTGCATCCGTAATGGGTCTGCGGTCAAACGACCACCCCTCATCACTGTCAAACGCTCCTTAAAACACTTCAGTGAGCAGGCCTTTCTAATCGACCTGGCCTGGGTATCCTGGAAGGATATTGACATAACCTGGAAGGATATTGACCTCATTCCGTCAGTAGAGGATGCCTGGTTCTCCCCTATTTCTCCTTCACCCAAATCCAGATAGCTGATGTTCTGAAAGAGCTGCAAAATCTGGACCCCTACAAATCAGCTGGGCTACACAATCTGGACCCTCTCTTTCTAAAATTCTCCGCCACAATTGTTGCAACCCCTTTTACTATCCTGTTCAACCTCTCTTTCGTATCGTCTGAGATCCCCATAGACTGGAAAGCTGCTGCGGTCATCCCCCTCTTGAAAGGGGGAGACACTTTAGACCCAAACTGTTACAGACCTATATCTATCCTACCCTGCCTTTCTAAGGTCTTCGAAAGCAAAGTAAACAAACAGATCCCCGACCATTTCGAATCCCACCGTACCTTCTCCGCTATGCAATCTGGTTTCTGAGCTGGGCATGGGTGCACCTCAGCCATGCTCAAGGTCATAAATGATATCATAACCGCCATCGATAAAAGACAATACTGTGCAGCCATATTCATTGACCTGGCCAAGGCTTTCGACTCTGTCAATCACTGCATTCTTATCGGCAGACTCAACAGTCTTGGTTTCTCAAATGACTGCCTCGCCTGGTTCACCAAGTACTTCTCTGACGGAGTTCAGTGTGTCAAATCAGATGGCCTGTTGTCCGGACCTCTGGCAGTCTCAACGAGGCTGCCACAGGGTTCATTTCTCAGGCCGACTCTTTTCTCTGTATACATCAATGATGTCGCTCTTGCTGCTGGTGATTCTCTGATCCACCTCTACGCAGACGACACCATTCTGTATACTTCTGGCCCTTCTTTGGACACTGTGTTAACAACCCTCCAAACAAGCTTCAATGCCATACAACACTCCTTCCGTGGCCTCCAACTGCTTTTAAATACAAGTAAAACTAAATGCATACTTTTCAACTGATCGCTGCCCGCACCTGCACGCCCATCTAGCATCACTACTCCGGAGAGTTCTGACTTGTGGACAACTACAAATACCTAGGTGTCTGGTTAGACTGCAAACTCTCCTTCCAGACAGTGCTCCCTCTCTTTTGCGCCAGGGGATCAAGTTTTAGTTTTGTTGCCAATCCCTGTCTGATCTCTGTCTGTACGTTTTTCTGGGCCATATCTTATATGTATGCCGGCAGGGCTCTTGCCTAAACATTCCCAAGGTGCCTTCCCCCCTGGGAACAAATGAAACAGAATAAGTCACCAAACTCAGTGAAACATTTGAATGGCATACACATGCCTCTGCAGGACCGGCTAAAAAATACTTTACAACCCATTTACCAGACCAACAATCAACACAGCACATACAAAGAAGCTCTCTCTCCTAACAAAGGAACACTGGCTTTTCAAGCTGCAGAAGGATTTGGTAATTGCAGACAGCTGTATCCCCTGATGAGAGGGAGGGGTCAGAGCTCCAATCTGCAATGGGGCCAACCAATCAGCTGCTTGGAATCCAGGAAGCCATCCTGAAACATATACACATACATACAACCCCACAACACAGAACTGGGGAACGTAACACTCACATTAAGCATCTCCAATCCAAAATTAAATATAGAATCAGATTCCTATTTCGCAACAAAGCATCCTTCACTCATGCTGCCAAACATACCCTCGTAAAACTGACTTTCCTTCCGGTCCTTGACTTCAGCGATGTAATTTACAAAACAGCCTCCAACACTCTACCCAGCAAATTGGATGCAGTCTATCACTGTGCCATCCGTTTTGTCACCAAAGCCCCATATACTAACCACCAATGCGACCTGTATGCTCTCTTTGGCTGGCCCTCGCTTCATATTCGTCGTCAAACCCACTGGCTCCAGGTCATCTATAAGTCTTTGCTAGGTAAAGCCTGCCTTATCTCAGCTCACTGGTCACAATAGCAGCACCCACCCGTAGCACGCGCTCCAGCAGGTATATTTCACTGGTCACCCCCAAAGCCAATTCCTCCTTTGGCCACCTTCCATTCCAGTTCTCTGCTGCCAATGACTGGAACGAATTGCAAAAATCACTGAAGCTGGAAACGCTTATCTCTTTCACTAACTTTAAGCATCAGTTGTCAGAGCAGCTTACAGATCATTGCACCTGTACATAGCCCATCTGTAAATAGCCCACCCAACTACCTCATCCCCATATTGTTTTTGTTGCCCCTTTGCACCCCAGTATCTCTACTTGTACATTCATCTTCTGCACATCTATCACTCCAGTGTTTAATTGCTAAATTGTAATTACTTCGACACCATGGCCTATTATTGCCTTACCTCCCTAATCTCACTTGCACCCGCTGTATATAGACTTTTCTATTGTGTTATTGACTGTACGCTTGTTTATTCCATGTGTAACTCTGTGTTGTTGTTTGTGTCACACTGCTTTGCTTTATCTTGGCCAGGTTGCAGTTGTAAATGAGAACTTGTTCTCAACTGGCCTACCTGGTAAAATAAAGAATGAATCAATTAAATAAAATGTGTAGAATTTGTTAAAAGTACATACTGTATACACATACAGTCTATTCTGTAAAAGCACAGTTTGGCACGACATTCTGTTTATCTTGTTGATGGATTTGGTAGTTTTACAAACCACTCCAGCTATTTATATCTAGTCTTTTAAACAAATAACATTCCTTCACAGCAAGTAGAACTCAACAGCATCCAACTTCAAATGGAGTGGTGGAATAAAACACAAATAGAAAGTAGTTGAAACTAAAGCCATACTGGATAACTGCCTGCTTTAATAATTTTATTTTCAGAGCAATTGACCCAAGTCCCCACGTCTCTCTGGCAGTTGATGTATCCCTTCTCTAGAAAGTTGATCCTAAGATCCAGTGACAGCCAAAGCCCCAGAAAAAAATCAGGGGTTAGAGATGGCCCTTGTTTCTTAGACATCCCACCACCTGCGGTGGAAGTCACTAAGAGAGGTGAGCTAGCACTGCTGGGTAATCTGAAAAGTTATTGTCAATCAATTAATAATATAATAATACTCTTAGCAAAAATGTAGAAACTATGAGAATAGAAAGGTTCAGAACTTTTGTGAAACATCACAGCACAGTTGAAAAATATTTGGCAAATAGAAATCAAAACTAGATGGTCTTCAGAGATAGATGGGAGGGGTTGAGAGTACCTGAAAGATGGGACTAAAAACAAATAAAAGATAACTAATGTAAAATATACTGTGTCTGTAAAATGTATATAATATGTTGTCCATTACTTTACTCCAATTAGGGGAGGGGTGGTAGGGTAAGGGGAAAATAGTAAAGAAAATATATAATTATAAAAAATACGTAAAAATAAATAAAAAGAGAGTTGACAGCGACGAAAAAAAGATGGAGGAAATGAAAGGACCAAAATGAAAGGAAGAAAGTTCACCTTAGATGTCAGAAGAGCAGAGCACCTTCTATCAATGCCTCTCACACAGCCTGTGGGAGATTTGGGTAGTTGTTTCACAGAGAGAAATAGAGGATAAACACGCCCACATAGAATAAAGGAAAGGCCTAGGATAGGACAAGTAAACGTCCAAAGCCTTATGTGAATGACAGTGTGTAACTCTAGGCATAACCAGAACTCACAGACTGCTTATCACCCACATACAGACAACTACTCACCTAGGCAACTGGAGTTACTGCATACTGGCATGCTAGTTGATGACTTTGCTTGAAATAGCCTCATTAGTGCCATCAATGGGCAGGGAACTCTACTGCAGGTGAATGTAAAATGTACACTGTGTTTTTCCTTATGCGCATTTGATTGTGCATGTTTTTGAGGTGATATTTTTATACAAAAAAACCTAGGCTTATGCATCAAGTCATGAGTTATTATAATGAGGCACAAGTCCGACAAACTGTATCCTTGTATTTTGGACCCCCAGAGGTGAGTTCAACACTTTGCTATGTCCTCTTCTGACCCATGTTGGAAATTCCTTATTGTAAACTGCCTGGTTTGAGCCCTGAATTCTGATTGTCTGAAAGCCATGGTATATCAGGCCATATACCATGGGTATGACAAAACATGACATTTTACTACTCTAATTACATTGGTAACCAGTTTAAAATAGCAATAAGACTATCACGTTTTAGGGAAGACCCAGATGCAGACAGTGTCGAAGTAACAAGAGTTTATTACTAGAACAGGGGCAGGCAAAATGACAGGTAGGCGGAGGTCAGTAATCCAGATCATAGTCAAAAAGTACAGAACGGCAGGCAGTCTCAGGGTTAGGGCAGGCAGAGGTCAATAATCCAGGGCGGTGTGACAAGGTACAGAATGGCAGGCAGGCTCAGGGTCAGGGCAGGCAGAACTGACAAAACCGTGAAAACTAGAAAACAGGAACTATAGAAAAAGACAGGCGGAAGAGGAAAACCACTGGTAGGCTTGACGGACAAAACAAACTTCCAACAGACAAACAGAGAGCACCGGTATAAATACACTGGGGATAATGGGGAAGATGGGCGACACCTGGAGGGGGGTGGAGATAAGCACAAAGACAGGTGAAACAGATCAGGGTGTGACAAATGCTCCTCGGGGGTTTGTGATATATGGCCAATTTACCACAGCTAAGGGCTGTGTCCTCCGCGTTGCGTCGTGCCTAAGAACAGCCCTTAGTCGTGGTGTATATTGGCCATATACCACACCCCTTCCGGCCTTATTGCTTAAATATAGTCTTTTCCACCCACCTGTCATGGGCCATGCCCCAACCCCAATCTGTTACAGCCTTTTCAGCTCTAACCTCCTCACTGTACTAATAGCCCTGACAAACAGATGATCATCACTCCACATTGGTAAGGCAATCTTGTCTGCACAAGACAGATTGCACTGTTAAGGTGCTGCATAATTTAATATCACATTATTTATTCATCTCTCTCTCTCTCTTTTCTTTTCTCTCTCTTTTCTTTTTTCACTCATTCACTCTCAGCGTCCCTCCTCCTGCTCTCTCCCAAAGCCGGCGTAGTCAAACCAAGTTCTTTAAAATCTATTAAATTATGATGTGTCATCAAACACATTTTTCCTGTGGAAAATTAATCACATGAAGGATCCTTCCATCTGCATACCTTTGACAATTTGTATTCACATCTCAGGATGATATATTTAAATTGGACTCTGTGCTTTAAATTATTGACCCTGTCCCCATTTTTCGGCTCCCTCCTGCAATCAGTTTAACTGAGGAGTGGAGGAGTGGACCAAAAAGAAAAGGAGGAGGGATTCTTTGAATGCCCGAGCCGACAAGGTGAAACATCTGTCTATGTGCATTTGAGCAAGGCATTTAACCCTAATGTGCTCCAGGGGCGCTGTCCTGCTATGGATGACCCTGTATTTTTGTCTCGTTTTTAAACGAACTCGAGAAATCTGTCATTAATGTTGACATTTTTGCCGAAGAGATCTTAGTGGCAGAGTTTTACATCTAACTAAGATATTTTGGTGCAGTATTTTTCAATTAAAAAATGTGCATGAAAATGAGTCATCTCTCGTTGAATGACAAGAAAGCTATTTTGAAGAATCCCTACTGTTGACCAATCACTGATGAAGGGGCGTAGACTTTGGCTCCGAACTTGGCCTTGCCTCCCCCCAAAAAATTGTGTGGCCGAACTACCGAAGAAAGTGCAAAACGAACAAAACCGTCACAAAATGTTATCATAACCCCACCACCACCATGGGGTACTCTTTTCAAAGTTGACTTCAGCAAACTGCTCACCCACATGACGTCATACATGTGGTCTGCGGTTGTGAAGCTGGTTAGACGTACTGCCAAATTCTCTAAAACAACGTTGGAGGTGGCTTATGGTAGAGAAATTAAGATTAATGCCAATTGCACACTCCCTCAAAACTTGAGGCACTGTGTGAAAAAACTGCACCTTTTAGAGTGGCCTTTTATTATTCCCGTTACAAGGTGCACCTGTTTAATTTAATTTTTAAATTTTAAATTTAAATTTTATTTAATAACTAGGCAAGTCAGTTAAGAACAAATTCTTATTTTCAATGACGGCCTAGGAACAGTGGGTTAACTGCCTTGTTCAGGGGCAGAATGACAGATTTTGTACCTTGTCAGCTCGGGGATTCGAATGATCATGCTGTTTAATTAGCTTCTTAATATGTCGCACCTCTCAGGTGGAGGATTTTCTTGGCAAAGGAGAAATGCTCACTAACAGGGATGTAAACAAATTTGTGCACAAAATCTGAGAGTAAATAAGCTTTTGTGCATATGGAACATTTCTGGGATCTTTTAATTCAGGACATGAAATATTTGACCAACATTTTACATGTTGCGTTTATATTTATGTACAATACAGAAGGCTATACATTCATAAAATAGCTTGTTTGTGCACTCTAAATAATGTACATACATTTTAATGAATTACATTTTTAATAGCTATGTAACGTAATTGCTGGGGGTCAGGATGGAGGTGCAGAAGGTGAGTTCAATAATAATAAAAGGCAGATAAACAAAACAGGAAAAGCGTACTGAATGAGACAAAACCAATACTGCCTGATGACTGGGGCTACTGAAGGCTAAATAAAGGGAGAGTAATCAAGGTGTTGATGAGGTCCAGTTGTGCATAATGATGGGGAGCAGGTGCCAGGACTAGTGGTTAGAAGACCGGCGATGTCAAGCGCTGGAGAGGGGGAGCGGGAGTAGGCGTGACAACCTCCATTTATTATTATTAAGCTAATCATATTCATAACAAAGGGTATAAAGGGTTTTGTGTCTTTGTAGGACTTTCATTTCCTATGACCAAAAAGAGCTTCTGGACATCAGAACAATGATCAATAACCTCGATTTGGATCAAGATTTCTACTTCAAGGAGTCGGCAGCATAGGACCAGGCCCTAATCCCGAGACTCGCAAAAAGAAGAGACGGCGTTAGAGAGGCCGATGTGCGGGCAACCTCAAACTACACCGGAGACTAAATAAAACACCTATACCCTCTGTTGGCGAACATACATTCTATTGGCGAACATACAATCACTGCATAACAAACTAGACAACTCTGTTCAATCTATCCTATCAATAGGACCTGAAGAACTGTAATCTCATGGTCATGGCTGAATAAGGACATGGAGAATATACATCTAGCTGTTTTTTCAATGCATTGGCAGGATCAAACAGCAGCCTCGGGTAAGTTCAAGGGAGAGGTGTGTGCCTTTGTCAACAACAGCTGGTGCGCAATCTCTAAGGAAGTCTCAAGGTTCTGCTCACCTGAGTTAGAATTTGAAAAGATGTAGACCACACTATTTACCAAGAGTTTTTATCTATATTTTTTGTAGATGTGTATTTACCACACAAACCAATGCTGGAACTAAGTCTGCACACGACGAGCGGTATAGGGCCCTAAAGAAACAAGAAAATGCTCATCCAGAGGCGGTGCTCCTAGTGGCCAATTAATTAAATGCATGCAACTGAAATCCGTTTTACCTAATTTCTACCAGCATGTCACCTGTGCAAGTAGAGGAGACAAAACTCTAGATCACCTTTACTCCATACACAGAAACACATTTGGTCTGAGGTGGTAAGCAGAGTTGCAAAGAAAAAGTCATAACTCAGACTGGCCGATAAAAAGAAAAGGTCAAGATGGGCAAAATAACTTTAATCGGCCTGTGGTATAGAGTCAGGCGCAGGACAGCAGACGGAACGTACAGGTGCCCAGCTGGACACAGGGGGAGTGGGCTCTGTGCGTAACGCCCGCTTGATGTCCGCGTCCAGCACCCACACCACCGGTACCACCAGGCAAGAGGCCGGAAGTATGGGAGTATGATCCATGGACCGCTCCTCTGTGTCATACATCCGGGACAGTGCGTCTGCCTTAGCGTTCTGGGAACATGGTCTGTAGGACAGAGTGAAAACAAAACGGGTAAAGAACATGGCCCACCTTGCCTGGTGAGGGTTCAGTCTCCTCACCGCCCGGATGTACTCCAGATTGCGGGGGTCAGTCCAGATGAGGAAAGGGTGTTTATCTCCCTCAAGCCAATGTCTCCATGCCTTCAGAGCCTTGACAACAGCCAACAGCTCCCGGTCCCCCACATCATCATTTCGCTCCGCAGGGCTGAGCTTCTTCGAAAATAAAGCACAGGGGCAGAGCTTTGGTGGCGTGCCCGAGCGCTGAGAAAGCACAGCTCCTATCCCAGCCTCGGACGAGTCCACCTCTACTATGAACGCCAAAGAGGGATCCGGATGAACCTGCGTGGGAGCTGAGGTAAACAGAGCTTTCAGGTGACCAAAAGCCCTGTCCGCCTCAGCTGACCACTGCATTCGCACTGGTCCCCCCTTCAACAGTGAGGTAATGGGAGCCGCTACCTGACCAAAACCCCGGATAAACCTCCGGTAGTAGTTGGCAAACCCTAGAAACCGCTGCACCTTCTTTACCGTGGTGGGAGTCGGCCAATTACGCACGGCTGAAATGCGGTCACTCTCCATCTCCACCCCTGAAGTGGAAATGCGGTACCCCAGGAAGGAGACAGACTGTTGGAAGAACAGACATTTCTCAGCCTTGACGTACAGGTAATGCTCCAACAGTCGACCAAGCACCCTGCGCACCAGGGAATGTAGATGTTCCATAAAAAAACAGCTACAATAGTCATTTACAACATTAACGTCTACACTGTATTTCTGATCAATTTGATGTTGTTTTAATGGACAAAAAAAGTTCTTTTCTTTCAAAAACAGACATTTCTAAGTGACCCCAAACATTTGATCTGTAGTGTATATTTTTTAATTTAATCTTTATTTCAGATATAAGAAAGATCAGGATGTACATTTATTTACCCAGATTTAACCACATTTTTTTGGACACTAAACTACTTCCATATAGAGTACACTGAGTCCATTAGACATTAGGAACAACTTCCTAATACTAAGTTGCACCCATTTTTGGCCTCAGAACAGCCTCAATTCATCAGGGCATGGACTCTACAAGGTTTTGAAAGCATTCCACAGGGATGCTGGCCAATATTAACTCCAATGCTTCCAACAGTTGTGTCAAGTTGGCTGGATGTCCTTTGGGTGGTGGACCATTCTTGATACACATGGGAAACTGTTGAGTATGAAAAACCCAGCAGCTTGACACAATTGACATTCAAACCGGTACACCTGGCATCTACTAGCATACCCCATTCAAAGGAACTTCAATATTCTGTCTTGCACATTGACCCTATAAATGGCACATATACACAATCCATGTCTCAAGGCTTAAAAATCCTTCTTTAACCTGTCTCCTCCCTTTCATCTACACTGATTGAAGTGGATTTAACAGGTGACATCAATAAGGGATCATAGCTTTCACTTGGATTCATCTGGTCAGTCTATGCCATGTAAAGAGCAGTTCCTAATGTTTTGTTCACTCAGGGTATACTTCCATTAATTTTTTTAACTGGTACCAGGCAACTATCTGTGAGGATTGTGGATTTCCTAGAGCAAAACAACCAACCTGTACGTGTTTGTGAGAGTTTCACCTTTCCGTAGAGGGGTCATAGTGTGTAGCTCAAACTGTTCGGACACTACAGATGTTGACAGATCGTAGGTACCGACTTCCGACAAGTCCTGTGACGCTTGTGGGGGTCATAGAACAAAACGGAGAACACTGTCGTGTTCGTGAGAGTCCCATATTAGTTTGTAAGCCAAACCATTCGGACGCTAAAGACATTTTCGTGAGAAGACCAATTCTCGGGATGTCTCATGGTTTGACAAACACCACTGTAGCTCGGCAGTGGATTGAGACACAGCTAGATATCTCAAGCTTAAACAGACAGATTTTGATGGGGATTTATTATGCTAATTATAATTCTGAGTGGGGTGCAGACATTGACTCAAGGGTTAACTTAAATCCCTCATTATTCCATGTAGCAGGTCTGTTTCAGCAGGAGTTGTCACTGTGTCTCAGTGTCTCTAATGAACTCCAGTGGTTTGAATGAGAGTAAACCAAACAGAGACATGTGGTGTATGGGGGGGGGGGTGTATGCGCCTGTGTAATTCTCCAGATCAGGAAAAAGATGTGTGTGTGACTGATTGGACAGCCTGGATTGTGCACAGGCTTAATGAAGCATGCACATACACTACTGTGTGTTTGACAGATCTGTTTCAGGGTGAGAGGATCAGGGGCGGTTGTCAATGGAAGAGTGTGTATGTGTGGAGTGTGTGTATGTGTGTGAAGGGATGTTGTTTATGTATGTGGGTGATGGGAGTGTGTGTGAGAATGCGAATATGTGTGTGTGTGTGTGTGTGTGTGTGTGTGTGTGTGTGTGTGTGTGTGTGAGTGCACATATAAGCGAAAAGCAGTATGATCTATGGATGCCGGTGCTGTGTGTGCTTGAGTGTTGGGCCCATACTATACAGTAGTCTCACAACATTCGTTGTACTACAGACGATGCCAAATAATCTGCAAGATTGCTTCAACACTGAGTCTAACCCCTAACATCACTCATATTCAGGAACAAAACATCTATGTCAGCGGTGTAGTCAGCAGAATCTAAAATAATACAGCCAACATCTTATGTCTCTTTTTCCCTTTTACAATAGTTCCGTTTTTTTTCTCCATAAATGATGCATAATTCAAACCCAAGATCTGTAGTAGCTCGATCTGTTGTGCTTTGTTGTCTCATAAGTGTCATGACTTTGAAGTCATATTTCATTTCAACAATGTTAATTTTCTTTCATTCTTTTTTACCGTGGCAGTCCTGTATCATTATTTTTTCCGGGATGAAATGGATAAAAGAAATTGGCGAAGCCTGAACCACGTTCAGCGTTTCAACTGATTCTAAAAACTCAGTTACTCTTTCAATTATTCCAAACAGAGACCTCTCCAAATAGGCAACAAAACTGACACAGCTAATGCAACGCAGCTGTCAAGTTGAAAATAATTTGATGTCAGTCACTTTTTTGTTCTATACCGATTGTGATGGTGTCGCGTTAGGGATTTCCGTGGTCGATTTTCATCCCAGCTGCTGTGACAAGTTTTGGAGGGGAAAAAAATGAATGATAACTAAATTACCCTTTTATTCTGTCCCATCACACGAATTAGCGAATGTTGGCGTAAGTTCCACATGACACATCCATGTTGTAAACACTTTTTGATCATAACAGCGGGACAACTTATGCCTTTTTATTTCCGAATGAGTGATGGTGTGACACTGTATCAGTTTCCTAATTCGCCATCTGCTTATAAGGTGCTGCAGGGTCAATCTGACTTCTGCATTGGCCGTACAGCATTTACTGAGATGCAGCCATCGCAGAAGTCAGAGCCAACATACTTGTTGCGCAGAGCAGAGCAGAGCTGTTGTGAACGAGTTATACATTGTTAAAAAAATGTGGTACGCGCACGGCGATGCGGTACAGAGCTTGATTTGGCTTCTGCATGGCTCCGGAGGCTCCGCAATTGCTTCACACCCTTCTTAAGAAGCCCCCGACCACATTTTCAGATCAAGCATAAATTGGCTTTTA
Source organism: Salmo salar (assembly GCF_965601325.2). Classification (NCBI taxonomy): domain Eukaryota; kingdom Metazoa; phylum Chordata; class Actinopteri; order Salmoniformes; family Salmonidae; genus Salmo; species Salmo salar. The sequence goes on from NC_138308.1 coordinate 67,093,830, forward strand.
GGCTTGTTTAAGGTCTCTATCCCCAAAATTGCTGTCGGTTGCTCTAGCCTCCACAGCTCATTGGTACAGGCCTATTGTCAGGGAGCGAGCCCACTGGACACACACTGGCTGAATCAACATTGCTTACACATCATTTCAATGAAATTACGTTGAGGCAACGTGAAATAGATGTTGAATTGACATCTGTGCCCAGTGGGAGGCCTCTTTGACAGAGACATACTGTTCAACACTGCTCCAGCTTTGTAAACAGACAGCTTCCAATTTGATATAATCCATTGCAGGGATGTGGGAGCTAAAATAAAGGCAGATAGAACGGCTTATCGCTGTGTGTGTGTGTGGCTGCATACGCTGGCTCTGTTTCCAGTATCAGCAGAGGGGATCCTCTGCGCTGAGTTAACCTATTTTGTTGATAGAGATGGGTCCCTGTCACTCTGAACACAGCACCTAAGCAATGGGCCTGTTAGGATGCTGTCGCCTCTGCATCACACCCCCCCTAAACCTCCACTCCTCCTTCTATCAAGGCACAAGGCGAGACCCAGATGCAAAGACAGGAGGCAGATGGTTGGAGTCTTACAATGGTTAATAATCCAAAGGGGTAGGCAAGAGAATGGTCATGGACAGGCAAAAAGGTCAAAACCAGATCAGAGTCCAGGAGGTACAGAGTAGCAGACAGGCTCGTGGTCAAGGCAGGCAGAATGGTCAGGCAGGCGGGTCAAGGGTCAAAACCGGGAGGACTAGAAAAAGGAGAATGGGAAAAACACGCTGGTTGACTTGACTAAACATACAAGACAAACTGGCACAGAAAGACAGGAAACACAGGGATAAATGCACTGGGTAAAATAAGCGACACCCGGAGGGGGTGGAGACAATCACAGGAACAAGTGAAACAGATCAGGGCGTGACACCTTTTCCTTATACCATCTTCCTCTGTTCTGTACTGGTAGGAAATCAATTGAGTAAGTAGTGCATGCACACATTCCAAATCTGTTCGCTTGTGTGTCAATTTAAGCGTCTATTTCTGGAGATGTGTATGTAGGATATGCTTACTGATCACAGCTCGCTGAATTACAGGACATCAATCTAAACTAGGAAATAAAAGAAACATCCCTTTTTCAGGACCCTGTCTTTCAAAGACAATTCGTAAAAATCCAAATAACTTCACAGATCTTCATTGTAAAGGGTTTAAACACTGTTTTCCCATGCATAAACAATTAATGAACATGCACCTGTGGAACGGTCAATAAGACACTAACAGCTTACAGACGGTAGGCAATTAAGGTCACAGTTATGAAAACTTAGGACACTAAAGAGGCATTTCTACTGACTGAAAAACACAAAAAGAAAGATGCCTAGGGTCCCCTCTCATCTGCGTGAACGTGCCTTAGGCATGCTGCAAGATGGCATGAGGACTGCAGATGTGGCCAGAGCTAGAAATTGCAATGTCCATACTGTGAGACACCTAAGACAGTGCTACAGGGAGACAGGACGGACAGCTGATCGTCCTCGCAGTGGCAGACCACGTGTAACAACACCTGCACAGGATCGGTACATCCGAACATCACACCTGTGGGACAGGAACAGGATGGCAACAACAACTGCCTGAGTTACACCAGGAATGCACAATCCCTCCATCAGTGCTCAGACTGTCCGCAATAGGCTGAGAGAGGCTGGACTGAGGGCTTGTAGGCCTGTTATGAGGCAGGTCCTCACCAGACATCACCAGCAACAACGTCGCCTATGGGCACAAACCCACCGTCACTGGACCAGACAGGACTGGCAAAAAGTGCTCTTCACTGACGAGTCACAGTTTTGTCTCACCAGGGGTGATGGTGGGATTCGTGTTTATTGTCGAAGGAATGAGCGTTCCACCGAGGCCTGTACTCTGGAGCGGGATCGATTTGGAGGTTGAGGGTCCGTCATGGTCTGGGGCGGTGTGTCACAGCATCATCGGACTGAGCTTTTTGTCATTGCAGGCAATCTCAACGCTGTGTGTTACTACCTCTATCATGTGGTACCCTTCCTGCAGGCTCATCCTGATATGACCCTCCAGCATGACAATGCCACCAGCCATAATGCTAATTCTGTGTGATTTCCTGCAAGACAGGAATGTCAGTATTCTGCCATGGCCAGCGAAGAGCCCAGATCTCAATCCCATTGAGCACATCTGGGACCTGTTGTATCGGAGGGTGAGGGCTAGGGCCATTGTCTGGGAACTATTCGGGAACTTGCAGGTGCCTTGGTGGGAGAGTGGGGTAACATCTCACAGCAAGAACTGGCAAATCTGGTGCAGTTCATGAGGAGGAGATGCACTGCAGTACTTAATGCAGCTGGTGGCCACACCAGATACTGACTGTTACTTTTGATTTTGACTCTCCCCCTTTGTTCAGGGACACATTATTCAATTTCTGTTAGTCACATGTCTGTGGATCTTGTTCAGTTTACGTCTCAGTTGTTGAATCTTGTTATGTTCATACAAATATTTACACATGTTAAGTTTGCTGAAAATAAACACAGTTGACAGTGAGAGGATGTTTATTTTTTTGCTGAGTTTATATAAGAAATATATAAAGAGAGCTAACAAAACCTTATTCAAATGTGTTTCTCCCTGCCAAGAATTTTCCTTTCGTTTGAAAATGTGTTTCTTAAATCCTTTATTGTTGTAATTATTTACAGTCATGTCATTTCTTTTCATATTTTAAATAACTTGTAGAAAATACACTTTATGACACTTTCATGAAGCATTTTAACAATCCTGTTTCACTTTACTTGGTCTAAGAAAATATTCTTTATGACACTGTCAAGAAGCATTATGACCATCCTGTGTCACTTTACTTGGACTAAAATACACTTTATGACGCTATCAAGAAGCATTATGACCATCATCATATAAGCCAGATAGGCCTATCACGTATATGCCCTTATGTCAGTTATCAGTCAAAAAGAGGGTGTCTTGTCGCGCTCCTAAAATCTGCTCCTGCATTCATCCCAGTCATCAGCAATAGAGCATTGGGGTAGGTGCATGTCTGACTTCAATGTGTGCATAATTACAATGCTAATTTAATATGGTCAATTTCAGAAAATGTTATTTAACATAAACATGCTGTTGTAGGCTATGGTGTAATGGAATGTTTTGCTTGTGTGGTAGGTTTAGTGGGTTTTGACATTCTTTTGTAGGTGTAATAACCAGCCATAAAATAACACAATATATGTCACAACAGCTGCAAATATGTGTCATGACAGTGTTATGACCATATTATGACAGGTTATGTAATCTGTTATGACTTATTATGACATGGTTATGACTGTGTTATGAGGCTGGGTGTCAGGTAAAGTGTTACCGGTTTTAATCACAAACCACTCAAATAACTTTCAAATTTTAATACATAACAAATCTATAGAAAAAAGGAACATGGCCATATGGTCTAATTCTTCCATTAACAGATATCCATGACATTTATTTCAAATTTGACAATGGCAACTACAAAAGCTCTTCCTCTGTGTGTCGGTGTGACATTTCAATAGAGTCACATTAAGTGGCAAGTGATAGGGCTCTCTGAACCTAATTGCCATGTAGTATGGCTTGATTATTGCAAACCAACATGACAAAATGGGGATGGCTGGTCACTGCTAAAAGGGGATGCCTATGGCTTTAGTTATGTAACATTACTGTTAAAGTTTTTCAAATGTAATTTGATGGACCATGCACATGGACCACAAACATGTTGCCTGCGGTTATGGAAGATTTCTCAATTTTCTTTGGAGGATGCATTGGATAAATGATTGGGACAATAAAGAAAATCAGAACTACTGCTATCAGATAACGGGACAAATATTTTCACACAAGATTCTCTATGTTATGACATTGATTACTGGATTCTGGTCACTTTCCGCCTGTATGCCAGTGTGTCTTGGCTGCTTGTTGGCTTTATGGGGAGAGAATGTATGTGTATAAGCCACACTCTTCATTAAGGGGCTAGTAATGCCAGGAACATGCAATGAGGCGATATGGTGTGTTGGATGTGCGTAAGCTACATGTCTGGAACTCCCCGGCTACTCACACACACTCTCATTTATAACGGCCAATAGTAGCCAAGCTCCCTTTGCACCCAGGAATAAATGTTCTGCTGCAGAGTATATTTCCCCTTCCGCTCTCACCCCCTTTTCTCGCTCACTTTTTTCTCTCTCTTTCAATCTCCCTCTCTCTACCAATCACCCTTTCTCCCTCACTCTCAATTTGTCTCTCCATCTCTCTCCCTCTCTGAATATCCATCCTCTCTCTCACACTCTCGCTCCCTCTCTCTTTCTCCATTTCCCTCTATCCCTCCCTCTTGTATAATGGGACTGGTCAGCGGTGATATAGGCACGATTTATTCTTCAAAGATCAAAGGCAGTGTTGAGTCTTCCGCTATCGCCTAAAGGGCGACATGAAAAGGGAAAGAGCTATTTTTCTGCCTCAGTCTGCATCATAGGCCATGTAATAGTGTTGTGGCCCCTAAAAGGTCTCCTCTCTATTTTTGTTGTTGTTAAACTTGAATGCATCTCCATTTCATGCACAGTAAAATGGCTTATCTCAATTATTTTGGGAGGTTAAAGACGATGGTGTACTGCTGTGGAATAACCCATAAGACCAGAAGAAAAAATATCAACATTTTAATCACACACACCACGTTTTCATGTCAAATGAACACCAAGTGGGTTTAGGGTATATTCACTGTTTTACAAGCTACCCCTCATCATCACTTCTCAGAACGGTGAAGATGTTAAAGAAAAATACGCAAAAAAAATGTATTCACCTTAGTCATCCACACTTCCACAGGTGCCGACAGGAGGTAGCAGAGCAAATGTATTTCCACAGACTGACTATAAGCCCTAAGACGAGCTAATCAAGGTTAGCATGTTTCCCCTCCAGCTCTGCACTACGCAGGCTGCTGCTCTCCCAGATCAGATTGCTTTCTCACATAAAGTCTAAAACTTACAGGGAGCCAAATGTGTAAAGGCTTCATGCAGGTATCAAATGTCTTCACAGCAATTTAAAGGTGAACCTGGAGGTTACATTTCACACTCAACTCAAAGTTAAGGAGCAGAAGGATGAACCAAAAGAAAAGCAAACAAATAAGATGGAACCACATTGTTTGTTGTCTGCCAGTACCAATTCACTTAACATTCAATAGTTGAGATAGGATTTGACTTGTCAGCTTTAAACCGATGGCTTCAAATGAATCTCTCTCTACTGTTTCACAAAGACACAAACAGTTGCTCATATTTTCGAAAGGTAAGCATGGCTTTGGGTGGGAGCAAACAGAACAATAAATGTCAGGGGAGAAAAAAATAATGAAACCACCCTTGTTGCACATGTTTAATTTAACTAGCCACAATGGCAGCAACGAAAGACAAGAGAAAGACAAACCATGTAGAGGCATGTGACTAGCCTTGTGTGTATGGTAATGGTAGGTGATGTGTTTTCTGCATAAGTGGCTCAGACGCACTCAATTCGTCACACACACGCACGCACAAGCCCACGCAATTCATCAGGCACACACATGCATGTATGTTACTGACCCAGATAAGTTAAGAAGTCGAACGGATTAAATATGCACCCCGCTGAGGGAGGGAGGAACAGGGGCGCCTTGAGAGAAAAGAGAGAAGAGCACTTTAGGGGCATGAGGGAGATTTGTCACTGTCACCATCTACCATAGAGGAAGAGGGGGCCGACTGGGATGGTTGTGAATGTACTCTTTAGGTACAGTGGAGCACGCTGGGACACAGGAGGCCAATGCAGACCAACTCAGAACTTACTGATGGTAAATGTCTAGAGCACCCTCGGACACAAGAGAGATGAGAAAGGGGGATGAGGAGAGGAGGAGAGGAAAGTAGGAGGGAGGGTGTCTACTTTTCAATGTCTAGAGCCCCCCTGGTCATGAGATAGAGGGGGATGACAAAAGGAGGAGAGGGCGGTGGCCACAAGAGAGGGGAATGAGAATAGGGTCTACTTTTAACATCTAGATTAGCGCCCCCCTGGTAGAGAGAGAGGAGGATGACAGGAGGAGAGGATAAACGGAGAGGGTCTACTTTTTATTGAGGTGTGAATGCTGTGACAAGATCCCTGCATTACTCATGTTTTTACCTTTATTTAACTAGGCTAGTCAGTTAAGAACAAATTCTTATTTTCAATGACGGTCTAGGAACAGTGGGTTAATTGCCTTGATCAGGGGCAGAACAACAGATTCGATCTTGCAACAGATTCAATCTTGCAACCTTTCGGTTACTAGTCCAACGCTCTAACCACTAGGCTAACTGCCACCCCTGAAAATCTTTTAAAAAATGAGTAATTAGTGGTCTTCTGTTCAAATCTCTACCTCTTAAAGTAATGTTACTTCAACATTAATTTGAATATCACATTTATATGATATGAATATTGCAAGCTACCTATCTAGAATATTTCAGAGATGAGGTGAATCCGTTGAGATATGTCAGATACAGTGTGTGTGGGTGTGGTGCATGTTTGGTGCGTGTGTGTGCTTGCTTGTGTGTGTGCGTGTTTGTGTGTCTAGGGTTGCAAAGCTACTGGTAATTTACCAAAAAGTCTTCTGTAATTTTGGTAATAACAGGTCAATTATTATCTCAAATCAAATTTTATTTGTCACATCCGCCGAATACAACAGGTGTTTATTTATTTATTTATTTATTTATTTCACCTTTATTTAACCAGGTAGGCAAGTTGAGAACAAGTTCTCATTTACAATTGCGACCTGGCCAAGATAAAGCAAAGCAGATCGACACATACAACAACACAGAGTTACACATGGAGTTAGAAAAATAAGTCTATATACAATGTGATCAAATGAGGTGAGATAAGGGAGGTAAGGGCAAAAAAGGCCATGGTGGCGAAGTAAATACAATATAGCAAGTAAAACACTGGAATGGTAGATTTGTAGTGGAAGAAAGTGCAAAGTAGAAATATAAATAATGGGGTGCAAAGGAGCAAAATAAATAAATAAATACTGTAGGGGAAGAGGTAGTTGTTTGGGCTAAATTATAGATGGGCTATGTACAGGTGCAGTGATCTGTGAGCTGCTCTGTCAGTTGGTGCTTAAAGCTAGTGAGGGAGATAAGTGTTTCCAGTTTCAGAGATTTTTGTAGTTCGTTCCAGTCATTGGCAGCAGAGAACTGGAAGGAGAAACGACCAAAGGAGGAATTGGCTTTGGGGGTGACCAGTGAGATATACCTGCTGGAGCGCGTGCTACAGGTGGGTGCTGCTACAGTGACCAGTGAGCTGAGATAAGGGGGGACTTTACCTAGCAGGGTCTTGTAGATGACCTGGAGCCAGTGGGTTTGGCGACGAGTATGAAGCGAGGGCCAGCCAACGAGAGCGTACAGGTCGCAGTGGTGGGTAGTGTATGGGGCTTTGGTGACAAAATGGATGGCACTGTGATAGACTGCATCCAATTTATTGAGTAGGATATTGGAGGCTATTTTGTAAATGACATCGCCGAAGTCGAGGATCGGTAGGATGGTCAGTTTTACGAGGGTATGTTTGGCAGCATGAGTGAAGGATGCTTTGTTGCGAAATAGGAATCCAATTCTAGATTTATCTTTGGATTGGAGATGTTTGATGTGAGTCTGGAAGGAGAGCTTACAGTCTAACCAGACACCTAGGTATTTGTAGTTGTCCACATATTTTACGTAAGAACCTTCCAGAGTAGTGATGCTGGATGGGCGGGCAGGTGTAGGCAGCGATCGGTTGAAGAGCATGCATTTAGTTTTACTTGTATTTAAGAGCAGTTGGAGGCCATGGAAGGAGAGTTGTATGGCATTGAAGCTCGTCTGGAGGGTTGTTAACACAGTGTCCAAAGAAAGGTCAGAAGTATACAGAATGGTGTCGTCTGCGTAGAGGTGGATCAGAGACTCACCAGCAGCAAGAACGACATCATTGATGTATACAGAGAAGAGAGTCGGCCCAAGAATTGAACTCTGTGGCACACCCATAGAGACTGCCAGAGGTCCGGACAACAGGCCCTCAGATTTGACACACTGAACTCTGTCAGAGAAGTAGTTGGTGAACCAGGCGAGGCAATCATTTGAGAAACCAAGGCTATTGAGTCTGCCGATGAGGATGTGGTGATTGGCACTATTGTTTCTTATCGATGGCAGTTACGATATTGTTTAGGACCTTGAGCGTGGCTGAGGTGCACCCATGACCAGCTCTGAAACCAGATTGCATAGCGGAAAAGGTGCGGTGGGATTCGAAATGGTCGGTGTAGTAGACCTTACCGTGAAATGCTTACTTACAAGCCCTTAACCAACAATGCAGTTCAAGAAATAGAGTTAACCTGTTAGGGCTAGGGGTGCAGTATTGACACGGCCGGATAAAAAACGTACCCAATTTAATCTGGTTACTACTCCTGCCCAGTAACTAGAATATGCATATAATTATTGGCTTTGGATAGAAAACACCCTAAAGTTTCTAAAACTGTTTGAATGGTGTCTGTGAGTATAACAGAATTCATATGGCAGGCCAAAACCTGAGAAGATTCCATGCAGGAAGTGGCCTGTCTGACAAGTTGTGTTTCATCTTGGCTCTTTTTATTGAAGACTGAGGATCTTTGCTATAACGTGACACTTCCTACGGCTCCCATAGGCCCTCAGAGCCCGGGAAAAAGCTGAGAGATATCGAGGCAGCCTCTGGCTGAAACACTTTTTTGAAATCGGACAGTGTGGTTAGATTAACGAGAGTCTTGTCTTTAAATGGCTGTAAAATAGTCATATGTTTGAGAAATTGAAGTAATAGGATTTTTAAGGTTTTGAAAATCGCGCCACAGGATAGCAGTGGCTGTTACGTAGGTGGGACGAATTCGTCCCGCCTAGCCTAGAGAGGTTAAAGACAAGACTCTCGTTAATCTAACCACACTGTCCGATTTCAAAAAGGCTTTACAACGAAAGCAAAACATTAGATTATGTCAGCAGAGTACCAAGCCAGAAATAATCAGACACCCATTTTTCAAGCTAGCATATAATGTCACAAAAATCCAGAAGACAGCTAAATGCAGCACTAACCTTTGATGATCTTCATCAGATGACAACCCTAGGACATTATGTTATACAATACATGCATGTTTTGTTCAATCAAGTTCATATTTATATAAAAAACCAGCTTTTTTACATTAGCATGTGACGTTCAGAACTAGCATACCCCCCGCAAACTTCCGGGGAATTCGCTAACATTTTACTAAATTACTCACGATAAACGTTCACAAAAAGCATAACAATTATTTTAAGAATTATAGAGACAGACCTCCTCTATGCACTCGATATGTCCGATTTTAAAATAGCTTTTTGGTGAAAGCACATTTTGCAATATTCTAAGTACATAGCCCAGGCATCACGGGCTAGCTATTTAGACACCCGGCAAGTTTAGCACTCACCATAATCATATTTACTATTATAAAAGTTTGATTAACTTTTGTTGTCTTCGTCAGAATGCACTCCCAGTACTGCTACTTCAATAACAAATGTTGGTTTGGTCCAAAATAATCCATCGTTATATCCGAATAGCGACGTTTTGTTCGTGCGTTCCAGACACTATCCGAAATGGTAAAGAAGGGTCGTGCGCATGGCGCAATTCGTGACAAAAAAAATCTAAATATTCCATTACCGTACTTCGAAGCATGTCAACCGCTGTTTAAAATCAATTTTTATGCCCTTTTTCTCGTAGAAAAGCGATAATATTCCGACCGGGAATCTCCTTTTCGGCAAACAGAGGAAAAAATCACAAAGACGGGGGCAGTCAGGTCACGCGCCTAAGCCCAGAGTCCCTTGATCGGCCACTTGAGAAAGGCGATAATGTGTTTCAGCCTGGGGCTGGGATGACGACATTTAGGTTTTTTTCGGGCTCTGAGCGCCTATGGACGACGTAGGAAGTGTCACGTTAGAGCAGAGATCCTTAGTAAAAGATAGAGATGGCAAAGAAGTTCCAGAAATGGTCAGACAGGCCACTTCCTGTAAAGGAATCTCTCAGGTTTTGACCTGCCATTTGAGTTCTGTTATACTCACAGACACCATTCAAACAGTTTTAGAAGCTTTGGGGTGTTTTCTATCCATATGTAATAAGTATATGCATATTCTAGTTACTGGGTAGGAGTGGTAACCAGATTAAATCGGGTATGTTTTTTATCCAGCCGTGTCAATACTGCCCCCTAGCCCTAACAGGTTAATTGTTCAGCAGTTTTATAGCTTGGGGATAGAAGCTGGGAAGGAGCCTTTTGGACCTAGACTTGGTGCTCCAGTACAGCTTTCAGTGCGGTAGCAGAGAGAACTGTCAATGACTTGGGTGACTGGAGTCTTTGACAATTTTTGGGCCATCCTCTGACACCGCCTAGTATATAGGTCCTGGATAGCAGGAAGCTTGACCACAGAGATGTATTGGGCCGTACGCACATCCTTCTGTAGCTCCTTACGGTCGGATGCCGACCAGTTGCCATACCAGGCTGTGATGCAACCGGGTCGGGATGCTCTCAATGGTGCAGCTGTAGGACTTTTTGAGGATCTGAGGACCCATGCCAAATCTGTTCAGTCTCCTGAGGGGGAAAAGGTGTTTATGGCCCTCTTCACGACTGTCTTGGTGTGTTTGGACCATGACAGTTTGTTGGTGATGTGGACACCAAGGAACTTGAAACTCTCTACAAGCTCCACTCCAGCCCCATCGATGTTAATGGGGGCTTGTTCGTCCCTCCTTTCCCTGTAGTCCACGGTCATCTCCTTTGTGTTGCTCACATTGAGGGAGAGGTTGTTGTCCTGGCACCACACAGACAGGTCTCTGATCTCCTACCTATAAGCTGTCTCATCATTGTCGGTGATCAGGCCTACCACTGTTGTGTAGTCAGCAAACTTTAGATGCTGTTGGAGTCGTGCTTGGCCACACAGTCATGGGTGAACAGGGAGTACAGGAAGGCACAAAGCACACACCCCTGAGGGGCCCCGGTGTTGCGGATCAGTGTGGCAGCTGTGTTGTTGCCTACCCTTACCACCTGGGGGCAGCCCGTCAGGAAGTCCAGGATCCAGTTACAGAAGGAGGTGTTTAGTCTCAGGGTCCTTAGTGATGACCTTTGTGGGCACGATGGTGTTGAACGCTGGGCTAAGGTCAATAAACAACATTTTCACACAGGTGTTCCTTTTGTCCAGTTGGGAAAGGGCAATTGAGTGCAATTGAGATTGCGACGTCTTTGGATCTGTTGTGGCGGTATGCGAATTTGAGTGGCTCTAAGGTTTCCGGGATGATGGTGTTGATGTGAGCCTTGACCAGCCTTTCAAAACACTTCATTGCTACCAACGTGATTGTTACGATGCGGAAGTCATTTAGGCAGGTTACCTTCGCATTTTTGGTCACATGGACTATGTTGGTCTGCTTGAAACATGTGGGTATTACAGACTCGGTCAGGGAGAGTTTGAAAATATCAGTGAAGACACTTGCCAGGTCCGCACATGCCCTGGTAATCCATCTGGCCCTGCGGCCTTGTGAATGTTGACCGGTTTAAAACCTGTTAGGTACAGTATCCAATGGTAGAGCATGGCGCGAAATACAAATACCTCAAAAATGCTAAATTTCAATTTCTCAAACATATGACTATTTTACACCATTTTAAAGACAAGACTCTCGTTAATCTAACCACATTGTCCGATTTCAAAAAGGCTTTACAGTGAAAGCAAAACATTAGATTATGTCAGGAGAGTACCCTGCCAAAAAAAATCACACAGCCATTTTCCAAGCAAGCATATATGTCACAAAAACCAAACCACAGCTAAATGCAGCACTAACATTTGATGATCTTCATCAGATGACACTCCTAGGACATTATGTTATACAATACATGCATGTTTTGTTCAATCAAGTTCATATTTATACCAAAAAACTGCTTTTTACATTAGCATGTGATGTTCAGAACTAGCATACCCACCGCAAACTTCCGGTGAATTTACTAAATTACTCACAATAAACGTTTACAAAAAACATAACAATAATTTTAAGAATTATAGATACAGAACTCCTTTATGCAATCGCGGTGTCAGATTTTAAAATAGCTTTTTGGTGAAAGCACATTTTGCAATATTCTGAGTAGATAGCTCGGCCATCACAGGCTAGCTAATTTCCAAACTCAGATTTACTATAAGAAAAATGTGATTACCTTTGCTGTTCTTCGTCAGAATGCACTCCCAGGACTTCTACTTCAACAACAAATGTTGTTTTGGTTCGAAATAATCCATAGTTATCTCCAAATAGCTCTGTTTTGTTCGTGCGTTCAGGTCAGTATCCGAAGGGTGACACGCGGGTGCATTTCGTGACAAAAAAAATCCAAATATTCCATTACCGTACTTCGAAGCATGTCAAACGCTGGGGCTAGGGGGCAGTATTGACAATTTCAGAAAGAATATGTGCCCATATTAAACTGCCTCCTACTCAAACTCAGAAGCTAGGATCTGCATGTTATTAGTAGATTTGGATAGAAAACACTCAGAAGTTTCTAAAACCGTTTGAATGGTGTCTGTGAGTATAACAGAACTCATATGGCAAGCAAAAACCTGAGAGAAATCCTACCAGGAAGTGGAAATCTGGATGCATGGGCTCTCTTCAAGTCGTTTCCTATTGAATACACAGTGACGTAGTAATAATTGTGCACTTCCTACGGCTTCCACTAGATGTCGACAGTCTTTACAAAGTTGTTTGAAGCTTCTACGATGAACAGAGCCGAATGACAAGGAGGGGAAGTTGTTGAGGCAGGGGGTGACATCACTTCTTGGGGCGCGTTCACGAGGGAGGATCCTCCCATTCCAAACCCTTTTTCAAGACACAGGAACCGTCCGGTTGAAAAATTATTGAATCTTCATGTTCTGAAGGCCCTAAAGATTGATGTTTTACAACGTTTGACATGTTTGAACGAAAGTAAATACAACTTTTTTTTACTTTTCGTCGCGACATTGTCCGCGCACTTTCTACACTTGTCGTAGCTTACTGGACGCACGAACAACAAGGAGTTATTTGGACATAAATTATGGACTTTATTGAACAAAACAACATTTGTTGTGGACCTGGGATTCCTGGAAGTGCCTTCTGATGAAGATGATAAAAGGTAAGGGAATATTTCTAATGCAATGTTTGATTTTAGATCAAATCCAAATCAAATCAAATTTATTTATATAGCCCTTCGTACATCAGCTGATATCTCAAAGTGCTGTAGAGAAACCCAGCCTAAAACCCCAAACAGCAAGCAATGCATGTGAAAGAAGCACGGTGGCTAGGAAAAACTCCCTAGGAAAAACTCCCTAGAAAGGCTAAAAACCTAGGAAGAAACCTAGAGAGGAACCAGGCTATGAGGGGTGGCCAGTCCTCTTCTGGCTGTGCCGGGTGGATATTATAACAGAACATGGTCAAGATGTTAAAATGTTCATAAATGACCATCATGGTCAAATAATAATAATCATAGTAGTTGTCGAGGGTGCAACAAGCACGTCCGGTGAACAGGTCAGGGTTCCATAGCCGCAGGCAGAACAGTTGAAACTGGAGCAGCAGCACAGCCAGGTGGACTGGGGACAGCAAGGAGTCATCATGCCAGGTAGTCCTGAGGCATGGTCCTAGGGCTCAGGTCCTCTGAGAGAAAGAAAGAAAGAGAGAAAGAGAGAATTAGAGAGAGCATATTTAAATTCACACAGGACACCGGATAAGACAAGAGAAATACTCCAGATGTAACAGACTGACCCTAGCCCCCCGACACATAAACTACTGCAGCATAAATACTGGAGGCTGAGACAGGAGGGATCAGAAGACACTGTGGCCCCATCCGATGATACCCCCGGACAGGGCCAAACAGGCAGAATATAACCCCGCCCACTTTGCCAAAGCACAGCCCCCACACCACTAGAGGGATGTCTCCATCCACCAACTTACCGTCCTAAGACAAAGCCGAGTATAGCCCACAAAGATCTCCGCCACGGCACAACCCAAGGGGGGCGCCAACCCAGACAGGAAGACCACGTCAGTGACTCAACCCACTCAAGTGACGCACCCCTCCCATGGACGGCATGGAAGAACACCAGTAAGCCAGTGACTCAGCCCCTGTAATAGGGTTAGAGGCAGAGAATCCCAGTGGAGAGAGGGGAACCAGCATGGCAGAGACAGCAAGGGCGGTTCGTTGCTCCAGCCTTTCCGTTCACCTTCACACTCCTGGGCCAGACTATACTTAATCATAGGACCTACTGAAGAGACAAGTCTTCAGTAAAGACTTAAAGGTTAAGACTGAGTCTGCGTCTCTCACATGGGTAGGCAGACCATTCCATAAAAATGGAGCTCTATAGGAGAAAACCCTACCTCCAGCCGTTTGCTTAGAAATTCTAGGGACAATTAGGAGGCCTGCATCTTGTGACCGTAGCGTACGTGTAGGTATGTACGGCAGGACCAAATCGGAAAGATAGGTAGGAGCAAGCCCATGTAATGCTTTGTAGGTTAGCAGTAAAACCTTGAAATCAGGCCTTGCCTTAACAGGAAGCCAGTGTAGGGAGGCTAGCACTGGAGTAATATGATCAAATTTGTGGGTTCTAGTCAGGATTCTAGCAGCCGTATTTAGCACTAACTGAAGTTTAGTGCTTTATCCGGGTAGCCGGAAAGTAGAGCATTGCAGTAGTCAAGCCTAGAAGTAACAAAAGCATGGATTAATTTTTCTGCATCATTTTTGGACAGAAAGTTTCAGATTTTTGCAATGTTACGTAAATGGAAAAAAGCTGTCCTTGAAACAGTCTTGATATGTTCTTCAAAAGAGAGATCAGGGTCCAGAGTAACGCCGAGGTCCTTCACAGTTTTATTTGAGACGACTGTACAACCATCCAGATTAATTGTCAGATTCAACAGATCTCTTTGTTTCTTGGGACCTAGAACAAGCATCTCTGTTTTGTCCGAATTTAACCTGTTGGGGATAGCGGGCAGTATTTGCACGGCCGGATAAAAAACGTACCTGATTTAATCTGGTTACTACTCCTGCCCAGTAACTAGAATATGCATATAATTGTTTGATTTGGATAGAAAACACCCTAAAGTTTCTAAAACTGTTTGAATGGTGTCTGTGAGTATAACAGAACTCATATGGCAGGCCAAAACCTGAGAAGATTCCAAACAGGAAGTGCCCTCTCTGACCATTTCCTGGCCTTCTTTGTCATCTCTATCCAAAACAAAGGATCTCTGCTGTAACGTGACATTTTCTAACGCTCCCATAGGCTCTCAGAAGGCGCCAGAACGTTGAATGAAGACTCTACAGTTACTGGCTGAAAAACAGTAGCGCATTTGGTAAGTGGTCGATCTGAGAACAATGAGACGGGTGCGCGCGTGCACGAGAATAGTCCATTTTACTTTCTCAGTCTTTGAACCAAAATAACGATTCCCGGTCGGAATATTATCGCTATTTTACGAGAAAAATCGCTTAAAAATTGATTTTAAACAGCGTTTGACATGCTTCGAAGTACGGTAATGGAATATTTTGAAATTTTTTGTCACGGAGTGCATTCTGACGTAGAACAGCAAAGGTAATCCAATTTTCCTTATAGTAAATCTGAGTTTGATGAGTACCAAACTTGGTGGGTGTCTAAATAGCTAGCCTGTGATGGCCGGGCTATCTACTCAGAATATTGCAAAATGTGCTTTCACCGAAAAGCTATTTTAAAATCGGACACCGCGATTGCATAAAGGAGTTCTGTATCTATAATTCTTAAAATAATTGTTATGTTTTTTGTGAACGTTTATCATGAGTAATTTAGTAAATTCACCGGAAATGTTCGGTGGGAATGCTAGTCACATGCTAGTCACATGCTAATGTAAAAAGCTGTTTTTGATATAAATATGAACTTGATTGAACAAAACATGCATTTATTGTATAACATAATGTCCTAGGAGTGTCATCTGATGAAGATCATCAAAGGTTAGTGCGGCATTTAGCTGTGGTTTTGGTTTTTGTGACATTATATGCTAGCTTGAAAAATGGGTGTCTGATTATTTTTGGCTGGGTACTCTCCTGACATAATCTAATGTTTTGCTTTCGTTGTAAAGCCTTTTTGAAATCGGACAGTGTGGTTAGATTAACGAGAGTCTTGTCTTTAAAATGGTGTAAAATAGTCATATGTTTGAGAAATTGAAGTAATAGCATTTCTAATGTATTTGAATATCGCGCCACGGGATTCCACTGGCTGTTGACTAGCCCAGAGAGGTTAAAAGTAGAAAGTTTGCAGCCATCCACTTCTTTATATCTGAAACACAGGCTTCTAGCGAGGGCAATTTTGGGGCTTCACCATGTTTCATTGAAATGTACAGCTGTGTGTCGTCCACATAGCAGTGAAATTTAACATTATGTTTTCGAATGACATCCCCAAGAGGTAAAATATATAGTGAAAACAATAGTGGTCCTAAAATGGAACCTTGAGGAACACCGAAATTTACAATTGATTTGTCAGAGGACAAACCATTCACAGAGACAAACTGATATCTTTCCGACAGATAAGATCTAAACCAGGCCAGAACTTGTCCATGTAGACCAATTTGGGTTTCCAATCTCTCCAAAAGAATGTGGTGATCGACAGTATCAAAAGCGGCACTAAGATCTAGGAGCACGAGGACAGATGCAGAACCTCGGTCTGACGTCATTAAAAGGTAATTTACCACCTTCACAAGTGCAGTCTCAGTGCTATGATGGGGTCTAAAACCAGACTGAAGCGTTTCGTATACATTGTTTTTCTTCAGGAAGGCAGTGAGTTGCTGCGCAACAGCTTTTTCTAAAATTTTTGAGAGGAATGGAAGATTCGATATAGGCTGATGGTTTTTTATAATTTCTGGGTCAAGATTCGGCTTTTTCAAGAGAGGCTTTATTACTGCCACTTTTAGTGAGCTTGGTACACATCCGGTGGATAGAGAGCCGTTTATTATGTTCAACATAGGAGGGCCAAGCACAGAAAGCAGCTCTTTCAGTAGTTTAGTTGGAATAGGGTCCAGTATGCAGCTTGAGGGTTTAGAGGCCATGATTATTTTCATGATTGTGTCAAGAGATATAGTACTAAAACACTTTAGTATCTCCCTTGATCCTAGGTCCTGGCAGAGTTGTGCAGACTCAGGACAATGGAGCTTTGGAGGAATACGCAGGTTTAAAGAGGAGTCCGTAATTTTCTTTCTAATGATCATGATCTTTTCCTCAAAGAAGTTCATACATTTATTACTGCTGAAGTGAAAGCCATCCTCCATGTGCGAATGCTGCTTTTTAGTTAGCTTTGCGACAGTATCAAAAATACATTTCGGATTGTTCTTATTTTCCTCAATTAAGTTGGAAAAATAGGATGATCGAGCAGCAGTGAGGGCTCTTCGATACTGCATGGTACTGTCTTTCCAAGCTAGTCGGAAGACTTCCAGTTTGGTGTGGCGCCATTTCCGTTCCAATTTTCTGGAAGCTTGCTTCAGAGCTCGTGTATTTTCTGTATACCAGGGAGCTAGTTTCTTATGACAGATGTTTTTAGTTTTTAGGGGTGCAACTGCATCTAGGGTATTGCGCAAGGTTAAATTGAGTTCCTCGGTTAGGTGGTTAACTGATTTTTGTCCTCTGACGTCCTTGGGTAGGCAGAGGGAGTCTGGAAGGGCATCAAGGAATCTTTGGGTTGTCTGAGAATTTATAGCATGACTTTTAATGCTCCTTGGTTGGGGTCTGAGCAGATTATTTGTTGCAATTGCAAACGCAATAAAATCCAGGATTGTGAGGAAAAACATTAAGATCCACAACATTTATTCCATGGGACAAAACTAGGTCCAGAGTATGACTGTGGCAGTGAGTAGGTCCAGAGACATGTTGGACAAAACCCACTGAGTCGATGATGGCTCCGAAAAGCTTTTGGAGTGGGTCTGTGGACTTTTCCATGTGAATGTTAAAGTCACCAAAAATTGGAATATTATCTGCTATGACTACAAGATCCGATAGGAATTCAGGGAACTCAGTGAGGAACACTGCATATGGCCCAGGAGGCCTGTAAACAGTAGCTATAAAAAAGGGATTGAGTAGGCTGCATAGATTTCATGACTAGAAGCTCAAAAGACGAAAACATCATTGTTTTTTTTGTAAATTGAAATTTGCTATCGTAAATGTTAGCAACACCTCCGCCATTGCCGGATGCACGGGGGGTATGGTCACTAGTGTAACCAGGGGGTGAGGCCTCATTTAACACAGTAAATTCATCAGGCTTAAGCCATGTTTCAGTCAGGCCAATCACGTCAAGATTATGATCAGTGATTAGTTCATTGACTATAGCTGCCTTGGAAGTGAGGGATCTAACATTAAGTAACCCAATTTTGAGATGTGAGGTATCACAATCTCTTTCAATAATGGCAGGAATGGAGGAGGTCTTTATACTAGTGAGATTGCTAAAGCGAACACCGCCATCTTTAATTTTGCCCAACCTAGATCGAGGCACAGACACGGTCTCAATGGGGAAAGCTGAGCTGACTACGCTGACTGTGCTAGTGGCAGACTCCACTAAACTAGCAGGCTGGCTAACAGCCTGCTGCCTGGCCTGCACCCTATTTCATTGTGGAGCTAGCGGAGTTAGAGCCCTGTCTATGTTCGTAGATAAGATGAGAGCACCCCTCCAGCTAGGATGGAGTCCGTCACTCCTCAACAGGCCAGGCTTGGTCCTGTTTGTGGGTGAGTCCCAGAAAGAGGGCCAATTATCTACAAATTCTATCTTTTGGGAGGGGCAGAACACAGTTTTCAACCAGCGATTGAGTTGTGAGACTCTGCTGTAGAGCTCATCACTCCCCCTAACTGGGAGGGGGCCAGAGACAATTAATCAATGCCGACACATCTTTCTAGCTGATTTACACGCTGAAGCTATGTTGTGCTTGGTGACCAAGATGGCGGCTATCTGTATAGCCTAGTGTATGTTTCTGAGCTCAGTACTCAGATTATTGCAAAGAGTGCTTTCCTCGTGAAGCTTTTTTGAAATCTTTCATTGCGTTTGCATGAAGGAGATGTTCATCTATAATTCTTTGAATGACAGTTTAATTTTGTATCAATGTTTATGACAAGTATTTTTGTAAATTGTGGCGCTGATTCACCGGCAGTATTTGAGGGAAAATATTTTCTGAATGTCACGCGCTGATGTAAAATGCATTTTTTTTTTATATAAATATGAACAAAAAATGCATGTATTGTGTAACATGATCTCCTAGGAGTGTCATCTGATGAAGATCGTCAAAGGTTAGTGCTGCATTTAGCTGTGTTTTGGGTATTTGTGATGCATGCTAGTTGCTTTGAAAATGGCTATGTGATTATTTTTGGCAGGGTACTCTCCTTACATAATCTAATGTTTTGATTTCGCTGTAAAGCCTTTTTGAAATCGGACAACGTGGTTCGATTCAGGAGAAGTGTCTCTATAAAATGGTGTAAAATAGTCATATGTTTGAGAAATTGAAGTTATAGCGTTTATGAGGTATTTGTATTTTGCGCGATGCGATTCCACACAAACGTCCCACCTTGCCCAGGGAGGTTAAAATCAATTATTTTCATGCAATTTTTCTCGTAAAATAGCGATAATATTCCAACCGGGCGACGTTATATTCATTCATAGACTGAAAGAAAAACATGGAGTCATCTCGTGCACGCGCACACCAGTGTCATTGTTCCCTGCCTGACCACTCACAAAAACTCCTGCTTTTTTTCGACCAGAGACTGCAGAGACGTCATTCCACTTTCTGGCACCTTCTGAGAGCCAATGGAAGCCTTAGAAAATGTCACGTTACAGCAGAGATGCTGTATTTTTGATAGCGATGCCCTAGAAGGAGAACAAATTGTCCATACAAGATTCCTGTATGGAATCTTCTCAGATTTTGGCCTGCCATATGAGTTCTGTTATACTCACAGACACCATTCAGAGTTTTAGAAACTTTAGAGTGTTTTCTATCCAAATCTACTAATTATATGCAGATTCTTGTTTCTGGACAGGAGTAGTAACCAGATTAAATCGGGTAAGTTTTTATCCGGCCGTGAAAATACTGCCCCCTATCCCAAACAGGTTAAATGTCTTGCTCACATTGGCTACAGAGAGCGTGATCACACAGTCATTTGGATGGGGCCCTGTCAACCATCCTTGAAACATGTATACCCACATGTTTCAAGCATGTGGGTAAGCATAAAAGGCATTTAGCTTGTCTGGTAGGCTCGCGTCACTGGGCAGCTCATGGCTGGGTATGCCTTTGTAGTCCGTAATAGTTTGCAAGTCCTGCCACATCCGACGAGCATCAGAGCCAGTGTAGTAGTATTCAATCTTAGTCCTGAATTGACGCTTTGCCTGTTTGATGGTTAGTCTGAGGACATAGTGGGATTTCTTTTAAGCGTCCGGATTAGTTTCCCGCTCCTTGAAAGCGGCAGCTCTAGCCTTTAGCTCAGTGCAGATGTTGCTCGTAATCCATGGCTTCTGGTTGGGATATGTACGGTCACTGTGGGGATGACGTCATCAATGCACTTATAGATGAAGCCGGTGAATTAAGTGGTATACTCCTCAATGCCATTGGATGAATCCCGGAACATATTCCAGTCTGTGCTAGCAAAACAGTCCTGTAGCATAGCATCCGCGTCTTCTGATCACTTCCTTATTGAGCGAGTCACTGGTACATCCTGTTTTAGGTTTTCCTTGTAAGTAGGAATCAGGAGGATAGAATTATGGTCAGATTTGTGAAATGGAGGGTGAGGGAGAGCTTTGTATGCGTCTCTGTGTGTCAGGTGTCAGTGTGCAGTGGTAGGACGGAGTCAGGCGCAGGACACAGAACTGAGTAAAAGACGTACTTTACTCGAAAATAAACAACAATAATTTCCACGCAGGGAAAAACACACCAGCGCACAGAAGTCTAGAACACTAAACAAAGAACAAACACGCACAAAACCATGTGGGAACCAGAGGGTTAAATAGGGAATAAATTATAATGTAATGGGAACCAGGTGTGTACAATCAAGACAAAACAAATGGAAAAAGAAATGTAGATCGGTGGTAGCTAGAAAGCCGGTGACGTCGACCGCCGAACGCCGCCAGAACAAGGAGAGGCACCGACTTTGGCGGAAGTCGTGACACTGTGTGTGGAATAAAGGTGGTCCACAGTTTTTTTTCATCTGGTTGCGCATGTTACATGCTGATAGAAATTAGGTAAAACAGATTTAAGTTTGTCTGCATTAAAGTCCCCGGTCACTAGGTGTGCCGCTTCTGGATGAGCATTTTCTTGTTTGCTTATGACCTTATACAGCTCGTTGAGTGCGGTCTTAGTGCCACCATCGGTTTGTGGTGGTAAATAGACAACTCCGAATAATATAGATGATAACTCTCTTGGTAGATAGTGTGGTCTACAGCTTATCATGAGGTACTCTACCTCAGGCGAGCAATACCTTGCGACTTTAATATTAGACATCGTTCACCAGCAGTTATTGACAAATAAACACCCCTCGTCTTACCAGACGTAGCTGCTCTGTCCTGCCGATGCACAGAAAACCCAGCCATTTATTATCCGTGTCGTCGTTCAACCAGAACTCTGAGAAACATAAGATATTACAGTTTTTATGTCCCGTTGGTAGGACAGTCACAACCGTAGATTATCGAGATTGTTCTCCAGTGATAGCACGTTGGCCAATAGAACCAAAGTTAACTTTGGTAATTTATACTTGAATAACTTTCAAAAAGTGTATTCATTTATAGTATTATTGTTTTTTATATCTGCATCCATATTGTCCATGCGTTTCTAGTGGATAGACCTTATGGTTCAAGAGAAAATTGCCTAATTAATTAAAAAAGCATTTAATCAACAATTTCATTCATTTCAATTAGGCCTGAGTCTTAACTTTGCAACTGTTCTAACTATTGACTTTTTTCACAACTGCTACCAGTTTGGTGCCAAAACATTTACAAGAAAGAAAAAAGAAAAATCATAAAAGTGTAAAAAGATTTTAAGGATATTTCAAGCTGAAACCCTTATATTAAACACCAATGGTATTCACTAAATTTATGGTTTATATTTAGGATGTTTTACACCTTTTTCAGTCTATTTATTTTATTTTAAAATCATCTTATTTGATTATTTATATATTTTACATGTGATAAGGCCACAAAGAGGGCCAGAGATAATTACATGCACCTGTGATAATCTGAAGCACTCAAAAGGGCCACTAAATAAATTACTTAAAATCATTAAAAGTTACCCAAATTCTAGTAGTTTACTGGTAATCTTCGAAACCTTCCCTTTGCAACCCTATGTGTGTCAGACATTAATTTTGTCCATTGGACAAGGTAGTGTGAATGAGAAACGGAGTCCGAATTTCCAGAAAAAAGAGACAGGGATTCTGATCTGCTTTGTTTTCAAATGAAATATATCTGTGGTAGGGAGTTTGTCAAATAGATAAAAGTCTGAAAATAAATAATCCTCAACACTTCATTCGGCTAACCAGCTTGCCCCAGATACCAGGCCCATTGTGTCTGTGTGAGTGATTGTTCGTATGTATATATACTTGTGTGTGTGTTTGCCTGTGTTTATGTGTGTGTGATTGTCTGTGTGTGATTGTCTATGTGTGCATATGTTCTATCTTTCTCTTTGATTCGCTGCTTGAGAGGATACAGAGTCAACGTTTAGAATCCGTCTGAAATTGCCCCCTCTCTGACCTCTTGCTCTCCAGTCTGTCTGATCACAAACACGGCGATTGGAATCATTATTTTCAAATTGTATGCAAAAGACACAAATCATTTGTTGTCATAAGCCGATGCAGTAATTGTGGGCGGTATGAATATCCTTTGCTAATAACCATGCCTGGCCTGCGATTATCATATTGTATGTTTATACTGTATTTATTCCTGTTGAGTTGGCCTGGATTCAAGTGATCCTCACCAAAAACCACACCCTGTTCTCTCACAAAATATTATCTGTTTGTACCCATCATGTTTGAGGTCTATTTGGGTCCTCTACAGCACCACACTTACACCTGTCCCTCTCCCTTTGCTTGCGGGAAGCTGTTACCATGACATTACATACAGACACTAGTGAAAGTGTACACACCCCTTGCACAGTCGTCACATCTTGATTGTTACTTTTTATGAATTTGTCAAATGTTCTATTCCTTTTCTTTCACGTTGAAAATATGCAATACATTGTGTAGATCTGTAGGGAATATCAAATTTCATCCCTTTTAAGATTACATTTTAAGGCAGTAGCATGTGAAGACTGAGCAAGGGGTGTCTTCACTAAGGTGCACCTCAGGCACGCTCAAGGTCCTAAACAATATCTTAACCGCCATCGATAAGAAACAACACTGTGCAGCCTTAATCATTGACCTGGCCAAGGCTTTCGACTCTGTCAATAACCACATCCTCATCGGCAGACTCAATAGTCTTGGTTTCTCAAATGATTGCCTCGCCTGGTTCACCAACTACTTCTCTGATAGAGTTCAGTGTGTCAAATCTGAGGGCCTGTTGTCCGGACCTCTGGCAGTCTCTATGGGTGTGCCACAGAGTTCAATTCTTGGGCCGACTCTCTTATCTGTATACATCAATGATGTCGCTCTTGCTGCTGGTGAGTCTCTGATCCACCTCTACGCAGACGACACCATTCTGTATACTTCTGGCCCTTCTTTGGACACTGTGTTAACTACCCTCCAGACGAGCTTCAATGCCATACAACTCTCCTTCCGTGGCTTCCAACTGCTCTTAAATACAAGTAAAACTAAATGCATGCTCTTCAACCGATCGCTGCCTACACCTGCCCGCCCGTCCAGCATCACTGCTCTGGACGGTTCTGACTTAGAATATGTGGACAACTACAAATACCTAGGTGTCTGGTTAGACTGTAAACTCTCCTTCCATATTCACATTAAACATCTCCAATCCAAAGTTAAATCTAGAATTGGCTTCCTATTTCGCAACAAAGCATCCTTCACTCATGCTGCCAAACATACCCTCAAAAAACTGACCATCCTACCGATCCTCGACTTCGGCGATGTCATTTACAAAATAGCCTCCAATACCCTACTCAATAAATTGGATGCAGTCTATCACAGTGCCATCCGTTTTGTCACCAAAGCCCCATATACTACCCACACCTCAACCTGTACGCTCTCGTTGGCTGGCCCTCGCTTCATACTCGTCGCCAAACCCACTGGCTCCAGGTCATCTACAAGATCCTGCTAGGTAAAGTCCCCCCTTATCTCAGCTCGCTGGTCACCATAGCAGCACCCACCTGTAGCACGCGCTCCAGCAGGTATATCTCACTGGTCACCCCCAAAGCCAATTCCTCCTTCGGCCGCCTCTCCTTCCAGTTCTCGGCTGTCAATGACTGGAACGAACTACAAACATCTCTGAAACTGGAAACACTTATATCCCTCATTAGCTTTAAGCACCAGCTGTCAGAGCAGCTCACATATTACTGCACCTGTACATAGCCCATCTATAATTTAGCCCAAACAACTACTTCTTCCTCTACTGTATTTATTTATTTATTTATTTTGCTCCTTTGCACCCCATTATTTCTATTTCTACCTTGCACATTCTTCCACTGCAAATCTACCATTCCAGTGTTTTACTTGCTATATTGTATGTACTTCGCCACCATGGCCTTTTTTTGCCTTTACCTCCCTTATCTCACCTCATTTGCTCACATTGTATATAGACTTATTTTTCTACTGTATTATTGACTGTATGTTTGTTTTACTCCATGTGTAACTCTGTGTTGTTGTATGTGTCAAACTGCTTTGCTTTATCTTGGCCAGGTCGCAATTGTAAATGAGAACTTGTTCTCAACTTGCCTACCTGGTTAAATAAAGGTGAAATAAATAAATAATTAGATAATTATTTTTGGGTGATTTCTATGTGTGGAGTTATGATAGCTGGTTAAAGTGGGCTAGTAAATGAGGCTAGAGTGAGTTCTATATCATCATAAGCCATAAGTGTTTTTAAGCGCTCAAAATGTTTTAGTTTGAACATTCTGAAAGTTTTGTGGCTGTGATTTCAGATTAGAATGTTGAAGAGTGCATTCCGCTATTGAAATGAATGGGGATACAACAAGCTTTATGTTTATGAAGTAGGAATGGTATCTAAAAGCTGTGCTGAAGCCATCTGGCAGGTGTCTTCACTGACATTTTCAACATGTCCCTGATTGAGTCTGTAATACCAACATGTTTCAAGCAGACCACCATAGTCCCTGTGCCCAAGAACACGAAGGCAACCTCCCTAAATGACTACAGACCCGTAGCACTCACGTCCGTAGCCATGAAGTGCTTTGAAAGGCTGGTAATGGCTCACATCAACACCATTATCCCAGAAACCCTAGACCCACTCCAATTTGCATACCGCCCAAACAGATCCACAGATGATGCAATCTCTATTGCACTCCACACTGCCCTTTCCCACCTGGACAAAAGGAACACCTATGTGAGAATGCTATTCATTGACTACAGCTCAGCGTTCAACACCATAGTACCCTCAAAGCTCATCCCTAAGCTAAGGATCCTGGGACTAAACACCTCCCTCTGCAACTGGATCCTGGACTTCCTGATGAGCCGCCCCAAGGTGGTGAGGGTAGGTAGCAACACAACTGCCACGCTGATCCTCAGCAGCGGAGCCCCCCAGGGGTGCATGCTCAGTCCCCTCCTGTACTCACTGTTCACCCCCGACTGCATGGCCAGGCATGACTCCAACACCATCATTAAGTTTGCAGACGACACAACAGTGGTAGGCCTGATCACCGAAAACGACGAGACAGCCTATAGGGAGGAGGTCAGAGACCTGGTCGGATGGTGCCAGAATAACAACCTATCCCTCATTGTAACCAAGACTAAGGAGATGATTGTGGACTACAGGAAAAGGAGGACCAAGCACGCCCCCATTCTCATCAACAGGGCTGTAGTGGAGCAGGTTGAGAGCATCAAGTTCCTTGGTGTCCACATCACCAACAAACTAGAATGGTCCAAACACACCAAGACAGTCGTGAAGAGGGCATGACAAAGTCTATTCCCCCTCAGGAAACTAAAAAGATTTGGCATGGGTCCTGAGATTCTCAAAAGGTTCTACAGCTGCAACATCGAGAGCATCCTGACTGGTTGCATCACTGCCTGGTACGGCAATTGCTCAGCCTCCGACTGCAAAGCACTGCAGAGTGTAGTGCGTACGGCCCAATACATCACTGGGACTAAGCTGCCTGCCATCCAGGACCTCTACACCAGGCGGTGTCAGAGGATGGCCCTAAAAATTGTTAAATACCCCAGCCACCCCAGTCATAGACTGTTCTCTACTATCGCATGGCAAGCGAAACTGGAGTGCCAAGTCTAGGACAAAAAAGGATTCCCAACAGTTTTTACCCCGAAGCCATAAGACTCCTGAACAGGTAATCAAATGGCTACCTGGACTATTTGCATTGTGTGCCCCCAACCCCTCTTTTACACTGCTGCTACTCTCTGTTTATCATATATGCATAGTCACTTTAACTATACATTCATGTACATGCTACCTCAATTGGCCAGACCAACCAGTGCTCCCGCACGTTAGCTAATGGGGCTATCTGCATTGTGTCCCGACACCCACCACCCGCCAACCCCTCTTTTACGCTACTGCTACTCTCTGTTCATCATATATGCATAGTCACTTTAACCATATCTACATGTACATACTACCTCAATCAGCCCGACTAATCGGTGTCTGTATGTAGCCTTGCTACATGTATAGCCTCGCTACTGTATATAGCCTTGCTACTGTTATTTTTTTTACTGTTTTTTTTGCTGGAGCCGCGCGTCGGGGGGGGGTTCTGTCACGACTTCTGCCGACGTCGATGCCCCTCCTTGCACGGGTGGTGCTCAGCGGTCGACGTCACCGGTCTTCTAGCCATCATTGCTCAGTTTTTCATTTTCCATTGGTTTTGTCTTGTCTTCCATCACACCTGTTTCCAATCCCATTAATTACTTGTGTATTTAACCCTCTGTTTCCCCTCATGTCCTTGTCGGTGATTGTTTGTATGTTATGTTACGTGGGTTTGTGTATCGGTGTGCGACGGGTATCCTTTACCCATTTCATTTTGTACTTTGGTTTTGGAGTTTGTTTTTCATTAAATACTCCATATTAACCAACTTGGTTTCTCCTACGCCTGACTTCCCTGCCACCTACATACACGAATATGACAGGTACGACAATGGGCCTCAGGATCTCATCACAGTATCTCTGAGCATTCAAATTGCCATCAGTAAAATAAAATTGTGCTCGTTGTCTGTAGCTTATGCCAGCCCATACCATAGCCCCGCCGACACCACGGGGCATGGCATTGACATCAGCAAACCGCTTACCCACAAGACGCCAATCCTGAAACCAGGATTCATGCATGAAGAGCACACTTTTCCAGCCTGCCAGTTTCCATCGAAGGTGAGCATTTGACCACTGAAGTCAGTTATGACGTTGTACTGCAGTCAAGTCAAGACCCTGGTGAGGACGACAAGAATGCAGGTGAGCTTCCCTGAGACAGTTTCTGTCAGTTTGTGCAGAAATTCTTTGGTTATGCAAACCCACAGTTTCATCAGCTGTCCGAGTGGCTCGTCAAAGATTATCCCGCAGCTGAAGAAGACGAATGTGGAGATCCTGGGCTGGCACGGTTACACGTGATCTGCGGTTGAGAGCCCGGTTGGACGTAATGCCAAATTCTCTAAAATGAAGTTGAAGGCAGCTTATGGTAAAGAAATGAACATTCAATTTTCTGGCAACAGCTCTGGTCGACATTCCTGCAATCAGCAAGCCAATTGCACGCTCCATCAAACTTGTGACATCTGTGGCATTGTGTTGTGTGTCAAAACTGCACATTTTTATAGTGGCCTTTTAATGTTCCCAGCACAAAGTGCACCTGTGTAATGATCATGCTGTTTAATGAACTTCTTGATATGCCATGGATTATCTTGGCAAAGGAGAAAGGCTCACTAAAAGCAATGTAAACAAATTTGTGCACATCATTTGAGAGAAACATCCTTTCAATGCGTATGGAAAATTTCTGCAATCTTTTATTTCAGCTCATGGGACAAACACTTTACATGTTGTATTTGTATTTTTGTTCAGCAGAACCCTTGGGTTCTATATAGGGTTCTATATGGATCCAATTGAGATTATTTATAGAACCTTAATGGGTGCTATATGTGATGCAAGCATAGAACCCTTTTTGGTTCTATCCAGAACCTTTTTTTCTAAGAGTGTAGCAGAAATATGTTTTCATTTATTCACGCGATCACAAGTGCGTTCACACGTGTGTTGACATGTTCACTCGTTCAACAAGGCAGGTGAACGTGTCAGCACATGTGTTAGTGTGTGAATGTGTAAATGTGCCTAAGAAAAAAAACCTGTCTCCATTGACAGTCCATATTAATTCAATGCCGTTTCTTAGGCGGCCAGTTATACGTTAGGTGACTTGGTGAGAAGTATCAGTAGCTATGTTAGGCTAAATTTGATCGCATTTCACCTCTCATACACACACACACGCTGTCACGTCCTGGCCAGTATAAGGGTTAATTGTTATTGTAGTTTGGTCAGGACGTGGCAGAGGGTATTTGTTTTACGTGGTTCGGGGTGGTGTTTTGGTAAAAGGGTGTTTGATTTAGTATTTCCGGGTTTTTGGGTTATGATCTTTGTTTACGTATTTCTATGTTTATCTAGTTAGTTGTATGTCTATGTTTGGTTAATTGGGGTGGACTTCCAATTGAAGGCAGCTGTGTGGTGTTGCCTTTGATTGGAAGTCCTATATTAGTTGGGTGTGTTTGTTTGTTTAATTGTGGAAGATTGTTCTGTGTTTAGCCTTGTGCCTTGCCAGACTGTCTGTATATCGTTCGTTCACTTGTTTTGTTATTTTTGTACGTTCATTTTGGGAAGTTAATAAACGTCAAGATGACCTTACACATACCTGCTGCGTTTTGGTCCTCCATTACCGATGAAAACCGTGACAGAATCTCCCACCAACTAAGGACCAAGCAGCAGAAGAAAAGGGATTTCAAGTTGGACTGGCGGGAGAGATGGACCTGGGAGGAAGTTCTGGACGGGGCTGGACCTTGGCACCAGGCTGGGGAGTACCGTCGCCCACGGGAGGAAATTGAGGCAGCCAAGGCAGAGAGGCGGAGGTACGAGGCCTTGGACGCGCTGAGGGAGAAGCACGAGAGGCACCCCCAATAATTTTTTTGGGGGGGGCACACGGGTAGTTTGGCTAGGCCTAGGAAGAGCCGGAAGCCAGCTACCCGTGGTTATATGGAGGAGCGTATGAGGTGGAGAGCGCCATGTTTCGCTGAGGAGCGCACTCTCACCCATACGCACGCACAGTCCGGAGCGCGTTATTCCAGCCCCTCGCAGGTGCCGTGCTAGAGCGGGCATCCAGCCTGGTAGGAGGATGCCTGCGCAGCGAATCTGGTCGCCGGTACGCCTCCGAGGACCAGGCTACCCAACTCCCGCTCTACGCACGGCTACCATCAGGCCCCTGCACAGCCCAGTCTGCCCTGTACAAGCACCCCGCTCATACAGGGCTACTAGTTCCATCCAGCCAAGACGGGTTGTGCAGGAGGTAAGATCAAGACCGACTGTGCGCCTCCATAGCCCTAGGTTTCCAGCTCCTGTCTCTCGTGCGGACCCGGAAGTGCGTCAGGCCAGTCCGACTTGTCCTGTTCCCGCTCCCCGCACTAGCCTGGAGGTGCGTGTTCCCAATCTGGTACGCCCAGTACCAGCACCACGCACCAGGCTTCAAGTGCGTAAACCCAGCCTCGCCAGTCAACAGTCGCCAGAGCCGCCTGCCAGTCAACAGTCGCCAGAGCCGCCCGCCAGTCAACAGTCGCCAGAGCCGCCCGCCAGTCAACAGTCGCCAGAGCCGCCCGCCAGTCAACAGTCGCCAGAGCCGCCCGCCAGTCACCAGTCACCAGAGCCGCCCGCCAGTCAACAGTCGCCAGAGCCGCCCGCCAGTCAACAGTCGCCAGAGCCGCCCGCCAGTCAACAGTCGCCAGAGCCGCCCGCCAGTCAACAGTCGCCAGAGCCGCCCGCCAGTCAAGAGTCGCCAGAACCGCCCGCCAGTCAAGAGTCGCCAGAACCGCCCGTCAGTCAGGAGTCGCCAGAGCCGCCCGTCAGTGAGGAATCGCCAGAGCCGCCCACTAGTCAGGAGCTGCCAGAGTGGGCAGACTGCCCGGAGATGTCAGAGTGGCCAGCCTGCCCGGAGATGTCAGAGTGGCCAGACTGCCCGGAGCTGTCAGAGTGGCCAGACTGCCCGGAGCTGTCAGAGTGGCCAGACTGCCCGGAGATGTCAGAGTGGCCAGACTGCCCGGAGATGTCAGAGTGGCCAGACTGCCCGGAGATGTCAGAGGCCAGACTGCCCGGAGATGTCAGAGTGGCCAGACTGCCCGGAGATGTCAGAGTGGCCAGACTGCCCGGAGCTGCCAGAGTGGCCAGACTGCCCGGAGCTGCCAGAGTGGCCAGACTGCCCGGAGATGCCAGAGTGGCCAGACTGCCCGGAGATGCCAGAGTGGCCAGACTGCCCGGAGCTGCCAGAGTGGCCAGACTGCCCGGAGCTGCCAGAGTGGCCAGACTGCCCGGAGCTGCCAGAGTGGCCAGACTGCCCGGAGCTGCCAGAGTGGCATGACTGCCCGGAGCTGCCAGAGTGGCCAGACTGCCCCGAGCTGCCAGAGTGGCCAGACTGCCCCGAGCTGCCAGAGTGGCCAGCCTGCCCCGAGTGGCCAGCCTGCCCCGAGTGGCCAGACTGCCCCGAGCTGCCAGACTGTCCCGAGCTGCCAGACTACCCAGACTGTCCCGAGCTGCCAGACTGCCCAGACTGTCCCGAGCTGCCAGACTGCCCAGAACTGCCCCGAGCTGCCAGACTGCCCCGAGCTGCCAGAGTGGTCCGACTGCCTGGAACGGCCAGAACCGGAGCCACCTCCAGATATAGGTGGGTTGGGGAGGGGGGGGTTGTAGCACAGTGCCGTCGTTGATGGCAGCCACCCTCCCTTCCCTCCCTTTAGTAGGGGGGAATTTTTGTTTTTGTTGTTTGGGGTTGTTGTTTTTTTTGTTTTTTTAAGGTGCTTCCGGGGTTAGCACCTTTAAGGGGGGGGGGGGGGGGGTACTGTCACGTCCTGGCCAGTATAAGGGTTAATTGTTATTGTAGTTTGGTCAGGACGTGGCAGAGGGTATTTGTTTTATGTGGTTCGGGGTGGTGTTTTGGTAAAAGGGTGTTTGATTTAGTATTTCCGGGTTTTTGGGTTATGATCTTTGTTTACGTATTTCTATGTTTATCTAGTTAGTTGTATGTCTATGTTTGGTTAATTGGGGTGGACTTCCAATTGAAGGCAGCTGTGTGGTGTTGCCTTTGATTGGAAGTCCTATATCAGTTGGGTGTGTTTGTTTGTTTAATTGTGGGAAATTGTTCTGTGTTTAGCCTTGTGCCTTGCCAGACTGTCTGTATATCGTTCGTTCACTTGTTTTGTTATTTTTGTACGTTCATTTTGGGAAGTTAATAAACGTCAAGATGACCTTACACATACCTGCTGCGTTTTGGTCCTCCATTACCGACGAAAACCGTGACACACGCAGTATTTCTCTCTCTCTAACACATATGGACACACACACACAGGCTACACACATATTACATGTTACAACTCATGTTGCAACTCATCAAAAGTGACAGAAACACACCGTAAATAATTAGGGGCTGGTTTCAAACCATTGCCCCACAATTTCTTTGGAGTTACTGTTCCATAATGAGAAGTTGGTTCTCAATGGAAATCCAGTCTCTCTTCCCCACAGAGAGACATAATACCTGTGCCCGTTAATTATGAGTTAATTAACTCGCCCTAGGTGATATTTAACTGGCAGCCAGTCGTACAATAGATGAAAGTCCTCTTTCATGTATATATATGCCTCACACTAAAATGAATTACACACTAATTGCCAATTTACCAGTGGCTCAATAGCCAGGATAGGGTGTCTCAGTGTCCACAACGTCCCTATTAATTCTCCCTGTCCATTTTTTTTCCCACTAAGATTAATTTCTGTAAAGGCCAGCCTTTTAAAAAGCGTGAGGCTTGCAAATCAAGTGATGTGATTTAAGGGGGAAAAGTGCTGGTCTTGAAGTTTTCTGAAAAGGGCTGCTGGGGCGAAATGGGTGTGAGTGTTTGGGGGGAGGGGTAGAGTGACTTTTTTTTTGGAGTCACCGCGCCTGAAAGAAGAGATCAGTCAAAGCGTCGGGCTCAGATCACCATTTCATCCACGCCCATCCAGTCGCCTTTATTCATGAGCTCCAAGTCACCGCATAGATTTGTCTTTCGGGAGCATTTATATTTAACATGCTCCCATTAAAATAGATGTGCCTGAGTTAAGCCCATAATATTTATGGTTTATGCATCGGTCAACTCAGTTCTGACCCTTCCCTGTTGATTCTATTACTATGGTGAAGGGATACTATGTGTCCAGACAATCTCTCCAAGGAAGAGAAAGCCTGAGATCAGTTAAAGACATAAAACGTTCTGCCTAGAAGGAAAAACTAGTGTGTTTAAAAACCAGTGAACTTAGAAAAGTTACTCATAAATGACTCACTTCTAGTATTGTGTGGACACATCCATTGGTCTTCATAGCTTCACCTTGATCAGTCTCAGGATCAGTACGCAAGGCAAGACTATGCCACAACTAGTGACTATGGAGGAATACTGCTCTTATTATTCAATGTCCTTCTTATTCCAGGTCGAGAACTCTGGTCAGCCTCCTCATGAGACGTCCCCGAACTTCAATAATCACAGCGGAGAGTGGAGGCAGAGGCACCAAAAGGTCCCATCCTTTCCGTAGAGGTAGAAACCAGACAGCTGCTCACCCGCACCACACTGCAGTTGTTACCTAACGGCAAAAAAACTTTTGAAAAGTACCAGACTTATTTTTACAGTAATTAACAGAGATGCAGAGGAGGGAGGGGGGAGGGGGGACTCATAATATCCCAATAAGTGTCCTCGCACTGGACGAGGTGAGTCAGTCTGCTTAATTAGTTTAGATATATTTCCCCTTCTTCTCCCTTTTGCGAGTCATTAATGTCGACATGGAAAATGTTTCTCTCATTTGAATGGGTAAATAATGGAAGTGAAGTGACAGTTGGTGAGGCGAGTCACAAATGTAACGCTGCAGGAAGGGGGCAATTAACAGGATCTGACAATCCAGATGTACACACACAATTACACACACCTATATATACACACACACACACACACACACAAATAATAAATATATGCACTCACATACAAAACACACCTCACTTCGGTTTCAATTGCTACTTCGTCACTCTCACTTAAGATCAGGGGGTAGAAAAAACGTAAAATGTTAGCTTTTTCTTGAGAGATAGTTAAGACATGTATGCTTTAACATAAGGTGTCAATGTTTTAACAGTGCAAAAGGCTTAAGCCCCATCAATGTCGGTATATATAGTTTTGAGTCAAATCAATGTGCACCCTGGTGGTCACATTGTTCAGAGTTTGAAAATGAGGTGGCTTATTGTTTGGAAGCTTCTCACCCCCCAAATGAAGCACTGATAATTAATCAAAGCGGATTACGCAGCTCATCAGAGAAACATTGGAGAGTTGAATAAGCAAAGCCTTATCTGAATAAAGACCAAGTGTCTGAACCTGACTGATTAGAAAAGTTCTCACTTTCCTCCTTGAAATCCTCCAGAAGAAACACAATCTTATCTAAAACAAGCACCTGCCCTTGATCCTCTTCCACAAGTTCATTACAGTAAGGCTGATTGCTTTTGTTGATGGCAAAATGTACTTTCTAACACTAAGTTATATTTATAGAAGTGAACATGTGTTTTGATTTTATATGCAACTGCATTTATGGCTAGATTTAAAGCCAAGATGGGATATCTATCTTCTTTAGTTGTTTTACACGCAAAAATCCATCACTGCCCTCATCATAGCCTCTTTTTTTAGTAGCTACTGCAGCGATTACAGTTTGCTTTAATCAACAACATCCAACCTAAATTATTGGTTAATTGTTGGTTAATTTTCTGTTCATATTGTCCCTTGTTATTCTATTCAAGATAGGGAACACTTTTCCTCAAAAGTAATAACCTTAGAAATTAAACACAACTGAAAAGCTATGTCGTGAAAATATATGTAGGATCTTTATTTGTATTTATTTAATCAGCCTTAATATTGCAGACAGAACCTAGAATCTATCAATTTAATTGTTTGCATCATTTCTAATCCCCAATCCCCCATATTATTATTGATTTTTCTTTATACTGCCCCCTACCATCCCTACCCTGATTAGACTAAACTAGCAAACAACAATACTTCTACTGCTACTTACAGCTATTTTTGCTTATATCTGCAGTACCTGTAGTTAAATAATTATACATTCATTCCTAATTTCCTCTTTCTCCAAGTGCTGGATTTTCACCCACAGCGGCCAATCCACCATTCATTCTGAACTTAACTCCAACCCTCCGATGTCCACAGATGAACCCATATTTCCCAGTACAATGCCATTTTGCTATTTCCTTTTGCAATACCTCCCTCCATTTTACACCCCTGAGTCAATACATTGCAGAAGCAACTTTGGCAGCGATTACAGCTGTGAGTCTTTCTGGGTAAGTTTCTAAGAGCTTTTCACACCTGGATTATGCAACCTTTGCCCATTATTCTTTTCAAACTTCTTCAAGCTCTGTCAAATTGGTTCTTGATCATTGGTAGACAACCATTTTCAGGTCTAGCGATTGTCACGTAGATTTAAGTCAAACTGTAACTTGGCCACTCGGGAACATTCATTGTCTTCTTGGTAAGCAACTCCGGGGTAGATTTGGCCTTGTGTTTTAGGTTATTGTCCTGCTGATAGATCTCCCAGTGTCTGGTGGAAAGCAGACTGAACCAGGTTTTCCTTGGGGATTTTGCCAGTGCTTAGCTCCATTCCGTATTTTTTGTTTTGTTTTCACCAGTCCTTAATGATTACAAGCATACCCATAAACTGATGCAGCCAACTTGAAAATATGGAGAGGGGTACTCAGCAATGTAATGTGTTGTATTGGATTTGCCCCACACATAACATTTTGTATTCAGGACAAAAAGTGAATTCCTTTGCCACATTTTTTGCAGTATTACTTTATTGCCTTGCTGCAAACATTTAACAATCTTTGGTCGCGTTTCTGTATTGAATGTTTTGGAAAAACAATTTTTGCCATTCTCCGTCCAATTAGCTCTGTTTTTTTGATAAATGAAACCTGAACCTTCCTGAATAAGTTCCTCAAACTCCTTTTGTTTTGTGACTAGATTATTCAGTGCTTTTGTAATATATGTATCTAAACCATTGATGTGTAGTGTTAGATTTTCTATTTCTGCTGTAAGTATTTTTTCTCTGTTGACAGATACCGTTTTTGTTTTTGGGATGAAAATTCAATTGAACGGCTTCTAAAGGCGCACTTAAAGGTATCCCATATGATAAGTCGGTCCGCTGAACCTGTATTGTGCAAGATGAAGTCTGTTATGAATTCCTTTGTTTTCTCTCAGAAAATGATGGTCAGTCAGTAAACCCCGGGTTAAATTTCCAATATCCCTTTTAGAAAGAATGAGCCTCAATCCATACTTTTTTTCACTCTTGGCATTATAGAAAAGGATAGCAAAAAATAATAATGCTACTGTCACGTCCTAACCAGTAATAGGGGTTATTTGTTATTGTAGTTTGGTCAGGACGTGGCAGAGGGTATTTGTTTTATGTGGTTCGGGGTGGTGGTTTGTTTTGTAGGGTATTTGATTTATGTATTCCGGGTTTTTTGGGCACTGTTCTATGTTAGTGTATTTCTATGTTCTGTCTAGTCTTTTGTATTTCTATGTTTTGTTAATTGAGGTTGGACTCTCAATTGGAGGCAGGTGTTTTCTAGTTGCCTCTGATTGAGAGTCCTATATATATATAGGTATGTGTTTGTTGAGTGCTTGGTGGGATATTGTTCTGTGTATAGCCTTGTGCCTTACCAGCCTGTGATTAGTCGTTGTGTTTTCTTTGTGTACGTGTTTATTTTGGTTCTCCTTCTTGTCCGATTATAATAAAGAAGATGAGTGCACATTTCCCCGCTGCATTTTGGTCTATATCCGACAACAACCGTTACAGCTACTAGCTTGATTAAGCCTCCACCAAGTATATCTTACGAGGTCTGTATTTTTAAGCCCCCAAATATTTGTCAATTCCAATATGTCCATAATATCTGACCGACCACATTGATTCAGTCTTATGTAGCAACATTTGAAATAGTGTTTTTTACATTGGATAAAAGCAGAGACACAGAGCTATGAAATGGTATATCATACACTGCATTTGAGGAAAAATGGCCAAGTTTGAAAGTTGATAAACTTGTATCCTCACTTTTGAGAAAATGGCCTTTGAATGTTTTGGTACCTACTGGAGAGCTCTTTGTCTATACCCATTCAGATTCGTTCACACCCTCTTAAGCTTTAGCCCCCACCCAAACTCTGACCATTTTACTCAACCTAGCAGAGCTGGTTAGGCTGTTTTCATGTTATCCAGAGTGTTGGTGACTGTAACTGTGCTGCTGACAACAATTGAATTGTGTTTTTTTGCCAACGTTTACTGACACCGGCCATATTCAACGGATGTTGAGCATTCTTAAATTCATCAGTTATTCTGTGCCCTGGCACACAGACGAGAGTGCTCTGAAAATGGAGTAGATGGCCAGACTGAATTTACGAATGCACCAAAAATGGTTACCTGCTAAGACATGTAAACAGTGAACCCTAATTCCAACTCATGACGTTACTACCCGGCATGAATCTGCAGGTAGCTAACCAACCAGGTTCAATTGTAGCTAGCTAACATTAGGCTATAACTAAGCAAATAGCAAGCCAAATCAAATTGTATTGATCACATACACGTGATTAGCAGATGTTATTGTGGGTGTAGCAAAATGCATGTGCTTCTAGCTCCGACAGTGCAGTAATATCTAACAAATTACACAACATATACCCAATACACACAAATCTAAGTAGGAATGAATTAAGACTATCCACATATGGACGAGCGATGTCAGAGTAGAACAGAATGATATACAGTATAGTAGTATAGAAAACAGTATATAGGTATGAGATGAGTAATGCAAGATATGTAAGCATTATTAGATGAATGAGATACCGTAGAATAGTATAGAAAACACTATATACACATGAGAAGAGTAATGCAAGATATGTAAACATTATTAAGTGACTAAGATACCATAGAATACAGTAATGCAAGATATGTAAACAATATTGAAGTGACTAGTGTTCCATTCCTTAAAGTCCCAGTGATTCCTAGTCTATGCCTATAGGCAGCAGCCTTTAATGTGCTAGTGATGGCTGTTTAACAGTCTGATGGCCATGAGATGTTTTTCAGTCTCTCGGTCTCAGCTTTGATGCACCTGTAATGACTTCGCCTTCTGGATGATAGCGGGGTGAAAAGGCAGTGGCTCTGGTAGTTGATGTCCTTGATGATCTTTTTGGCCTTCCTGTGACATCGGGTACTGTAGGTGTCCTGGAGGGTGGGTAGTTTGCCCCCGGTAATGCGTAGGGCAGACCGCACCACCCTCCTTGTGGTTGCAGGTGGTGCAGCTGCCGTACCAGGCAGTGATACAGCCGAGCAGGATGCCTTCAATTGTGCATCTGTAAAAATGTGTGAGGGTTTTAGGTGACAAGCCATTTCTTTAGCCTCCTGAGGTTGAAGAGGCTCTGTTCCAGCTTCTTCACCACACTGTCTGTGTGGGTGGTTTGGTTTTCCTTTTGTAGTCCGTGGTTGTCTGAAGACCCTACCACATACGTCTCGTGTCTGAGCCGTTGAATTGCGACTCCAGTCGTAGGTACTATATCTCATACACACTTCCTTATTAAATCAGTCACCGTATTCATGTATGCCTCTAGATTATTTTGCACGCTACCCGGAACATATCCCTGTCCACGTGATCAAAACAATCCTGAAGCGTGGATTCCGATTGGTCAGACCAGCGTTGAATCGTAAGAAGCACGGGCACTTCCTGTTTGAGTTTCTGACTATAGGACAGGAGGAGCAAGATGGATTTGTGGTCAGATTTGCCGAAAGGAGGGTGGGGGAGGGCCTTGTAAGCATTTTGGAAGTTTGAATAGCAATGGTCGAGAGTCTTAGTAGGGCAAGTAGGACAGTCAATATGTTGAAAGAATTTTGGCAGCCTAGTCCTCTGATTTGCTTTGTTAAAATCCCCAGCTACAATAAATTCAGCTTCAGGATATGTGGTTTCCAGTTTGCATAAAGTCCAGTGAAGTTCTTTGAGGACCATTGAGGTTTCAGCTTGAGGTGGGATGTAAACGGCCGTGGCAATGACGGAAGAGAATTCTCTTGGGAGATAATATGGTCGGCATTTAATTGTGAGGTATTCTCGGTTGGGTGAGCAAAATGACTTCAGTTCCTGTATGTTCCTAGAATTACACCATGAGCCGTTAATCATGAAACACACCCCTCCGCCCTTCTGCTTCCCGGAGAGATATTTATTCCTGTCTGCACGTTGTACTGGGAATCCT
The DNA here is from genome assembly GCF_965601325.2 of Salmo salar. Lineage (NCBI taxonomy): Eukaryota > Metazoa > Chordata > Actinopteri > Salmoniformes > Salmonidae > Salmo > Salmo salar. Next base: position 67,132,415 of record NC_138308.1, read on the forward strand.
GCTGGCTTTACTGACTCTGATAAAGTATCCCAAGAGAACCATGTTTCCGTGAAACAAAGTATGTTACAGGCCCCGATGTCTCTCTGAAAAGAAATCCTTGCTCGAAGCTCATCAACTTTGTTATCCAAAGACTGAACATTAACCAGTAATATACTTGGAAGCGGTGGGTGGTGTGTGCTCCTCCTAAGTCGAACCAGCAGGCCGCCTCGAGTGCCTCTCCTCCGCAGGCGATATTTTGAGTCGGCCTCTGGAATAAGTTATATTTTTCTGGGGAGAGTGAACAAAGGATCTGCTCCAGGAAAGTCATATTGCTGGTCATAATGCTGGTAGTTCTGGTGAGTTACCGCCACTCTAAAATACAATAGTTCTTCCCGGCTGTATGTAATGACAGAAAATATTTCCTGAGCTAATATTGTAAAAAATAGTACATAAAAAAAAAATACTGCAAAGTTTTTTAACCCCTGTGCGGCCTCCAGCGAAAAATCCAGCGAAAAATCAGAAAAATCCTATCGCCATTAGCATAACAACATTTTATAAATTTCTTTTTCAATTTTTTTTCTAATTATATCGTTTTATAGATACACCTCTCCTGAATCGAACCACATTGTCCGATTTCAAAAAGGCTTTACAGCAAAAGCAAAGCATTAGATTATGTTAGAGGAGTATATCGTAAAAGTAGCCACATAGCCATTTTCCGACCAACCACATGCATCACAAATAACCAAAAAACAGCTAAATGCAGCACTAACCTTTGACAATCTTCATCAGATGACACACCTAGGACATCATGTTACACAATACATGCATTCTTTTGTTCGATAAAGTTCATATTTATATATAAACACAGCATTTTACATCGGTGCGTAACGTTGACTAACTATTTTCCCTCAAATGCATCCGATGAAAGAGCGCTACAATTTACTAAATTACTATTCGAAAACATTTTTCAAATGTAATATTGTCATTCTAAGATTTATAGATGAATATCTCTTGAAAGCACCTGTAATGCCAGATTTAAAAATAACTTTACTGGGTAATCACACTTTGCGATAAAAGGGGATGCGATACTCAGAACAATAGGCTAGCAATACAGGTCAGCACCATCTTGGAACAATCGCATATCAAATCTAGTCTTGTATACTATTGTCAATAATCCCTTACCTTTGATTATCTTCATCCTTAGGCACTTCCAGGCATCCCAGGTCCACAACAAATGTATTTTCGTTCGAAAAAGTGAATCCTTTATGTTCCATTAGCTTGTTGTTGTTAGCGCGTTCTGAAGGCTGCATCAAAAGCTCCGTGGCCGCGGGACTATTCTTTCAACAAAATGCATTTTTTTTTTATTTAGGTTCGTTCAAACATGTCAAACGTTGTATAACATAAATCTTTAGGGCCTTTTTCAACCAGAGCTCCAATAAGATTCAAGGGGGACGATTGCATTGTCTTTATAAACGTTTCGAAAGGGGAGGGTAGCCAGGGGCGCCGGCATCATAATGGTGATGGCCCTCTCCGTGTGACAACGTTCCACAGCGTGTCATTCTGTCAGTTTTCACAGTAGGAGACTCAAATCACTTTCTAAAGACTGGGGACATCTAGTGGAAGCAATAGGAAGTGCTCAATGAACCATAGCTCACGGTGTGATTAATAGGCAACGTGATGAAGTTGAGTCCGTAATTCAGAATTCCACTTCCTGTTTCGATCTGTCTCGGGGTTTTGACTGCCATATGAGTTCTGTTATACTCACAGACACCATTCAAACAGTTTTAGAAACTTTAGGGTGTTTTCTATCCACAAGTATTAATTATATGCATATCCTAGCTTCTGAGTTTGAGTAGTAGGCCGTTTAAAATGGGCACGAATTTTTTTCAAAATACGCTGTGGCGCCCCCTATCCTAGGCGACCGTCAAGAGGCTAAGAGCTAGTTGCAATGCTGCCATCTCTGTCGGCGCCATCTTCTTATTTGTAATGTTAGCTAGCTAGCTAACAGTACACTTAACTGGAAATGAAAATACTTTGTCAAAATTAGAAACATTTAATATCTGAAAATGAAGCTAGCTAGACTATCTTACATCATAGATCATAGGTTGCCCTTAGTTTGAAGATGTAATCTGGAGACAGGTCTTTTCTTCATCTCCTTAGTTATCCTCTCTGGGCTAGGCGGGACGAATTCGTCCCACCTACGTAACAGCCACTTTAAGCCTGTGGCGCGATTTTCAAAACCTTAAAAATCCTATTACTTCAATTTCTCAAACATATGACTATTTTACAGCTATTTAAAGACAAGACTCTCGTTAATCTAACCACACTGTCCGATTTCAAAAAGGCTTTACAACGAAAGCAAAACATTAGATTATGTCAGCAGAGTACCAAGCCAGAAATAATCAGACACCCATTTTTCAAGCTAGCATATAATGTCACATAAACCCAGAAGACAGCTAAATGCAGCACTAACCTTTTACAAACTTCATCAGATGACACACCTAGGACATCATGTTACACACAGCATGCATTCTTTTGTTCAATAAAGGTCATATTTATATATAAAAACAGCATTTTACATCGGCGTCTGACGTTGACTAACTATTTTCCCCTCAAATGCGTCCCGGGAAACAGTGCATACTTCCTTTTATTACTATTCGAAAACAATTTTTTACATTTATATTGTCAATCTAACATTTATAGATGAATATCTCTTGAACACCTGTCATACCAGATTTTAAATTAACTTTACTGGGTAATCACACTTTGCGATAAAAGGAGATGCGATACTCAGAAAATGAGCCTGGAAAACTAGCGCCGCGCCATCTTGGAACAATCGCAAGTCACATCTGATCTTGTATAATATTGTTAATAATCGCCTACCTTTATTTGTCTTCATCAGAAAGCACTTCCAGGAATCCCAGGTCCACAACAGATGTATTTTCGGTCGAAAAAGTCCATAATTCATGTTCCATTAGCCTGCTGTTGGTAGCGTGTCCTAGGGCTATCTCCAATCATCATACTTCCTCTAGGTTCGTTCAAACATGTCAAACATTGTAAAACATTCATCTTCAGGGCCTGTAACACCAAGAGAGCCAATAAGATTCGACGGGGACGATTGCAGAGTGTTTTGAAACATTTCCAAAGGTGGGGGTAGACTGGGCCGCCGACGTCATAATGGTGATGGCCCATCCCCTGTGACCAATTTCCAATGCGTCTCATTCACTGAGTTTCGACTGTATAAGGCTCAAACCACTGTGAAAAGACTGGGGACATCTAGTGGAAGCAATAGGAAGTGCTCAGTGAACCATTTCTCACGGTGTGATTAATAGGCAAAGTGATGAAGTCGAGTCCACAATTCAGAACTCCACTTCCTGTTTCAATCGGTCTCGGGGTTTTGACTGCCATATGAATTCTGTTATACTCACAGACACCATTCAAACAGTTTTAGAAACTTTAGGGTGTTTTCTATCCATATATAATAAGTACATGCATGTCCTAGATTCTGAGTTTGATTAGTAGGCCGTTGAAAATGGGAACACATTTTTTTCAAAATGCGCTGTGGCGCCCCCTATCCTAGGGTATCCTTAAGAGGTTTTAACCTTCTCGAATTCAACTGGTTTCAAAACTCAGTCCTCCAGAAAGTGGAGAGCAACACATATGCAGTTTCACTACACGATACATACAAAAAAGCTGCATTAGGCATGATTGCCTACACATACTGACAAGCTCAAATAGACAGAAGTGTGCTATATGGCAGACCAATCCAAACTCATCTCTTGGCATATCCAGCCCACTCATTATCTCAGCCAATCATGGCTAGTGGGAATGTTGCTGACTTTTTCTTTGGCTAAAACAACTAGGCTCATAATTTAACCATTTTTTTCATATTTACAGATGGCATACACGTTTGTTATTAAGGCACATGAAAGTTCACATGTTCGAGTATGAAATAAAACTTAGTGACCCGCGACATACGCCTAGTTTCCTGAAACGGGTTACATATTTGTAATTTCTTTGAGCGCCATAGAGTGATAGTGTGAATTATGATTGCCTTTACCGTCCATTGACCTACTTAAAACTCTATAGTAGTCCCCTACATTAAAATAGAGTTATTTGTATCTTGAAGACTAATTAAATTATTATTGCACTCAATAACTGGTTGTGGCACCTTTAGTTGCAATGACTGCAACCAAATGCTTCATGTAGTTGTTGAGCAGTCTCTCACATTGCTGTGGAGGAATTTTGGCCCACACTTGCATGCTCTTTTCAAGTCCTGCCACAACATCTCAATTGGGATTAGGTCTGGACTTTGACTAGGCCATTCCAAAACTTCAAATCTGTTGCTTTTTAACCATTTTCATGTAGACTTGATTGTGTGTTTTGGAGAATTGTCTTGCTGCATTACCCAGCAGCGCTTCAGATTACAGACGGGTGGCCTGACATTCTCCTGTAGAATTCTCTGATACAGAGTAGAATTCATGTTTCCTTCTATAAATCAAGTCATCCAGGTCCTGAGGCAGCAAAGCAGCCTCATAACCATCACACTACTATCACCATGCCTGAACATTGGGATGAGGTTCTTACTGTGAATGCAGCGTTTGGTTTTCGCCAGACATAATGGGACCCATCTCGTCCAAGTAAGTAGACCTCCAGTTGTCCTCCAATACAACTGACATAAAAACAAAACAATTAATCCCTCCCCTTTCCCCTTAGATGCTTCCCGCATGAATCTTTCCTGTACTGTTGCACCGGTGAGAGTGCGACCTTACTGGTGCCTCGGTAGTGGTCATTCCCTTTAACGCAGATTATTGGTCAGTGGCTGGTCTCTATGCAATATATAGAAATATATACATAGTCTTGTCCAGACTTATGTTCTCTGGTCAACCACAAATGTCCTATTTTAAATAAGATGTGTTATGAAGGAGATGTTTATATATATATATATAACAGAAAAAATATTGTGTAGCTACAATAACCTCTATGGGCTAGGCGGGACGAATTCGTCCCACCTACGTAACAGCCAGTTGAAGCCTGTGGCGCGATTTTCAAATACCTTAAAAATCCTATTACTTCAATTTCTCAAACATATGACTATTTTACAGCTATTTAAAGACAAGACTCTCGTTAACCTGTTTGGGCTAGGGGGCAGTATTGAGAATTTTGGAAAACATATGTGCCCATTTTTAACTACCTCCTACACCAACTCAGAAGCTAGAATATGCATATTATTGTTCAGGTTTGGATAGAAAATACCCTAAAGTTTCTAAAACTGTTTGAATGGTGTCTGTGAGTATAACAGAACTCCTATGGCAGGCAAAAACCTGACAAGGTTTCATGCAGGAAGTGGCCTGTCTGACAAGGAGTCGTGCGTCTTGCATCTGTTTATTGAAGAGTAATGATCTTAGCTGTAACGTGACAATTCCCAGGGCTCCAATAGGCTCTCAGAACCCGGGAAAAACCTGAACGATGACGAGGCAGCCTCTGGCTGAAACAGATTATCGCCTTATCCAAGTGGCAGATCAGAGGACAATTGAATGAGGCGCGTGCACGATTCGCCCCCGTGGAGAAATTTCATTCGGCTGTTTAGCTTATTGCAGATTCCCGGTCGGAATATTATCGCTTTCTAGGAGATAAATGGCATAAAAATTGGTTTTAAACAGCGGTTGACATGCTTCGAAGTACGGTAATGGAATATTTAGACATTTTTTGTCACGCCATGCGCCATGCGCACGACCGTTATTTACCATTCGTATAGTGTCTAGAACGCACGAACAAAACAGAGGATATTTGGATATAACGATGGATTATTTGGGACCAAACCTACATTTGTTATTGAAGTAGAAGTCCTGGGAGTGCATTCTGACGAAGAAACGGAAAGGTAAGAACATTTTTCTTATAGGAAATAGGATTTTGGTGAAGGCTAATCTTGCCGGGTGTCTAAATAGCTAGCCGTGATGGCTGGGCTATGTACTTAGAATATTGCAAAATGTGCTTCATCCGAAAAGCTATTTTAAAATCGGACATATAGAGTGCATAGAGGAGTAATGTATCTATAATTCTTAACCTCTATGGGCTAGGTGGGACGCTAGCGTCCCCCCCGTGGTGCACTCCATCAACAGCAGGTGCATTTCAAGAGCGGCAAATTTGAATCCAAATAAATGTCAAAATTCCAATTTTTCAAACATACAACTATTTTACACCCTTTGAAAGATAAACATCTCCTTAATCTAACCACGTTTTACGATTTCAAAAAGGTTTTACGGCGAAAGCATAAATTTAGAGTATGTTAGGACAGTACATTTACAAGAGTTGTGTGTAATGTTTTGTCAATTCAAAGACAGGGTCACCAAAACCATAAAACCAGCTAAAATGATGCACTAACCTTTTACAATCTCCATCAGATGACACTCCTAGGACATTATGTTAGACAATGCATGCATTTTTAGTTCTATCAAGTTCATATTTATATCCAAAAACAGCGTTTTACTATGGCATTGATGTTGAGGAAATCGTTTCCCTCCAATAACCGGCAGTCAAGTCAACACCACAAATTAAATAATTAAAATTGGAAAACATTGGTAAAATATTATATTGTCATTTAAAGAATTATAGATTTACATCTCTTGAACGCAATCAACTTGCCAGATTTAAAAATAACCTTACTGGGAAATCACACTTTGCAATAATCTGAGCACTGCGCCCAGAAAAATACGCGTTGCGATACAGACTAGACGTCATGTTGGGGAGATCTAAAATCGAAAATACTATGTAAATAATCCATTACCTTTGATTCTCTTCATCAGATGTCACTTCCAGGTATCACAGGTCCATAACGAATGTAGTTTTGTTCAAAAAAGCTCATCATTTATGTCCAAAAATCTCCGTCTTGTTAGCACATGATCTAAGCCAGCCGGACTTCTCGTCATGAAGGAGGGGAAAAAATATATTTACGTTCGTTCAAACATGTCAAACGTTGTATAGCATAAATCATTAGGGCTTTTTTTAACCAGAACATGAATAATATTCAAGGTGGACGAATGCATACTCTTTTATAACGTATTGGAACGAGGGTACCCAACATGAACTCGTGCGCCAGGTGTCTAATGGGCCATCATCGTTCCATGGCTCTTGTTCGGTCAGATCTCCCTCCAGAAGACTCAAAACACTTTGTAAAGGCTGGTGACATCTAGTGGAAGCAATAGGAAGTGCCAAAATATTCCTCAGCCCCTGTGTTTTTCAATGGGATAGGTTTAAAGGTAATACAACACATCAGGTATCCACTTCCTGTCAGAAAATGTCTCAGGGTTTTGCCTGCCAAATGAGTTCTGTTATACTCACAGACACCATTCAAACAGTTTTAGAAACTTTAGAGTGTTTTCTATCCATATATAATAAGTATATGCATATTCTAGTTACTGGGTAGGATTAGTAACCAGATTAAATCGGGTACATTTTTTTTATCCAGCCGTGCAAATACTGCCCCCTAGCCCTAACAGGTTAAAATAATTGTTATGCTTTTTGTGAACGTTTTTCGTGAGTAATTTAGCAAACTGTTAGTAAATTCCCCGGAAGTTTGCGGGGGGTATGCTTTTTCTGAACGTCACATGCTAATGTAAAAAGCTGTTTTTTTATATAAATATGAACTTGATTGAACAGACATGCATGTATTGTATAACATAATGTCCTAGGTGTGTCATCTGATGAAGATCATAAAAGGTTAGTGCTGCATTTAGCTGTGGTTTGGGTTTTTGTGACATTATATGCTAGCTTGAAAAATGGGTGTCTGATTATTTCTGGCTGGGCACTCTCCTGACATAATCTAATGTTTTGCTTTCGTTGTAAAGCCTTTTTGAAATCGGACAGTGTGGTTATATATTCCGATATATATTCCGACCGAGTTTTCTATCCATATGTAATAAGTATATGCATATTCTAGTTACTGGGTAGGAGTGGTAACCAGATTAAATCGGGTACGTTTTTTATCCGGACGTGAAAATACTGCCCCCTATCCCAAACAGGATAATACGACTTATGATTCCATTTCTAAATCCAATATATATTGCCCAATCAGGACTAAATGAGACATTAATTTAAAAAAAAATATATATATATATATATTATTATTATTATTTTTTTTTTATTTTTTTGTCAGTATTTGTAATTCCCGACAGTAGAATGGTCTGGGTTGCTGCAAGTTCAGCTTCTATACCCATTCGCAACCGCTGCGGAATGAATGTCATTACTGTGTGTCAATGGTATGTGCAGCCATATGGTTATCCTTTTTAGATAAAACTATACTAAATATATTCACGTCACCAAATAGCTGATTAAAACACACTGTTTTGCAATAAAGGTCTACAGGAGCCTCAACAGCACTCTGTAGGGCAGCACCATGGCGTAGCCGGAGGACAGCTAGCTTCCGTCCTCCTCTTGGTACTTTGACTTCAATACAAAACCTAGGAGGCTCTTGGTTCTTTCCCCCTTCCATAGACGTACACAGTAATTATAACAACTTTTGGAGGACGTCCTATCAGAGCTCTTGCAGCATGAACTGACATGTCCATCCAATCAAAGGATCAGAGAATGAATCTAGTACTGAAAGCATTAGCTACAGCTAGATAGCACTGCAGTGCATAACATTTGGTGAGTAGTTGACTCAAAGAGAAAGATAATATTTGAAAAGTTTTCAAAAAATAAGGTCATTTTTTTTTGTTTCAATTACTTAGCTAGCAAATGCAGCTGGCTAGCTTAGTTACGCAAACACATGGCTTGAGCAGAGGGATGCTATGTTAGCTAGCCTGTCTGGGCCAGGGGGCAGTATTTTAACGGCCGGATGAAAAACGTACCCAATTTAAACAGGTTACTACTCTGGCCCAGAAACTAGAATATGCATAGTATTAGTAGATTTGGATAGAAAACACTCTGAAGTTTCTAAAACTGTTTGAATGGTGTCTGTGAGTATAACAGAACTCATATGGCAGGCCAAAACCTGAGAAGATTCCATACAGGAAGTGCCCTGTCTGACAATTTGTTTTCCTTCTGTGGCATCTCTATCGAAAATACAGCATCTGTGCTGTAACGTGACATTTTCTGAGGCTTCCATTGGCTCTCAGAAGGCGCCAGAAAGTGTAATGGGGTGTCTGCAGTCTCTGGGCGAAAAGATTCAGGAGTTTTTGTGAGTGGTCAGGCAGGGAACAGTGACACTGGAGACATGCGTCCACGAGACGACTCCATTTTTTTCTTTCAGCCTTTGAATGAATACAACGTCGCCCGATTGGAATATTATCGCTATTTTACGAGAAAAATAGCATAAATATGTATTTTAAACAGCGTTTACATGCTTCTAAGTACGGTAATGGAATTTTTTTTGTCACGAAATGCGCTCGCGCGTCACCCTTCGGATTGTGACCTGAACGCACAAACAAAACGTAGGTATTTGAATATAACTATGGATTATTTGCAACCAAAACAACATTTGTTGTTGAAGTAGAGTCCTGGAAGTGCATTCTGACAAAGTACAGCAAAGGTAATCCAATTTTTCTTATTGTAAATCTGAGTTTGGTGAGGGCCAACGTGGTGGGTGTCAAATTAGCTAGCCATGATGGCCGGGCTATGTACTCAGAATATTGCAAAATGTGCTTTCGCCGAAAAGCCATTTTAAAATCTGACACCGCGATTGCATAAAGGAGTTCTGTATCTGTAATTCTTAAAATAATTGTTATGTTTTTTGTCAACGTTTATCGTGAGTAATTTAGTAAATTCAAAAGTTTTCGGTGGGTATGCTTGTTCTGAACATCACATGCTAATGTAAAAAGCTGTTTTTTTATATAAATATGAACTTGATTGAACAAAACATGCATGTATTGTATAACATAATGTCCTAGGAGTGTCATCTAATGAAGATCATCAAAGGTTAGTGCTGCATTTAGCTGTGGTTTTGGTTTTTGTGACATATATGCTTGCTTTGAAAATGGCTGTGTGATTATTTTTGGCAGGGTACTCTCCTGACATAATCTAATGTTTTGCTTTCACTGTAAAGCCTTTTTGAAATCGGACAATGTGGTTAGATTAACGAGAGTCTTGTCTTTAAAATGGTGTAAAATAGTCATATGTTTGAGAAATTGAAGTTATAGCATTTCTGAGGTATTTGTATTTCGCGCCACGCTCTACCATTGGATATTGGTAAGGCGTTCCGCTAGCGGAACGTCTGTCCCTAACAGGCTTTTAACAAAAGACTCCACTATGCAAGTATCCATTTTAACAGAATGTTCATGATGTCACTGTGACAACTGTGTATAGACGTAGCTGGTAAATTCGCTCTGGCTATCTACTCAGAGCACTCTCGTCTGAGTGTGCAGAATAACTGACAAATTTACGAACGCTCAACACCCGTTGAATATGGCCGTGTCAGTAAGTTGGCAAAGAAGCGTAATGTAATTGTTGCCAGTAGCACAGTTGCAGTCATCAACACTCTGGATAACATAAAAGCAGCCTAACCATCTCTTCTAGGGTGAGTAAAATGGCCATAGTGAGCTGTTCTCTGATTTGTGTCTGGCCAACTTTAGCCAGTTAACTTGGGTGCTTGACTGCTGTTGTTAGTACAGAACGCTCAGATCAACCCTTAAAGAGATGGGTGGGGCTAAAGCTTAAGAGGGAGTGAACAAGGCTAAATGGGTGTAGACAAATAAGAGCTCTCCAGTAGGTGTACCAAAAAATATTCAAAGGCCATTTTCTCAAAAGTGAGGTTACAAATGTATGAACTTTAAAAGCAGAATTACTTTCCCATTATTCCTCAACTGTAGTGTATGATATACTATTTTCTACCTCTGAGTCTACTTTTATCCAAATGCAAAAAACACCATTTCAAATTTTGCTACATAAAACCGAATCGAGCCCGTCGGTCACATTTTTCAATTCACACAGTAAATACACTTTACTGTTGTCATGCCTTAATCAGGCTGAAGTAAATAAAATAAGAAAAAAGAAGGGAGTGAGAGCAATGGAAATCAAACTACTGTGTGCTTACAATTTCAACATCTTTGGCTGTATAACATTTGATTTCTCCCAGTCTTTTTTCACATATGGGTTATTTCTATTCATCCCACCTACTCAGCACTTTATAGCCTGTCAGCTGGGGAGCATTAGAAAATAATTGTCCAAATCATAGCAATCACCATGTTGTCCTATTCACTTGTCAGTTCGTCACTTAAACAAATAGATCATGGCTACAGCCTACCAATGAATGGGTTGTCATTTAAGTTGCATAGCCAATACCCATTAAAGTGTTATTCATTAAGACAGATCGCCTGAGTGGTGCTGCGATTGTCTTTTCAATCAACACAATCTCACACTCAATCAACACAATCTCTCACTCAATTCGTGCAAATATGTACAAAAAGCATTTCAGCAGATTTCGTGCATTTTTGTGTGGTTTAATTCATAGGAAAAGACACCCATTTTTGTGGGCAGACTTCGGGACAATCTTTTGAAAGGTATTGGAGCCATGCATTTTGGGCAATTGTGTTCTACACTGCCTTTTTTTGTGTCACACATTTATTTATATATTAAAAAACATGTTAACATGTTAACAACCCAATATTGTTAACCAACGTAGCCTTACATTTTTGTTTTTATTAATGCCAATGCTGTTTTTTTATGCTTGTTTTTTTGCTTAATACTTTGTGATATTGGTGCTATTTCGGATTTTATGAGGGTTGCCAGGTTGGAGTAAAAATCTGTATTGTCTGTATTTTTTGGGGGCTTTCGATTAAAGTTTTTTTTATTGGGAAATGTGGATACACTTTCATGATGGGAAATTAATTCATCAATAAATGTGGGGAGGCCTGAAAAAATATCTGTTTGGTTTAAATTCCCTTGGTGCAACTGCATGGTATATGCAACTATAACGAGTCTGTACTTTGATCAATTAAGCAAGTTCATGTAAAATAATGATTTATGTTGGCTTACACTTATAGCATTCCGAAGGCCATTTCATTATGATTATTATGGTTGTGTCAATCATGTTATATACTTAGGCTATTGTAAAAAGGCACATGCTAGCATTGTAGAACTACTGCCTCTGCCCAGGGAACTACTTGGCTTTTATGGCAACGGCCGTTAGAGCTCACTTTGCCACTTATGAGCCCTGGTTAGAGTCCCAGTTGCTACACTGGTGACAGCGTTGGGATCATGTTCAGCTCACGTCTAGTTATGTGATCTAGTGGTGGGAAGCATTCTGTTTTTGAACATTGTGTTGGGTGTAATTACATTGATATATCTAGTGAACAATGGATAAGCAACAATGGGCATGAGGGATAGAAGCCTTACATCAAGCCTTACATCAAAGTTGCCTGAAGCTGAATGGAAAGTGTTATGCCCTGACCAGTTATTCCGAATAAAATACTCCGTGACTGTCTAATTTACATAAGTTAACTTACCAGTGTGGACCCAAAACAAACACATTCTACACATTTACAAACTACCTGTTATTACAACCGTGATGTTCTTTTGTTAGTGAAGCTTATATGTCAAATAACCTGACAATGATCCACATCATATGGGTAAACTAATAATGTGTGTTAAGCAGCAAAACAAAGCTATCCTGTTTTAGGATGAAAACCATTCATTTGAGTCTCTGTTGAATCAACACAATGTCCTGATCCTGTTCTGATCTAATAAGATGTATGTAGGATTTTCCACGGCCTAGAATTGAGGCCTTTCCCAGTCATGAATGATTAAGCTAGGCTCCTATTGGTTGTCATTGGTGAAGACTGAACTCAATTTAGGGGTTATACAGTGCATTCGGAAAGTATTCTGACCCCTTCCCTTTTTCCACATTTTGTTAAGTTACAGCCTTATTATATACTGCTCAAAAAAATAAAGGGAACTATTAAACAACACATCCTAGATCTGAATGAAAGAAATAATCTTATTAAATACTTTTTTCTTTACATAGTTGAATGTGCTGACAACAAAATCACACAAAAATAATCAATGGAAATCCAATTTATCAACCCATGGAGGTCTGAATTTGGAGTCACACTCAAAATTAAAGTGGAAAACCACACTACAGGCTGATCCAACTTTGATGTAATGTCCTTAAAACAAGTCAAAATGAGGCTCAGTAGTGTGTGTGGCCTCCACGTGCCTGTATGACCTCCCTACAACGCCTGGGCATGCTCCTGATGAGGTGGCGGATGGTCTCCTGGGGATCTCCTCCCAGACCTGGACTAAAGCATCCGCCAACTCCTGGACAGTCTGTGGTGCAACGTGGCGTTGGTGGATGGAGCGAGACATGATGTTCCAGATGTGCTCAATTGGATTCAGGTCTGGGGAACAGGCGGGCCAGTCCATAGCATCAATGCCTTCCTCTTGCAGGAACTGCTGACACACTCCAGCCACATGAGGTCTAGCATTGTCTTGCATTAGGAGGAACCCAGGGCCAACCGCACCAGCATATGGTCTGACAAGGGGTCTGAGGATCTCATCTCGGTACCTAATGGCAGTCAGGCTACCTCTGGCGAGCACATGGAGGGCTGTGTGGCACCCCAAAGAAATGCTACCCCACACCATGACTGACCCACCGCCAAACCGGCCATGCTGGAGGATGTTGCAGGCAGCAGAACGTTCTCCACAGCGTCTCCAGACTCTGTCACGTCTGTCACATGTGCTCAGTGTGAACCTGCTTTCATCTGTGAAGAGCACAGGGCGCCAGTGGCGAATTTGCCAATCTTGGTGTTCTCTGGCAAATGCCAAACGTCCTCCACGGTGTTGGGCTGTAAGCACAACCCCCACCTGTGGATGTCGGGCCCTCATACCACCCTCATGGAGTCTGTTTCTGACCGTTTGAGCAGACACATGCACATTTGTGGCCTGCTGGAGGTCATTTTGCAGGGCTCTGGCAGTGCTTCTCCTGCTCCTCCTTGCACAAAGGCGGAGGTAGCGGTCCTGCTGCTGGGTTGTTGCCCTCCTCCACATCTCCTGATGTACTGGCCTGTCTCCTGGTAGCGCCTCCATTCTCTGGACACTACGCTGACAGACACAGCAAACCTTCTTGCCACAGCTCGCATTGATGTGCCATCCTGGATGAGCTGCACTACCTGAGCCACTTGAGTGGGTTGTAGACTCTCATGCTACCACTAGAGTGAAAGCACCGCCAGCATTCAAAAGTGACCAAAACATCAGCCAGGAAGCATAAGAACTGAGAAGTGGTCTGTGGTCCCCACCTGCAGAACCACTCCTTTATTGGGGGTGTCTTGCTAATTGCCTATAATTTCCACCTGTTGTCTATTCCATTTGCACAACAGCATGTGAAATTTATTGTCAATCAGTGTTGCTTCCTAAGTGGACAGTATGATTTCACAGAAGTGTGATTGACTTGGAGTTACATTGTGTTGTTTAAGTGTTCCCTTTATTTTTTGAGCAGTGTATATATATTTTAGAATAAGGCTGTAACATAACAAAATGTGGGAAAGTCAAGGAGTCTGAATACTTTCTGAAGGCACTGTATCTTTCTCTTTTGTATCTTTGATGTGGTGGGATGTAATAGTCCATTGTTCACCTAACCAGTTCAGTAGTCTAGTGCCCCATCTGTCGTATATCATCTGTTGAGACGTTGACCTAGTCTATATAGTTCAATCATTGCCACCATTCTATTTGTCCAGGTTATCCAGGAATCAGGTAGCTTCTTTTTCTGATTTCAGTGTGATGTCTCTTTCCTTCCATTTGACTCATAGTTGTGTGGGGTACACCAGAGAAAACAGGATTAGTTTTTCCCATATCTTTTTGTTTATAGGGTTGAATTCTCTCCATTTAATGTAGAGGTTTCTGCTCATGATGGCTTTGATGTAGATCTGATGGCCCTTGTACATCAAAGGTCCGACTTTTTGGCTTGGATAGCTAGTCATAGAACTTCATCTTTGTCCCTATAGTTAAGGAACTTTGGGATTATGCCCCTTGGTTTGCTGCTCGTGTCCCCTCTCGTGCCACCTGTTCAATTGTGCGAGCCCGTGTAAAGTTCTCCTGGCCCAGTAGTTGTGGTTCTTCAATTCCGCTTGTTCCACAGCATTCGAGGACATTTACAAAATTAAGATTTTAATGACGATTGAAGTCCTTCATCCCATTTAATCTTTCAGTAAACCCTGTAATGATGTATTTTTTTAGCCACAGTTTTCTGGATATTTTCTTGTGTGCGATTTTCCCCAGGGTTAACCTGTTTAGGATA
Source organism: Salmo salar (assembly GCF_965601325.2). Taxonomy (NCBI): domain Eukaryota; kingdom Metazoa; phylum Chordata; class Actinopteri; order Salmoniformes; family Salmonidae; genus Salmo; species Salmo salar. The sequence continues at coordinate 67,147,620 of NC_138308.1, forward strand.
GGGGGCAGTATTGACACGGCTGGATAAAAAACATACCCGATTTAATCTGGTTACCACTCCTACCCAGTAACTAGAATATGCATATACTTATTACATATGGATAGAAAACACCCTAAATTTTCTAAAACTGTTTGAATGGTGTCTGTGAGTATAACAGAACTCAAATGGCAGGTCAAAACCTGAGAGATTCCTTTACAGGAAGTGGCCTGTCTGACCATTTCTTGAACTTCTTTTCCATCTCTATCATTTACTAAGGATCTCTGCTCTAACGTGACACTTCCCACGTCGTCCATAGGCGCTCAGAGCCCGGGAAAAAACAGAATGTCGTCATTCCAGCCCCAGGCTGAAACACATTATCGCCTTTCTCAAGTGGCCGATCAAGGGACACTGGGCTTATGCGCATGACCCCGACTGCCCCCGCCTTTGGGATTTTTTCCTCTGTTTGCCGAAAAGGAGATTCCCTGTCGGAATATTATCGCTTTTCTACGAGAAAAATGTCGTAAAAATTTATTTTAAACAGCGGTTGACATGCTTCGAAGTACGGTAATGGAATACTTAGAATTTTATTGTCACGAATTGCGCCATGCGCGCGACACTTCTTTACTATTTCGGATAGTGTCTGGAACGCACGAACAAAACGCCGCTATTCGGATATAACGATGGATTATTTTGGACCAAACCAACATTTGTTATTGAAGTAGCAGTCCTGGGTGTGCATTCTGACGAAGACAACAAAAGGTAATCAAACTTTTATAATAGTAAATATGATTATGGTGAGTGCTAAACTTGCCGGGTGTCTAAATAGCGAGCCCGTGATGCCTGGGCTATGTACTTAGAATATTGCAAAATGTGCTTTCACCAAAAAGCTATTTTAAAATCGGACATATGGAGTGCATAGAGGAGGTCTGTATCTATAATTCTTAAAATAATTGTTATGCTTTTTGTGAACGTTTATCGTGAGTAATTTAGTAAAATTCCCCGGAAGTTTGCGGGGGGTATGCTAGTTCTGAACGTCACATGCTAATGTAAAAAGCTGGTTTTTGATGTAAATATGAACTTGATTGAACAAAACATGCATGTATTGTATAACATAATGTCCTAGGGTTGTCATCTGATGAAGATCATCAAAGGTGAGTGCTGCATTTAGCTGTCTTCTGGGTTTTGGTGACATTATATGCTGGCTTGAAAAATGGGTGTCTGATTATTTCTGGCTTGGTACTCTGCTGACATAATCTAATGTTTTGCTTTCGTTGTAAAGCCTTTTTGAAATCGGACAGTGTGGTTAGATTAACGAGAGTCTTGTCTTTAAATGGCTGTAAAATAGTCATATGTTTGAGAAATTGAAGTAATAGGATTTTTAAGGTTTTGAAAATCGCGCCACAGGCTGGCAGTGGCTGTTACGTAGGTGGGACAAATTCGTCCCGCCTAGCTTAAGCCGGTTTCGGCCTCCTCCACGCAATTGCCCAGTTCAGTCATATCAGTTTAGATTTTTTTGACATCATCGGATCATCGCAAGTTAAGATCCCACATCATCTGAAATGTAGGATCTTAATTTAATCACTTTTGTTGCTGAGAGTTTTCATGCAGATTAAGAAATGCAAATTTGGGGTGCATTTGAGTTTAAAAAGGCTTCTAAAGTTAGTAATTTCCACTTTGAAATGTCAGATTTTATTTGCCTTAACAAAAATATTATCAACCCCTACAACACGGTCCATTCATTGTAATCCACATAACAATTCACATTTCCTGTTGCTGCAGGATTATTTTCCTGCTGTAGCAATCAGGCTCAAATTAAGACCCTACATCTGTACACTCCCTATAATGCCCTGTAGGAAATTGTTGAGATAAATAGAACTGGTGCTCTCAACCACCAGACATGAACTTGGCTAGCATTAATAAAAATGAAATACCAAAGAAAAGACCTGTCTGTTTGTAGTAATACACTTCCTGAGAACTTGCTTACACATATTGTTTCAGTAATTTTATCAGAGTTCACTTTCAGTTTTACATGGGTTTGATCCATCTAATGTTGAGAGGAAAACAAGAAAGAATGAAGCGAAAAATGGAGAGAAATGAGAAGACTATGACAGGGACTTTAAGTTATTTTTGATGAATGAGTCATAACTTTCTCTCACAGTGACGTTCTCTCTCACAAATATCAACACATAAAACGACTTGCAAAAGCGAGTGCACAACGTAATGAACGTGTCAAGTCTCTAATTACTCCTGAGCGTTTTATCTTGATTAGGATGTAATCTAATACCATAGCAATCGGCAAAATTACATTCATCTGTTTCGGTATATAAAAGAGTGCCATTTTAACGTTATACTAGAATCATATCTGTATGAAGTATATTGACTGAGAAAGGAATCATATTAGTATTAATGAAGTTAGCATTTTGAAATCCAAAAAAGCATCTCTTTGCTGTAAAAGCCAATTTGGCAGAAAGCCTCTGCAGTGATGTGTAGGAGGACAAGCACATTAAATATAACAATTTGTATTAGTCTCATGGTAATTCATTGTTTTCTGTCTTCACACAGGAGATTCCAACTCTGTGTTTGCCAACTCTGTGTTTTGATCTATGGCAAACCGTAGATAAATGACACATAATGCACAGATCTAATCTTTAGGATAAGCTTGTTCTAATGCATAATTACCAGGAGAACCTATGATCCCGCTGCTCTGATCCGTTGTTGATGAATGTGTAGAGAGTACAAATTGGATTCTAATTCGAACTAAGAATATGTCCCCTCCAGTCTGACTGTGAACAGCAGTCGTACTTAATAAAGTACAGTATATCAGATGTATGTAGCCCCACATTCTATCTATCTGTATAATTGGTTAATAAAGCAAAATATCATGATGTACGAGACTTTATTTAACCTTAGAGTTATGCTTGGCTTTTCAACTGCTAGACTAATGCAGATATATCCTGGAGAAAAAAATAGGAGTAGAGAGAGAAAGAGAGAGAGAGAGCAAGAGAGAGAGAGATGGGTGACAGAGTTGGAGGGAGCTGAAAAGAGTCTGAGTGAGGGAGAAAGAAATGGAGTAGATAGACCGCCTGATTAGAAAATAGATTGGTGACGAAACGTCACATCTTGGAGCTAAGATTAGGTATCCATCCGTCTTCAATGAAATATGCAAATAGACACTGACTACCGACTGGGGCATATTACTAAATGGATGGATGTGTGTGAATTATATGAAACAATGACAGGTACTTTGGATCCAGAAATGTGCTCCCCATTCCCACTGTAGGCCCAGCTCTACATGACTAAAGGGTTACTCAGTGGCGATTTTAGCATGTAAATCTTGGTGGGGCAAACTTCCCAACATTTTGTTAGATGCATGCCAGCAAAGCCACTACACAACATTAAACAATCCATTAATTGCGCTATAACGGTGGCAAACTGTTAGGGCCTAAATAAAGCTGTACCAACAGCTTACCACTGCTATACCTGGCTATCAGCGGAGCCTTGTCTGGCAGCGAAACAGTTAATTCAGCCTAATTTACTAAATCCGTAATTTCGATTAAGACATTAATGTTCAAGCTAGTATGGAATTGGTCAATATAATAATTTGTTCAGCACTTAAAAAAAAAAAAACAACAGCAAAAAAACATTACCTTTATTGAATAAGGATCGGACACTTTTTTTCAATTTTTGCCAAAAATGACATACCCAAATCTAACTGCCTGTTGCTCAGGACCTGAAGCAAGGATATGCATATTCTTGATGCCATATGTAAGGAAACACTTTGAAGTTTGTGTAAATGTGAAATTATTGTAGGATAATATAACACATTTGATCTGGTAATGTTCTCTTGCATCTTTGAAATGCAAGAGAAAGACCAACATATGACTTAGGAATCTAGGTGGAACTTAGATTTTGGCCATAAGATGGCAGCAGTGTATGTGCAACGTTCTAGACTGATCCAATGAACCATTGCGTTACTGTTCAAAATGTTGCTTCAAGACTGTCCAAATGTGCCTAATTGGTTTACTAATACATTTTCAAGTTCATAACTGTGCACTCTCCTCAAACAATAGCATGGTATTATTTCACTGTAATAGCTACTGTAAATTGGACAGTGCAGTTAGATTAACAATAATTTAAACTTTCTGCCCGTATCAGATATGTCTATGTCCTGGGAAATGTTATTGTTACTTACAACCTCATTCATGCTAATCACATTAGCCTACGTTAGCTCAACCGTCCTGCGGGGAGGGGGGGGGGGACGACGACGACACCCATCCTGTAGAGGTTTTAACTAGGCAAGTCAGTTAAAAACAAATTCTTATTTACAATGACGGCCTACACCGGCAAATCCCGGACGATGCTGGGCCAATTGTGTGCTGCCCTATAGGACTCTCAATCACGGCGGGTTGTGATACACCCTGAAATGTATGGCAACAGAATTCAGATCATAGGCCATTCTCACAGCATTCTCACTGTATACCACGTCAGAACCGTAGAATAAATACACGGTGCATATAAGGAGACAATGAAAGCTCTTACAATATTCAATGATGACATTTTTCTAAAACAGGCTATAAGCTAAATATGCACCACACTGTAAAACATTTCCCTGTAAATTTACAGCATTATTTTGGCACTACAGTGGCCAGTTTAATACTGCAATTTTGCTTTAAAGCAGTGAAGCTGTAATATAGTTTGCAGTACTATTTTCCTTACTGTAAAACATATTACAGCATCCCTGCTGTAAACATATATATATATATATATATATATATATATATATATATATGTGTATATATATATATATATGTATATATATATATGTGTATATATATATATATATATATATATGTATATATATGTATATACATATATATATATATATATGTGTATATATATATATGTGTATATATATATATATATGTGTATATGTGTATATATATATATATATACGTGTATATACACACATACATATATATATATATATATATATACACATACATATATATATTCCAATTCATAATATGAATTTCACATGAATTGCACTTTAACTTCTTTGGGGTAGGGGGCAGTATTTTCACGTCCAGATGAAAAGTGTGCCCAGAGTAAACTGCCTGCTACTCAGGCCCAGAAGCTAGGATATGCATATTATTAGTAGATTTGGATAGAGAACACTCGGAAGTTTCTAAAACTGTTTGAATGATGTCTGTGAGTATAACATAACTCATATGGCAGGTGAAAACCTGAGATAAATCCAACCAGGCAGTGGGAAATCTGAGGTTTGCAGTTTTTCAAGTGATTGCCTATCCAATAAACAGTGTCTGTGGGGTCATATTGCACTTCCTAAGGCTTCCACTAGATGTCAACAGTCTTTAGAATGTTGTTTCAGGCTTCTATTGTAAAGGGGGCGAGAATAAAACCACCTAGAGTAAGTGGACCAGCTGAAAGCTATGAGTTGTTTATCGCGCGCAGCCGTGTGCACGAGCTCCATTCCTTTTCATTTCTAAAGACAAAGGAATTGTCTGGTTGGAATATTATTGAAGATTTATGATAAAAACATCCTAAAGATTGATTCTATACATCGTTTGACATGTTTCTACAAACTGTAATATAATTGTTTGACTTTTCGTCTGGACTTAGTGCGTGCACCTTGTGCATTTGGAATAGTGAACCTAACACGCGAACAAAATAGAGGTATTTGGACATAAAGATTAACTTTATAGAACAAAGCGAAAATGTATTGTGGAACTGGGATTCCTGGGAGTGCATTCCGATGAACATCATCAAAGGTAAGTGAATATTTATAACACTTTTTCTGACTTTTGTTGACTCCACAACATGGCGGGTATCTGTATGGCTTGTACTCAGATTATCGCATGGTGTGCTTTCACCGTAAATCTTTTTTGAAATCTGACACAGCGGTTGCATTAAGGAGAAGTGTATCTATAATCCTATGCATAACACTTGTATCTTTCATCAAAGTTTATGATGAGTATTTCTGTAAATTGATGTGGCTCTCTGCAAAATCACTGGATGTTTTTTAGAGGCAAAACATTACCGAACATAACGCGCCAATGTAAACTGAGATTTTTGGATATAAATATGAACTTTATCGAACAAAACATACATGTATTGTGTAACATGAGTGCCATCTGATGAAGATCATCAAAGGTTAGTGATTCATTTTATCTCTATTTCTTCTTTTTGGGACTCCTCTCTTTGGCTGGAAAATGGCTGTATGTCTTTTTGTGACTAGGCGCTAACCTAACATAATCATATGGTATGCTTTTGCCGTAAAGCCTTTCTAAAATCAGACACTGTGGCTGGATTAACAAGAAGTTTACCTTTAAAATGGTGTATAATACTTCTACAGGGGGGGGTGGAGTATTTGATCCGCTGCTGATTTTGTACATTTGCCCACTGACAAGGAAATGATCAGTCTATAATTTTAATGGTAGGTTTATTTGAACAGTGAGAGACAGAATAACAACAAAAATATCCAGAAAAACACACGTCAAAAATGTTTTATATTGATTTGCATTTTAATGAGGGAAATAAGTATTTGACCCCCTCTCAATCAGAAAGATTTCTGGCTCCCAGGTGTCTTTTATACAGGTAACGAGCTGAGATTAGGAGCACACTCTTAAAGGGAGTGCTCCTAACTGCAGCTTGTTCCCTGTAAAAAAGACACCTGTCCACAGAAGCAATCAATCACATTCCAAAGTCTCCACCATGGCCAAGACCAAAGAGCTCTCCAAGGATGTCAGGGACAAGATTGTAGACCTACACAAGGCTGGAATGGGCTACAAGACCATCGCCAAGCAGCTTGGTGAGAAGGTGACAACATTTGGTGTGATTATTCGCAGGTGGAAGAAACACAAAAGAACTGTCAATTTCCCTCGGCCTGGGGCTCCATGCAAGATCTCACCTCGTGGAGTTGCAATGATCATGAGAACGGTGAGGAATCAGCCCAGAACTACACAGGAGGATCTTGTCAATGATCTCAAGGCAGCTGGGACCATAGTCACCAAGAAAACAATTGGTAACACACTACGCCGTGAAGGACTGAAATCCTGCAGCGCCCGCAAGGTCCCCCTGCTCAAGAATACATATACATGCCCGTCTGAAGTTTGCCAATGAACATCTGAATGATTCAGAGGACAACTGGGTGAAAGTGTTGTGGTCAGATGATACCAAAATGGAGCTCTTTGGCATCAACTCGCCGTGTTTGGAGGAGGAGGAATGCTGCCTATGACCCCCAAGAACACCATCTCCACCGTTAAACATGGAGGTGGAAACATTATGCTTTGGGGGTGTTTTTCTGCTAAGGGGACAGGACAACTTCACCGCATCAAAGGGACGATGGACGGGGCCATGTAGCGTCAAATCTTGGGTGAGAACCTCCTTCCCTCAGCCAGGGCATTAAAAATGGGTCGTGAATGGGCATTCCAGCATGACAATGACCCAAAACACACGGCCAAGGCAACAAAGGAGTGGCTCAAGAAGCACATTAAGGTCGTGGAGTGGCCTAGCCAGTCTCCAGACCTTAATCCCATAGAAAATCTGTGGAGGGAACTGAAGGTTCAAGTTGCCAAACGTCAGCCTTGAAACCATAATGACCACTGTATGTTTGAGTTATTTTAATTTCTGTTTTGAATTTGGCGCCCTGCAATTTCACTGGCTGTTGTTGAGAGAAGTTTTAACCACAAAGAACGTTGACAAATACTGGCCAATAACATACTTCAACATACACAAACCAAGACATCATTCATTCTTGAAAATACTGGACTATGTAAGAAAAAAAACCATCAAAACAGATCAATAAATATAGGAAAACAACTGTCGAACAGGGAGAAATGTTAACAAGAACTGCTTGCCTGCCTGTCTTTGAGAGAGAAATGAGAGAGAGATCGAGAGAGTGAGGGGCTGAGAGAGAGGGATGGATATAGAGGAGCGAGCAGGGCTAGACTGGAGCCAGAGAGGCACGCTACCTCAAGCCAACACAGGCTCCAGGATGGCGCTAGCAGAGCATCTGCTGACCCAACCAAGCAGGATTTCTGAGAGATTGAGAGATGCAAACAAGTCTTGAATACATCTTGGTGGCGTGCAGATTATCACCTGATCTGATCCTCCTTAGATTTGATATGTGAACTAGGACAAGCATGGAAATAGAAAGAATAGAAAGAGAGATTGCTATTACTCGCTGGGTAAAAAGGCAGATGACAATTGACAAACAAAGTTTGTGTTGTCGTGACGTTGTATTAGTTCATGTGACGACTGTTGCTCATCGAATGATTAACTGTTTATAATTGCGTGCTTAAATGAATCAAGCAATGAATCAAGCAATTATTAACTCATTAACCTGGGGCACCATGGGAAAATTAGTTTTATTGAGTTTCTATTTCCCAAATTAACTCAAAGAATATCAGAATATCGATTTTACAACAGTCGCTAAATTAATCAACCTCTAGTCTCATGTCTGAATGTCGCATAATCCGGGAATCTGCACGAACCCGGGCAACACCAATGAGTTTACCACACTAAACTTAGTTGATTATTTATTTACTAGCAAGCTAAAATGATGATAAAAATACACATACACAAAACACAGTCTAGGCTATTGATTAGGACTTAGTATAACGGGCCAACACACTATGGCGCATGTTACCCAAAATGGGGATTTAAAAGAGAGAAACAAAGAAAGTACACGAGAGAAATATACATTTGGGTTCATTTGTCAGCTATGCTTATGCTTATAGCCTTGCCCCGAACTGCCGCTCTTATGGGTCAGAATATAATGATGTAATTACGTGTTGGAGATCTCAGAGGGGCGTCCCGCGTGGCTCGTTTAGGCTTCTCAAGGGCGCACTGCTCCGACGCAACTCTCTGATTGTCCTCACGATGTCAGTGTCCTTCTTGGCTTGGTGGTCTGATTTCTTCCCTTTTCTCTGTGGTGTCGTCTGAGGACAGACAGCTCTGTAGCTCAGAGCTCACAGCGTATGAATGAAATAGCGTAGATACCATGATTCGATGAAGAGTGGAGGCTAGGTGGTTCGGCTTGAATTCACCCGCTTAGACACAGCTACTCATCCGTAGCTTGGGTAGAAAAAGATTTCTTTGTCTTCAAACTTTGTGTTGCGTTTTGAGGTTCGTTGACCATTTAGACCCTCGCAGCAGCTTGGGGTCTCTTTTAGTCTAATGTTAATTCTCCAGTCTTATACCCTCGGGTCAGAAGTGGGCGTAACCGCCTTTAGGGCAGTTCTCTGGGTGTACCAAGTTAAAAGACAAGGCCTAGATTTTACTCAAATCCAATTTTAGACACTAACTTCACATTTCATCTTTACCAAAACATTCTCTTTGATTTGGATATTTTCCACACAACGTACAATGTATAAACATCAGGCATATACTGACAAAACTCTTAAAGGTACAGTGTTTTCATAATAACGTCATCCGTTAACCTTTAATAATAAAACAAAAATTACATACATTTACATATTCCATCTCTCGTCATGACCACCATTGTGGCTGACGGAAACCATTGTTCCAAAGTCCCTTTATTGCATGTTTAATGTTCTGAGGCCAGTTCTCCATAGTGAGGACACAGGAATTTCTCTGTGTCCTAGGATTTATCATGGGCGTGAGGGGTCATAAAACCCCCACATCCTCATACCCCTAGATCTCTCCTCCTCTGTTCGGGGTTGAGAGAGACCCTGTAGGATTGTGGTCTCCTGTAACCTGACCTGATCAGGACAGTCATGACAGTGTTCATCAGGTGTGTGTGTTTGTGTACTTACATGTTGGAGTTTTCCACTTTAGGTCTGCAAGGAAGAGTGTAACATGTGGGTTAATTGGCAATGGCTTCCTCTGAACGACCTTTCCGGTCTTGCTGCTCACTCCTTCTTTCCCTGTGCATTTGGTTCCTTCAGGGTTTATTCAAACCAGGAACCTGCACAACCCAACATAGAATATATGAAATCAGTTGAGGCATTGAACAAATAACAATAAGAAATATCATTGCAATGTAACTAAACAGATGCTAAATGTAAGTGTTGGATCAATGAATGTTCAATGCTTACGCCGTATCAGCTTCAAGGTTGCAGAGGCCGACTCCTGGTATTCTATGTGAAAAAAGGTTAAAAACAATCAAAAACAATGGAGAAAATGCATCCCATAACATTTTAACATGGAAATCGCTGTTCTATCATTCAGCCTACAGTAGCAGCCAATGTGTGGTGTCCAATGTAGGCCTACAGTCGTGGCCAAAAGTTTTGAGAATGACACAAATATTAATTTTCACAGTCTGCTGCCTCAGTGTATGATGTCAATTTGCATATACTCCAGAATGTTATGAAGAGTGATCAGATGAATTGCAATTAATTGCAAAGTCCCTTTTTGCCATGAAAATGAACTGAATCCCCAAAAAACATTTCCACCGCATGTCAGCCCTGCCACAAAAGGACCAGCTGACATCATGTCAGTAATTCTCTCGTTAACACAGGTGTGAGTGTTGACAAGGCTGGAGATCACTCTGTCATGCTGATTGAGTTCGAATAACAGACTGGAAGCTTCAAAAGGAGGGTGGTGCTTGGAATCATTGTTCTTCCTCTGTCAAACATGGTTACCTGCAAGGAAACACGTGCCGGCATAATTTCTTTGTACAAAAAGGGCTTCACAGGCAAGGATATTGCTGCCAGTAAGATTGCACCTAAATCAACCATCTATCGGATCATCAAGAACTTCAAGGAGAGCGGTTCAATTGTTGTGAAGAAGGCTTCAGGGCGCCCAAGAAAGTCCAGCAAGCGCCAGGACCATCTCCTAAAGTTGATTCAGCTGCGGGATCGGGGCACCACCAGTACAGAGATTTCTCAGGAATGGCAGCAGGCAGGTGTGAGTGCATCTGCAAGCACAGTGAGGTAAAGACTTTTGGAGGATGGCCTGGTGTCAAGAAGGGCAGCAAAGAAGCCACTTCTCTCCAGGAAAAACATCATGGACAGACTGATATTCTGCAAAATGTAGGGGGATTGGACTGCTGAGGACTGGGGTAAAGTCATTTTCTCTGATGAATCCCCTTTCCGATTGTTTGGGGCATCTGGAAAAAAGCTTGTCTAGAGAAGACAAGGTGAGCGCTACCATCAGTCCTGTGTCATGTTAACAGTAAAGCATCCTGAGACCATTCATGTGTGGGGTTGCCATAAGGCAAAAGTGATAACTAAGTGGCTCAGGGAAAAAAACATCGATATTTTGGGTCCATGGCCAGGAAACTCCCCAGACCTTAATCCCACTGAGAACTTGTGGTCAATCCTCAAGAGGCGGGTGGACAAACAAAAACCCACAACTTTTGACAGACTCCAAGCATTGATTATGCAAGAATGTGCTGCCATCAGTCAGGATGTGGCCCAGAAGTTAATTGACAGCATGCGAGGGCGGATTGCAGAGGTCTTGAAAACAAGGGTCAACACTGCAAATATTGACTCTTTTCATCAACTTCATGTAATTGTCAATAAAAGCCTTTGATACTTATGAAATGCTTGTAATTATACTTCAGTATTCCATAGTAACATCTGCCAAAAATATCTAAAGACACTGAAGCAGCAAACTTTGTGAAAATTAATGTTTGTGTCATTCTCAAAACTTTTGGCCATGACTGTACATTCCATGATACTTTTGAAAAAAAACATGCAGGGCTTGACATTAACCTGTTTTTCCACTTGTCCTTCAGACAAGGTGGTGACTGAAAATGTTGTTGAGTTGTTGATGCAACAAACCACTTAACAAAATACAATAATTCCCATATCATTATTACAGAGAATCAGACAAATGATGCTACCCTCTGCTTTTTGGCTACTTAGCTTATTCAAGCCTGTGTCAAAATACAACACTGCCCCTTGAAGACAAAAAAAGCACTTTACCTGACTGGCTTTTCAAAGAAATGTGCATGTTTTGTGCTCTTGTAGGAAGCAATCACTCCCACATTGTGGACTACAAATGATCTATAACTGGGCAAATAACTAATTGACTAGCAAAAGATGTGCACACTACATGCAGCACTCGCTTTGATCTCTAAACGAGCCCATCTACTCACGAGAACAGTTCAGTTAAAAGTAAATGGCACAGATTCATATATGGCAATGGCCTATTTGTATATAAGTCTACTGCAGCTCTGATTGGTTATGCCGCACTGGTGTAGAATACGGGCTGAGTCCTGAGTGTCAATGCAATAGAATCCTACTCCAATGCGTTCTGCCTAAAACAAAATCTCTTGCGTAGCTCGTTTGTTTCAGTATGTTGCATTGAAAGTGGCTATTATTGCGTTGATTCAATCACAATTGCCAGAGTAAAGGAAAACGTTGATAGTGTTAACTGACAGGGAAAACTCCAGAAAGTTGAGTGAAGTTCAATCTCGCGCTTCTCTTCGTGGGCTGATATTTATTCTGTGTGGGAGCTGCGCACCCGTGCAGCTTACAGGGATCATCATATGTATTTGAACAGTGAAGAGTAGAGCATTGGCTCTATACTCCAGCATCTTGGTTTTGAGATCAGATTATGAATATGATGTGAAAGTACATGTTGCCTTTTATTTGAGGGTAAATATTAGGATGGTATGTTCCTACTCATTCACACATTGTTCAAATATAACAAATATACAATTTACAGAAACATTTGTTTATTTTTTTAACTTTCAGCTATTTTCTGTCATTTTGTCTCTTGTATTACATGTGCCTTGCTCACTCATAGCATAAACCATTCATTTTGAGGACAAACAAATTAACTATTTGTAGAACCTTTTTAACCACGTGTGTGTGTACACTTTTAGAAAAAAGGGTTCCGTAATGGTTCTTTGGCTGTCCCCATAGGATAACCCTTTTTGGATCCAGCTAGAACCCTTTTGGGTTCCATATAAAACCCTCTGTGGAAAGGGTTCTACATGGAACCCAATAGAGTTCTACATGGAACCAAAAGGGTTATATATGTACCTGGAATCAAAAAGGGATCCTCAAAGTGTTCTCCTATGGGGACAGCCAAATAACCTTTTTAGGTTCTAGATAGCACCTTTTTTCATAACAATTATATTATACATGTTACATTTATCAATCAATCTTTGCTTGAAGGACTGAAGTAATTTCTGGCACTGTATTATCCTAAAATTATATTTTATGACCCCCAACATAACATATTCAAGGTCTTTAATCTTCTCCACTCCAACATATCCCCTCAAATGTTCCGACAAAAATCTCACCATCTCGGTCTCCAACTCGGGCAATTGGTGTTTAATTGCATCTTGAAGATCCTCCATGCCTACACTGGTTTAAGGAGAACACTGAGTGATGCAGGGAAACAACAGAGAAACCTGACACTGGTAATAGGTAATAATCACTCAGACTATCTGCATTAACACACACATACCGTAAATTCCGGACTATAAGCCGCAACTTTTTTCCCAGGCTTTGAACCTCGCGGCTTAAACAATGACGCGGCTAATTTATGGATTTTTCCCGCTTTCAATTTTTTTTCTTCCTTAACCTGTTGGGGCTAGGGGGCAGTATTTGCACGGCTGGATAAAAAAATGTACCCGATTTAATCTGGTTACTAATCCTACCCAGTAACTAGAATATGCATATACTTATTATATATGGATAGAAAACACCCTAAAGTTTCTAAAACTGTTTGAATGGTGTCTGTGAGTATAACAGAACTCATTTGGCAGGCAAAACCCTGAGACATTTTCTGACAGGAAGTGGATACCTGATGTGTTGTATTACCTTTAAACCTATGCCATTGAAAAACACAGGGGCTGAGGAATATTTTGGCACTTCCTATTGCTTCCACTAGATGTCACCAGCCTTTACAAAGTGTTTTGAGTCTTCTGGAGGGAGATCTGACCGAACAAGAGCCATGGAACGATGATGGCCCATTAGACACCTGGCGTGCGAGTTCATGTTGGGTACCCTCGTTCCAATACGTTATAAAAGAGAATGCATTCGTCCACCTTGAATATTATTCATGTTCTGGTTAAAAAAGGCCCTAATGATTTATGCTATACAACGTTTGACATGTTTGAACGAACGTAAATATATTTTTTCCCCTCGTTCATGAAGTGAAGTCCGGCGGGCTTAGATCATGTGCTAACAAGACGGAGATTTTTGGACATAAATGATGAGCTTTTTTGAACAAAACTACATTCGTTATGGACCTGTGATACCTGGAAGTGACATCTGATGAAGAGAATCAAAGGTAATGGATTATTTACATAGTATTTTCGATTTTAGATCTCCCCAACATGACGGCTAGTCTGTATCGCAACGCGTATTTTTCTGGGCGCAGTGCTCAGATTATTGCAAAGTGTGATTTCCCAGTAAGGTTATTTTTAAATCTGGCAAGTTGATTGCGTTCAAGAGATGTAAATCTATAATTCTTTAAATGACAATATAATATTTTACCAATGTTTTCTAATTTTAATTATTTAATTTGTGGTGTTGACTTGACTGCTGGTTATTGGAGGGAAACGATTTCCTCAACATCAATGCCATAGTAAAACGCTGTTTTTGGATATAAATATGAACTTGATAGAACTAAAAATGCATGCATTGTCTAACATAATGTCCTAGGAGTGTCATCTGATGGAGATTGTAAAAGGTTAGTGCATCATTTTAGCTGGTTTTATGGTTTTGGTGACCCTGTCTTTGAATTGACAAAACATTACACACAACTCTTGTAAATGTACTGTCCTAACATACTCTAAATTTATGCTTTCGCCGTAAAACCTTTTTGAAATCGTAAAACGTGGTTAGATTAAGGAGATGTTTATCTTTCAAAGGGTGTAAAATAGTTGTATGTTTGAAAAATTTGAATTTTGACATTTATTTGGATTCAAATTTGCCGCTCTTGAAATGCACCTGCTGTTGATGGAGTGCACCACGGGTGGGACGCTTGCGTCCCACCTAGCCCATAGAGGATAAAAACACATTCTGTGACATGCTCTGTTTTTTTGGCGGCATGAAGCTTTCATTAGACCAATGAAATTGCCGAACGGGTTAAGGTCAAACAACTTTTTTGTTTACTGTTTAGATTAAATCGAGCGCTCTCAAACTTCCCATCATTCTGATTACGGTAGTCATTTTGTCACCCTCATCATGGCAAAGACACAGAGAAATGCATATGATGCAGCTTTCAAGTTGAAGGCGATTGATCTGGCTGTTGGAAAAGGAAATAGAGCTGCTGCACGGGAGCTTGGTCTTATTGAGTCGATGATAAGACGTTGGAAACAGCAGCGTGAGGAATTGACTCAGTGCAAAAAGACAACTAAAGCTTACTGCTAATTTTTTCTTTTTTCTTACAAGCCGTGTTTCGTTAAAGCCGATTTATTTTTGTTACAAACCGTGTTTCATTAAAGCCTATTTATTTTTGTTACAAGCCGTGTTTCGTTAAAGCCTGTGTAAAGTTAATTTGTTTCAATGTACCGGTAGGCACCTGCGGCTTATAGACATGTGCGGCTTATTTATGTTCAAAATAATAATTTATTTTAAATTCAGTGGGTGCGGCTTATATTTAGGTGCGCTTAATAATAGAAATTATGGTAATTAATCACAGAATCTGGTATAAAATCAACCCCAAGATTGACCAGTGACACAGACGGATACACCCCAACAATTAAATGGACCTGTGATTCTGTGACCAGAATCAGTGAGATCTTTCCAAATTTGTATCCGTCATTATTTTCTCCCATTACAACAACAAGGCCTTCGGTGTATTTTGTTCCTTTGTATACAACTTTAGATAGCTCTGCAGTGCATTGCTTTGTATACCCTTTTGACTGTACAGCTCCCTGAATGGTGTTGTTACAGTGGGTTGGGAAAGTATTCCCCCCTTGGCATTTTGCCTATTTTGTTGCCTTACAACCTGGAATTAAAATAGATTTTTGGGGGGGTTTGTATCATTTGATTTACACAACATGCCTACCACTTTGAAGATGCAAACTATGTTTTATTGTGAAACAAACAAGAAATAAGACAAAAAAACTTGAGTGTGCATAACTATTCACCCCACAAAGTCAATACTTTGTAGAGCCACCTTTTGCAGCAATTACAGCTGCAAGTCTCTTGGGATATGTCTCTATAAGCTTGACACATCTAGCCACTGGGATTTTTGCCCATTCTTCAAGGCAAAACTGCTCCTTCAAGTTGGATGGGTTCCTGCTGATGTACAACAATCTTTAAGTCATACCACAGATTCTCAATTGGATTGAGGTCTGGGCTTTGACTAGGCCATTCCAAGACATTTAAATGTTTCACCTTAAACCACTTGAGTGTTGCTTCAGCAGTATGCTTCGGGTCATTGTCCTGCTGGAAGGTGAACCACGTCCCAGTCTCAAGTCTCTGGAAGACTGAAACAGGTTTCCCTCAAAAATGTCCCTGTATTTAGCGCCATCCATCATTCCTTCAATTCTGACCCGTTTCCCAGTCCCTGCCAATGAAAAACATCCCCACAGCATAATGTTCACTGTGGTGATGGTTTGCTCAGGGTGATGAAAGGTGTTGGTTTTGCGCCAGACATAGCATCTTCCTTGATGGCCAATAAGCTCAATTTTAGTCTCATCTGACCAGAGTACCTTCTTCCATATGTTTGGAGAGTCTCTCCCATGCCTTTTTTTGCAAACTCTAAACGTGTTTGCTTAATTTTTTCTTTAAGCAATGGCTTTTTTCTGTCCAATCTTCCATAAAGCCCAGCTCTGTGGAGTGGACGGCTTAAAGTGGTCCGATGGACAGATATTCCAATATCCGCTGGTGAGCTTTGCAGGTCCTTCGGGGTTATCTTTGGTCTCTTTGTTGCCTCTCTGATTGATGCCCTCCTTGCCTGGTCTGTGAGTTTTGGTGGGCGGCCCTCTCTTGACAGATTTGTTGTGGTGCCATATTCTTTTAATTTTTTAATAATGAAATTAATGGTGATCCATGGGATGTTCAAAGTGTTGGATATTTTTTTATAACCCAACCCTGACCTGTACTTCTCCACAACTTTGTCCCTGACCTGTTTGGAGAGCTCCTTGGTCTTCATGGTGCCGCTTGCTTGGTGGTGCCATAATAATAGTAGAGATAATGATTTATTTCCGCTTTTATTTCTTTCATCACATTCACAGTGGGTCAGAGGTTTACATACACTCAATTAGTATTCGGTAACATTGCCTTTAAAATGTTTCACTTCGGTCAAACGTTTCAGGTAGCCTTCCACAAGCTTCCCACAATAAATTGGGTGAATTTCGGCCCATTCCACCTGGCAGAGCTGGTGTAACTGAGTCAGGTTTGTAGGCCTCTTTGCTCGCACACGCTTTTTCAGTTCTGCCCATAAATCTTCTGTAGGATTGAGGTCAGGGATTTGTGATGGCCACTCCAATACCTTGACTTTGTTGTCCTTAAGCCATTTTGCCACAACTTTGGAAGTATGCTTTGGGTCATTGTCCATTTGGAAGACCCATTTGCGACCAAGCTTTAACTTCCTGACTGATGTCTTGAGATGTTGTTTCAATATATCCACATAATTTTCCTCTCTCACGATGCCATCTAGTTTGTGAAGTGCACCAGTCCCTCATGCAGCAAAGCACCCACACAACATGATGCTGCCACCCCCGTGCTTCATGGTTGGGATGTTGTTCTTAGGCTTGCAAGCATCCCCCTTTTTCCTCCAAATATAATGATGGTCATTATGGCCAAACAGTTCTATTTTTGTTTTATCAGAACAGAGGAAATTTCTCCAAAAAGTATGATCTTTGTCCCCATGTGCAGTTGCAAACCATAGTCTGGCTTTTTATGGCGGTTTTGGAGCAGTGGCTTCTTCCTTGCTGAGCGGCCTTTGAGGTTGCGTCGATATAGGACTCGTTATACTGTGGATATAGATACTTTTGTACCTGTTTCCTCCAGCATCTTCACAAGGTCCTTTGCTGTTGTTCTGGGATTGATTTGCACTTTTCACACCAAATTATGTTAATCTCTAGGAAACAGAACGTGTCTCATTCCTGGGCGGTATGCCGACTGTATGGTCCCATGGTGTTTATACTTGCGTACTATTGTTTGTACAGATGAACGTGGTACCTTCAGGCGTTTGGAAATTTCTCCCCAATGATGAACCAGACTTGTGGAGGTCTGCATTTTGTTTTCTGAGGATTTGGCAGATTTCTTTTGATTTTCCCATGATGTCAAGCAAAGAGGCACTGAGTTTGAAAGTAGGCCTTGAAATACATCCACAGGTACACCTCCAATTGATTTCAATCAGCCTATCAGAAGCTTCTAAAGCCATGACATCCTTTTCTGGAATTTTCCAAGCTGTTTAAAGGTACAGTCAACTTAGTGTATGTAAACTTCTGACCCACTGGAATTGTGATAGAGTGAATTATAAGTGAAATAATCTCTGTAAACAATTGTTGGAAAAATGACTTGTGTCATGCACAAAGTAGATGTCCTAACCGACTTGCCAAAACCATAGTTTGTTAACAAGAAATTTGTGGAGTAGTTGAAAAACGAGTTTTAATGACTCCAACCTAAGTGTATGTAAACTTCCGACTTCAACTGTCTATAGTTAGCTAACAAACTTTAGTACATCGCGCGGTAACGTACAATTTACCTTATTTTAGCACGCCAAAAAACGTAATACTTCCAGATCTACTGTAATATGAATACCATTCTAAAGCACAATTTCTCCCCTTTCCAGCAAAATCAATGACGAGACACCCATGCTGCCCATCTCTGCATGATTGAAGAAGGCAATGAGCTCCGTCGGTATTCAAAAAAATAGCGGGTGGGGAAGCAAATCCTTCTGTGAAATAGGGAAAGGGGGAGATAAGCCGTGTTGGGAAACAGCTTTTTTCACCAGATCTGTCCAACTTATCACCGCTAAAATGTAAGAAAAAACACTATAAAGATTTTATATAATGTGTCATTACATACCTATTTGAAGTTTTGTGTCGAATTTGAATCAGGTTTTTAGGGAGGGGCTAAAGTTATCTTCAGAAGTAAACAGTGGCTGTCGTGGCTTTTGAGAGTCAATTTGGCTTGCAGTGATGACACAAAAAATGTATTATTTCAGTTGTACAATTGACTAGATATCCCCCTTTACCCTGTCCCTTTCTTGTTTTTATTCTGTGAGAGAAGCGCTACACATGGCTGTACAACACAGAATGAGTTGCATTATGCGTCATCAAACGGGTCAGTTTTTTCAACTTTTTCCAATGCTATCGGTCTATTATCATGTCAATGAACTCTTGAATAGACACTTAGTTCACACCCCAGACACAGTCACTACAGTTCCATTAGTTTTCATTGTAGCCTCGTTTGCATGCCGCGGTTGCGCAAATTTGTACGGAATGGGGTTAGTCAGCAGTACCATGCAACTCTTGCCAACCACACAATCTCAATAAAAAAATTGTAATAGACTACAAGGCTAAATAAAATATCAGTCTGTGCCTGATGTTTCAGATATAATTAATTTAATGTTGCCTAATTAATGGATGGATAAGGATAACTTCTGAAAGATTTGCAAAAGCATGAGGAAAATTCATCTCATGAGTGTAAATGCCACGATCATTGCCATGAATAATGCTAGCGAGCTAACCTCACAATCTGAAGAAAGTGAAAATAAAAGATAACTTTTATATCCTTTAGGGCAAAATATATGTGCCTGTTGTTGCTGTATTCATTAGTTTAATAGATAAATAAGGATAACAAAGGCAGGGGGGAAATTCCACAACAATCCTGCTAAAACACACACCCTCAGACTGTAAAGAGCTAACCAGAGATATTTAAAGAAAGGTGTCCAATGGAGTCCCAAACTCTGAGCTATAGCTAATGTTAGCAAGCACCATTCCCCTTTCATCTGAGATGCCTCTAATTCCAACTACAGAATCCCCCAAAAATTATGCATTCCAAGGCAAAATGTCAGTCCATGTCTACTGACAATCTGAAGATCATTCGACCTTGCTAAGCTCTCGCTCCCTCCCTATACGGACAGTATTTTTGTCCGGTGTATTCTACGACCACTTAGCCACTAATACCATATCGTTAGCACCATGCCACCCGTCATGCACCCACCGTAAGTAGCCTATCCAAAGAAACATTATTAATACTAAAATCATTTGCTCTATAGCTACAATATCACTTACTACTGTACCATCAAGAAAGATCAATGCAACTGACCAACATGTCAACTTGGCTAGCTAACACAATCCAAACAAGCTAGCTAGCTACTAGCTTAGTTAAGAAAACCTGCTGTTGGTATATGGAAGTATTTAGTATATGGAGTTAGTACATACCTAGTAGCTGCTCAAAAATATTTAGGAGACTTTTCCCTGAAAAGAAAAGATAGCTTGAGTATAACAGAAAGCTTATTTTCTCATGAGTCTTCCCTAACAGACCCATTGGTGCGGAGCATCGAATTAGTGAAAATCAAGAATGTTCTCAGGGCAGGCCTGGTTGTATAGGTTTGAGTAGCATTGGAGACAATGTTAGCATTTTAGCTTTCCCTACACTTCGATCACACCAACAGCGTCATTGCATTTTGGTACACCAGAATCACATTCATTTCCAATGAAACACTACGTTTGCCTTGCAGCATTGCACTGAGAGGCAGTTGCTGTCTGTTTGGTAGGGCGCATACGTTGGATTTATCGAACGTATGCATCAAACTGAATGCGTAGACAGCTTGATAGAAATGGTAGCAGAAGGTGAATGTTGAAGTTTTGTTGCATACATATCCAGATGATGCTGTGTAGTATTTTGCGCAATGACACTGTCGGTGTGTTCGAAGCGTTACCTAATTATCCTAACCTGCTACGTATAGGTTCGAGTATCCTAACATGCTGCGTTAATTCTCATAACCTGTTACGAAAAGTCCCTTCTGCTAGTCAAAACCTGCAGACCTGCCCTGAGAACAGTCTTGGTTTAAACTATGCGATACAGCTCTCTTTCTCTCTTTCACACACACCACAGACCATTTGGCACCGCCAACTACAGCAGCTTTTGGGTACTACTGTAAAGAAATACAGTAAGTTAGAGTACTTTTTACAGGAGGCTAACAATTATAGTTAATAACAGTATTTTTTAGCATTTTACCCATAACGCAGTGCAATCTACAGCACTAATGCTGTAAAACACATTTAAGGTATATTACTGTGCATTCTACAGTGTTTTACGGTTGAAATTACAGAAAAGTCTTACAGTGCACCAAGTCAGAACAGTAGGCTAAGTTATAAGGTGGAAATTGAGCAAATTATTTGGGTGAGGCACATGGGCTACTAACAGCTTACTACACATAACTTTCTTAGCTACAGTATACATATCTCCCTGGCATATTACATAATTTATGCAGCAGCATACAAGGCATTTCTGGACTCTCTTTGTTGTGCTGTGCTCACTTGAACAGGAAGGTGGCACGGCGGTAATTTTTGTGGGCTCTAAAAAGAGGCCTGAAATCCTGACTTGGAATTCAGAGTTGGATGACCGTTCAAAATTATATTCCATTTTTTCCCAGTCTGAGCTAGTGTCATACGAGTTCCCAGTTGTCTTAAACTCACTGAAGTCTGAGATTTCCCAGATCCGAGTTTCCAATTGATTTGAATGTGGCAGAAGTCATGCTGGACTGATAGCATGGCCAATGTATTCAAACTTTTGTAGCCCATGGCGTTACCCCCTTTTTCGTGATATCCAATTGGTAGTTAAGATCTTGTCTCAATTCCTCAATGGACTTGGCGAAGGTCAAGAGCCAAGCTGCACTGCTTCTTGACACGCTGCTCGCTTAACCCGTAAGCCAGCTGCACCAATGTGTCAGAGGAAACACTGTTGAACTGACCACCAAAAAGCTAGAGCACAATGAGACAAGGACACGGCCGGCTGTGACACAGCCTGGGATCGAACCCGGGGCTGCAGTGGCGCCTTAGCCCTCATTGTTGAATTTGTGATTTCCAACTTGTTGTGTAATGTTTATGTCCAATGTGCATCGATACATTTTATCTATAATTTATCTTCATATTCCAAGGATTGAAAAGGATTTGCCAGTAGATTGCCTACTTGATGCATGATGATGACTGCTTGTCTAGCTTGCTAGCTATGATTCTGAAAGTATGACTTTGGCATGATCTGTCCAATCAAAGCTAATGTACATGTAACATGATTTGACGTCATTTTATCTGTGGCCAATGACCTTGAGCCTTCTTGGATGGGCACTTCTAATTTAAGTCTATGGCAGCACCCAAGGGGCGTTTTGGAGCTGCCTTAGTCAAGAAAGCAAAAAAGAGACCATGTTTGTTTGTATGCAGCTTTATTAACTCAATTATTTTTTTGTTTTACATTTTTTGCAAACTGATATGTGACACGTATTAATTCCCAAAAAACATCCAAAACTTGCCCTGAATAACTACAGTTATACCATTGAAAAATGATGCAGGGATAGAGAAAAATATATAGAAACTCAGCAAAAAAAGAAACATCCCTTTTTCAGGACCCTGTCTTTCAAAGATAATTCGTAAAAATCCAAATAACTTCACAGATCTTCGTTGTAAAGGGTTTAAACACGTTAAGGATGTGTCTCGTTCTGACCAGTAAAGGGGTTATTTGTTATTGTAGTTTGGTCAGGACGTGGCAGGGGGCTATTTGTTTTATGTGGTTCGGGGTTTGTTAGTATATGTGTTTATGTAGAGGGGTGTTTGTTTGAGTATTCCGGGGGTTATGTTCTATATTTCGTATTTCTATGCTCTGTCTATGATGTGTATTTCTTTGTTGGCCTGGCATGGCTCTCAATCAGGAAAAGCTGTACATCGTTGTTGCTGATTGAGAGTCATACTTAGGTAGCCTGTTTTCACCTGCCCTTTGTGGGAAGTTGTTTTTGCACTGCTAGGGTTAGCCTGCATTACTGTTCATTCGGTTTCTTAATTAAGTGTTCTAAATAAGAGATAAAATGAGCACTCAACCCGCTGCACCTTGGTCCAGTATATACGACGATCGTTACAGGATGTTTCCCATGCTTGTTCAATGAACCATAAACAATTAATGAACATGCACCTGTGGAACAGTCGTTAACCTCTATGGGCTAGGTGGGACGCTAGCATGCCACCCGTGGTGCACTCCATCAACAGCAGGTGCATTTCAAGAGCGGCAAATTTGAATCCAAATAAATGTCAAAATTCAAATTTTTCAAACATACAACTATTTTACACCCTTTGAAAGATAAACATCTCCTTAATCTAACCACGTTTTACGATTTAAAAAAGGTTTTACGGCGAAAGCATAAATTTAGAGTATGTTAGGACAGTACATTTACAAGAGTTGTGTGTAATGTTTTGTCAATTCAAAGACAGGGTCACCAAAACCATAAAACCAGCTAAAATGATGCACTAACCTTTTACAATCTCCATCAGATGACACTCCTAGGACATTATGTTAGACAATGCATGCATTTTTAGTTCTATCAAGTTCATATTTATATCCAAAAACAGCGTTTTACTATGGCATTGATGTTGAGGAAATCGTTTCCCTCCAATAACCGGCAGTCAAGTCAGCGTCACAAATTAAATAATTAAAATTAGAAAACATTGGTAAAATATTATATTGTCATTTAAAGAATTATAGATTTACATCTCTTGAACGCAATCAACTTGCCAGATTTAAAAATAACCTTACTGGGAAATCACACTTTGCAATAATCTGAGCACTGCGCCCAGAAAAATACGCATTGCGATACAGACTAGACGTCATGTTGGGGAGATCTAAAATCGAAAATACTATGTAAATAATCCATTACCTTTGATTCTCTTCATCAGATGTCACTTCCAGGTATCACAGGTCCATAACGAATGTAGTTTTGTTCAAAAAAGCTCATCATTTATGTCCAAAAATCTCCGTCTTGTTAGCACATGATCTAAGCCAGCCGGACTTCTCGTCATGAACGAGGGGAAAAAATATATTTCCGTTCGTTCAAACATGTCAAACGTTGTATAGCATAAATCATTAGGGCCTTTTTTAACCAGAACATGAATAATATTCAAGGTGGACGAATGCATACTCTTTTATAACGTATTGGAACGAGGGTACCCAACATGAACTCGCGCGCCAGGTGTCTAATGGGCCATCATCGTTCCATGGCTCTTGTTCGGTCAGATCTCCCTCCAGAAGACTCAAAACACTTTGTAAAGGCTGGTGACATCTAGTGGAAGCAATAGGAAGTGCCAAAATATTCCTCAGCCCCTGTGTTTTTCAATGGGATAGGTTTAAAGGTAATACAACACATCAGGTATCCACTTCCTGTCAGAAAATGTCTCAGGGTTTTGCCTGCCAAATGAGTTCTGTTATACTCACAGACACCATTCAAACAGTTTTAGAAAATTTAGGGTGTTTTCTATCCATATGTAATAAGTATATGCATATTCTAGTTACTGGGTAGGAGTGGTAACCAGATTAAATCGGGTATGTTTTTTTATCCAGCCGTGTCAATACTGCCCCCTAGCCCTAACAGGTTAAGACACTAACAGCTTACAGACGGTAGGCAATTAAGGTCACAGTTATGAAAACTTAGGACACTAAAGAGGCATTTCTACTGACTCTGAAAAACACCAAAAGAAAGATGCCAAGGGTCCCTGCTCATCTGCATGAACGTGCCTTAGGCATGCTGCAAGGAGGCATGAGGACCGCAGATGTCCGTACTGTGAGATGCCTAAGACAGCACTACAGGGAGACAGGAAGGACAGCTGATTTTCCTCGCAGTGGCAGACCACATGTTACAACACCTGCACAGAATCGGTACATCCGAACATCACACCTGCGGGACAGGTACAGGATGGCAACAACAACTGCCCGAGTTACACCAGGAACACACAATCCCTCCATCAGTGCTCAGACTGTCCGCAATAGGCTGAGAGAGGCTGGACTGAGGGCTTGTAGAACCCAGTTCCTACATTTGAATACAAAATTGATTATATCAAACAAAACTATGATACATTTTATCTCTAGGACCCTCAGGATAATAAATCAGAGCAAGATTACTGAATGTAAGTACATTATTTACCTTCAGAGGTGAATGTCTAAAACCAAGTGCCGTGATAAAACCAACAATAGCATGGCATTTTGTCACTGTAAAAGCTACTGTTAACCTGTTATGGCTAGGGGGCAGTATTTTCACGGCTGGATAAAAAACGTACCCGATTTAATCTGATTATTACTCCTGCCCAGAAACTAGTATATGCATATAATTATTAGCTTTGGATAGAAAACACTCCAAAGTTTCTAAAACTGTTTGAATGGTGTCTGTGAGTATAACAGAACTCATTTGGCAGGCCAAAACCTGAGAAGATTCTGCACAGGAAGTACCCTGTCTGACCATTTCTTGGCCTTGTTGATTATCTCTATCAATTACAGGGGATCTCTGCTCTTACGTGACACTTTCTACGGCTCACATGGACTCTCACAAGGCGGCAAATTGCTGAATCGTGGCTTTGCAGGCTCTGGCTGAAACAAAGTAGCGCGTTTGGGTAGTGGCTGGTTACAGTACTGTGAGACTCAGGCTCGTGCCCGCGTCGACCGAAAGCTTTGTTTTCTTTCCTCTGTTTAGCTAAATGGAGATTCCCGGTCGGAATATTATCGCTTTTTTACGAGAAAAATGGCATAAAAATGGATTTTAAACAGCGGTTGACATGCTTCGAAGTACGGTAATGGAATATTTAGAAATCTTTTGTCACGAATTGCGCCATGCTCGCGACCCTGATTTACCATTCGGATAGTGTCTGGAACGCACGAACAAAACACTGCTATTTGGATATAACGATGGATTATTTTGGACCAAACCAACATTTGTTATTGAAGTAGCAGTCCTGGGAGTGCATTCTGACGAAGACAACAAAGGGAATCAAACTTTTGTAATAGAAAATCGGAGTTTGATCAGGGCTAAACTTGGTCGGTGTCTAAATGGCTAGCCGTGATGGCTGGGCTATCTACTGAGAATATTGCAAAATGTGCTTTCACCGAAAAGCTATTTTAAAATCGGACATATCGAGTGCATAGAGGAGTTCTGTATCTATAATTCTTAAAATAATTGTTATGTTTTTTGTGAACGTTTATCGTGAGTAATTTAGTAAATTCACCGGAGGTTTGCGGGGGGTATGCTAGTTCTGAACGTCACATGCCAATGTAAAAAGCTGGTTTTTGATATAAATTTGAACTTGATTGAACAAAACATGCATGTATTGTATAACATAATGTCCTAGGGTTGTCATCTGATGAAGATCATCAAAGGTTAGTGCTGCATTTAGCTGTGGTTTGGGTTTTTGTGACATTATATGCTAGCTTGAAAAATGGGTGTCTGATTATTTCTGGCTGGGTACTCTGCTGACATAATCTAATGTTTTGCTTTCGTTGTAAAGCCTTTTTGAAATCAGACAGTGTGGTTAGATTAACGAGAGTCTTGTCTTTAAATAGCTGTAAAATAGTCATATGTTTGAGAAATTGAAGTAATAGCATTTCTAAGGTATTTGAAAATCGCGCCACTGGATTAGACTGGCTGTTGCGTAGGTGGGACGAATTCGTCCCGCCTAGCCCAGAGAGGTTAAGTATAGCCTGGCCCAGGAGTATGAAGGTGAACGGAAAGGCTGGAGCAACGAACCGCCCTTGCTGTCTCTGCCTTGCCGGTTCCCCTCTCTCCACTGGGATTCTCTGCCTCTAACCCTATTACAGGGGCTGAGTCACTGGCTTACTGGTGGTCTTCCATGCCGTCCATGGGAGGGGTGCGTCACTTGAGTGGGTTGAGTCACTGACGTGGTCTTCCTGTCTGGGTTGGCGCGCCCCCCCCCCCCCCCCCCCTTGGGTTGTGCCGTGGCAGAGATCTTTGTGGGCTATACTCGGCCTTGTCTTAGGATGGTAAGTTGGTGGTTGGAGATATCCCTCTAGTGGTGTGGGGGCTGTGCTTTGGCAAAGTGGGCGGGGTTATATCCTGCCTGTTTGGCCCTGTCCGGGGGTATCATCGGATGGGGCCACAGTGTCTTCTGATCCCTCCTGTCTCAGCCTCCAGTATTTATGCTGCAGTAGTTTGTGTCGGGGGGCTAGGGTCAGTCTGTTACATCTGGAGTATTTCTCTTGTCTTATCCGGTGTCCTGTGTGAATTTAAATATGCTCTCTCTAATTCTCTCTTTCTCTCGGAGGACCTGAGCCCTAGGACCATGCCTCAGGACTACCTGGCATGATGACTCCTTGCTGTCCCCAGTCCACCTGGCCGTGCTGCTGGTCCAGTTTCAACTGTTCTGCCTGCGGCTATGGAACCCTGACCTGTTCACCGGACGTGCTTGTTGCACCCTCGGCAACTACTATGATTATTATTATTTGACCATGCTGGTCATTTATGAACATTTTAACATCTTGACCATGTTCTGTTATAATATCCACCCGGCACAGCCAGAAGAGGACTGGCCACCCCTCATAGCCTGGTTCCTCTCTAGGTTTCTTCCTAGGTTTTGGCCTTTCTAGGGAGTTTTTCCTAGGGAGTTTTTCCTAGCCACCGTGCTTCTTTCACATGCATTGCTTGCTGTTTGGGGTTTTAGGCTGGGTTTCTGTACAGCACTTTGAGATATCAGCTGATGTACGAAGGGCTATATAAATACATTTGATTTGATTTGATCCATCAACTTTGTGGCACAATGGATAGGTGTGAGCTTTAAGAAACTAAAGTTATTTAGAATGTGGGGTTCACATTCCACATCCTGCCAATTGGGTCTGGCTCCAGCAGGTACCTTCTCACACCACAGATGCTGTGAGACATACGGGATGAGAGAGGATGTCAAATAGTGCCAGAGAAGATGGTGTGTTACTGCTACCAATAGCATGAGGTGTGAAATTACATTTGAAATTAGTAGCACAGACAAAAGGGGCTAGCTATCAGTGTCTTTGCTAGCTAGTGCTACTATTTTATCCAAAAATGCTAAAAACTAAATTAATTCTGAACACATAGCTAGCTAGCTAACTTTCCCAACTTCAACCACTACGATACTTACAATAATATAATGGCTTGGACCAGAGCTAGTGCACCGAGTGGTATGTGCGTAGCACACTGACACCCTGGAACACAAGTTCAGGTTGTGCGTTCACATGGCATCTGAGATGTAAAAATACCATCTGAGATGCACCTGCATGTGCTTTGCGATTCACACACCAGGCGGCGTCAGCACGCGTAATCTGCAGCTGGATGCTTTTCCATCCTGCTTACCTTTTTGGTGCCCGGTTCACCATTTGTTTTTTACTGTGCATCCTTTGTATTATTTAGGACACTGAAGAAAAAATATAATCATAGGCTATACTAAATAAAACAAATTATTTGAACAACAATGTGCAATAAACTTTTAAGTGGGGCTGAACTTCCTGATTTGGCCTAATTTTTTGGCTTTGTCAAACCTGTTAGGGACAGACGTTCCGCTAGCGGAACGCCTCACCAATATCCAATGGTATAGAGTGGCGCGAATTACAAATACCTCAAAAACTTCAAACATATGACTATTTTACACCATTTTAAAGACAAGACTCTCCTTTATCTAACCACATTGTCCGATTTCAAAAAGGCTTTACAACGAAAGCAAAACATTAGATTATGTCAGGAGAGTACCCAGCCAGAAATAATCACACACCCATTTTTCAAGCTAGCATATATGTCACAAAAACCAAAACCACAGCTAAATGCAGCACTAACCTTTGATCTTCATCAGATGACACTCCTAGGACATTATGTTATACAATACATGCCTGTTTTGTTCAATCAAGTTCATATTTATATCAAAAACCAGCTTTTTACATTAGCATGTTTTGTTCAGAACTAGCATACGCACCGAAAACTTCCGGTGAATTTACTAAATTTCTCATCATAAACGTTGACAAAAAACATGCATTATATTAAGAATTATAGATACAGAACTCCTTTATGCAATCGCGGTGTCCGATTTTAAAATAGCTTTTCTGTGAAAGCACATTTTGCAATATTCTGAGTAGATAGCCCGGCCATCATGGCTAGCTATTTTGACACCCACCAGGTTTGGCACTCACCAAACTCAGATTTACTATAAGAAAAATTGGATTACCTTTGCTGTTCTTCGTCAGAATGCACTCCCAGGACTTCTACTTCAACAACCAATGTTGTTTTGGTTCCAAATAATCCATAGTTATATCCAAATAGCTCCGTTTTGTTCGTGCGTTCAAGTCACTATCCGAAGGGTGACGTGCCGGCACGTTTTGTGACAAAACATTTCAAAATATTCCATTACCGTACTTCGAAGCATTTCAAACGCTGTTTAACCTGTTAGGGCTAGGGGGCAGTATTTGCACGGCTGGATAAAAAAAATGTACCCGATTTAATCTGGTTACTAATCCTACCCAGTAACTAGAATATGCATATACTTATTATATATGGATAGAAAACACCCTAAAGTTTCTAAAACTGTTTGAATGGTGTCTGTGAGTATAACAGAACTCATTTGGCAGGCAAAACCCTGAGACATTTTCTGACAGGAAGTGGATACCTGATGTGTTGTATTACCTTTAAACCTATCCCATTGAAAAACACAGGGGCTGAGGAATATTTTGGCACTTCCTATTGCTTCCACTAGATGTCACCAGCCTTTACAAAGTGTTTTGAGTCTTCTGGAGGGAGATCTGACCGAACAAGAGCCATGGAACGATGATGGCCCATTAGACACCTGGCGCGCGAGTTCATGTTGGGTACCCTCGTTCCAATACGTTATAAAAGAGTATGCATTCGTCCACCTTGAATATTATTCATGTTCTGGTTAAAAAAGGCCCTAATGATTTATGCTATACAACGTTTGACATGTTTGAACGAACGTAAATATATTTTTTCCCCTCGTTCATGACGAGAAGTCCGGCTGGCTTAGATCATGTGCTAACAAGACGGAGATTTTTGGACATAAATGATGAGCTTTTTTGAACAAAACTACATTCGTTATGGACCTGTGATACCTGGAAGTGACATCTGATGAAGAGAATCAAAGGTAATGGATTATTTACATAGTATTTTCGATTTTAGATCTCCCCAACATGACGTCTAGTCTGTATCGCAACGCGTATTTTTCTGGGCGCAGTGCTCAGATTATTGCAAAGTGTGATTTCCCAATAAGGTTATTTTTAAATCTGGCAAGTTGATTGCGTTCAAGAGATGTAAATCTATAATTCTTTAAATGACAATATAATATTTTACCAATGTTTTCTAATTTTAATTATTTAATTTGTGGTGTTGACTTGACTGCCGGTTATTGGAGGGAAACGATTTCCTCAACATCAATGCCATAGTAAAACGCTGTTTTTGGATATAAATATGAACTTGATAGAACTAAAAATGCATGCATTGTCTAACATAATGTCCTAGGAGTGTCATCTGATGGAGATTGTAAAAGGTTAGTGCATCATTTTAGCTGGTTTTATGGTTTTGGTGACCCTGTCTTTGAATTGACAAAACATTACACACAACTCTTGTAAATGTACTGTCCTAACATACTCTAAATTTATGCTTTCGCCGTAAAACCTTTTTGAAATCGTAAAACGTGGTTAGATTAAGGAGATGTTTATCTTTCAAAGGGTGTAAAATAGTTGTATGTTTGAAAAATTTGAATTTTGACATTTATTTGGATTCAAATTTGCCGCTCTTGAAATGCACCTGCTGTTGATGGAGTGCACCACGGGTGGGACGCTAGCGTCCCACCTAGCCCATAGAGGTTAAAATCAATTTTTATGCGATTTTCTCGTAAAATAGCGATAATATTCCAACCGGGAGACGTTGTATCCGTTCAAACACTGAAAGAAGAAAATGGAGTCGTCACATGCACGCGCGCGTCAGTGCCGTTGTTCTCAGCAGTACCACTCTCCAAAACCCCTGCTGTTTTTCGCCCAGAGACTGCAGAGTTATCATTCCACATTCTGGCGCCTTCCTAGAGCCAATGAATGCCTTAGAAAATGTCACGTTACAGCAGAGATCCTGTATTTTTGATAAAGAGGCTACAGAAGGCCAAGAAATGGTCAGACAGTGCACTTCCCATATAGAATCTTCTCAGGTTTTGGCCTGCCATATGAGTTCTGTTATACTCACAGACACCATTCAAACAGTTTTAGAAACTTTAGTGTGTTTTCTATCCAAATCTACTAATTACATGCATGTTCTAGTTTCTGGGCAGGAGTAATAACCAGATTAATTCGGGTATGTTTTTTATCCGGCCGTGAAAATACTAACAACTACAAATACCTAGGTGTCTGGTTAGACTGTAAACTTTCCTTCCAGACTCACATCAAACATCTCCAATCGGCTTCCTATTTCGCAACAAAGCATCCTTCACTCATGCTGCCAAACATACCCTCGTAAAGCTGACCATCCTACCATTTACAAAATAGCCTACAATACCCTACTCAATAAACTGGATGCAGTCTATCACAGTGCCATCTATTTTGTCACCAAAGCCCCATATAATACCCACCACTGTGACCTGTACACTCTCGTTGGCTGGCCCTCGCTTCATACTCGTCGCCAAACCCACTGGCTCCAGGTCATCTACAAGACCCTACTAGGTAAAGTCCCCCCATATCTCAGCTCACTGGTCAGCATAGCAGCACCCACCTGTAGCACACGCTCCAGCAGGTATAGGGTTCACTCAAAAAATGAGTGAACCCTTACTCACCTCATTTTGTTATAACAGCTTTGGTCCGACAGACGATTACGTGAAACCCAGAATGCATTGTATGTCAACAAACATGCCTCCACACACAGCTGGAATAAGCTTAGCTCATCATAATCAGTAAAACCTTACAAAAATTATTTTACACACATAATATGTGCCCATTACAATTTATGCAAGAATCGGAATGCATGATTTGTCACCGGTAATTGAAAACATGTGAATAAAACAGTAAATATATAAATAATTACCACACAACATTTTCTGATAGTGATTTATTGATACAAGTGGCACGTGCCGCCGGCAGTCAATCACGTAACATCTCACTCCCACTCTGAGCCATTCAGTGTTGTTGTTTATGTATGTAGCTAGCTAATGTCTTTCAACTGGAGACAACTCACAAATGCAGAAATCCTGGATATTTTTTTAATTCTGACAATGAGTCTGAATGTGAAAGTCAGGAATCAGATACTGACAGTGACAGTGAGGATCTGCCCCCCCAACCTTGTAACCTTTGAGAACCATGAATCTGAGGACCCCTTGTCCACTGACGAAGTCCCAGGTCCCTTTCGAAGATGCTAGTGGTGATGGAGGCAGACAGACAGTGGATGAAGTACTGGAGTTCTGTGGTAGTTGGAAGACCACCAGCCATTTCACCCCTCCTGGCCCTGCTGTGTGAGTGACAACCACAATTAGTGAAATGTATACCTTCCTGGTGACAGTTTTTCTCATGGGGATAGTAAAGAAGAACGCCCTAAGAGTATACTGGAGCGCAGATCCTAAATGTGCAACTCCCTTCTTTGCCACCCTCTTTTCCCAAGACCGCTTCCTAGTTCTGCTGCGATGCTTTGAATTTCATCAGCAATGCTCTTGCCATCCTAAATGTCCCGTTATACACAATAAGAAATGTTCTTACCAGCCTGACATCAGCATTTGGTCGGGTCTTTGTTCCATAC
Organism: Salmo salar; assembly: GCF_965601325.2. NCBI lineage: Eukaryota > Metazoa > Chordata > Actinopteri > Salmoniformes > Salmonidae > Salmo > Salmo salar. The sequence goes on from NC_138308.1 coordinate 67,180,236, forward strand.
AAGGACCTATGCATTGATGAGTCCCTGATGTTATGGAACGGTAGGCTGGCATTCCGTCAATAAATTCCCTCCAAAAGGCACAGGTTTGGGGTCAAGTTCTTTGTCATGTGCGACGTGAGGAGATTATAGTTTACACAGGGTCCACCAATGACATCCAACATCATGAGGGGCTTGGGGTATCCGGGTCCGTGGTGATGACCATGCTGGCTCCTCATCTCGGCAAGGGACATACTTTGTATGTGGATAATTGATACAGCAGTCCCACACTCTTCCAGCATCTGCTCTCTAGCAGCACAGGGGCCTGTGGCATAGTCAGGTCAAACAGGAAGGGGATGCCGGCATTCAGATGCAGGAAGATGCCGAGAGCGGAGGTGGAGTTCAAGGAAAACGGTCACCAGCTGGCAGTAAAGTGGCATGACAAACGAGACGTCCATGTCCTCTCCACTGTCCATACAGCAACCATGTCGGCCACAGGGAAGGTGGACCTCCTGATGGGAGAGAGAAAAATCAAACCAGACTGTGTGCTTGACTATAACCTCATAATGGGGGTAGTGGATAAGTCAGAAATGATAAACAGCATTGTGGAATGCACTCGGAAAATGACCAAGTGGTATAAGAAGGTATTTTTCCATCTGATCGACACTGCTGCCCTCATTGGCCACATAGTTCACGCCAACTACCAGGTGAGATGATTACCGAACAAGGAATTGTTTGCAATTGGAAATACAGTACACATACAAATCACATACAGTTCCACTATGCAACTAAAGTGACAATATAACACCCACCTACCCACTGCCTCATCATCCTCTCCCTTCCCTCATCCTCCCCACTCCCTCATAGGTAAATTAATTACCTACCAAAAGTACAGAGAGAACCTCATGAGAGAGCTGCTGGAGGAGCACCATACCCCTCGGCCCCCATCCACTGGGGGTCGTCCTACTGCGGACAATCCCCTATGCCTCACTGCACAGAATTTTCCCTGCAAAGTCCCTCAAACTGCTGCTCAAGGTAGTCGCACACGGAGGCACTGCAAAGTCTGCCTGTTCGGCACCAGGAGAAGTAAGCAGAGGAAGTTCAAGCACTATTGAGCACATCTGCAGCAATTAGCAACCTTTAGTGGTGGGGGGTGGAAATGTAGTTGTTGTTCAGTCACTGCATGAATATTAAATATGGGTTATACATATTCAGTTTTTTTTCCCTCTGGTAAAACAAGATGTTGTTGTTGTTCAACCAACCACCACCAATACTGCAATAAAATGGATGACTATTACATATTGGCCTATGGGTTTTCTTGCTGTTTTCATCCAGTAAAACTATTAATAAGCTAGGGGGCAGTATTTTCACAGCCGGATGAAAAACGTACCCAATTTAAACAGGTTACTACTCTGGGCCAGAAAATAGAATATGCATATTATTAGTAGATTTGGATAGAAAACACTCTGAAGTTTCTAAAACTGTTTGAATGGTGTCTGTGTATAACAGAACTCATATGGCAGGCAAAAACCTGAGAAAAATTGAATCAGGAAGTGGGAGAAATTAGAAATGTAGTTTTTCTTTTGAATCCCTTGAAAAACTACAGTGACATAGGATTTACGTTGCACCTCCTAACTCTTCCATTGGCTGTCAACAATCTTTAGGAACTGGTTTCATCCGTCACCTGTTACCGGGCAGAAAATTGTGGCTCAGTCAATCACTGGCCAGTCTGAGGAGAGGTGTCTCGTGACGCGCATGCACCTGACTTTGCTGTTTGTTTTTATTCTTCTGGGATGAATACCTATTGCCCGGTTGCAAAAATATCGCAATTTTCCGTAAAAAAATACCCTAAAGGATTGATTGTAAACATCATTTGACATGTTTCTACAAACGGTAATGGAACTTTTGAACATTTCGTCTATGGATTTGTGTCCACGCCACATGGCATTGTAAAGTGTTCTGGCTGGGTCAACAAAATGGACGTATTTGGACATAAAAGATGGACTTTGCAGAACAAATGAAAATTTCTTGTGGAAGTGGGAGCACTTCCGAGTGCATTCCGCCGAAGATCAGAAAAGGTAAGAAAATATTTCGAACATATATTTTTAGATTTTTGTCGACGCCGTGGTTGTAGGCTAACTGTATAGCTTAGCATTGAAGGCTAAGTTCTGTACTCAGAATATTGAACAATGTGCTTTTTTCCGTAAAGTTATTTTGAAATCTGACAAAGTGGTTGCATAAAGGAGTAGATTATCTCTAATTCTTTAAATAATTGTTATACATATTGTCAACGTTTGAGTTCTTCTGTAAATTAATGTGCCTATTCACCGAAAGTTATGGGGAGAAAACATTTTCTGAACGTCACGCGCAAATGTAAAAATTGGGTTTTTGGATATAAATATGAACTTGATCGAACAAAAAATGCATGTATTGTCTAACATGATGTCCTAGGAGTGTCATCTGATGAAGATTGTCAAAGGTTAGTGCTTAATTTTAGCTGTATAGTTGGTTTTGTGACGGCTATCCGTGCTTGGAAAATTGCTTTTTTTTTGCTAAGGTGCTATCCTAAAATAATCTAATGTTTTGCTTTCACCGTAAAACTTTTTTGACATCGGACAATGTGATTGGATTAACGAGTAGAGTATCTTTAAAATGCCGTATAATACTTGAATTTTAATTTTGAGATAATTTTTTTTTTAATTTCGCGCCGTGCTATCTCACTGGTTGTTGTCCAACCAATCCCGTTACCGGGATTTTATCTCGAAGTGGTCCTCAAGAGGTTTTAAGGAGTGTACGCTAGCATACAAAAGATGGCCTCAATCTTCAGCTCGAAAGATGTCCAGTTCCAGTTATGATTTTGGCAAATACTGTTTGTGGTTTCTGAAAGTACAGAATAAAGAGGAATTATTAGTAATTATAATAAAATATCAGGATATAGCAATAAAACAATATTACAAAGAAGTAACATAATAAACACTGCTATAAAAATAGTATATTGTATTGACAAAAATCACAAATTCGAGTTATAACCGTAACTTTTGAGCTCCACAAGGGGCAAGGCAGGGCAGAACAGAACCATGGTCATATTTTTTATTTATTAAACCTTTATTTAACTAGGCAAGTCATTTAATAACAAATTATTATTTACAATGACTGCCTACACTGGCCAAACTCAGACGATGCTAGGCCAATTGTGCACCGCACTATGGGACTTGTGATATAGCCTGGATTTGAACCAGGGTGTCTGTAGCGACACCTCTAGCACTGAGATGCAGTGCCGTAGACCGCTGCGCCACTTGGGAGTCTTAAATCTCTTACATCTAGACGTTCCGCTAGCGGAACACCTCTCCAATATCCAATGATAGGCGTGGCGCGAATGACAAATTCCTCAAAAATACGACTATTTCACAGCATTTTAAAGATAAGACTCTCCTTTATCTAACCACACTGTCCGATTTCAAAAAGGCTTTACAACGAAAGCAAAACATTAGATTATGTCAGCAGAGTACCAAGCCAGAAATAATCAGACACCCATTTTTCAAGCTAGCATATAATGTCACAAAAACCCAGAAGACAGCTAAATGCAGCACAAACCTTTTATGATCTTCATCAGATGACAACCCTAGGACATTATGTTATACAATACATGCATGTTTTGTTCAATCAAGTTCATATTTATATCAAAAACCAGCTTTTTACATTAGCATGTGACGTTCAGAACTAGCATACCCCCCGCAAACTTCCGGCGAATTCACAAAGAATTTACTAAATTACTCACGATAAACGTTCACAAAAAGCATAACAATTATTTTAAGAATTATAGATACAGAACTCCTCTATGCACTCGATATGTCCGATTTTAAAATAGCTTTTTGGTGAAAGCACATTTTGCAATATTCTAAGTACATAGCCCAGGCATCACGGGCTAGCTATTTAGACACCCGGCAAGTTTAGCACTCACCAATATCTGGTTTACTATTATAAAAGTTTCATTACCTTTTGTTGTCTTCGTCAGAATGCACTCCCAGGACTGCTACTTCAATAACAAATGTTGGTTTGGTCCAAAATAATCCATCGTTATATCCGAATAGCGGCGTTTTGTTCGTGCGTCCCAGACACTATCTGAAATGGTAAATCAGGGTCGTGCGCATGGCGCAATTCGTGACAAAAAAAATCGAAATATTCCATTACCGTACTTCGAAGCATGTCAACCGCTGTTTAAAATCCATTTTTATGCCATTTTTCTCATAAAAAAGCGACAATATTCCGACCGGGAATCTCCTTTTAGCTAAACAGAGGAAAGTAAACAAAGCTTTCGGTCGACGCGGGCACGAGCCTGAGTCTCACAGTACTGTAACCAGCCACTACCCAAACGCGCTACTTTTTTTCAGCCAGAGCCTGCAAAGCCACGATTCAGCTTTTTACCGCCTTCTGAGACCCTATGGCAGCCGTAGGAAGTGTCACGGGACAGCTAAGATCCTCACTCTTCAATAAACAGAGACAAGAAGAACGACACCTTGTCAGACAGGCCACTTCCTGCCTGAAACCTTGTCAGGTTTTTGCCTGCCAAATGAGTTCTGTTATACTCACAGACACCATTCAAACAGTTTTAGAAACTTTAGAGTGTTTTCTATCCATATATAATAAGTATATGCATATTCTAGGTACTGGGTAGGATTAGTAACCAGATTAAATCGGGTAAAAAAATGTTATCCAGCCGTGCAAATACTGCCCCCTAGCCCTAACAGGTTAATAGGCAAAGTGATGAAGTTGAGTCCACAATTCAGAATTCCACATCCTGTTAGGATCGGTCTCGGGGTTTTGACTGCCATATGAGTTCTGTTATACTCACAGACACCATTCAAACAGTTTTAGAAACTTTAGGGTGTTTTCTATCCACAAGTATTAATTATATGCATATCCTAGCTTCTGAGTTTGAGTAGGAGGCCGTTTAAAATGGGCACGAATTTTTTTCAAAAATCGCTGTAGCGCCCCCTATCCTAGGCGACCGTCAAGAGGTTAAGCCAGATTTCGGCCACGGCCACTGTGTGTCAACTGTGGGTACTGGGTACTAGGAGTTGGGAGGGGCTTGGAAGGGATTGAAGGGTAGCGATGGAGGTTTGGGTGCCGAGTTACAAAGCACTTCTTCTCATCTGGCGGAGCCTGAAGTAGCCCAGACGGAAATCACTCACGTTTGTCCTAACCAAGTTGAGATAATGACAGACCCCAGCCAGGTTTCAGGAGAAATGAAGGACAGGGATTGGAGGAACTTCCACTACAGCATGTATCACCTGGGAGATAGTGTCACACCCTGATCTGTTTCACCTGTCTTTGTGCTTGTCTCCGCCACCCTCCAGGTGTCGCCCATCTTTCCCATTATCCGCTGTGTATATATACCTGTGTTCTCTGTTTGTCTGTTGTCAGTTTGTTTTGTTCATAGAACCTACCAGTGTTTGTTTCCCTGCTCCTGCCTGTTTCTTGCTCCTGTTTTCTAGTCCTTCCCGGTTTGGACTGTTCTGCCTGCCCTGACCCTGAGACTGCCTGCTGTTTTGTACTTTACCCCTCCGTTCTGGATTTTTGACCCCTGCCTGCCCTGACCCTGAGACTGCCTGCCGTTCTGGGCCCTTTACACCCCTTCTGGATTATTGACCCCTGCCTGCCTTGACCTGTCGTTTGCAATAAACTCTTGTTACTTCTACACTGTCTGCATCTGGGTCTTACCTAAACATGATAGATAGAGGCTTCTGATAAGTAAACAACATTTCTCTGTTAATTGTTTTGTTTTCCACCCAATTTGGCATGTGGAAAATATACTGCTCAAAAAATAAAGGGAACACTAAAATAACACATCCTAGATCTGAATGAATGAAATAATCTTATTAAAAACTTTTTTCTTTACATAGTTGAATGTGCTGACAACAAAATCACACACAAATATTAAATGGAAATCCAATTTATCAACCCATGGAGGTCTGGATTTGGAGTCACACTCAAAATTAAAGTGGAAAACCACACTACAGGCTGATCCAACTTTGATGTAATGTCCTTAAAACAAGTCAAAATGAGGCTCAGTAGTGTGTGTGGCCTCCACGTGCCTGTATGACCTCCCTACAATGCCTGGGCATGCTCCTGAGGAGGTGGCGGATGGTCTCCTGAGGGATCTCCTCCCAGACCTGGACTAAAGCATCCGCCAACTCCTGGACAGTCTGTGGTGCAACATGGCATTGGTGGCTGGAGCGAGACATGATGTCCCAGATGTGCTCAATTGGATTCAGGTCTGGGGAACGGGCGGGCCAGTCCATAGCATCAATGCCTTCCTCTTGCAGGAACTGCTGACACACTCCAGCCACATGAGGTCTAGCATTGTCTTGCATTAGGAGTAACCCAGGGCCAACCGCACCAGCATATGGTCTCACAAGGGGTCTGAGGATCTCATCTCGGTACCTAATGGCAGTCAGGCTACCTCTGGCGAGCACATGGAGGGCTGTGCGGCCCCCCAAAGAAATGCCACCCCACACCCTGACTGACCCACCGCCAAACCGGTCATGCTGGAGGATGTTGCAGGCAGCAGAACGTTCTCCACGGCGTCTCCAGACTCTGTCACGTCTGTCACGTGTTCAGTGTAAACCTGCTTCATCTGTGAAGAGCACAGGGCGCCAGTGACGAATTTGCCAATCTTGGTGTTCTCTGGCAAATGCCAAACGTCCTGCACGGTGTTGGGCTGTAAGCACAACCCCCACCTGTGGACGTCGGGCCCTCATACCACCCTCATGGAGTCTGTTTCTGACCGTTTGAGCAGACACATGCACATTTGTGGCCTGCTGGAGGTCATTTTGCAGGGCTCTTGCAGTGCTCCTCCTGCTCCTCCTTGCACAAAGGCGGAGGTAGTGGTCCTGCTGCTGGGTTGTTGCCCTCCTACGGCCTCCTCCACGTCTCCTGATGTACTGGCCTGTCTCCTGGTAGCGCCTCCATGCTCTGGACACTACGCTGACAGACACAGCAAACCTTCTTGCCACAGCTCGCATTGATGTGCCATCCTGGATGAGCTGCACTACCTGAGCCACTTGTGTGGGTTGTAGACTCCGTCTCATGCTACCACTAGAGTGAAAGCACCGCCAGCATTCAAAAGTGACCAAAACATCAGCCAGGAATCATAAGAACTGAGAAGTGGTCTGTGGTCACCACTCCTTTATTGGGGGTGTCTTGCTAATTGCCTATAATTTCCACCTGTTGTCTATTCCATTTGCACAACAGCATGTGAAATTTATTGTCAATCAGTGTTGCTTCCTAAGTGGACAGTTTGATTTCACAGAAGTGTAATTGACTTGCAGTTACATTGTGTTGTTTAAGTGTTCCCTTTATTTTTTTGAGCAGTGTAGTTACCAACCATGTTTCCCTTTCTCTCTAGCCTCACTATCCTCTAGCCTTTAAAGCCTCACTATGCTAAAAGCCCCACAAGTTTTAACAGTGGCAATATATAAAAGAGGAATTGAAAGGAACAGTACAGTACAGTAGGTATTTGTTTTAGCGTTGCAGTTACATCATCGCTGAGAGCATTTTCAACATGATAAAAGTGGAACATGTTTTCTGTTCTCTGGGGGTCAATAAGAGATTATAACTCCACCTGAAAAACTCCCATCATCCACCTTTTATGGTGACAATAACGCTATTATTTGATGTATACTTTGGAATTATTGGAAATAGGCCAATAAATTATCTCAAGGAAATAGCAATGTCGAACTTGATTAATGTCTTAGGAGGTGTTGGCTGAATGTTTTCTTTTGCAGTGACAGTTGCTGTATCTGACCGTTTCTGAATTGTTGTGGACCTGGAAACAGATAGTTTGAATTAAATATTGTTTTGAATATACTTTTTACCGATCCTAAATATGGTGTACTGCCCACGAATTCTGAAACATTGTCTACTTACAGTGGTAGCCTACTCACTTCAATGCAAAATATCAACTGTCTGTTCTACTGTATTTTATAAACTAAGCTCCATTTCAGATGCATAGAGCAAATACTTGAAATGATAATAGCTTATCTAATATACGAGATCATTTGTTGTATGGCTACTTTGGGATTATGAACTCATCATGAACAGAAAAGGTGAGGAATGTATTCTGCAATGGTTATGATATATGTATTATGTATAATGTTTATAAGCAAAATACTATATGACATTACAGTATTCAGACGTAGCCTACAAAACGGCAATGGGAAAGTTGAACCATCTGCTATACCGTTAATCTGCGCTTTGGATCGGATCGCATAGAGCAAAATACTTCAAGTGGGTCCAAGTAAATGAGAGATGGGACAAATGGTAGCCTATCCTAACTTGTTGTTGGCCTACAGGCTATTTAGCGAGTATGAACCTATTGTCGTCAGAAAAGGTGATGAATTTATTGTGCAATGATCATGGAAATTAAATAAATAATAGGAAATAGATGTCTAGTTCTAATTATTTTAGAATGAAAATATAAAAAATACATTTTCGGTCTTCTCACTAATGGCAAATGATTGAATCTTGTTATTATATTTAGTTCCCTGTTTTTTTTGTTATGAATAAAAGGGTCAGAATAGGAGGCTATTACTAGGCTACTTTTGCCTTGCAATGCAATACTTCAACCACTAGAAACTGTGCGTACGCATGGTCTAAAGTTTGTGGAAGGAAAAGCGCATTTTCACTTCAAGTTCAATTTTTATAAATGCCTTTTGCATGAAAACTGGCGCACATGTTTTGGGGCATATTTTATAAATATGTTTATAAATGAGGCCCCAGGGCCCTATTGAGCACTTCCAGCAGCTGGTATTCATAAATCCAGATCCGCCACCATATGTGTGTCTACAGCTTAGAGCAGAATCCTCTCATCCTCCTCCCCATCCCTCACTGTCTGTTCACCCTTTCTGTCGCCACCTTGTACCCCTTCGAAAAGCAAAAATATGTCCTAAATATCCGAGAGGGAGATGTTGGAGGGGGGAAGGAGGGAGGGTAGAGGCAAGCCACGAGTTGCAGCCAACTCAAAAGGATGTTGATCACTTGCGTCTTATCGCGGACTGAGCCAGACCACCCCTTGTGAATTAAAGGATAAATAGTATCTTGCTCCCTCATTTTTCATCGGGCCAAGAGATGGCCGTCTGGTCGGCTGCTCCCTTTCTTCCGGCTCCTGTGCTGCAGAGATAATCCTGGGAACCATTCCAGGCGGCGGAATCCATCTAGTCATAGAGTGGACAGGCCACCGCAGTCCTTGGCGTCGGCGAGGTCATTGTCTTGTCAAGTGAACTGAGGCTCAACGGCGGCAAAGCTTCTTTTTGTTTTGAGGTTGTTTTGTTACTGTTTGTGTTCACCTTGAGACACTAAAGGTGTACAAGGCTGGAATGTTTTAATTGAGTGGATTTAATAGCAAAGGGTCAATGGTAGTGTCCATGTACCTTTATCTGAGAGAGAACAACATTTTTTTCTTCTCCTAACTGTCCCCCACAGCATGGTTCTGGGGGTTTTCTTCCACCCATGCTCTTTTACTCTATCAATCACTTGTTGTTTTACCTTCAGATACACTTCTTCATGATCTACAAAATTTACTCCACTTGGTGTCACAATGTATTGGTTGAAGTAGAACAACATAGTATGTATCTAAATATAACAAAGTCTAGGGATAGACTGAGATTCATGGGATAGCAGTGTGTATTCTTACCCTCTCCACTCCTCTCAGTCCATCACTACTTCTGACTGCAAATAAAACGAAGTGACACATCCTGAGATCTTCGATATCATCAACCATAAAAAAAAGATTAAACATACGGGAATATGAGAGTGGGCGAAAGGAGAGTAAATCAATAGGATTTTTGAGATCAATAGGATTTTTTTCTATTTTTTGCATCTCAGACAGGCAGTATATTTCCTTTGTGAAGGATTATCGGTTTGTCTTGACGGGACTTTAAAGATTCATGAGGCATGCATGGAGAGACATGGATTATGTGTGAGTGACTGTGATGTGTGTGTGTGCATGCAGGGGTGTGTAGGTTACTTTCTAAATGTAATCTGTTACAGTTACTAGTCACCTGTACAAAATTGTAATCAGTAACAACTTTTGGACAGTGGTGCGTATTCATGGATGCCAAGGGAAGCCAGGCTTCACCCCAAAATGTACTATGAAAAAAAGAAGTATGCATAATGTATGTTTTGTCTCTCTGTGTTTCATAATCTTCCTTCAATTCACAAGAGGCTGAATGTATCTCACCGGAGAAAGCATCCGAGCGAGCGAAACAGCGTCCCAATATCTCTGTATGTGTAGCCCATCTATTTTATGCTGTCTGGTCAAAGAGTATGGGAAGAGTATGGTAAGCCAGTGAGCGTTTGGCCTCCCTTGATAAAAGAAAGTAGAAAATAATAGCCAATCAGCGTTGCGCTGAACTGAGAGTGAGCTCAACTGTTAAACTCTTACATCTAGACGTTCCGCTAGCGGAACACCTGCTCCAATATCCAATGATAGGCGTGGCGCGAATTACAAATTCCTCAAAAATACAAAAACTTCAATTTTTCAAACATATGACTATTTCACAGCATTTTAACCTGTTATGGCTAGGGGGCAGTATTTTCACGGCTGGATAAAAAACGTGCCCGATTTAATCTGGTTACCACTCCTACCCAGTAACTACAATATGCATATACTTATTACATATGGATAGAAAACACCCTAAAGTTTCTAAAACTGTTTGAATGGTGTCTGTGAGTATAACAGAACTCATTTGGCAGGCAAAAACCTGACAAGGTTTCAGGCAGGAAGTGGCCTGTCTGACAAGGTGTCGTTCTTCTTGTCTCTGTTTATTGAAGAGTGAGGATCTTAGCTGTCCTGTGACACTTCCTACGGCTGCCATAGGGTCTCAGAAGGCGGTAAAAAGCTGAATCGTGGCTTTGCAGGCTCTGGCTGAAACAAAGTAGCGTGTTTGGGTAGTGGCTGGTTACAGTACTGTGAGACTCAGGCGCGTGCCCGCGTCGACCGAATGCTTTGTTTTCTTTCCTCTGTTTAGCTAAAAGGAGATTCCCGGTCGGAATATTATCGCTTTTTTACGAGAAAAATGGCATAAAAATGGATTTTAAACAGCGGTTGACATGCTTCGAATTACGGTAATGGAATATTTCGATTTTTTTTGTCACGAATTGCGCCACGCGCGCGACCCTGATTTACCATTTCAGATAGTGTCTGGGACGCACGAACAAAACGCCGCTATTCGGATATAACGATGGATTATTTTGGACCAAACCAACATTTGTTATTGAAGTAGCAGTCCTGGGAGTGCATTCTGACGAAGACAACAAAAGGTAATGAAACTTTTATAATAGTAAAGCTGATATTGGTGAGTGCTAAACTTGCCGGGAGTCTAAATAGCTAGCCCGTGATGCCTGGGCTATGTACTTAGAATATTGCAAAATGTGCTTTCACCAAAAAGCTATTTTAAAATCGGACATATCGAGTGCATAGAGGAGGTCTGTATCTATAATTTTTAAAATAATTGTTATGCTTTTTGTGAACGTTTATCATGAGTAATTTAGTAAAATGTTAGCGAATTCCCCGGAAGTTTGCGGGGGGTATGCTAGTTCTGAACGTCACATGCTAATGTAAAAAGCTGTTTTTTGATATAAATATGAACTTGATTGAACAAAACATGCATGTATTGTATAACATAATGTCCTAGGGTTGTCATCTGATGAAGATCATCAAAGGTTAGTGTTGCATTTAGCTGTCTTCTAGGTTTTTGTGACATTATATGCTAGCTTGAAAAATGGGTGTCTGATTATTTCTGGCTGGGTACTCTGCTGACATAATCTAATGTTTTGCTTTCGTTGTAAAGCCTTTTTGAAATCGGACAGTGTGGTTAGATAAAGGAGAGTCTTATCTTTAAAATGCTGTGAAATAGTCATATGTTTGTATTTTAGAGGAGTTTGTATTTCGCGCGACGCCCATCATTGGATAATGGAGCAGGTGTTCCGCTAGCGGAACGTCTAGATGTAAGAGGTTAAAGACAAGACTCTCCTTTATCTAACCACACTGTCCGATTTCAAAAAGGCTTTACAGTGAAAGCAAAACATTAGATTATGTCAGCAGAGTACCCAGCCAGAAATAATCAGACACCCATTTTTCAAGCTAGCATATAATGTCACAAAAACCCAGAAGACAGCTAAATGCAGCACTAACCTTTGATGATCTTCATCAGATGACACACCTAGGACATTATGTTATACAATACATGCATGTTTTGTTCAATCAAGTTCATATTTATATCAAAAAACATCTTTTTACATTAGCATGTGACGTTCAGAACTAGCATACCCCCCGCAAACTTCCGGGGAATTTACTAACAATTTACTAAATTACTCACGATAAACGTTCACAAAAAGCATAACAATTATTTTAACCTGTTAGGGCTAGGGGGCAGTACTCCCTAGTACAGACACAGAACTCCTCTATGCACTCGATATGTCCGATTTTAAAATAGCTTTTTGGTGAAAGCACATTTTGCAATATTCTAAGTACATAGCCCAGCCATCACGGGCTAGCTATTTAGACACCCGGCAAGTTTAGCCCTCACCAAAATCAGATTTACTATTACAAAAGTTTGATTACCTTTTGTTGTCTTCGTCAGAATGCACTCCCAGGACTGCTACTTCAATAACAAATGTTGGTTTGGTCCAAAATAATCCATCGTTATATCCGAATAGCGGCGTTTTGTTCGTGCGTTCCAGAAACTATCCGAAATGGTAAATCAGGGTCGTGCGCATGGCGCATTTCGTGACAAAAAAATTCTAAATATTCCATTACCGTACTTCGAAGCATGTCAACCGCTGTTTAAAATCAATTTTTATGCAATTTATCTCGTAAAAAAGCGATAATATTCCGACCGGGAATCTCCTTTTCGGCAAACAGAGTAAAAAACACAAAGACGGGGGCGGCCAGTGCACGCGCCTAAGCCCACAGTCCCTTGATCGGCCACTTGAGAAAGGCGATAATGTGTTTCAGCCTGGGCCTGGAATGACGACATTCAGGTTTTTCCCGGGCTCTGAGAGCCTATTGGAGCCGTGGGAAGTGTCACGTTACCGCAGAGATCCTTTGTAATTGAATGAGATGTCAAAGAAAGACAATAAATGGTCAGACAGGCCACTTCCTGTAAAGGAATCTCTCAGGTTTTGACCTGCCATTTGAGTTCTGTTATACTCACAGACACCATTCAAACAGTTTTAGAAACTTTGGAGTGTTTTCTATCCAAAGCCAATAATTATATGCATATTCTAGTTACTGGGCAGGAGTAGTAACCAGATTAAATCGGGTACGTTTTTTATCCAGCTGTGAAAATACTGCCCCCTAGCCATAACAGGTTAATGGTCCTGGTGCACCAAAAGAAAGTGGCAAGGGAACCCAGTTTGGATTTGACTTCACACCAATCACATCAAATGCAAAATGGCATTGATTGTTGCATCTTGTTGTCCCATTGTCCTCAGGTGGCTTGCTAGCTAGCTAAAATTGTCCCTTTCCTAAATAAGCCATGGATGGAGATAGGGATTTGGACTTGTGGTTTTACTTAATTCTCCGTACTGGCCAATGATTATAACTGCGATTCTGATCCAACCATAAATTCATACATTGTGCCCCTGGCCTGAGAGGATGGAAGTCCATGAAAGGACTTTAGGCTAGCAAGCAAGCATTTTAGCCAGGTAGCAAAAACTAAAAGTGTGTACTGTATAATAGAGTCCTAGACTATTTCGCCAACATGAAGAGAGGAAGATGGCATTGGTGTTTCTCTAAAAGTAGAGTGAGCCAACATGTTTTTACCACTTGCGTGAACTCACGCACGCACAAACACACACTCAAAAATCAGAACCATGGACAGCTACATCATATTTAGCTTCTGTTGATTGGACTAAATTGTTTTTGGTACCTTTTAGTTGTCACTGTATTAGACTAAGCATAAGTGATTTGATGGTGTTGAAATTGAAATGGTGCTGGAATAGTGGAGCCAGCTCCTGTTTTCTTTGCGACTTGCGGTAACTCTTTCTGATTCTGAATCAATATTTATTTAGTAGTCCGAAAATGTTGGAACCATTAACTTGCTTGACCATACTGTAGGTCATGTAACTGTTTGATACATGCAATATGCTTTGTGGACTTCACAGGACAGAGGTTGCGCTCCGGTTTTGTAATGAAACAAAGGTTTGGTTGAATTTATTCTGCCACTGTCTCGGCCTTAGTCCTATACAGTATATAACAGTGGCGAGGCATATGAACTAACAGGTTATAGAACAAACAACGCAATTATCACAACACATAGGTTGTAATATTTATTTTTTTCTAGCTTGGCTACCCCAGGGATTTTACCCATGCACCTCTACTGATTTTCGATTACACAAACTCAGTAACATACGTAATCGGATTACTTTCCGTTACTTTTGGATTACTTTCCCCTTAAGAGGCATTAGAAGATGACAAAAGGATCCATTTACCATATTTGGTGTGTCATCATAGTAGTCTCTGACTTGTGGTCAGACTCATTCAGGTAAAAGAAACTTAAACTTGTCCCTTATTAAATGCTGAATTGAATATCATTGAGAAAATAGAAAGGTGTCAATGTTTTTTCTTCATCTCGATAACATATTTTATGAATTTGAAAGTAATACAGGGAGTAATCATCTAGTTTTTCAAAAGCATTTGTAATCTAATTACAATATGTTTGCTGGTAACATAACCGATTACAGTTATTCTTTTTTGTAATCAGTTACAATTGCCACAATAGCTATCAACTCAAGATACAGATAACTCTATTCTCTTTCTTTGAGAGAACCAGACATTAAAAGCATATGTGTTTATGAATCTGTATACAGTGCCTTAACACCCCTTGACTTTTTACACATTTGTGACTCGTTTCAGGAAACTAGGCGTATGTCGTGTGTCACGACTTCAAAGGAGAGCCATTTGAACGTAAACGTTTTGTATTTTTATAAAAATGTGTTATTTGGCAGAAATGCCTTCTGGAACATGTGAACTTTCATGTGTCCTAATAACAAAATTGTATGCCATCTGTAAATATGAATAAAATTGTTCAATTATGAGCCTAATTGGTTTAGCCACAGAAAGAATCAGTAACCTTCCCGCTAGCCATGATTGTCTGAGATAATCAGTGGGCTGGACATGCCGAGAGATGAGTTCGAATTGATCTGCCATTTGGCATGCTTCTGTCTTTTTGAGCTGGTCAGTGTGTATTAGAGATCCCCACCCCACCTCCACAAAAAAATGGTATTGATAATCCTGTCTAAGGCTGCTTTTTAATTTAAAAAAATGCATTGTAGGTCATAAGAAACGCACTCCACTTTCTAGAGGACCGAGTTTTGAAATCAGTGGAATTTGAGTATGATAGCTAAGGAGATGGAGAAAACACCTGTCTCCGGATTACATCTTCAAACTAAGGGCAACCATGGCATTCGGAACAGGGAGAAGCGTCAATTCCATGTATACGGGTAAGATAGTCTAGCTAGCTACATTTTCCGATATTACACGTTTCTAATTTTGACAGAAAGTTCTTTTCATTTCAAGTTAAGGTGTACTGTTAGCCAGCTAGCTAACGTTAGCTGGCTGGCTTGCTAGCTAACATTACGTGTATGATCTTATTATTCATATCTCAGAGCCATTTGCTTTGCTAGTTATAGCCTAATGTTAGCTAGCTGACATACAACCTGGTTGGTTAGCTACCTGCAGATTCATGCAGGGTAGTAATGTCATGAGTTGGGAATATGGCTCATTGTTTAGCTAGCTAGCTATGTGTCTTAACAAAAGATTCCACTATGCAAGTATCCATTTCAATAGAATGTCACTGCGACAACTGTTGATAGCCAGCGCGAATTTACCAGCTATGTCTATCTACTTTGATTTCAGAGAACGGGTAAGATAGTCTAGCTAGCTAGCTGCATTTTCAGATATTACATGTTTCTAATTTTCACAGAAAATTGTTTTCATTTCAAGTTAAAGTGTACTGTTAGCCAGCTAGCTAATGTTAGCTGTCTTGCTAGCTAACATTACGTGTATGATCTTATTATTCGTTTCTCAGAGCCATTTCCTTTGCTAGTTATAGCCTATTGTTAGCTAGCTAACGTATAACCTGGTTGGTTAGCTATCTGCAGATTCATGCAGGGTAGTAACGTCATGAGTTGGCATTATGGTTCATTGTTTACCTAACTAGCTAGCTACGTGTCTTAACACAATACTTGACTATGCAAGTAACTATTTCTATAGAATGTCACTGCAACAACTGTTGATATACATAGCTGGTAAATTCGCTCTGGCTATGTACTCCGGTTTCAGAGCACTCTCGTCTGACTGTGCCAGAGTGCAGAAGAACTGACGAATTTACGAATGCTCAACACCCGTTGAATATGGCCGGTGTCAGGAAACATTGGCAAAAAGTGCAAATTGTTGCCACCAGCACAGTTGCAGTCACCAACTCTCTGGATAACGTAAAAACAGCCTAACCAGCTCTTCTAAAGCGAAGAAAATGGTCTGTGAGCTGTTCTCTCATTTGCGTCTGGAAATAGCTAGCAAGTTACCCAGCTAGCTTGGGTGCTTGACTGCTGTTGTTAGGGCAGAATGCTCAGATCAACCCTTAAAAAGATGAGTGGGGCTAAAGCTTAAGAGGGTGTGAACGATTCTGAATGAATGTAGACAAAGAAAAGCTCTCCAGTAGGTACCAAAATATTCAAAGGCCATTTTATCAAAAGTGAGGTTAGAAGTTTATCAACTTTCAAAGCAGAATTGCTTTCCCATTGTTCCTCAAATGCAGTATATGATATACCATTTTGTAGCTCTGTGTCTCTGATCTTATCCATCGTAAAAAACACAATTTCAAATTTTGCTACATAAGACCGACTCAAGGCGGCCGGTCACATTTTCTTGCGTTACAGTCTTATTCTAAAATTGATTAAATAAAAATGAAAATCCTCAGCCATCTACACACAATACCCCATAATGACAAACTGAAAACAGGTTTTTCGCCCGGCCAAACTAAACAATCGGGGTGATGCATGGTGGTGGCAGCATCTTGTTCTGGGGAGGTTTTTCAGCGGCAGGGACTGGAAGACTAGTCAAATCAAATCAAAGTTTATTTGTCACGTGCGCTGAATACAACAGGTGTAGACCTTACAGTGAAATGCTTACTTACAGGCTCTAACCAATAGTGCAAAAAAGGTATTAGGTGAACTATAGGTAGGTAAAGAAGTAAAACAACAGTAAAAAGACAGGCTTTAATACAGTAGCAAGGCTATGAAAGTAGCGAAGCTACATACAGACACCGGTTAGTCAGGCTGATTGAGGTATTATGTACATGTAGATATGGTTAAAGTGACTATGCATATATGATGAACAGAGAGGAGCAGTAACGTAAAAGAAGGGTTGGCGGGTGGGACACAATGCAGATAGCCCAGTTAGCCAATGTGAGGGAGCACTGGTTCGTCGGCTCAACTGAGGTAGTATGTACATGAATGTATAGTTAAAATGACATTGCATATATGATACAGAGAGTAGCAGCAGCGTAAAAAGAGGGGTTGGGGGGGTACACAATGCAAACAGTCCGGGTAGCCATTTGATTACCTGTTCAGGAGTCTTATGGCTTGGGGGTAAAAACTGCTGAGAAGCCTTTTTATACTAGACTTGGCACTCTGGTACCGCTTGCCAAGCGGTAGTAGAGAGAACAGTCTATGGCTAGGGTCTTTGACAATTGTTAGGGCCTTCCTCTGACACCGCCTTGTGTAGAGGTCATGGATGGCAGGCAGGCAGCTTAGCCCCAGCGATGTACTGGGCCGTACGCACTACCCTCTGTAGTGCCTTGCGGTCAGAGGCCGAGCAATTGCCGTACCAGGCAGTGATGCAACCAGTCAGGATGCTCTCGATGTTGCAGCTGTAGAACCTTTTGAGGATCTCTGGACCCATGCCAAATCTTTTTAGTTTCCTGAGGGGGAATAGGCTTTGTCGTGCCCTTTTCACGACTGTCTTGGTGTGTTTGGACCATTCTAGTTTGTTGGTGATGTGGACACCAAGGAACTTGATGCTCTCAACCTGCTCCACTACAGCCCCGTCGATGAGAATGGGGGTGTGCTTGGTCCTCCTTTTCCTGTAGTCCACAATAATCTCCTTATTCTTGGTTACATTGAGGGATAGGTTGTTATTCTGGCACCACCCGGCCAGGTCTCTGACTTCCTCCATATAGGCTGTCTTGTCATTGTCGGGGATCAGGCATACCACTGTTGTGTCGTCTGCAAACTTAATGATGTTGTTGGAGTCATGCCTGGCCATGCAGTCGTGGGTGAACAGGGTGTACAGGAGGGGACTGAGCACGCACCCCTGGGGAGCTCCAGTGTTGAGGATCAGCGTGGCAGATGTGTTGCTAACTACCCTCACCACCTGGGAGCGGCCCATCAGGAAGTCCAGGATCCAGTTGCAGAGGGAGGTGTTTAGTCCCAGGATCCTTAGCTTAGTGATGAGCTTTGAGGGTACTGTGGTGTTGAACGCTGAGCTGTAGTCAATGAATAGCATTCTCACATGTGTTCCTTTTGTCCAGGTGGGAAAGGGCAAGGTGGGGTGCAATTGAGATTGCATCCTCTGTGGATCTGTTTGGGCGGTATGCAAATTGGAGTTTCTGGGATAATGGTGTTGATGTGAACCATTACCAACCTTTCAAAGCATTTCATGGCTACGGACGTGAGTGCTACGGGTCTGTAGTCATTTAGGCAGGTTGCCTTTGTGTTCTTGGGCACAGGGACTATGGTGGTCTGCTTGAAACAACATGTTGGTATTACAGACTTAATCAGGGACATGTTGAAAATGTCAGTGAAGACACCTGCCAGTTGGTGTTGGCTTTAGTCAGGGTTGAGGGAAAGATGAACGGAGCAAAGTACAGAGAGATCCTTGATTAAAACCTGCTCCAGAGCGCTCAGGACCTCAGACTGGGGCAAAGGTTCACCTTCCAATAGGACAATGACCCTAAGTACACAGCCAAGACCATGCAGGAGTGGCCCAGCCAGAGCCCGGACTTGAACCCGATCGAACATCTCTGAAGAGACCTGAAAATAGCTGTGCAGCAACGCTCCCCACCAACCTGACAGTGCTTACATTTACATTTTTTTTTTAACATTTAAGTCATTTAGCAGACGCTCTTATCCAGAGCAACTTACAAATTGGTGCATTCACCTTATAATATCCAGTGGAACAACCACTTTACAATAGTGCATCTAAATCTTTTAAGGGGGGGGGGGGGGGGGTTAGAAGGATTACTTTATCCTATCCTAGGTATTCCTTAAAGAGGTGGGGTTTCAGGTGTCTCCGGAAGGTGGTGATTGACTCCGCTGTCCTGGCGTCGTGAGGGAGCTTGTTCCACCATTGGGGTGCCAGAGCAGCGAACAGTTTTGACTGGGCTGAGCGGGAACTGTGCTTCCTCAGAGGTAGGGAGGCGAGCAGGCCAGAGGTGGATGAACGCAGTGCCCTTGTTTGAGTGTAGGGCCTGATCAGAGCCTGAAGGTACGGAGGTGCCGTTCCCCTCACAGCTTCGTAGGCAAGCACCATGGTCTTTGTGCTTGAGAGGATCTGCAAAGAAGAATGGGAGAAACTCCCCAAATATAGGTGTGCCAAGCTTGTCGCATCAAATCCAAAAATATTTGAGGCTATAATCGCTGCCAAAGGTGCTTCAACAAAGTGTGGAGTAAAGCGTCTGAATACTGGTCATCCCCAAAGCCAACACCTCGTTTGGCCGTCTTTCCTTCCAGTTTTCTGCTGCCATTGACTGGAACGAATTTCAAAAGTCACTGAAGCTGGAGACTTATATCTCCCTCACTAACTATAGGCATCAGCTGTCAGAGCAGCTTACCGATCACTGCACCTGTACACAGCCCATCTGTAAATAGCCCACCCAACTACCTCATCCCCACATTGTTATTTTTTTGCTCTTTTGCACCCCGGTATCTCTACTTGCACATCATCATCTGCACATCAATCACTCCAGAGTTAATAATAAATTGTAATTATTTCACCACTATAGCCTATTTATTGCCTTACCTCCCTAATCTTACTACATTTGCACACACTGTATATAGATTTTTCTATTGTGTTATTGACTGTACGTTTGTTTATCCCATGTGTAACTCTGTGTTGTTGTTTTTGTCGTACTGCTTTGCTTTATCTTGGCCAGGTCGCAGTTGTAAATGAGAACTTGTTCTCACCTCGCCTTCCTGATTAAATAAAGGTGAAATAAATGAATGTGATGTTTTTTGGATTGTTTTTTTATCACATAAATGTCTACAAACCTGTTTTTGCTTTGTCATTGTGGTGTATTGTGTGTACATTGATGAGGGAAAAAAGGCTGTAACCTAACAAAATGTGGAAAAAGTCAAGGGGTCTGAATACTTTCTTAAGGCACTGTATAAGACAAAGTAGTCTGTACTGTATGGTGGCGTATGTTTTGCTGGTTCTCCATGCTTGGCTACAGACGAGTAGTTCAATCTTTTAATGGGTACCAGACCTTGCATGTTGAACGGCATATGTTTCACAAACTAATGACCCACACCTCGACAAGCTCAGTGGAGGGAGAGGAGACGCCCGCCACCACACTGTTCATAACAACCTGTTCACATCCAAGGTTTTGGTTACGCTCCTTTTCCTTCGTATTTCTTAGCACATGCTGGGTTGTGTTCAGTAGAAGTGAATGTGAGAGAACAGGTTATAGATCCCAACCATTAACATACAAATAGCTAAATGAAGAATACTTTTAGATGTAACTGAAATTTCAGCTTAGTGCTACTTTCTCTTTATGATCAAAGTCTGGCTATACAGTATAATTGAAGGTTGTCTAAGAGGTGACCACGGACATGGGCTTCAGAAAATGGATGTTGAAAAAGAGCACTAGAGAGACATTTTCAAGTCTGAAAGGAAGGAAGAACAGACAAACCTTTCAGGTGGACAAGGCTGACTTGAGGATTAGAAAATAAGTATTTAATTGATGCTGGAGATAATGAGTTCTCTATTAATCCAGTCAAATACAATTTATAATCGTCTTATTTGCCTTTAAAAGGCAGATGAAGGACTGGGGAAGGTTAATGTAGATGATGGTCAAATGGCAGTAGGACAGAAAGAGAAAAGAACGGGCAACTGTACTTTGAGCCCTCTTAGAGGTCAATGCATGATATAATGTAAAGCAGGGCTGTTTCACTTTCCTCAGACTCATATGTTGGATGATTTGGATAACTTCTTCATACTTATGGTGTTTTACATTTTGATCAGCAAAGATTCACTCAAGACGTAGACTTCATACAGAATACTACTTCCCAGAGGTGTGGACTCGAGTCACATGACTTGGACTCGAGTCAATCGGACAGCAGCCAATCAAATTGTGCCAGCTGATAAAAAGTTATGCGTGGCAGTGCAGAGGAACGTCGGCGAGTGAATTCAGATGGAGCCCTTGGAAGATGACACCCAAAAGTATTATTTTCGTATATAAAGACGACGCTATATCAACAAAAAATGGATTGACTCGGACCCTGTCTTGACTTGGGTGATAAGACTTGAGACTTACTTGTGACTTGTAAAACAATGACTTGGTCCCACCTCTGCTACTTCCTATGGACACAAATAAACACAAACATATCAAAACAAAGAAACTCACCTCCCATGTACTGACTCTACATTCCATCACCGTGTCTCAGTAACAGTGGATATGACAAAGCTCTAAAATAGATTGCAGATTTACAGTGCTTTCAGAAAGCATTCATACACCTTGACTTATTCCACATGTTATTTTACAACCTGAACAATGTCGCAGGTCACTACTTATGTATTTCTCGTATGTCGCAGGTCACTACTTCACAGGAGAGCCATTTGAACGTGAACTTTTAATATATTTTTTAAATGAGATAATGAGTGGGCTGGACATGCCGAGAGAGTAGTTCAGATTGGTCTGCCATATACAGTGGCTTGCGAAAGTATTCACCCCCCTTGGCATTTTTCCTATTTTGATGTCTTACAACCTTGAATTAAAATAGATTTTTGGGGTGCACACCCCATAATGACAAAGTGAAAACATGTTTATAGAAATGTTTGCAAATGTATTGATGTATTGAAAATGAAATAAAGAAATATCTAATTTACATAAGTATTCACACTCCTGAGTCAATACTTTGCAGAAGCACCATTGGCAGGGATTACAGCTGTGAGTCTGTAAGAGTTTTCCACAACTGGATTGTGTAACAGTTGCCCATTATTCTTTTCAAAATTCTTCAAGCTCTGTCAAGTTTGTTGTTGATCATTGCTAGACAACCATTTTCAGATCTTGATTTTCAAGTAAATTTAAGTGAAAACTAACTCAGCCACTCCGGAACATTCACTGTCTTCTTGGTAAGCAACTCCAGTGTAGATGTGGCTTTGTGTTTTCGGTTATTGTCCTTCAGAAAGGTGAACTCATCTCCCAGTGTCTGGTGGAAAGCAGACTGAACCAGGTTTTCCTCTAGGATTATGCATGTGCTTCGCTCCATGCCATTTCTTTTTTATCCTGAAAAACTCCACAGTCCTTAACAATTAGAAGCATACCCAATACATGATGCAGCCACCACTATTCTTGAAAATCTGGAGAGGGATACTCAGTAATGTGTTGTATTGGATTTGCCACAAACATAACACTTTGTATTCAGGACAAAAAAGTTAATTCCTTTGCCACATTTCTTGCAGTTTTACTTTAGTGCCTTGTTGCAATCAGGATGCATGTTTTGGAATATTTTTATTCTGTACAGACTTCCTTCTTTTCACTCTGTCAATTAGGTTAGTAATGTGGAAAACTACAATGTTGTTTATCCATCCTCAGTTATCTTCTTTCACAGCCATTAAACTCTTTAACTGTTTTAAAGTCACCATTGGCCTCATGGTGAAATCCCTGAGTGGTTTCCTTCGTCTCCGGCAGCTGAGTTAAGAAGGGCCTTTCTTCGTTTGTGCCAGACATAGCGTTTTCCTTGATGGCCAACAAGCTCAATTTGAGTCTCATCTGACCAGAGTACCTTCTTCCATATGTTTGTGGGGTCTCCCACATGCCTTTTGGTGAACACCAAACATGTTTGCTTAATTCTTTCTTTAAGCAATGGCTTTTTTCTTGCCACTCTTCGTTAAAGCCCAGCTCTGTGGAGTGTATGGCATAAAGTGGTCCTATGGACAGATACTCCAATCTCCGCTGTGGAGCTTTGCAGCTCCTTCGGGGTTATCTTTGGTCTCTTTAATGACTCTGATCAATGCCCTCCTTGCCTGGTTCGTGAGTTTTGGTGGGCGGCCCTCTCTTGGCAGGTCTTATGTTGGGCCATATTCTTTCCATTTAAAAAAAATTGATTTAATGGTGCTCAAAGTTTCTTATATTTTTTTATAACCCAAACCTGATCTGTGCTTCTCCACAACTTTGTGCCTGACCTGTTTGGAGAGCTCCTTGGTCTTCATGGTACCGCTTGCTTAGTGGTGTTGCAGACTCTGGGGCCTTTCAGAACAGGTGTATATATACTGAGATCATGTGACACTTAGATTGCACAGAGGTGGACTTTATGTGACTTATGTGACTAATTATGTGACTTCTGAATGCAATTGGTTGCACCATATCGTATTTGGGGGTGAATACATATGCACGCACCACTTTTCAGTTTTTTATTTTTGAGTATTTTTGGAAACAAGTAATTTTTTTCATTTCACTTAAAAAAATTACTATTTTGTGTATGTCCATTACATGAAATCCAAATAAAAATCAATTTAACCTCTTCACGGTCGCCTAGGATAGGGGGCGCTACAGCGCTTTTTGAAAAAAATTGGTGCCCATTTTAAACGGCCTACTACTCTAACTCAGAAGCTAGGATATGCATATAATTATACCTGTGGATAGAAAGCACCCTAAAGTTTCTAAAACTGTTTGAATGGTGTCTGTGAGTATAACAGAACTCATATGGCAGTCAAAACCCTGAGACAGATCGAAACAGGAAGTGGAATTCTGAATTGCGGACTCAACTTCATCTCGTTGCCTATAAATCACACCGTGAGCAATGGTTCATTGAGCACTTCCTATTGCTTCCACTAGATGTCCCCAGTCTTTACAAAGTGATTTGAGTCTCCTACTGTGAAAACTGACTGAATGACACGTTGTGGAACGTGGTCACATGAGGAGGGCCATCACCATTAGGACGCCGGCGCCCCTGGCTACCCTCCCCTTTCGAAACGTTTATAAAGACAATGCAATCGTCCCCCTTGAATCTTATTGGAGCTCTGGTTGAAAAAGGCCCTAAAGATTTATGTTATTCAACGTTTGACATGTTTGAACGAACATAAATAAGAAAAAAATGAATTTTGTTGAAAGAGTAGCAAAGCGCACGTCGACGGAGCTTTTGGTGCAGCCTTCAGAACGCGCTAACAAGAACAAGCTATTGGAACATAAAGGATGAACTTTTTCGAACTAAAATACATTTGTTGTGGACCTGGGATTCCTGGAAGTGCCTAAGGATGAAGATAATCAAAGGTAAGGGATTATTGACAATAGTATACAAGACTAGATTTGATATGCGATTGTTCCAAGATGGCGCTGACCTGTATTGCTAGCCTATTGTTCTGAGTATCGCATCCCCTTTTATCGCAAAGTGTGATTACCCAGTAAAGTTATTTTTAAATCTGGCATTACAGGTGCTTTCAAGAGATATTCATCTATAAATCTTAGAATGACAATATTACATTTTAAAAATGTTTTCGAATAGTAATTTAGTCAATTGTAGAGCTGTTTTACCGGATGCATTTGAGGGAAAATAGTTAGTCAACGTTACGCGCCGATGTAAAATGCTGTTTTTATATATAAATATTAACTTTATCGAACAAAAGAATGCATGTATTGTGTAACATGATGTCCTAGGTGTGTCATCTGATGAAGATTGTCAAAGGTTAGTGCTGCATTTAGCTGTTTTTTGGTTATTTGTGATGCATGTGGTTGGTCGGAAAATGGCTATGTGGCTACTTTTACGATATACTCCTCTAACATAATCTAATGTTTTGCTTTTGCTGTAAAGCCTTTTTGAAAATCGGACAACGTGGTTCGATTCAGGAGAGGTGTATCTATAAAACGATATAATTTGAAAAAAAAAGGTAAAAAAAAAAAAAAATACATTTTGTTATGCTAATGGGGATAGGATTTAAAAAAATATATATGTTCCCGCATACGGGACGGAGCCCGACCAGGGGTTAAATGACAGGTTGTAACGCAACAAAATAGGAAAAACAAGGGGGATGAATACTTTTGTAAGGCACTGTAGAAGACTTCTGTCTATTTGAGCTGATCATTCTGTGTTGGTAATCCAGTCGAACATGGCTTTTTTTATGTATCGTGTAGTGGAGCTGCATAAGTGTTGATCTCAAGTTTCTGGTGGATCGTGTTTTGAAATCAGTGGAATTAGAGTATGATAGCTGAAGAGGTTTCCCTTCAAACTAAGGGCAACCATGGCATGGCATCCGTGACAGGGAGACACGTCCATCATGCATGATGGGTATAGAGGTAAGATAGTCTAGCTAGCTACATTTTCAGATTTTTATTTTATTTTATTTATTTCACCTTTATTTAACCAGGTAGGCAAGTTGAGAACAAGTTCTCATTTACAATTGCGACCTGGCCAAGATAAAGCAAAGCAGTTCGACAACATACAACAACACAGAGTTACACATGGAGTAAAACAAATATTCAGTCAATAATACAGTAGAAAAATTAAGTCTATGTACAATGTGAGCAAATGAGGTGAGATAAGGGAGGTAAAGGCAAAAAAAGTCCATGGTGGCAAAGTAAATACAATATAGCAAGTAAAACACTGGAATGGTAGATTTGTAGTAGAAGAAAGTGCAAAGTAGAGAGAGATAATGGGGTGCAAAGGAGCAAAATAAAAATAAATAAATACAGTAGGGGAAGAGGTAGTTGTTTGGGCTAAATTACAGATGGGCTATGTACAGGTGCAGTGATCTGTGAGCTGCTCTGACAGCTGGTGCTTAAAGCTAGTGAGGGAGATGTGTTTCCAGTTTCAGAGATTTTTGTAGTTTGTTCCAGTCATTGGCAGCAGAGAACTGGAAAGAGAGACGGCCAAAGGAGGAATTGGCTTTGGGGGTGACCAGAGAGATATACCTGCTGGAGCGCGTGCTACAGGTGGGTGCTGCTATGGTGAGCGGAGATAAGGGGGGACTTTAACCTGTTAGGGCTAGGGGGCAGTATTGACACGGCTGGATAAAAAACATACCCGATTTAATCTGGTTACCACTCCTACCCAGTAACTAGAATATGCATATACTTATTACATATGGATAGAAAATACCCTAAAGTTTCTAAAACTGTTTGAATGGTGTCTGTGAGTATAACAGAACTCAAATGGCAGGTCAAAACCTGAGAGATTCCTTTACAGGAAGTGAAATGTCTGACCATTTCTTGAACTTCATTTCCATCTCTATCTTTTACTAAGGATCTCTGCTCTAACGTGACACTTCCTACGTCGTCCATAGGCGCTCAGAGCCCGGGAAAAACCTGAATGTCGTCATCCCAGCCCCAGGCTGAAACACATTATCGCCTTTCTCAAGTGGCCGATCAAGGGACTCTGGGCTTAGGCGCGTGACCTGACCGCCCCTGTCTTTGTGATTTTTTCCTCTGTTTGCCGAAAAGGAGATTCCCGGTCGGAATATTATCGCTTTTCTACGAGAAAAATGGCATAAAAATTGATTTTAAACAGCGGTTGACATGCTTCGAAGTACGGTAATGGAATATTTAGAATTTTTTTGTCACGAATTGCGCCATGCGCACGACCCTTCTTTACCATTTCGGATAGTGTCTGGAACGCACGAACAAAACGCCGCTATTCGGATATAACGATGGATTATTTTGGACCAAACCAACATTTGTTATTGAAGTAGCAGTCCTGGGAGTGCATTCTGACGAAGACAACAAAAGGTAATCAAACTTTTATAATAGTAAATATGATTATGGTGAGTGCTAAACTTGCCGGGTGTCTAAATAGCTAGCCCGTGATGCCTGGGCTATGTACTTACAATATTGCAAAATGTGCTTTCACCAAAAAGCCATTTTAAAATCGGACATATCGAGTGCATAGAGGAGGTCTGTATCTATAATTCTTAAAATAATTGTTATGCTTTTTGTGAACGTTTATCGTGAGTAATTTAGTAAAATGTTAGCGAATTCCCCGGAAGTTTGCGGGGGTATGCTAGTTCTGAACGTCACATGCTAATGTAAAAAGCTGGTTTTTGATATAAATATGAACTTGATTGAACAAAACATGCATGTATTGTATAACATAATGTCCTAGGGTTGTCATCTGATGAAGATCATCAAAGGTTAGTGCTGCATTTAGCTGTCTTCTGGGTTTTTGTGACATTATATGCTAGCTTGAAAAATGGGTGTCTGATTATTTCTGGCTTGGTACTCTGCTGACAATCTAATGTTTTGCTTTCGTTGTAAAGCCTTTTTGAAATCGGACAGTGTGGTTAGATTAACAAGAGTCTTGTCTTTAAATAGCTGTAAAATAGTCATATGTTTGAGAAATTGAAGTAATAGGATTTTTAAGGTTTTGAAAATTGCGCCACAGGCTTCAAGTGGCTGTTACGTAGGTGGGACGAATTCGTCCCGCCTAGCCCAGAGAGGTTAACTAGCAGGGTCTTGTAGATGACCTGGAGCCAGTGGGTTTGGCGACGATTATGAAGCGAAGGCCAGCCAACGAGAGTGTACAGGTCGCAGTGGTGGGTAGTAGATGGGGCTTTGGTGACAAAATGGATGGCACTGTGATAGACTGCATCCAGTTTGTTGAGTAGGGTATTGGAGTAAATGACATCGCCAAAGTCGAGGATCGGTAGGATGGTCAGTTTTACGAGGGTATGTTTGGCAGCATGAGTGAAGGATGCTTTGTTGCGAAATAGGAAGCCAATTCTTGATTTAACTTTGGATTGGAGATGTTTGATGTGAGTCTGGAAGGAGAGTTTACAGTCTAACCAGACATCTAGGTATTTGTAGTTGTCCACATATTCTAAGTCAGAACCGTCCAGAGTAGTGATGCAGGACAGGCGGGCAGGTGCAGGCAGCGATTGGTTGAAGAGCATGCATTTAGTTTTACTTGTATTTAGGAGCAGTTGGAGGCCACGGAAGGAGAGTTGTATGGCATTGAAGCTCGTCTGGAGGGTTGTTAACACAGTGTCCAAAGAAGGGCCAGAGGTATACATAATGGTGTCGTCTGCGTAGAGGTGGATCAGAGACTCACCAGCAGCAAGAGCGACATCATTGATGTATACAGAGAAAAGAGTTGGCCCAAGAATTGAACCCTGTGGCACCCCAATAGGGACTGCCAGAGGTCCGGACAACAGGCCCTCCGATTTGACACACTGAACTCTATCAGAGAAGTAGTTGGTGAACCAGGCGATGCAATCATTAGAGAAACCAAGGCTATTGAGCCTGCCGATGAGGATGTGGTGATTGACAGAGTCGAAAGCTTTGGCCAGGTCAATGAAAACGGCAGCACAGTATTGTTTCTTATCGATGGTGGTTACGATATCGTTTAGGACCTTGAGCGTGGCTGAGGTGCACCCATGACCAGCTCTGAAACCAGATTGCATAGCGGAGAAGGTGCGGTGGGATTCGAAATGGTCGGTGATCTGTTTGTTGACTTGGCTTTCGAAGACCTTAGAAAGGCAGGGTAGGATGGATATAGGTCTATAGCAATTTGGGTCAAGATTGTCCTCTTCTTTGAAGAGGGGGATGACAGCAGCTGCTTTCCAATCTATGGGAATCTCAGACGACACGAAAGAGAGGTTGAACAAGCTAGTAATAGGGGTTGCAATAATTTCGGCAGATAATTTTTAGAAAGAAAGGATCCAGATTGTCTAGCCCGGCTGATTTGTAGGGGTCCAGATTTTGCAGCTCTTTCAGAACATCAGCTGAATGGATTTGGGAGAAGGAGAAATGGGGAAGGCTTGAGCGAGTAGCTGTGGGGGGTGCAGTGCTATTGACTGCAGTAGGGGTAGCCAGGTGGAAAGCATGGCCAGCCGTAGAAAAATGCTTATTGAAATTCTCAATTATAGTGGGTTTATCGGTGATGACAGAGTTTCCTATCCTCAGTGCAGTGGGCAGTTGGGAGGAGGTGTTCTTATTCTCCATGGACTTTACAATGTCCCAGAACTTTTTTGAATTTGTGTTGCAGGGAGGTAATTTCTGCTTGAAAAAGCTAGCCTTAGCTTTTCTAACTGCCTGTGTATATTGGTTTCTAACTTCCCTGAAAAGTTGCATATCACGGGGGCTGTTGGATGCTAATGCAGAACGCCATATGATGTTTTTGTGTTGGTTAAGGGCAGTCAGGTCTGGGGAGAACCAAGGGCTATATCTGTTCCTGGTTCTAAATTTCTTGAATGGGGCATGCTTATTTAAGATGGTGAGGAAGGCATTTAAAAAAAATAACTAGGCATCCTCTACTGACGGGATGAGGTCAATATCCTTCCAGGATACCAGGGCAAGTTCGATTAGAAAGGCTTGCTCGCTGAAATGTTTCAGGGAGCGTTTGACAGTGATAAGTGGAGGTCGTTTGACCGTAGACCCATTACGGATGCAGGCAATGAGGCAGTGATCGCTGAGATCTTGGTTGAAAACAGCAGAGGTGTATTTAGAGGGCAAATTGGTTAGGATGATATCTATGAGGGTGCCAGTGTTTACGGCTTTGGGCTGGTACCTGGTGGGTTCATTAATAATTTGTGTGAGATTGAGGGCGTCAAGCTTGGATTGTAGGATGGCTGGGGTGTTAAGCATGTCCCAGTTTAGGTCACCTAGTAGCACGAGCTCTGAAGATAGATGGGGGGCAATCACTTCACATATGGTGTCAAGAGCACAGCTGGGGGCCGAGTGGGGTCTATAGCAGGCGGCAACGGTGAGAGACTTGTTTTTAGAGAGATGGATTTTTAAAAGTAGAAGTTCAAATTGTTTGGGTACAGACCTGGATAGTAGGACAGAACTCTGCAGGCTCTCTCTGCAGTAGATTGCAACACCGCCCCCTTTGGCCGTTCTATGTTGTCTGAAAACGTTGTAGTTAGGGATGAAGATTTCTGAGTTTTTGGTGGATTTCCTGAGCCAGGATTCAGACACGGCTAGGACATCCGGGTTGGCAGAGTGTGCTAAAGCAGTGAATAAAACAAACTTAGGGAGGAGGCTTCTAATGTTAACATGCATGATACCAAGGCTATTACGGTTACAGAAGTCATCAAAAGAGAGCGCCTGGGGAGTAGGAGTGGAGCTAGGCACTGCAGGGCCTGGATTCACCTTTACATCACCAGAGGAGCAGAGAAGTATGAGGATAAGGGTACGGCTAAAAGCTATAAGAATTGGTCGTCTGTGACGTCCGGAATAGAGAGAAAAAGGAGCAGGTTTCTGGGGGCGATAAAATAGCTTCATGGTATAATGTACAGACAAAGGTATGGTAGGATGATAGTACAGTGGAGGTAAACCTAGGCATTTAGTGATGATGAGAGAGATATTGTCTCTAGAAACATCATTGAAACCAGAAGATGTCATAGCATGTGTGGGTGGAGGAACTGAGAGGTTGGATAAGGTATAATGAGCAGGGCTAGAGGCTCTACAGTGAAATAAGCCAATAAACACTAACCAGAACAGCAATGGACAAGGCATATTGACATTAAGGAGAGGCATGCTTAGCCGAGTGATCAAAGGGTCCAGTGAGCGTTAGATAGCTAGCCGAGCCATAGGTAGCAAGCTGGTAGAAGATGGAGGAGGTCTGTTTTTAGCCACCTCGTGCGATTCCGTCTGTAGATTAGTGGGGTTCCGTGTGGTAGGGGGGACCAGTCCAATTGGCAAAATAGTTAGTTGTAGTGGCCCAATAAAATTGTCCGATAGACCTATTCAGATAGCAGCCGATAAGACAGCTAACGATTAGCGGGCCGCAGATGGGCATTCAGGTTACGTCGCGACGGAGGGGCCAGTTGGATAACTCCCTCGGGCAGGCAACGCCGGTGGTCCAGTCGTGAAGGCCCGATGGGGCTCCGCATCGGCAGTAAAACGGGTCCGGATAGGTGATTGTAGCCCAGGAGAGGCTGATGGAACTCTTCAGCTGGCTAGCTCCGGAATAATTATGTTAACTCCGGGACCAACGTTGCCAATAGTCACTCAGGTAGCAGCTAGCTAGCTGCAAGATCCAGGTGTAAACATCCAGAGCCTGCGGTAGAAATCCAGGGATATGGATAGAGAATAGGTCCTGTAAGCTCTGGTCTGAGTCGCGCTGTACAAAAATTGGCGATAGCTTTTCGAGCTAATGGATGGCTGAGGACCGCTAACCGTGGCTAGCTGAACTCCAATGTTAGCCAGGCTAACCTTTGGCTAGCTTCTGTTGTGGATTTCAGATTTGAGGTAAATAACAATTTTATTTTTTAAATTGGTGAGGCGGCTTGCAGGAGAGTGTTTTGAGGTTGAGTTTTTAGAGAAAAAAAATATGTAAAAAGATATGCGAAGAAAATATGTAAATGTATATATATACACGGGACACGACAAGAGGAAGACAAAGGACGTCTGAACTGCTACGCCATCTTGGGACGAATGTTATATTACACGTTTCTAATTTTGACAGAAAGTTGTTTCCTTTCAAGCTGAAGTGTACTGTTAGCTAGCTAGCTGACGTTAGCTGGCTGGCTCCCTAGCTAACGTTACGTGTATGATTTTATTATTCGTATCCCAGTGCCGTTTGCTTGGCTAGTTAGCCTGTTGGGGCTAGGGGGCAGTATTTTCACGGCCGGATGAAAAACGTACCCAATTTGAACAGGTTACTACTCTGGCCCAGAAACTAGAATATGCATATTATTAGTAGATTTGGATAGAAAACACTCTGGAGTTTCTAAAACTGTTTGAATGGTGTCTGAACTGAATGGTGTCAGAACTCATATGGCAGGCAAAAACCTGAGAAAAATACAAGCAGGAAATTGGAATCTTGTGGCTGTACTATTTTCAAGTCATTGCCAGTGGAACACACAGTGACAAAGGATTCATTTTGCACCTCCTAAGGCTTCCACTAGATGTCAACAGTCTTTAGAAAGTTGTTTGAGGCGTCTATGATGAACAGAGACCGAATGAGAAGGCTGGGAAGTTGGTCACCCAGGGAATGACATCACTTCATTGGCACGCATTCATGAGGGAGGAACCTCTGTTCCAAAATGTTTTTCAAGACACAGGAATGGTCCGGTTGAAATGTTACTGAAGTTTCACGTTAAAATGGCCCTAAAGATTGATGCTATACAACGTTTGACATGTTTGAACGAACGTAAATAGATTTTCTTTTTGACTTTTCGTCGTGACACTTTCCTCGCGCGTCCTACATTTTGAGTAGCTTACAGAACATGCTAACAACATGGAGTTATTTGGACATAAATTATGAACTTTATCGAACAAAACAACATTTGTTGTGGACCTGGGATTCCTGGAAGTGCCTTCTGATGAAGATTATTAAAGGTAAGTGAATATTTCTAATGTTATTTATGCATTTAGATGACTCCAAAATGGCGGCTATCTGTATTGCCTAGTGTATTTTTTCGGAGCGCAGTACTCAGATTATTGCGAAGTGTGCTTTCCCAGTAAAGTTATTTTGAAATCTGTCAATGCGGTTGCATTCAGGAGATGTTAATCTATAATTCTTTGAATAACAGTTTAATATTTTATCGACATTTATAATAAGTATTTTTGTAAATTCACCGGCAGTTTTGGGGGAGATACATTTTCTTAACGTCACGCGCCGATGTAAAATACTGTTTTTGGATATAAATATGAACTCGATAGAACAAAAAATGCATGTATTGTCTAACATAATGTCCTAGGAGTGTCATCTGATGAAGATTGTCAAAGGTTAGTGCATAATTTTAGCTGGTTTTCTGCTTTTGGTGACGCCTGTCCTTGCATTGAAAATGGCTGTGTGTAATTTTTTGTCTATGTACTCTCCTAACATAATCTAACTTTATGCTTTCGCCGTAAAGCCTCTTTGAAATCGGACAATGTGGTTGGATTAAGGAGATGTTTATCTTTCAAATGGTGTGAAATAGTTGATTGTTTGAGAAATTGAAATTATTAGATTTTTGCTGTTTTGAATTTCGCGTCATGCATCTTGTCAAGCAATCCCGTTACCGGGATAAGAACGGGAAGGGGTGTCCAAAACAGGTTTTAAAGCCTAATGTTAGCTAACTGACTGGCTCGCTATCTAACGTTACCTATACGATGCTGTTATTCGTATCTCAAATCCGTTTGCTTTGCTAGTTAGAGCCTAATGTTAGCTAGCTAACATTGAACCCGGTTGGTTAGCTACCCCTACCAGCAAATTCCTGAAAGGCGTAGTAACATTATGAGTTGGCACTATGTTCATTGTTGTTTAACCTGTTAGGACTAGGGGGCAGTATTGACACGGCTGGATAAAAAACATACCCGATTTAATCTGGTTACCACTCCTACCCAGTAACTAGAATATGCATATACTTATTACATATGGATAGAAAACACCCTAAATTTTCAAAAACTGTTTGAATGGTGTCTGTGAGTATAACAGAACTCAAATGGCAGGTCAAAACCTGAGAGATTCCTTTACAGGAAGTGGCCTGTCTGACCATTTCTTGAACTTCTTTTCCATCTCTATCATTTACTAAGGATCTCTGCTCTAACGTGACACTTCCCACGTCGTCCATAGGCGCTCAGAGCCCGGGAAAAAACAGAATGTCGTCATTCCAGCCCCAGGCTGAAACACATTATCGCCTTTCTCAAGTGGCCGATCAAGGGACACTGGGCTTATGCGCGTGACCCAACCGCCCCCGCCTTTGGGATTTTTTCCTCTGTTTGCCGAAAAGGAGATTCCCTGTCGGAATATTATCGCTTTTCTACGAGAAAAATGTCGTAAAAATTGATTTTAAACAGCGGTTGACATGCTTCGAAGTACGGTAATGGAATATTTAGAATTTTATTGTCACGAATTGCGCCATGCGCACGACCCTTCTTTACCATTTCGGATAGTGTCTGGAACGCACGAACAAAACGCCGCTATTCGGATATAACGATGGATTATTTTGGACCAAACCAACATTTGTTATTGAAGTAGCAGTCCTGGGAGTGCATTCTGACGAAGACAACAAAAGGTAATCAAACTTTTATAATAGTAAATATGATTATGGTGAGTGCTAAACTTGCCGGGTGTCTAAATAGCTAGCCCGTGATGCCTGGGCTATGTACTTACAATATTGCAAAATGTGCTTTCACCAAAAAGCCATTTTAAAATCGGACATATCGAGTGCATAGAGGAGGTCTGTATCTATAATTCTTAAAATAATTGTTATGCTTTTTGTGAACGTTTATCGTGAGTAATTTAGTAAAATGTTAGCGAATTCCCCGGAAGTTTGCGGGGGTATGCTAGTTCTGAACGTCACATGCTAATGTAAAAAGCTGGTTTTTGATATAAATATGAACTTGATTGAACAAAACATGCATGTATTGTATAACATAATGTCCTAGGGTTGTCATCTGATGAAGATCATCAAAGGTTAGTGCTGCATTTAGCTGTCTTCTGGGTTTTTGTGACATTATATGCTAGCTTGAAAAATGGGTGTCTGATTATTTCTGGCTTGGTACTCTGCTGACAATCTAATGTTTTGCTTTCGTTGTAAAGCCTTTTTGAAATCGGACAGTGTGGTTAGATTAACAAGAGTCTTGTCTTTAAATAGCTGTAAAATAGTCATATGTTTGAGAAATTGAAGTAATAGGATTTTTAAGGTTTTGAAAATTGCGCCACAGGCTTCAAGTGGCTGTTACGTAGGTGGGACGAATTCGTCCCGCCTAGCCCAGAGAGGTTAACTAGCAGGGTCTTGTAGATGACCTGGAGCCAGTGGGTTTGGCGACGATTATGAAGCGAAGGCCAGCCAACGAGAGTGTACAGGTCGCAGTGGTGGGTAGTAGATGGGGCTTTGGTGACAAAATGGATGGCACTGTGATAGACTGCATCCAGTTTGTTGAGTAGGGTATTGGAGTAAATGACATCGCCAAAGTCGAGGATCGGTAGGATGGTCAGTTTTACGAGGGTATGTTTGGCAGCATGAGTGAAGGATGCTTTGTTGCGAAATAGGAAGCCAATTCTTGATTTAACTTTGGATTGGAGATGTTTGATGTGAGTCTGGAAGGAGAGTTTACAGTCTAACCAGACATCTAGGTATTTGTAGTTGTCCACATATTCTAAGTCAGAACCGTCCAGAGTAGTGATGCAGGACAGGCGGGCAGGTGCAGGCAGCGATTGGTTGAAGAGCATGCATTTAGTTTTACTTGTATTTAGGAGCAGTTGGAGGCCACGGAAGGAGAGTTGTATGGCATTGAAGCTCGTCTGGAGGGTTGTTAACACAGTGTCCAAAGAAGGGCCAGAGGTATACATAATGGTGTCGTCTGCGTAGAGGTGGATCAGAGACTCACCAGCAGCAAGAGCGACATCATTGATGTATACAGAGAAAAGAGTTGGCCCAAGAATTGAACCCTGTGGCACCCCAATAGGGACTGCCAGAGGTCCGGACAACAGGCCCTCCGATTTGACACACTGAACTCTATCAGAGAAGTAGTTGGTGAACCAGGCGATGCAATCATTAGAGAAACCAAGGCTATTGAGCCTGCCGATGAGGATGTGGTGATTGACAGAGTCGAAAGCTTTGGCCAGGTCAATGAAAACGGCAGCACAGTATTGTTTCTTATCGATGGTGGTTACGATATCGTTTAGGACCTTGAGCGTGGCTGAGGTGCACCCATGACCAGCTCTGAAACCAGATTGCATAGCGGAGAAGGTGCGGTGGGATTCGAAATGGTCGGTGATCTGTTTGTTGACTTGGCTTTCGAAGACCTTAGAAAGGCAGGGTAGGATGGATATAGGTCTATAGCAATTTGGGTCAAGATTGTCCTCTTCTTTGAAGAGGGGGATGACAGCAGCTGCTTTCCAATCTATGGGAATCTCAGACGACACGAAAGAGAGGTTGAACAAGCTAGTAATAGGGGTTGCAATAATTTCGGCAGATAATTTTTAGAAAGAAAGGATCCAGATTGTCTAGCCCGGCTGATTTGTAGGGGTCCAGATTTTGCAGCTCTTTCAGAACATCAGCTGAATGGATTTGGGAGAAGGAGAAATGGGGAAGGCTTGAGCGAGTAGCTGTGGGGGGTGCAGTGCTATTGACTGCAGTAGGGGTAGCCAGGTGGAAAGCATGGCCAGCCGTAGAAAAATGCTTATTGAAATTCTCAATTATAGTGGGTTTATCGGTGATGACAGAGTTTCCTATCCTCAGTGCAGTGGGCAGTTGGGAGGAGGTGTTCTTATTCTCCATGGACTTTACAATGTCCCAGAACTTTTTTGAATTTGTGTTGCAGGGAGGTAATTTCTGCTTGAAAAAGCTAGCCTTAGCTTTTCTAACTGCCTGTGTATATTGGTTTCTAACTTCCCTGAAAAGTTGCATATCACGGGGGCTGTTGGATGCTAATGCAGAACGCCATATGATGTTTTTGTGTTGGTTAAGGGCAGTCAGGTCTGGGGAGAACCAAGGGCTATATCTGTTCCTGGTTCTAAATTTCTTGAATGGGGCATGCTTATTTAAGATGGTGAGGAAGGCATTTAAAAAAAATAACTAGGCATCCTCTACTGACGGGATGAGGTCAATATCCTTCCAGGATACCAGGGCAAGTTCGATTAGAAAGGCTTGCTCGCTGAAATGTTTCAGGGAGCGTTTGACAGTGATAAGTGGAGGTCGTTTGACCGTAGACCCATTACGGATGCAGGCAATGAGGCAGTGATCGCTGAGATCTTGGTTGAAAACAGCAGAGGTGTATTTAGAGGGCAAATTGGTTAGGATGATATCTATGAGGGTGCCAGTGTTTACGGCTTTGGGCTGGTACCTGGTGGGTTCATTAATAATTTGTGTGAGATTGAGGGCGTCAAGCTTGGATTGTAGGATGGCTGGGGTGTTAAGCATGTCCCAGTTTAGGTCACCTAGTAGCACGAGCTCTGAAGATAGATGGGGGGCAATCACTTCACATATGGTGTCAAGAGCACAGCTGGGGGCCGAGTGGGGTCTATAGCAGGCGGCAACGGTGAGAGACTTGTTTTTAGAGAGATGGATTTTTAAAAGTAGAAGTTCAAATTGTTTGGGTACAGACCTGGATAGTAGGACAGAACTCTGCAGGCTCTCTCTGCAGTAGATTGCAACACCGCCCCCTTTGGCCGTTCTATGTTGTCTGAAAACGTTGTAGTTAGGGATGAAGATTTCTGAGTTTTTGGTGGATTTCCTGAGCCAGGATTCAGACACGGCTAGGACATCCGGGTTGGCAGAGTGTGCTAAAGCAGTGAATAAAACAAACTTAGGGAGGAGGCTTCTAATGTTAACATGCATGATACCAAGGCTATTACGGTTACAGAAGTCATCAAAAGAGAGCGCCTGGGGAGTAGGAGTGGAGCTAGGCACTGCAGGGCCTGGATTCACCTTTACATCACCAGAGGAGCAGAGAAGTATGAGGATAAGGGTACGGCTAAAAGCTATAAGAATTGGTCGTCTGTGACGTCCGGAATAGAGAGAAAAAGGAGCAGGTTTCTGGGGGCGATAAAATAGCTTCATGGTATAATGTACAGACAAAGGTATGGTAGGATGATAGTACAGTGGAGGTAAACCTAGGCATTTAGTGATGATGAGAGAGATATTGTCTCTAGAAACATCATTGAAACCAGAAGATGTCATAGCATGTGTGGGTGGAGGAACTGAGAGGTTGGATAAGGTATAATGAGCAGGGCTAGAGGCTCTACAGTGAAATAAGCCAATAAACACTAACCAGAACAGCAATGGACAAGGCATATTGACATTAAGGAGAGGCATGCTTAGCCGAGTGATCAAAGGGTCCAGTGAGCGTTAGATAGCTAGCCGAGCCATAGGTAGCAAGCTGGTAGAAGATGGAGGAGGTCTGTTTTTAGCCACCTCGTGCGATTCCGTCTGTAGATTAGTGGGGTTCCGTGTGGTAGGGGGGACCAGTCCAATTGGCAAAATAGTTAGTTGTAGTGGCCCAATAAAATTGTCCGATAGACCTATTCAGATAGCAGCCGATAAGACAGCTAACGATTAGCGGGCCGCAGATGGGCATTCAGGTTACGTCGCGACGGAGGGGCCAGTTGGATAACTCCCTCGGGCAGGCAACGCCGGTGGTCCAGTCGTGAAGGCCCGATGGGGCTCCGCATCGGCAGTAAAACGGGTCCGGATAGGTGATTGTAGCCCAGGAGAGGCTGATGGAACTCTTCAGCTGGCTAGCTCCGGAATAATTATGTTAACTCCGGGACCAACGTTGCCAATAGTCACTCAGGTAGCAGCTAGCTAGCTGCAAGATCCAGGTGTAAACATCCAGAGCCTGCGGTAGAAATCCAGGGATATGGATAGAGAATAGGTCCTGTAAGCTCTGGTCTGAGTCGCGCTGTACAAAAATTGGCGATAGCTTTTCGAGCTAATGGATGGCTGAGGACCGCTAACCGTGGCTAGCTGAACTCCAATGTTAGCCAGGCTAACCTTTGGCTAGCTTCTGTTGTGGATTTCAGATTTGAGGTAAATAACAATTTTATTTTTTAAATTGGTGAGGCGGCTTGCAGGAGAGTGTTTTGAGGTTGAGTTTTTAGAGAAAAAAAATATGTAAAAAGATATGCGAAGAAAATATGTAAATGTATATATATACACGGGACACGACAAGAGGAAGACAAAGGACGTCTGAACTGCTACGCCATCTTGGGACGAATGTTATATTACACGTTTCTAATTTTGACAGAAAGTTGTTTCCTTTCAAGCTGAAGTGTACTGTTAGCTAGCTAGCTGACGTTAGCTGGCTGGCTCCCTAGCTAACGTTACGTGTATGATTTTATTATTCGTATCCCAGTGCCGTTTGCTTGGCTAGTTAGCCTGTTGGGGCTAGGGGGCAGTATTTTCACGGCCGGATGAAAAACGTACCCAATTTGAACAGGTTACTACTCTGGCCCAGAAACTAGAATATGCATATTATTAGTAGATTTGGATAGAAAACACTCTGGAGTTTCTAAAACTGTTTGAATGGTGTCTGAACTGAATGGTGTCAGAACTCATATGGCAGGCAAAAACCTGAGAAAAATACAAGCAGGAAATTGGAATCTTGTGGCTGTACTATTTTCAAGTCATTGCCAGTGGAACACACAGTGACAAAGGATTCATTTTGCACCTCCTAAGGCTTCCACTAGATGTCAACAGTCTTTAGAAAGTTGTTTGAGGCGTCTATGATGAACAGAGACCGAATGAGAAGGCTGGGAAGTTGGTCACCCAGGGAATGACATCACTTCATTGGCACGCATTCATGAGGGAGGAACCTCTGTTCCAAAATGTTTTTCAAGACACAGGAATGGTCCGGTTGAAATGTTACTGAAGTTTCACGTTAAAATGGCCCTAAAGATTGATGCTATACAACGTTTGACATGTTTGAACGAACGTAAATAGATTTTCTTTTTGACTTTTCGTCGTGACACTTTCCTCGCGCGTCCTACATTTTGAGTAGCTTACAGAACATGCTAACAACATGGAGTTATTTGGACATAAATTATGAACTTTATCGAACAAAACAACATTTGTTGTGGACCTGGGATTCCTGGAAGTGCCTTCTGATGAAGATTATTAAAGGTAAGTGAATATTTCTAATGTTATTTATGCATTTAGATGACTCCAAAATGGCGGCTATCTGTATTGCCTAGTGTATTTTTTCGGAGCGCAGTACTCAGATTATTGCGAAGTGTGCTTTCCCAGTAAAGTTATTTTGAAATCTGTCAATGCGGTTGCATTCAGGAGATGTTAATCTATAATTCTTTGAATAACAGTTTAATATTTTATCGACATTTATAATAAGTATTTTTGTAAATTCACCGGCAGTTTTGGGGGAGATACATTTTCTTAACGTCACGCGCCGATGTAAAATACTGTTTTTGGATATAAATATGAACTCGATAGAACAAAAAATGCATGTATTGTCTAACATAATGTCCTAGGAGTGTCATCTGATGAAGATTGTCAAAGGTTAGTGCATAATTTTAGCTGGTTTTCTGCTTTTGGTGACGCCTGTCCTTGCATTGAAAATGGCTGTGTGTAATTTTTTGTCTATGTACTCTCCTAACATAATCTAACTTTATGCTTTCGCCGTAAAGCCTCTTTGAAATCGGACAATGTGGTTGGATTAAGGAGATGTTTATCTTTCAAATGGTGTGAAATAGTTGATTGTTTGAGAAATTGAAATTATTAGATTTTTGCTGTTTTGAATTTCGCGTCATGCATCTTGTCAAGCAATCCCGTTACCGGGATAAGAACGGGAAGGGGTGTCCAAAACAGGTTTTAAAGCCTAATGTTAGCTAACTGACTGGCTCGCTATCTAACGTTACCTATACGATGCTGTTATTCGTATCTCAAATCCGTTTGCTTTGCTAGTTAGAGCCTAATGTTAGCTAGCTAACATTGAACCCGGTTGGTTAGCTACCCCTACCAGCAAATTCCTGAAAGGCGTAGTAACATTATGAGTTGGCACTATGTTCATTGTTGTTTAACCTGTTAGGACTAGGGGGCAGTATTGACACGGCTGGATAAAAAACATACCCGATTTAATCTGGTTACCACTCCTACCCAGTAACTAGAATATGCATATACTTATTACATATGGATAGAAAACACCCTAAATTTTCAAAAACTGTTTGAATGGTGTCTGTGAGTATAACAGAACTCAAATGGCAGGTCAAAACCTGAGAGATTCCTTTACAGGAAGTGGCCTGTCTGACCATTTCTTGAACTTCTTTTCCATCTCTATCATTTACTAAGGATCTCTGCTCTAACGTGACACTTCCCACGTCGTCCATAGGCGCTCAGAGCCCGGGAAAAAACAGAATGTCGTCATTCCAGCCCCAGGCTGAAACACATTATCGCCTTTCTCAAGTGGCCGATCAAGGGACACTGGGCTTATGCGCGTGACCCAACCGCCCCCGCCTTTGGGATTTTTTCCTCTGTTTGCCGAAAAGGAGATTCCCTGTCGGAATATTATCGCTTTTCTACGAGAAAAATGTCGTAAAAATTGATTTTAAACAGCGGTTGACATGCTTCGAAGTACGGTAATGGAATATTTAGAATTTTATTGTCACGAATTGCGCCATGCGCGCGACACTTCTTTACTATTTCGGATAGTGTCTGGAACGCACGAACAAAACGCCGCTATTCGGATATAACGATGGATTATTTTGGACCAAACCAACATTTGTTATTGAAGTAGCAGTCCTGGGTGTGCATTCTGACGAAGACAACAAAAGGTAATCAAACTTTTATAATAGTAAATATGATTATGGTGAGTGCTAAACTTGCCGGGTGTCTAAATAGCGAGCCCGTGATGCCTGGGCTATGTACTTAGAATATTGCAAAATGTGCTTTCACCAAAAAGCTATTTTAAAATCGGACATATCGAGTGCATAGAGGAGGTCTGTATCTATAATTCTTAAAATAATTGTTATGCTTTTTGTGAACGTTTATCGTGAGTAATTTAGTAAAATGTTAGCGAATTCCCCGGAAGTTTGCGGGGGGTATGCTAGTTCTGAACGTCACATGCTAATGTAAAAAGCTGGTTTTTGATATAAATATGAACTTGATTGAACAAAACATGCATGTATTGTATAACATAATGTCCTAGGGTTGTCATCTGATGAAGATCATCAAAGGTGAGTGCTACATTTAGCTGTCTTCTGGGTTTTGGTGACATTATATGCTGGCTTGAAAAATGGGTGTCTGATTATTTCTGGCTTGGTACTCTGCTGACATAATCTAATGTTTTGCTTTCGTTGTAAAGCCTTTTTGAAATCGGACAGTGTGGTTAGATTAACGAGAGTCTTGTCTTTAAATAGCTGTAAAATAGTCATATGTTTGAGAAATTGAAGTAATAGGATTTTTAAGGTTTTGAAAATCGCGCCACAGGCTGCCAGTGGCTGTTACGTAGGTGAGCAAGCGTCCCACCTAGCCCATAGAGGTTAACTAGCTAACGTTAGCTGGCTGGCTCGCTAGCTAACGTTATGTGACGTGTACAGTATGATCTTACACGTTGTTTACCTAGCTAGATGTCTTAACAAAAGACTCCA
Organism: Salmo salar; assembly: GCF_965601325.2. Lineage (NCBI taxonomy): Eukaryota > Metazoa > Chordata > Actinopteri > Salmoniformes > Salmonidae > Salmo > Salmo salar. The sequence goes on from NC_138308.1 coordinate 67,222,461, forward strand.
CTATGCAAGTAACCATTTCAGGTCCATTCGAAAATTCTGTCTCACTATGCCAGAGCGCAGAATAACTGATGAATTTACGTGCGCACCACACCCGTTGAATGTGGCCGGTGTCAGTAAATGTCGGCAAAAATGTGTCTATACTTTTATCCAATGTAAAAAAGACAATTTCAAATGTTGCTACATAAGACCGATTTGAGCCGGTCGGTCACATTTCAGCTTTTCATATTTAATTAATTTGTAAAAAATTAGTCCACTTTGACATTATGGGTTATTTTCTGTAGGCCAGTGACAAAAAAATCTAAATGTAATCCATTTTAAATTCATGGTGTAACACATCCAAATGTGGGAAAAGTCAAGGGGTGTGAATACTTTCTGAATGCACTTTATATGACTGTCAAACTGTTGACAGTGTTATGTTTGTGATTTGTTGCCGGGGTTAGGGCAAAGGGTGGCAACGTTGTTTCCTGGCTGGTGTCACTTCCGCAAAATCAGATAGCAAATGCCAGACATAGTGGAGAGTGGTGAACCTGAGGACATATGAAGCTGGAGGGAGCGCTCATCACTGACAGAACAAGGCGAGGGCAGAATCCTAATGTGATGCGGTTCGCTGGTGACGTCGACATCCCACATCCCCCTCACCACTGCCACCGCAACCCAACTGACACACACAAAATCACACCTCGGAAGAGCTGGAAGACTAGGCATGCCTCATCTTGTGGAGTAGTGGAGGACGATAAAAAATTATGATAAAATGATAGACTGTGCGTCGGGTCGGTCCCTTGCTTCCCTCTTCTGTCTCCCTCCTTCCTTCCACCCTGCATGGCTCTCGGGCCTCAGCACTAAGAGGCCCGAAAGATGGCTCTGTCATCGACAGCTCACAAATCAGTCTTCCAACAGACCTATAGGAAGAATGGACACTGTCAAGGCCCCTACCCTTACTCATAGCTTGCACCACTCACACAAGCATGCACGCACGCATACACAAATATACAAACGGACAATCAATCTAATCCACATATGCACACACACAGAGCATGTTGCATGACTGACAAATCCCATCAACTCATGAGCTGATACTGGGTGTGCTTTCTGACAACAACAGTATCCCTCTTCATCCCCCCCCCACACTTCTCTCACTCCCCTGATCATTTACATTTTCTCTATCCCAGTTTCTGTAGATAATTTTTTTTTACGACCATGTTTTTAATTTGGGGACCGCCTCATTTTGCTAGGCTCAATATAGCCCTGTATTCATCATCTTTCAATTTGAGCCTGAGATTCAGCCTCCAAGATGTGCTAATGCCCCAATAGGGAGACTCAAGATATGCATTATGATTAGGGAGACACACATCTCTCCTGCACGACAACGATCTAAATATGCCGGTAGATCTAAATACAATCGGCAGATTGATACTATAGAAATAAATAAAAAATAAACAAATGAATTTTTTTTAAATGAATGCAGACTTTTTGAATGCCATGTCTGACGATTAGTTTAGAGGCTTGTCTTCAATGTCGTCCTGTTTTTAAAGAAAAAACAATTGTGTTGTACACTACATGACCAAAATAGTGTGGACACCATCTCATCGAACATCTCATTCCAAAATCATGGGCATTAACATGGAGTTGGTCCCCCCTTTGCTGCTGTAACAGCCTCCAGTCTTTTGGGAAGGCTTTCACTAGATGTTGGAACATAGCTGCAGGGGACTTTCTACGAGGTCAAGGATCTGTGCAGGCCAGTCAAATTCTTCCACACCGATCTCGACAAACCATCTCTGTATGAACCTCGCTTTGTGCATGGGGGCATTGTCATGTTGAAACAGGAAAGGGCATTCCACAAACTGTTGCCACAAAGTTGGAAGCACAGAATCGTCTGGAATGTCATTGTATGCTGTAGCGTTAAGTTTTCCCTTCATTGGAACTAAGGGACCTAGCCCAAACCATGGAAAACAGCCTCAGACCATTATTCCTCCTCCACAAAACTTATTTTTACACTTCGGGCAGGTAGAGTTCGGGCAGGTAGTGTTCTCCTGGCCTGCGCCAAACCCAGATTCGTCCGTTGGACAGCCATATGGTGAAGCGTGATTCTTTCATCAACAGGTCACAAATCAGTCTGTTCCAACAGACCTACAGGATAAATGGATACTGTCAAGGACGCCACCCTTGAACAGGTGCACATGTACACTCATAGCTTGCACCACTCACACATTCACCACTCCAGAGAACGGGTTTCCACTGCTCCAGAATCCAATGGGGTTGAGCTTCACACCTCTCCAGCCGAAGCTTGGCTTTGCACATGGTGATCTTAGGCATGTGAGTGGCTGCTCAGCCGTGGAAACCCATTTCATGAAGCTCCCATCGAACAGTTATTGTGCTGACGTTGCTTTCAGAGGCAATTTGGAACTCAGTAGTTAGTGTTGCAATGAAAGACAGACGACTTTTACGCACTATGCGCTTCAGCACTCGGCTGTCCAGTTCTGTGAGCTTGTGTGGCCTACCACTTCACTGCTGAGCCATTGTTGCTCATAAACGTTTCCACATCAAAATAACAGCAATTACAGTTGACCGAGCCAAATCCACTAATTTCAAGTGGTGTCCACATAATTTGTATATATAGTGTAGGTTGGTGTTTTGTGGCCCCTGTCGTCATTTGTTATAATTATCACGTCACCCCACTCCTCCGCTCTCTCCACTGGCTTCCAGTTGAAGCTCGCATCCGCTACAAGACCATGGTGATTGCCTACGGAGCTGTGAAGGGAACGGCACCTCCATACCTTCAGGCTCTGATCAGGCCCTACACCCAAACAAGGGCACTGCGTTCATCCACCTCTGGCCTGCTGGCCCCCCTACCTCTGAGGAAGCACAGTTCCCGCTCAGCCCAGTCAGAACTGTTCGCTGCTCTGGCACCCCAATGGTGGAACAAGCTCCCTCACGACGCCAGGACAGCGGAGTCAATCACCACCTTCCGGAGACACCTGAAACCCCACCTCTTTAAGGAATACCTAGGATAGGATAAAGTAATCCTTCTAACCCCCCCCCCCCTTAAAAGATTTAGATGCACTATTGTAAAGTGGTTGTTCCACTGGATATCATAAGGTGAATGCACCAATTTGTAAGTCGCTCTGGATAAGAGCGTCTGCTAAATGACTTAAATGTAAATGTAAAATAAGGCCCTTCTCCTTTTTCATTCTTCACCTCCTTCTGCTTTCTTCCCCCTCAATGTTGGTTTGATTTGGTGACACATTTATTGTGGTGTCATGGATATAGGGAAAGGGCGATTGCTGGAAGACTCTGTTAACAAATCCATAATTCAATACAGCTGAAAGTTATAGGACATCTAAGTGGGAGCAACAAGTATTGGAACAGCACTCAATCAATTAAAACACACTTGATTGACTAATCAAGTGTTCTTTAAACTGAAAGCCTGCTCATCATACAGAGTTTTTCCTTTTTATAACATTAGAGACATTGGACAACCCATATCAGAAACAACTTCTTCTGTTAGATGCTCATCTGTCTCATCACTACTGCAGCATCACTTTAGTGGAAACCAAGACTGTTCTCAGGGCAGGCCTAGTTGTTGCTAGATATGTTTGAGTCAAGTCGGGACCAATTTTAAGATTTTAAATAACTCTTTTCCTAACCTTAACCTAATTAACCTAACCTGTCACTTTAAAATTATCCTAACCTGACACATTCATTCTCCTAACCTGCTATGAAAAGTCACATCCAACAGCCAAAACCGGCAGATTTGCCCAGAGGACAATCTTGGTTTCCACTAATGTGATACAGCCGCTCTGCGTGTGAGTAGCCATAGCAACTGCTCCGTTTGGCTGTTGTTCAGCACTCACAGTTGCCTGAACACAGCTGATAACACCCACATTACGAGATTTTGGCAATGAATGCAGCCTTTGTACTTACCCAGTCAGATGAATTCATGGATATGAACGTGTAATTGTGTATGTCTCCATGTGCATCTGAGGTAGTGACAGACTACAACTAGGGCGAGGCGCGACAGTGATTTATTGATATTTATTAAGTAAACTATATTAGGCCTGCACAGCTTTTTTAAATAAAATGCTCCACACATTACTATAGAACTTCACTCCCATTCCTGCGTCCTGTTCACGTGTCAATCTCTAATTTGAAGTAAATTTGAGTGTAATGTAGGCCTATGCTTGTATCAATTGAAGAGTCACCTGAAGCTTGAGAGGAATGGGAGATGCAGTAGAGGAATGAGGGCTGGTAATGAGGATGACTGGCTAGCTACTACTCTGAACTGTGTGGTGAGCTTTCTGGTGCCCAGAGCTGCTGAGGCACCACCCAAGTGGGTGCCATACATTGTGAAGGAGAAGTTCAGTGGCTACAAGCCTCAGGCTGGTTCCCAGGGTAGCCTTCTACAAGATCGTCACCAGACTCCATCTTTGTCGACCATCTCCCTGACCACCTTCCTCTGATCAATCCATAAACTGTCCCTCTCCATCTTTAGACTTGGCCTCTATTGCTTGACCTAGCCAACTATAGATAGGCTACTCATGTTTGTTTTTTGCTTTTTGCTTTTGAAAAGCGCTATTGACATTTTTATCAATTATTATCCTCTCTTGGGTAGTATTTTGACATCCGGATGAAAACGTGCCCAAAGTAAACTGCCTGTTACTCAGGCCCAGAAGCTAGGATATGCATATAATTGGTAGATTTGGATAGAAAACACTCTAAAGTTTTTAAAACTGTCTAAAACTTAAAATTATGTCTGTGAGTATAATAGAACTGATATGGCAGGCGAAACCCCGAGGACAAACCATCCCCCCCAAAACAAATTCAGCCTACCACTATTTTCATTGGCTATCACTTTTATTATAAGGCCAAGTCCTCCCAGATTGCAGTTTCTAGGGCTTCCACTAGATGTTAACAGTCTTTAGAAAGAGTTTCAGGCTGGTTTTTAGAAAAATTTGCCAGAAATTGTAGTTTTTGTAGTTGGCTCCCATTATGGCTGTAGTGTTTCCAAGCGTGTGGCAGAGAGCGTGTTCTTTGGTATTTTTCTCCGGTAAAGACAATAACGATTCTCCATCTTAAATTGTATCATTTATGTACGTATTAGGGTACCTAAGGTTTGATTATAAATGTTGTTTGACTTGTTTGGAAAAGTTTATAAGTAACGTTTGGAATGCACTTTGATGGAGGGAAACTGGGTGAATTATTAACCTGTTAGGGCTAGGGGGCAGTATTGACACGGCTGGATAAAAAACGTACCCGATTTAATCTGGTTACTACTCCTGCCCAGTAACTAGAATATGCATATAATTATTGGCTTTGGATAGAAAACACTCCAAAGTTTCTAAAACTGTTTGAATGGTGTCTGTGAGTTTAACAGAACTCAAATGGCAGGTCAAAACCTGAGAAGATTCTGTACAGGAAGTACCCTGTCTGACCATTTCTTCCCCTTCTTGATTATCTCTATCCATTACAAAGGATCTCTGCTATAACGTGACACTTCCTACGGCTCACATGGGCTCTCAGAAGGCGGCAAAAAGCTGAATCGTGGCTTTGCAGGCTCTGGCTGAAACAAAGTAGCGCGTTTGGGTAGTGGCTGGTTACAGTACTGTGAGACTCAGGCTCGTGCCCGCGTCGACCGAAAGCTTTGTTTTCTTTCCTCTGTTTACCTAAAAGGAGATTCCCGGTCGGAATATTATCGCTTTCTTACGAGAAAAATGGCATAAAAATTGATTTTAAACAGCGGTTGACATGCTTCGAAGTACGGTAATGGAATATTTCGATTTTTTTTGTCACGAATTGCGCCATGCTCGCGACCCTGATTTACCATTTCGGATAGTGTCTGGAACGCACGAACAAAACGCCGCTATTTGGATATAACGATGGATTATTTTGGACCAAACAAACATTTGTTATTGAAGTAGCAGTCCTGGGAGTGCATTCTGACGAAGACAACAAAGGTAATCAAACTTTTGTAATAGTAAATCTGATTTTGGTGAAGGCTAAACTTGCTGGGTGTCTAAATAGCTAGCCCGTGATGGCTGGGCTATGTACTTAGAATATTGCAAAATGTGCTTTCACCAAAAAGCTATTTTAAAATCGGACATATCGAGTGCATAGAGGAGTTCTGTATCTATAATTCTTAAAATAATTGTTATGCTTTTTGTGAACGTTTATCGTGAGTAATTTAGTAAATTGTTAGTAAATTCCCCGGTATGCTAGTTCTGAACGTCACATGCTAATGTAAAAAGCTGGTTTTTGATATAAATATGAACTTGATTGAACAGAACATGCATGTATTGTATAACATAATGTCCTAGGTGTGTCATCTGATGAAGATCATCAAAGGTTAGTGCTGCATTTAGCTGTCTTCTGGGTTTTTGTGACATTATATGCTAGCTTGAAAAATGGGTGTCTGATTATTTCTGGCTGGGTACTCTGCTGACATAATCTAATGTTTTGCTTTCGTTGTAAAGCCTTTTTGAAATCGGACAGTGGGGTTAGATTAACGAGAGTCTTTTCTTTAAAATGCTGTAAAATAGTCATATGTTTGAGAAATTGAAGTAATAGTATTTCTAAGGTATTTGAAAATCGCGCCACGGGATTCAACTGGCTGTTGCGTAGGTGGGACGAATTCGTCCCGCCTAGCCCAGAGAGGTTAACTGAAGCGCCCCAGCTAAACTGAGTTTTTATGGATATAAAGAAGGACATTATCGAACAAAAGGACCATTTGTGATGTACCTGGGACCTTTTGGAGTGCCAACAGAAGAACATAATCAAAGGTAAGGCATTTTTTATATCGCTATTTCTGACTTTCGTGTCGCACCTGCCTAGTTGAAATATGTTTTTCATGTGTTTGTATGCGGGGCGCTGTCCTCAGATAATCGCATGGTTTGCTTTCGCCGTAAAGTCTTTTTGAAATCTGACACCTTGGCTGGATTAGCAAGACGTTAAGCTTTATTTTTGATATATTACACTTGTGATTTTATGAAAGTTAAATATTTATAATACTGTAGTTTGAATTTCGGCCTCTGCAATTTCACCGGATGTTATTATACCAAAGATGGTTAATTTAGCTTAGTAGAGCAAAAAGCTCTGACAAACGCCAAGAGGCTGACGTAAGTGACACTAGCAAGAGAAGTGTGCAGGTTACTTTTTTCTTTCAACTTATCTAATTGTTACGATGCATCTGCAATAAAATAGCACAGATGTTCAAGTGCTGAATGTAAAACACATCAACAGTAAATGTATCGGTATTAATTATTGCAAACAATAAACTTTTTTTCTCCCTTTTTCTCCCCAATTTCGTGATATCCAGTTGGTAGTTACAGTCTCTTGGGTCAGTCTCTCCCAGTCACGGCCTGGAATTGAACCCAGGTCTGTAGTGACGCCTCAATCATTGCAATGCAATGCCTTAGACCACTTCACCACTCGTTTTAATGAGAAAACTAAAATCCACTTTGGGTTTAAAAAAAGTACTCCACCAAAAACAGTAGAATATGAATACAATTTGTAGCTTTGAACAAAATACATACAAAATACATAAAACTACTTCATAATCATGGCATCTAAATTGTCCGTAGAGTGTGCCCATCTGGCAGTCACCTCTTTCTCCTGCCTCCACATCTAGACCCTTCTGAGAGGAGGAGATGATGACCGGTGGGGTTATGGAGTGGCAGCCCCCGCAGCACCTTATCCATCACCGTTTATCACTTCCAGGCTGTGGCCGCTATCCTTTTCGTATTGTTCAGGAGTTCAAAGTGCCCCACACCGTAGTCAGCACAGAAGGAGGAGCTTTCAACTCCTGAAAAATATGGAAAAGGACAGCTTTCAGCATCAAACATACAAAAGTATATGCAAGTAAAAGATATTGTCAATTGAAGTACATTTCTCTGGAGTACTTGCACTTTTATAAAATGTATATCTTCACACTTACATGAATGTGCCGGTGAAGCATAGGAAATAGATGGGAAATTGTTGAGAAAAGCGGAAGTTTATTAGCCATGTACAGCAATAAATGTCAAGATAAGATACACTAGCATATACCGTTTATTTTGCTTATGTTTCTCCACTTCTTTTTCACTCATGCAGATGGCAGCTGCTACTCATACTTCTTCACATAGATCCTGAAAATAAATAACAACTATAACATTAACCAAAACATGAGCAAAGTAGAGTTGTGTGAACTTAGCTAGACTGCTACCTACTTTATCAAGTTGGAGTGCCAAGGAGAAACAGTAAAAAATGCAGCTTCCCATTACTTTCATCATAATTATGTGCAATGAAACTAGCTAGACCCATTCAGGCTATAACCGTTCAGGTAGAAACTAATATTATATAGCATGAACATTTACAATCAGCTCTACACAAATAAAACAATGTGACTAATCAGGAGAACTAAAAGAAAAGGGAATTGTTGGGACCAGCACCGCTGAGTAAAATAGGAATATAGCTAGGCTACCTCATTACTAACGTTAACTATAGCTAGTGGCAGTGCATAGTGCAGTGGCAAGAGAGCTAACTATGGCCACATGAGTCATGACTTACTCAAAACCTTTTGTCGCAGCATTTCTCCTGTCGTGTTCGCCACTAAATTAAATGCTTAGTATTGTCATCAGACCCTGTATTAGTTTGAACACAAGCTCTGGTATAGTAGCTAGCTAACTAGGGTAATGTTAAATATGAAGTTGTCGCTCAACAGCAAGCAAATAACCCTGTAGCTAACTTTACTGTTCAAACAGTTATAACTTCTCGTCCTACTAGAGCATGTAGCTAGCTAGTTAAAGGCATAGCAGGCTGCAGATCGGTTTTCAAAGATATAATGTTACGATGAACTACTTACATTTGAACACCATCGCAGAAGCTTCGCTATTCTCCATTTTCCAAGTTGTTTTGTTGTTTATTTCAAGAGATCGATCTATCATAACTCACATCCCCCCTCTTCCAATGTATTGTGGCTGTGAAATTCCCGAAAAGTGTGCAGCGAATTCAACTACATGAAAGCTGAAATGAGTAGAACTTCTGGGCATTTAAAGCATACTTGATTTAAAGCATACTATTTTATATGAGAATGAGTCTTGCATGATTACGTTCCTGCTATTTGCTGATTTTGGTAGCGCATCCCCATATTTAATTGATCAGCTGTTGTCAAAGACGAAACTAGTATGACATCCAGGCATTTAAAGAATACTTGATTTTTGAAATGTCACATTCTATTAAACTTTATCTTTTCGCATACTCAAACGGCCTTCTATTAAGGATGCAGGTAGGGGTATTTGTACACAGCCAGTGTGTGTGTGTGTAGCCGTGTGTGTATTAATGTTATAGAACATACCAAAAGTCTGTGTCCACACTAGAGAATGGGCCAAAGCCTAACAAATACTCAAGAATGAAAAGGAGCATCAGAACGGATGCTGGTGAGTTGGGCTATGAATCAAAGGTTGGTCATCTTCTGCAAGGACATCTATAAGGTAGTGTCAAATGATTCTGACATATGTCAATCAAACACACATCCGGTAACTCTAGCTACAGTGTGTGTATGGCTGTCTGTCAAAATAGAGATTGAAGAAATACATGAACATATATTTACATAACGTTAAGTTTGTAATAACCTTGAAAAATTCAGATATACAGTATGTTACACACCTCAAAAAAGACTCGATCTTATAACTAGGTGTGAATCAGCTTATACTTGGTATTGGAACAATATAAAACAACAGGTATTACCCTATAGATGATCTCGGTATGAACGAGATCTCCCATTAAAATCCCCTCTTAGCATTGCAATCAAAATCAAATCAAACGTTATTGGTCGCATACACATATTTAGCAGATGTAATTGCAGGTGTAGCGAAATGTAATTCATACTTCACGTGGAGAAGCATTATCACTGTTAATAACATGTTCCTTTTTTTAATTGGACACAGAGAGAACCAGACACAGGCCAGGTATAGACTGTTCCCTTCTCTTTCTCTCTTTCTGTCCCTCTTTCTTTCTTTCTCTCCTCCTTTTTCTCTATGGCTTTTCTGGATCCTGTGGCTTTTTGTCTTGGTGCATCGTTTTTACATTCAAAACTCTACCAGGAAGATCTTAAGACGGGTTTCCTAGCAACAAGGAGCCCGATGAACAGCCAGAGGAGTGGAGAGAGCGCAAGAGAAGAAGGAAGCCCAAAGCGAAGGGAGGAAACCTACACGAAAACAGCAGGAATATTCCACACCTGAACCTATCAGCTATAGGGACACAGTGAGACAGTGAGTTATAAGGTTGCAACCTGTCCTTTTCTAGCAAACAGTCTCCACTGTATTAGCTGAATGTTGTGATACTGAACATACTCGAAAATGATGCTGGTGTGTCAATGTCATATCAAAAAAGCCATCTGATTATGTCTATGTGCCAGTAGGTAATTGATTTGAATATGGCTATTGATTATGTTACAGCTAATAATGTTTAATATGAAATAATTCAGTCGGAGAAAACAGCTACCACTGTTTTACATTGTATATAGCACAAATGTAAAACAGTGGTAGCCTCCAACCCCATCTCCCCTTTTACCATTGGCAGGTTTGGAAATGAAGATACAAAACCTACAAGAGAGTGGTTCTCTGGTGCCACACCAAATATTTAATCATAATTACCCAAACAATTACTGTCTAATTGTTATTGGTGAGATAGGAAACCTGTAGAGAGAAATGTGAGGTTTATTGGCAGAAGACTTCTCTTTCTCTCACCTGCTCTCTTCGTCCCTGCAGTGTTTTATCCCCCCATCTTTAACCCTTTAAGTTTCCTGTTGCACAATGACTCGACGAGTGTCCTCAAACTCCCCCCTTCCCCTTTCCTACCTTCCCTCCCTCTCACCTCACCCCCTTTCCTCAGTTACTGTTGCAACCTCGGTCAACATTTTGCCAGGAAGCTCATTTTCCCATACAAACCACTGGCGAAATGACCTCACAATGATCTCAAACTGTGTTTTTAATAAACAATGAAATGAAACAGACTACTTCTTGCTAATCAACAGACTCTCAGGTATGTTGTGGTGGACTGTCATTGCAATTGTGTCACTGGAGCCTGGTAAAATGAAAGTTATATTGTGGCTAGCCACTGCTGGAGGGCTCTGAATGAATGTACCATCACCGTCAGTATGTAGCCAAAGTTGCTATCCATTTTTGGATCTAACTAGTGCTCTCAAATCGTATCCTGATGTTGACAGCAGATGAGAGTTCTACTTATAACATGGCTAACTTAGCTAGCTAACATACTTTTAGAAAATACAAGTTATGTTAACTGGCTAATTAGCTTGCATTAGCAACATTGGGTGGTTGATACTGACTGGGAGCTAGATAACGAGCTGAGCTGGCAAACAATGTAACAAAAGTATCATTTTGGATTACAAAAATACTCCATCAACATGCTCTGCATTTCAGGAATCACAGTAACAAGTACCCCTGGTGCACTGTTAAATTATTTAGCCATTTAAATAATTTGTTTTGGGATGAAAAAGCTCTGTTTTTGCAATACCCTCAATGGCTTCCATGCGTTTAAAACGTGAGCTTGTCCGAGGTGTTTGTCACGGTTGTCGTAGGGTAAAGTGGACCAAGACGCAGCGGGGAAATGTACACTCATCTTCTTTATTAAATGGACAAAGAAGGAAAAACCAAAAACAACACGAATACAAAAAACACAACGACGAATAACAGGCCAGTAAGGCAACAACGCTATACCCAGCACAATCTCCCACAAATTACTAAAACAAACACATGCCTATATATATGACCCTCAATCAGAGGCAACTATAAAACACCTGCCTCCAATTGAGAGTCCAATCCCCAATTAAATAAACATAGAAATACAAATAACTAGACTAAACATAGAAATACATTAACATAGAACAGTACCCAAAACCAGGAATAATAAATCAAACACCCAACTAATAACACAACCAGCCCGAACCACATAAAACAAATACCCCCTGCCACGTCCTGACCAAACTACAATAACAAATAACCCCTATTACTGGTCAGAAAGTGACAATGTTGGATTGAACAAAAGTTGGTATCTATTGGAAACCTGTGATTCGTTGCCCCAAACTCTGGGGTGGGGCTTAGCTAAGGGTCAATTAGGCCCAATGCAGCCACTCCACACTGCAGCCTTTCTCTCCACACTGCAGGCTCTCCACACTGCAGTCTCTCTCCACTGCAGCCTCTCCCCACTGCAGCCTTTCAATGCTGCAGCATCTACACACTGCAGTCTCTCCCCACTGCACCCTCTACGCTGTAGCCTCTACACAATGTGGCCTCTTGACACTGCAGCCTCTCTACACTGCAGCCTTCACACATTGCAGCCTCTCCCCACTGCATTTTTTCCACACTGGAGCCTCTACACACTGTCTTCTCAGCCAAATATACACACAAATTCAGATTGAAACTGAGCAGAGAGAGGCATCCCATCCGAGGGGAAAACCACTTGACCTGGCAGAGAGTGGAGAGAAGGGGGTGAGAGAGGGAGAGGGTGAGCGAGGGAGTGGAGATAGAGTAAGGAGAGACAAGCGAAAGTAATGCATAGGATGATAAAAAGAGAGAGATGGAGAGGGAGTCAGAGAAATACAGTATATATAGTCATGTTCAAAATTATTATCACTCTTGATAAATATGAGCAAAAAAGACTGTATAAAATAACTAATACTGAGCTATATTACAGTTGAAGTCGGAAGTTTACAAACACTTAGGTTGGAGTCATGAAAACTAGTTTTTCAACCATTCCACAAATGTCTTGTTAACAAACTATAGTTTTGGTAAGTCGGTTAGGACATCTACTTAGTGCATGACACAAGTCATTGTTCCAACAATTGTTTACAGACAGATTATTTCACTTATAATTCACTGTATCACAATTCCAGTGGGTCAGAAGTTTACATACACTAAGTTGACTGTGCCTTTAAACAGCTTGGAAAATTCCAGAAAATTATGTCATGGCTTTAGAAGCTTCTGACAGGCTAATTGACATCATTTGAGTCAATTGGAGGTGTACCTGTGGATGTATTTAAAGGCCTACCTTCAAACTCAGTTCCTCTTTGCTTGACATCATGGGAAAATCAAAACAAATCAGCCAAGACCTCAGAATATTTTTTTTGACCTCAACAGGTCTGGTTCATCCTTGGGAGCAATTTCCAAATGCCTTAAGGTACCATGTCCATCTGTACAAACAATAGTATGCAAGTATAAACACCATGGAACCACACAGCCATCATACCGCTCAGGAAGGAGACGCCTTCTGTCTCCTAGAGTTGAACGTACTTTGGTGTGAAAAGTGCAAATCAATCCCAGAACAACAGCAAAGGACCTTGTGAAGATGCTGGAGGAAACAGGTACAAAAGTATCTATATCCAGAGTAAAACAAGTCCTATATCGACATAACCTGAAAGACCGCTCAGCAAGGAAGAAGCCACTGATCCAAAATCACCATAAAAAAGCCAGACTACGGTTTGCAACTGCACAGGGGGACAAAGATCATACTATTTGGAGAAATGTCCTCTGGTCTGATGAAACAAAAAATAGAACTGTTTGGCCATAATGACCATCGTTATATTTTGAGGAAAAAGGGGGAAGCTTGCAAGCTGAAGAACACCATCCCAACCGTGAAGCACAGGGGTGGCAGCATCATGTTTTGGGGGTGCTTTGCTGCAGGAGGGACTGGTGCACTTCACAAAATAAATGGCATCATGAGTAAGGAGAATTATGTGGATATATTGAAGCAACATCTCAAGACATCAGTCAGGAAGTTAAAGCTTGGTCGCTGATGTTAGGAGTGTGTATCGGAGGCGAAGTCAGGTGCAGGAGAGCAGAGTGTAGTGAACAGGCGCGCTTTTATTCCGGTCAAAATGACAGCACAAAAATAACATAAATGTGCCCAAAACACAGAACATAGACAAAAAGTAATGCGCGTAACAATATCCACAATATCAAAATACACGTAACACAAACAATCCTACACAAAGACATGATGGGGAACAGAGGAATAAATACATATGTATTGATTGGGGAATGAAAACCAGGTGTGCAGGGAACAAGACAAAACAAATAGATAAATGAAAAATGGAGCGGCGATGGCTGGAAAGCCGGTGACGTCGACCGCCGAGCGCCGCCCGAACAAGGAGAGGAGCCGACTTCGGCGGAAGTCATGACAGCAAATGGGTCTTCCAATTGTACAATGACCCCAAGCCTACTTCCAAAGTTGTGGCAAAATGGCCTAAGGACAACAATGTCAAGGTATTGGAGTGGCCATCACAAAGCCCTGACCTCGATCACATATAACATTTCTGGGCAGAACTGAAAAAGTGTGTGCGAGCAAGGAAGCCTACAAGCCTGACTCAGTTACACCAGCTCTGTCAGGAGGAATGGGCCAAAATTCACCCAACTTATTGTGGTAAGCTTGCAGAAGGCTACCTGAAACGTTTGACCCAAGTTAAACAATTTAAAGGCAATGCTACCAAATACTAATTGAGTGTATGTAAACTTCTGACCCACTGGGAATGTGATGAAAGAAATAAAAGCTGAAATAAATCCTTCTCTCTGCTGTTTTTCTGACATTTCACATTCTTAAAATAAAGTGGTGATCGTAACTGACCTAAGACAGGGATTTTTACTAGGATTAAATGTCAGGAATTGTGAAAAACTGAGTTTCATTGTATTTAGCTAAGGTGTATGTAAACTTCCGACTTCAAATGTATATGCAAAACATTTTTTTTATGATATTGTTTTATACTAATAGAGTTGCTTTTTTGGTCATGACTCTCTCTCCTTGGTGAGGATCACAGGACAACACATAGCTCAAACCCCCTCTCTCCCAGAGGACAGGGGAAGTTGGGCCGGTTTTGTGACTTCTAGACGTTCCGCTAGCGGAACACCTGCTCCAATATCCAATGATAGGCGTCGAGCGAATTACAAATTCCTCAAAAATACAAAAACTTCAATTTTTCAAACATATGACTATTTCACAGCATTTTAAAGAGAAGACTCTCGTTTATCTAACCACACTGTCCGATTTCAAAAAGGCTTTACGACCAAACAAAACATTAGATTATGTCAGCAGAGTACCAAGCCAGAAATAATCAGACACCCATTTTTCAAGCTAGCATATAATGTCACAAAAACCCAGAAGACAGCTAAATGCAGCACTAACCTTTGATGATCTTCATCAGATGACAACCCTAGGACATTATGTTATATAATACAATACATGCATGTTTTGTTCAATCAAGTTCATATTTATATCAAAAAACATCTTTTTACATTGGCATGTGACGTTCAGAACTAGTATACCCCCCGCAAACTTCCGGGGAATTTACTAACAATTTACTAAATTACTCACGATAAACGTTCACAAAAAGCATAACAATTATTTTAAGAATTATAGATACAGAAGTCCTCTATGCACTCGATATGTCCGATTTTAAAATAGCTTTTTGGTGAAAGCACATTTTGCAATATTCTAAGTACATAGCCCAGCCATCATGGGCTAGCTATTTAGACACCTGGCAAGTTTAGCCTTCACCAAAATCAGATTTACTATTACAAAAGTTTGATTACCTTTTGTTGTCTTCGTCAGAATGCACTCCCAGGACTGCTACTTCAATAACAAATGTTTGTTTGGTCCAAAATAATCCATCGTTATATCCGAATAGCGGCGTTTTGTTCGTGCGTTCCAAAAACTATCCGAAATGGTAAATCAGGGTCCGGCGCATGGCGCAATTCGTGACAAAAAAAATCAGAATATTCCATTACCGTACTTCGAAGCATGTCAACCGCTGTTTAAAATCCATTTTTATGCCATTTTTCTTGTAAAAAAGCGCTAATATTCCGACCGGGAATCTCCATTTAGCTAAACAGAGGAAAGAAAACAAAGCTTTCGGTTGACGCGAGCACGAGCCTGAGTCTCACAGTACTGTAACCAGCCACTATCCAAACGCGCTACTTTTTTTCAGCCAGAGCCTGCAAAGCCACGATTCAGCATTTTGCCGCCTTCTGAGAGCCTATGGCAGCCGTAGGAAGTGTCACGTTACAGCTAAGATCCGCACTCTTCAATAAACAGAGACAAGAAGAACGACACCTTGTCAGACAGGCCACTTCCTGCATGAAATCTTCTCAGGTTTTTGCCTGCCATATGAGTTATGTTATACTCACAGACGCCATTCAAACAGTTTTAGAAACTTTAGGGTGTTTTCTATCCAAAGCCAATAATTATATGCATTAATTAGATGCATATTCTAGTTACTGGGCAGGAGTAGTAACCAGATTAAATCGGGTACGTTTTTTATCCAGCCATGTCAATACTGCCCCCTAGCCCTAACAGGTTAAATATAGAGAGTCTGGGAACATCAAACAAATGGGGAAAAGGAACCATATTTTGGTAATAAAACCAGTTGGAAATATGCTTGGGAACATAATGAGTATGTATGTCAGTTCGGTTGTCATCTGAGACATTATGACTGATGACAGGACGACATAAACTGTACCTGGGAAAGTATACACCCTCTAGTTATCAGAGTCACATGGAATTGTTATGCAATTTAAATGTTTGATATTGAAATTGTTTGTTAGGAAATTAAATATAATTTTAGCTTCCAAATGAGAGAATTGGGTTTTCATAAGGAAAGTGCCCTGCTTGATCAGTGGCCCACCCCTGTGAAGAGACAGGGGTTATAAACGATGAAACACATCCTTCCCCCTCCCCACTATATAAGCCTTTGACGAAAAGATAACCACGTTGGTTCCAGTACGTGAGGTCTGCAGCCTCTACGTTAGAAGGACACACGTCAAGTACAGAACTAAGCCAACCTCGGCGTGAGCTTTGGTGGCGAATGGTATGAACTTTGAGCTTATTCACTACAGAAGTGATACTTCCTAGCCGTTGAGTTAGCAGCGGCTGCTGTAGACGGGGGCTAGGAAAGGACGGACGACGGATCCAGTCTAACAGACGGACGAAGATACCACCACGTATCCAATTTACCACCAGAGACATTCTTCCGAGGACAGGAAGATCTGTTGGCCAACCCGGCCAGCATCTACGACCAATATACCGAAGCGCAGCTCAGAGTAAATATTTATTGCATTTTCCTTTTCCAAATGGGCGGTAATTTAGTAATGCATAAGATAATGTATTTACGATAGCATAGCTGCTGTTTCTTCGTTCCTAAATCTTCCCGCTCTTTCATTCAAGCCCAAACCCCTTTCCTTTGTGTAACCAGCTTTCATACAGGTTCCGTCCACCAGGACGTTTTCTGTATGACATCATTTGTATTCTGTGTATATGTAATTCTGTGTGATTAGGTATTTAGTAAATAAATAATTAAACCCAATTTGGTATTGCTGATTCAACTTGTTAGCCAGGGTTCGTGAAGATAGCCAAGAATTTACAACTTTCATTATGAGACTGAAAATAAGATAAGGGTTAATATTGACTGCTACCGATGTAAAGTATTACTAAGTATTTTAAGAGTTTATTCGGAAGATAACGGCTCTATAAACGTTCTTCCGTGGTGCCCCGACTTTCTAGTTAATTACATTTACATGATTAGCTTAATCAGGTAATATTAATTAGAGAAAGAATTTTATAGGTTAGCATGTCATATCACTTAATCCGGCATAGCCAAAGACACGACAGGGGTCTCCTAACCAGCCTTGGGCCCCCAGTTGGCCCGAAGGTTATCTTAATTAAGAGCGGGTGAGGTGGCGATGACGGGACTGGCTTCATCTCTCACATCAAAACATACCTACAGATGAGTGACAGATGGATAGAGAGAGAGCATGATTAAGCCTTATTTTTTTATTCTAACACGGTCAGTCATCATAATCAGGATGACTAATACTTCCTGTTGACCCGACCAAGTGACATCTCACCTATGATCATGCTGTGCCCTTTGTTTCAGCCAGTTCAGATGCGGTAGGGGTTCACCAAAACAGCTGATATAAACTAGAGGATTTAGGGAGAAGGGGGAGAGGGACGAAGTGAAGAAGAGAGACCGTTATTGTGTGTGTGTGTGGTCTCACCTGGTGTCCACACTAAGTGCCTACAGAGTTGTTTAGGCTGAAAAGCAGACACATGGGGACAAACAATATAAAATAATGTCAATAGAAGATACTGTATGTGACGGAGACACCTATCGGAGTGTACCTGAAGCATTTAAATATGGTGGGCTATGTTTCTCACCACTTGGTTATTGCGAGGCTAACCCCCAGGGAAATAATGACTTGGCAGCAACAGATAGCAACAGATAGTCCAGTGAAAATGGCTGTGTTTAAGTTGTGTAAATCTGAAAACTAGCAGCTGACATCTTAAGGGTTTTTTAATTAATGCATGTTCCATGCATATGTACAGGTTATAATGTACATCAAGACAGGCAGAGATGGAGAAAAATAACACAGAACAGTTTCATTGCCTTTGGTTATGGAAACTTTTGCCAGCAATAAAGCTTCCACGGCCAGTTCCTCGGACAGTGAACATCTGGCAATATCTACATTTTCAACCCCTTGATCAGCTTCCTCTCTGAAAGTAAAGAAAACAGCTTTTTTTATAGATATGAAAACAATAACTGAGATATGACCGTTCAATCTAGATGCTGCTTACCTGAGACGCTATCTTCATAGGTGTCTGCTTGGGGATTGGGGCTAATAGCTGAACAATAGACTATTCAACCTTTACTAAAGAATAGTCTAATAGCCAAGCTCAGTGTGAAACCCCCGCCTCCTATCACAGACCAGATTTGCCCTAACGACTAAGGGGTAGCTTGCTACTCAATGTAATAAAGTAATGACTTTTCAAATAAGTTACCTTACACGTTATGTTGGCTGACAATTTGTTAGCTACGCTGTCCTTATGAACCACATAGCATATCATTACAGCAGTATGTACCGGTAGAATAGCTACAGTAGCTACCTAACATTAGTAGTTATACATCAAACTTGCCAGTATATTAACTATAGGCTACCTAACTACCCAACGTTTACTGACTTGATTATTCTCGTCATTCTTAGCTTAGCTAAATGGTATAGTCTCAATGTACTTTCTCAATGGACATTCGGGTGCTTTCGTAAATTCGCTCTGGCTATCTATAGGCTGGACAATAGAACGAGTCAAAATTCACCCAAGGCTGAAAAACGGCTTAAGAATGTTGGCTAAACTGGAACACTAGCGCGAGCCCATAGCAAATTAAGGGAATTTAATGTTCGCAGAGCATGTTTTGACTGGAGTGATGCTTAGAATTCCATTAAAATATATCCCTTTTTATTTTACCACTACAATCTGTTCGTCGGCCGAAACTGGAAAAAAAACAACTTGTGTAGAAAGTTAAATCCGCAACTCGATGGTGTCAACTGTGCTTATGTCTGTGTAATGAAAAAGTATGGACATTTTTTTAACTTCTGACTATTTCTGGTCTAGATATCGATGACAAATGAACTCGCTGCCCAGACTTACATAATTACAAAGAGGAGGTTCTCCTGGTTAACATGGTGCCTGTATAAAAATGTTGCTCTCCTTGCACCTACCTGGGATCGAACCAGGGACCCTCTGCACACATAGACAACAGCCACCCTCGAAGCATCGTTACCCATCGCTCCACAAAAGCAGCAGCTCTTGCCGAGCAAGGGGAACAACTACTTCAAGGTCTCAGAGCGAGTGACGTCACTGATTGAAACGCTATTAGCGCACACCCTGCTAACTAGCTAGCCATTTCACACCAGTTACACCCGACTTGAAAAAAACTAAATATACACAGTGAGATATTTGGCGCAATAGACCGGCATGCCTCTACATAGGAAAACAATGGGGAGAGCTCAGCATTCCAAAGGCAAAAAAGTATTTTAGGGCTAGCATTTGATGACAACCGAGCTAGCTGCCCAGGTGTACATAATAAGAAAGAGGAGATTCTTATGATTAAAATGGCGTCCGACTTGAAAAAAATCTAAATATACACATTGCGAGATATTTGGCCAAATAGACAGACATGTCTATATTTCTCCCATAGGAAACAATGGGAAAACCGCAGAGTTCCAATATTATTTTGTTGTTTACATTTTAACTATAAAACAACATGAGCAGGTCTCATTGTCAACAATAGCGAAGCAGGCATTGTGACATCGAACAATAAGCTGGGAATGGAACGGCGAGTTAGAAGACGAGTTGGTGCCACGATGCTCAATAGAACTAATAGGAGCTAGCAGGGTGTAAAATGCACTAAAATAAGGCATGTTTTTTCGCAAATACTTCAAAACAACGGCAAGCAGCTGGGAAATATGGTCATATTGTGAAACTGGGCTCCATGGCGGATGCAATGAAATAGTTTTTATCAGAAAAGAGCATTGTTAAAAATGTCATGTGTCCAGCTTACTATCTACACGGATTTCAGAGCACTCTCTGAGTGTACCAGAGCGCAGAATAATTACTTTACGAGTGCTCAACACCTGTTGAATATGGCCGGTGTCAGTAAACGTCGAAAAAAAGCGTAGTAAATTTGTTTTCAGCAGCACATTTACAGTCACCAATGCTCTGGTTAACACGAAAACTGCCTTACCAGCTCTGCTAGGGCGAGTAAATTGGTCAGTGGTCTCATTTGTGTTTGGAAGTAGCTAGCCAACGTTAGCTTGGGTGCTTGACTGCCGCTCAAATCAACCTTACTCCTCGGCCAGAATGTCTAGTGTGCGCTCCAAGAGCGAAACGGTCTGAATTTACAAACTGAAAATCTGACAATGCTCTGAATTTATGAGCGTCACGTTGTCCAGCGCCATATTTTCTGTTCCATCCTAACGGAAACCCAGAAGGTTTTTCATTTTTCATGGAGTAGAAACAAAAGAGAGAGATGTCACTCTTGATAAATATGAGCAAAAAAGACTGTATAAAATAACTAATACTGAGCTATATTACAGTTGAAGTCAGAAGTTTACATACGCTTAGGTTGGAGTCATGAAAACTAGTTTTTCAACCACTCCACAAATGTCTTGTTAACAAACTATAATTTTGGCAAGTCAGTTAGGACATCTACTTAGTGCATGACACAAGTAATTGTTCCAACAATTGTTTACAGACAGATTATTTCACTTATAATTCACTGTATCACAATTCCAGTGGGTCAGAAGTTTACATCAGCATTTGCATAAATTGACTGTGCCTTTAAACAGCTTGGAAAATTCCAGAAAATTATGTCATGGCTTTAGAAGCTTCTGACAGGCTAATTGACATCATTTGACATCATCAAATTAATTAAGCATGTACCAGTCAAAGGTTTGGACACACCTACTCATTTCATTAATAAAATTAAGATAAAAAGTGTCTTTCAAAATGCAAATGTTGATTTAGTTATGGATCCATAACAAATTACTATGGGAATAAATATCACAGATTTACAGAAATATTGGAACAAACGTCTAATGAAGGCAAACAATTTAAAATCCTTAAATCCCGTAGCCTACTCCCGACAATCACATTGTACAGCGCCATATTTTCCATACCATCCTAACGGAAACCCTTAGGGTTTTGCTTTTCCTTGAATGGAAACACCATAATATGAATCAAATTAATTAAGCCAAATTTCTTAAAATCAATCACACATACTATGTTATTACAAAAAAGGTTTTGAATTCTCTGGTAATGCCAGTAGGTATGGGGTTATTTTCTGCATTTGCATCTTTCTTTCAAAGCAAAACCCACAACTGGGGTGTGTGCCCAAAGAGCTCTATTGTCATGTCATCTGACCATAGCATCGGTTCCAATAGTGTCAATGTCGTTTAGTAAACTCCAGGCATTTACATTTGTTGGAGCGCAGATGAAGGATATGTACAAAAATGTATGCACTCACTACTGTAAGTCACTCTAGAGAAGTGTGTCTGCTAAATTACATAAAATTAAGACAAAACAAATTGATATCAAGATCTGGAAAGATTACGTATGGAGGAATGGTCAAGATCCCTTCCAATGTGTTCTCCAATCTCATAAAACATTTCGGAAAATACTTGGCTCAGTTGGTAGAGCATTTGCAATGCCAGCATGGTGTGTGCAACGCTAGGGTTGTGGGTTCGATTCACACGGGGGCCAGTACAAAAAAAAAAATGCATGAGATGAAATGTATGCATTCACTACTGTAAGTCGCTCTGGATAAGAGCGTCTGCTAAATGACAAAAAAAATGTACATGTAAATGTATTGAATGGTAATGAAAACAAGGTTGGCAATACTTAAAAAAAAAAACACATTACTTGCTAAACAAAATCTCTTTCACTGAGCAATTGTATTAGTATAAAATAATAATAAAAACATTAGCATACAATGTAGCTCAGTATTTGTAATACTAATTTATAAAATCATCTTCTTTGAGCACAGTCTTGCACAGTCATGAACGTATTTAATTATTGCCGCTGATATAACAATAGCACACGATTCATTTTAAAAGTTGGATATCATCTATACTGAACAAAAATAATAATGCAACATGTAAAGTGTTGGTCACATGTTTCATGAGCTGAAATAAAATACATTTT
Source organism: Salmo salar (assembly GCF_965601325.2). Classification (NCBI taxonomy): domain Eukaryota; kingdom Metazoa; phylum Chordata; class Actinopteri; order Salmoniformes; family Salmonidae; genus Salmo; species Salmo salar. The sequence continues at coordinate 67,244,973 of NC_138308.1, forward strand.
CCATATGCACAAAAATCTTATTTCTCTCAGGTTTTGTGCACAAAATTGTTTACATCCCTGTTATGAGGATTTCTCTTTTGCCAAGATAATTCATCCACCTGACAGGTGTGGCATTTTAAGAAGCTGATTAAACTGCATGACAACTACACAGGTGCACCTTGTGCTGGGGACAACAAAAGGCAACTCTAAAATGTGAAGTTTGGTGATACAACACAATGCCACAGATGTCTCAAGTTTGAGGGAGCGTGCGATTTGTATGCTGACTACAAGAATGTCCACCAGAACTGTTGCCTCATAATTTAATGTACATTTCTCGACCATAAGCTGCCTCCAACATCGTTTTAGAGAATTTGGCAGTATGTTCAACCAGCATCACAACCGCAGACCACGTGTAACCACGACCAGACCAGGATCTCCACGTCCGGCTTCTTCACCTGCGTTATCGTCTGAGACCAGCCATTCAGACAGCTAATGAAACTATCAAAGGATTTCTGCACAAACTGTCAGAAACAGTCTCAGGGAAGCTCATCTGCTTGCTCATCGTCCTTACTAGGGTCTTTACCTAACTGCAGTTTGGCATCGTAACTGACTTCAGTGGGCAAATGCTAACCTTCGATGGGCACTGGAACGCTGGTGATGTCTGCTCTTCACGGTTTAATCAACTGTACCGGGCAGATGGCAGACAGCATATATAGCGTTGTGTGGGTGAGCGGTTTGCTGATGTCAACATTGTGAGCAAAGTGCCCCATGGTGGCGGTATGGTTATATGGGCAGGCATAAGCCATGGACAATGAACACAATTGCATTTTATCGATGGCAATTTGAGTGCACAGAGATACAGTACCGTGATGAGATCCTGAGGCCCATTGTTGTGCCATTTATCCGCCGCCATCATCTCATGTTTCAGCATGATAATGCACGGCCTCATGTCGCAAGGATTTGTACACAATTCCTAGAAGATAAAAATTATTCCATGGCCTGCATACTCAGCAGACATGTCACCCATTGAGCATGTTTGGGATGCTCTTGATCGAAGTGTACGACAGCGTGTTCCATTCACGCCAATATCCAGCAACTTCGCACAGCCATTGAAACGGATTGGAACAACATTCCACAGGCCACAATTAACAGCCTGATCAGCTCTATGCAAAAGATTGTGTCACGCTCTGAGGCAAATGGTGGTCACACCAGATACTGGCTGGTTTTCTGATCCACGCCCCTAACTTTTTTAAATGAATCTGTGACCTATAAACTATCAAAATAAAGAAAACCGCACACTCCATGTATAAACTCCCAGCATTTTAATGGGTATTTACCAATGTTTCGGCATCAATGTGCCTGGCACAGTGATGCCGAAGCGTTGGTAAATACCCATTAAATTTATTTTGATAGTTTATAGTTTATTCACCATTAGTCAGCACCTCCACACAAACAATTTTTTTCTGGGTGTGCCAGCTCATGTTTTTTAAGTTATCTGTGACAATTCTCCATACAGAATGTGGTTATGGACTGCCCTCTTCAATTCAAATAACACATTTTAAATTGGGTTATTTCGACTGATTTCCTTATATGAACTGTAACTGTAAATTGTTGCATGTTGCGTTCATATTTTTGTTCAGTGCAAAAGTCAACCATCCACACCAGTAAGTTCACTCACACACAAACACGAGTTGTTTCAAATGCTGCCTGCTTGCCTACATTTTGTCTTTATTCCAGCCTCTGAAGGATTTGTCCAAACATAGATAAAGGAGAAAACAAACGATGGTTGTTGGACAGAATGTGTCTGTTCCCTATAGTTGGGCACCATCATACAACACTTTGCCCTTGCTTCTCTCTGCACCGGATGTGTGCCCTGCAGCTTGAAACACCATTACAATGAAAAGGAGAAAGAGGTGAAGGACAGAATGAAAGAAGGTTGTGTACAGTCATGATGACTGCTATACAGAGTAGTGGAGGATCCTCAGAGGAGGAAGGGGAGGACCAAACTCCTCAGTGAATTAAAAAAAATACAAATAGTGAAACACTATAAAAGTGATCCTTTTTCGATAAAACTATGCTAAATATAATCACCTCACCAAATAATTGATTAAAACACACTGTTTTGAAATTAAGGTCTACAGTAGCCTCAACAGCACTCTATAGGGTAGCAGCTAGTTTCCATCCTCTTCTGGATACATTGACTTCAATACAAAACCTAGGAGGCTCATCGTTCTCACCCCCTGCCATAAACTTACACAGTAAATACTCCAACCTATCAGAGCTCTTGTAGCATGAACTGACATGTTGTCCACCCAATCAAGGGATCAGAGAATTAATCTAGTACTAAAAGCATAGACTATTTTTGTCACTTTTACTTACTTAGCTAGTGAATGCAGCTAGCTAGTTTAGCTTACTGAAACACCTGACTCAAACAGAGAGGGATGCTGTGTTAGCTAGCTGGCTATGGCTATCCAACACCTGAACTCTTCCAAGTCACCGGGGCATGCCGGTGCAACTGCTAAACTGCTTGCTGACTGTACACTGTACTGCATGATTGTAGCGGGCAGAATAATGTGTTAGTTCTAGTAACTATGTTGACTATGACGTTAGCAAATATGATGACAATGATCTGGCTGTGTGTAGCGGTTAGCGGTTGTGATATGAAGGTTTGGCTTGGAAAGGTTTTTTCGGCTAGTCACAGACAGCTAATGTGTTGTGCACTGAACTCCACAAGCGAGAGGAGGAGATTGTGTAGTTGCAAGAAGGAATTATACAATGAGCAAAGTGATCATGCTTTGTATGTGGCTGCTATGAAAGTGAATTGCTTTCGCATGTGATCATGGGTGTATTAATTCCGCCGACTCTGTTGAAAAAAAATATTAGACTTAAAAACAAATGAAACGGGGATAAACATACCTGCATCTGTCCAATAGAAACTCTTGTTTGCAACTTTTGGACTAATGAGTACACTCTAGATTAGCTAGATGCAGGCAAGAGTGTGCACGGCAGTATTGAATGTGTTAGCCTCTGTCACCTTGATTACTCAAATTCTTCTCTCGACCTGTGCATCTACGTTGTAAACTTTCATTCATAGGCTAGCTTGTAGCAACCTATTGATGGTATAGGGAACATTTGAGTATCATGTAGTTGCCTAAACATATCGATGTTACATTGTACTGGGTGAATGGAATACGAATGACGTAATACAAATAAGGCCATGCTCATGCTCATAAATCAAATAATTGTCCTCCCTTATCTTAAACACGACTGACTGCTAATGATATAGAGAGATTATTAGCTGAAACACTGAGGTTTCATAGGAACATTGTACTTCTGCTTGTACTTCTCAAGGGGAAAGAGGAATGTCATGTTCCTTTTCCTTACTTTCTCAGCTTTCTGGGTTGTCTTTATTTCAGAGTAGTGAATATACACTCATACTTTCAACCTTAAACGTTCAGATTTTGAACGTGATTAAATAAGATAGGTGGAAATGACAGATGCCAGGGTGCTTTAAGATTTTAAAAACAATTTAAACTTTTGCAGTAACCTAAATTATCCTGAACATCGTTCATAGTCTTTTCCTGCAAATACACCAGCTGTACCATTGGGTTCTCACAATGCATATTAAATATCAAGTCTCTTTCTCTACGTTTCTCATCTGTGCCTCACTCTTTGGCTCAGGTGTGACACAGCACTTAAAGGGAGAAAAAAAGGCATTAAAGACCACCCAAAGGCCAAGGTGAAACAAGATAACTTTGGTCCAGACAGTGTGTCACAAAAGAGGTTGAGAGGGAGTGTACAATCAAATAAAACTTTATTTGTCACATGCGCCGAATACAACAAGTGTAGACCTTACCGTGAAATGCTTACTTACAAGCCCTTAACCAACAGTGCAGTTCAAGAAGAGGTGAATTAAATTGTTCAGCAGTATTATGGCTTGGGGGTAGAAGCTGTTAAGGAGCCTTTTGGTCATAGACTCTGGTACCGCTTTCTGTGCGGTAGCAGAGAAAACCGTCTATGACTTGGCTGACTGGAGTCGCTGACAATTTTTTGAGCTTTCATCTGACATCGCCTATTATTTAGGTCCAGGATGGCAGGAAGCTTGGCCCCAGTGAAATACTGGGCCGTACGCACTACCCTCTGTGGCGCCTTACGGTCGGATGGCGAGCAGTTGCCATACCAGGCGGTTATGCAACTGGTCAGGATGCTCTCGATGGTGCAGCTATAACTTTTTGAGGATCTGGGGACCCATGCCAAATCTTTTCAGTCTCCTGAGGGGGAAAAGGTGTTGTCGTGCCCTCTTCACGACTGTCTTGGTGTGTTTGGACCATGATAGTTCGATGGTGATGTGGACACCAAGGAACTTGAAAATCTCGACCCGCTCCACTACAGCCCCGTCGATGTTAATGGGGGTCTGTTCAGCTCGCCTTTTCCTGTAGTCCACGATCAGCTCCTTTGTCTTGCTCATATTGAGGGAGAGGTTGTTGTCCTGGCACCACACTGCCAGGTATCTGACCTCCTCCCTATAGGCTGTCTGATCGTTGTCGATACTCTGATCTCCGCTGTGGAGCTTTGCAGCTCCTTCAGGGTTATCTTTGGTCTCCTTGCCTGGTCCATGGGTTTTGGTGAGCGGCCTTCTCTTGGCAGGTTTGTTGTGGTGCCACATTCGTGAACCGTGGCACGTTCAAAGTTTCAGATATTTTTTATAACCCAACCCTGATCTGTACTTCTCCACCATTTTGTTTGGAGAGCTCCTTGATCTTCTTGGTGGTGCCCCTTGCTTAGTGGTGTTGCAGACTCTGGGGCCTTTCAGAACAAGAGTATATGTACTGAGATCATGTGACACTTAAATAAAGTCCAACTGTATGAAATCTAACTAATTATGTGACTTCTGAAGGTAATTGGTTGCACCAGATCTTATTTAGGGGCTTCATAGCAAAGGGTGTGAATACATATGCACGCACCACTTTTCTGTTTTACATTTTTTAGAATTTTTTGAAATAAGTACTTTTTTTCATTTCACTTCACCAATTTGAACTATTTTGTGTATGTCCATTATATGAAATCAAAATAAATAAAATAAATAATAAATAAAAATCTATTTAAATTACAGGTTGTAATGAAACAAAAAACTGTATTACAGACTCGGTAAGGGAGAGGATTAAACACAGGGAGAGGAAGACACTTGCCAGTTGGTCTGTGCATGCTTTAATTACACATCCTGGTTATCCGTCTTTCCCCGTGGCTTTGTGAATGTTGACTTGTTTAAAGGTCTTGCTCACATCGGCTACCGAGAACGTTAACACTCAGTCGTCCAGAACAGCTGGTGCCACGTCGAACGAGCGTCAGAGCCGGTGTAGTATGATTCAATCTGAATCCTGTATTGACGCTTTACTTGTTTGATGGTTCATCTGAGGGCACAGCAGGATTTCTTCTAAGTGTCCAGATTAGTGTCATGCTCCTTGAAAGCGGCAGATCTAACCTTTAGCTCAATGTGGATGTTGCCTGTAATCCATGGCTTCTGGTTGGAATATGTATGTATGGTCACTGTGGGGACGATGTCGTTGATGCACTTATCGATGAAGCCGATGACTGAGGTGGTACACTCCTCAATGGCATTGGATGAATCCCAGAATATATTCCAGTCTGTGCTAGCAAAACAGTCCTGTAGCGTAGCATCCACGTCTTCTGGCCACTTCCGTGGCGAGTCACTGGTACTTCCTGCTTTAGTTTTTGCTTGTAAGCAGGAATCATTTTAATGAGGGAAATAAGTATTTGACCCCCTCTCAATCAGAAAGAGATGCTCAGACAGAAACATTCACACCTCTATTAATTTACAAAGGGATAGTCTAATATCTCGGCTAGGTGTGAAATATCCCACAATTTGTGCCACTGTTTAGACTACAGATAGATGATGCGGTCAGTCAGAGTTGTCCTATTGTGAAGTGTAACCAGCATCCTGGAGTCGCCTCTTCACTGTTGACGTTGAGACTGGTGTTTTGCGGGTACTATTTAATAAAGCTGCCAGTTGAGGACTTGTGAGGCGTCTGTTTCTCAAACTAGACACTCTAATGTACTTGTCCTCTTGCTCAGTTGTGCACTGGGGCCTCCCACTCCTCTTTCTATTCTGGTTAGAGCCAGTTTGCGCTGTTCTGTGAAGGGAGTGGTACACAGCGTTGTACGAGATCTTCAGTTTCTTGGCAATTTCTCGCATGGATAGCCTTCATTTCTCAGAACAAGAATAGACTAACGAGTTTCAGAAGAAAGGTCTTTGTTTCTGGCCATTTTGAGCTTGTAATTGAACCCACAAATGCTGATGCTCTAGATACTCAACTAGTCTAAGAAGGACAGTTTTATTGCTTCTTTAATCAGGACAACAGTTTTCAGCTGTGCTAACATAATTGCAAAAGTGTTTTCTAATGATCAATTAGCCTTTTAAAATGACAAACTTGGATTAGCTAACACAACGTGCCATTGGAACACAGGAGTGATGGTTGCTGATAATGGGCCTCTGTACACCTATGTAGAAATTCCATAAAAAATCTGCCGTTTCCAGCTACAATAGTCATTTACAACATTAACAATGTCTACACTGTATTTCTGATCAATTTTATGATATTTTAATGGACAAAAAATTTGCTTTTCTTTCATAAACAAGGAAATGTCTAAGTGACATTACATTTGTACGTCTTAAATGTTGTTTGGCAAGTAAAAGTCAGGCAAGTTTGCTGTTCGTTATATGTCAGTGACATAACTACTAGTTTGCCTGCCCCATAGCAAGCTGCTAGTTTAATACACACTGATTGGTGGAGTAATTTAATGAGCTAAATGTAAAAATTCTAGTTTACACAGGATAAAAAAGGAACAGAAATGAACGATATAAACTGGTACGTTTTTTTCTGCTCTCAAACCATTTTGTGGTCTTCAGAACAAAACATTAGTTACTAATCAGGGTTCCAACCCCTGATTAGTAGATCCTACTTTCGACAGATTTTCGAGTGCTAAGCATCAACCACATTTCAGAGCCAAATTACTGCCTAATTCGACATTATTTATTTATGCCCATGTACAGTCCTTTAGCCATGTCTCATTTCCCAAAGTAGATGATTTGTGTGGGCACGAGGGGTGTAGGAGGGTGTGAAGGGGGCTGATCGAAGTGAGAACAGATCTTAGTGGAAAAAGTATGATTTAATCTTGATTATGAGTTAATACACCATATGCTCCTTGCAATTAAGCTGTCCATGGATAACCCTCTTCTAATTTGTTAAGAGTTCAATGTAGCATAAAATCTGGGGCAGGTCAGTCCCCTGTGTTTAATCTGATCTTCAGTAAAAAAAAGAGGCTAGCCACGCAGGCTAATTAGCCAGCCGGATCATAGATGAGAGAGTGCATTCCATAGCACCTTCAACTTTCCAACCTGCTCCCTCCACATGCAGCAGCTTTTCAATAGACCAGCCGAGAACAAGGGAGAGGTGAGCCGTGTTAAGGAAAGAGTGAATGAAAGAGGGCAGAGGGTGAAAGAAAAATACGGAGAGAGTATGGTGGAGAGAGGTGTAAAATATTGACTCGTGGTAATGGGTAATGGTCCAAAGTAAAGTCACGGTCCACTTGTTAAGAGTTAAAAACTGCAACTAAGAGATAATAGAGGATTGCACTGCATGATATCAATCTGCATGTTGTATTTACTTGATATCAATATGCATGTTGTATATACTTTATATCCTTCCTTTTCTTTAAAAGCACTATTTTGAATTTAGATTACTGGGTACTGTCGGTTAGCACCACCTTCCTAGAAAACCATAACAGCAATCTTACCCAACACTCATAGGCTTTCTCCTCTCCTTGTTTGCTCCCGTGTTTAATTGCCTGCCAAATGTAATACATTTACTTCTATCAGCTCTATCTACCAGTGTGTGCTTGAAAGTCTATGCACTGTAGTTAGCTACTCTGTCATTTGAACCGACAGCATTGTAACAACCACATTTGAGTGTGAAAGTGTGGTACACATTGGCAGAAGTTTCTCTCACCTTTATAAAAAATCTGACTGTGATTTGGCATAAAATATTGAGCTCTCAGATAATATGTGGCTATAACAGGCTTTTTAAAGTGTCCAATGAGTTTGACATGAGGGGCTGAGTTCTCCTTAATCAAGGTTATGAGTAACATTTCGTAGAGTTTGAGGATCAAGCACCTCTCTCCACCACCGCTGCAACTTCTGCCTTGATTAAAATGACAGAATGGGGGAAATGTTGGATCTCAAAATCTATTTCCATTAAGATTCTATTTTGCACCTACAAGGCTTTGATTTGGGGAATGTTATGCCCTCCCCAACTATGACCTCACACTGACACAGATTAATCTAACACAGATGTATTTGTAGTATTTGTCTTCCCAATTAAATTCTCCAAAGATGTCATACGGTATAATCATCCATGAAACCAATTTCCCAATGAGTTAAAGACCCTGTCACAAAAAATATCCACCTGTATGATATGAACATTAACCTGTTGTTGGTGTGTACTCCCCACCATCATCAGTCTTCCTAAACTGGGAAAGGGTTAGCTATTGGGAATGAAAGTCATGTGAGACAAATAAATGGTGAAAGATGAAGGAGAGCTAGCTTAGGCCACACACCACTGGCCCATAAACTAAATCAAGAACCTACACTTAAAGCTGAAATATGTAACTTTTTGGGTGACCTGACCACATTCACGTAAAAATGTGAGGTCTGTCATTCTCATTGAAAGTAAGTCTCAGAAGCAATAGATCTGTTCTATGTGCGCTATTTCTATGCTTCCCATTCTTAAGTTTAGTTTTTGCGTCTTTTACTTTCGGTTTTGTAAACCATCTTCAAACAGCTAAAAGTGCAATATTTTTGGTTATTGTAAATATATTTCACAACCGGTTAGACGGTACTATGACTCTCTACACTATCCTATGCGTTGCTTGTTTTGTCAAATAAACTGAAATTAGTTGAATTATTATAATTTTAGCAACCAGGAAATTGCATAGAGATTTCTGCATATTGCACCTTTAACCTCTTATAGCGTACACCTCCAGGGGGAAATATCTGTTTTAGAGCAGACTCAATGATTTATCAATCCGGGAATTATATTACACCATAGCCGAAATTGTCACGGGTAGGGTGACCACATTTAAAATATCAAAATGCAGGACAAAGGGATGATTTTGAGGGACATTCGCGAGACAGTGAATACATTTATTTGGCAGCACCCCTCTCCCTATACTCTTTTTCCTTGAGCAAACTTACTCTCAATCTGTCGGTCTAAGAGTAAGTAGACCAATATGTGTGACTGTTTTACGATAATCTGGGAATACTTGGCCAAGGAAACATTTCTGGTTGGTCTCAGGGAATGTAAAACAATTAGGAAGGGAGAATTTGGAAACCCAATTGAGTAAAGTAGCAGCAAATGTGTTAAATTAGCATCTAATGAGCATGTAGAGCCTCACAAGTTTCTGTCTAATACGACTATTTACTTACTTTTGTAGCTCCATAGACAAACATTAGCAGTAGAATGGCCTGTGCTGAAGAGCTCAGTGACTTTCAATGTGGCACCGTCATAGGATGCCACCTTTCCAACAAGTCAGCTGTTCAAATTTCTGCCCTGCTAGAGCTGCCCCAGTCAACTGTAAGTGCTGTTATTGTGAAGGGAAACGTCTAGGAGCAACAGCGGCTCAGCCGCAAAGTGGTAGGCCACACAAGCTCACAGAACGGGACCGCCGAGTGCTGAAGCCTGTAAAAATTATCTGTCCTTGGTTGCAACATTCACTACAGAGTTCCAAACTGCTGCTGGAAGCAACGGCAGCACAAGAACTGTTCGTCGGGAGCTTCATGAAATGGGTTTCCATGGCCGAGCAGCCACACACAAGCCTAAGATCACCATGCACAGTGCCAAGCGTTGGCTGGAGTGGTGCAAAGCTCGCCGCCATTGGACTCTGGAGTAGTGGAAATGCGTTCTTTGGAGTGATGAATCACTCTTCACCATCTGGAAGTCTGACGGATGAATCTGGGTTTAGCGGATGCCAGGAGAACGCTACCTGCCCCAATGCATAGTTACAACTGTAAAGTTTGGTGGAAAAGGAATAATGGTCTGGGGCTATTTTTTATGGTTTGGGCTAGGCCCCTTAGTTCCAGTGAAGGGAAATTGTTAGTCTACAGAATATAATTCTGTGCTTCCAACTATGTGGCAACAGTTTGGGAAGGCCCTTTCTTGTTTCAGCATGACAATGCCCCCGTGCACAAAGCTAGGTCCATACAGAAATAATTTGTCGAGATCAGTGTGGAAGAATTTGACTGGCCTGTACAGAGCCCTGACCTAAACCTCATCGAACACCTTTGGGATGAATTGGAACACCGACTGCGAGCCAGGCCTAATTGCCTAACATCAGTGCACTTATGCTCTTGTGGCTGAATGGAAGCAAGTCCCCTTCCAACATCTAGTGGAAAGCCTTCCCAGAAGAGTGGAAGCTGTTATTGCAGCAAAGGGGGACCAACTCCATATTAATGTCCATGATTTTGAAATGAGATGTTCGACGAACAGGTGTCCACGTTCTTTTGGCCATGTAGTGTCTCTTCGGCCATGTAGTATATCTTCTTAAAATGAGCAACGTGGATGCAAACAGAGATCTGTATATGACGAGATACTCATGTCTTCACACTAACTATGGTAGCGAAGTTTGGCGACAAGTTTAGGTCCAAAATAATATTTTGGACAGATTTTGGCCAGAGTGAAACCTCTGGTTTCACCTCTTCCTCTCTGCTGCAAAAGGTACAGGTTGCAAAGACTGACTGAAATACGGGACAAATCAACCTTTGTTGAAGATTAGTGGTGATTGAATTTGTTGATAAAATGCGGGACATGATTGTATAGTCCCCCCCAATAATTTCTTTAAAATCAATAAAACATTTAATTTGGATGCACTGCACCTACTTTGCTCAGCCGTGCAGTCAACAGCCACCAGTGGTGGAAAAAGTACCCAATTGTCATACTTGAGTAAAAGTAAAGATACTGTACCAGAAAATTACTCAAGTAAAAGTGAAAGTCACCCAGTAAAACACTACTTGAGTCTAAATGTATTTTGTTTGAAATATACTTAAGTATCAAAAGTAAAAGTATTAATTATTTCAAATTCTTTATATTAAGCAAACCAGACAGCACAATTTAAAAAAATGTTTTATTTATTGATAGCCAGGGGCACACTCCAACCAGAGCCGGTCCTGACCTCCCTGGGTCCCCTTAGGCTAAGGGGCCTTTATACCTGACCCATGAGCCATGTAAACCATTTGCCATTGCCACACAGTCACACCTGACACCCCAGTGCTCCCACTACAATCCTCCCTTCTTTAAAACAGTTTGCTCCATCTGTCGGTCTAAGAGTAAGTAGACTAATACAGAACAGAATGAGGTATAAACAAATAATACTTATTGAATAGAATATTTTCTATAGAATCTTAAGATAAGTGAATATTAACGCTAACATAAATAAGAAATTGTATAAAATATAAAGTGTAGAAAATAATAAAATATAACACTGAGCTTTGGCTCTGCTGCCTGGTAATTTGTCCAGTCCTCACAATATTATACAATTAGCTTTGTCTATACAATGTAAACATAAGCCTATAGACTATGGCTGCAGATATATGTCTCAAAATAGTAAAATAAAACCTATACAGCTGTGTGATTAACTTTGGTTCCCTCTACAGCCTGGGCCTTTTCAGCATCAGGATGGGCACCAGTCTATCTGGACTGTCTGTAAGAAATTGAGAAAGTATGTCAAATAGTTAAGCAGTCATTTACACAAATGCACTTCTGCCATTCAATCTTAAATGTTATTAAGTGTGTAAACATTTGAATGTTTGAATTAAAATCTTACCATCAAAATATTCCTTCTCTGCACTTTCTTGAGGCAAAATCATCAATGATGTCATCATTAGACATGTGTTTCCCCACGTCATGATTTATGCTCATGATGGCCAGACCACTCAAATGTTCCTGTGACATGGAAAACCTCAGGTAGCTTTTGATGAGCTTTCATTTTGAAAAGCTCCTCTCTGCCGATGCTACTATTACTGGTAGGGTGACTGCAATTCTTAGGGCTATCCAAAGGTTAGGATAGAGTTCCTCCAAGTTTTTCTTACAGAGAAAGGAAAGCAGCTCAAAGGCAGTCATCTTATCTGATGGCAGATCAGGTCAATTCTGAATCCCGTGTGCTAGATCCATTCCACTGATGTCACAGTCAACTCTGAAGTTTAGAGTGTTTTCAACTTCCATGCAGTGAGCCTTTAAAGCCTTCACTAGACATCTGAGAGGCAGTGCCAAAGTTCAGCAGCACTCCATATTTGGTTTTCACCTGGTTGAATGTTTCAAATCTCTGATCCATGGATGTCACAGCAGAGTCGACCGCAATGTTGAAGTACTTCAAGGTTTTTCAGTGCATCCGTCACTGGTTCATCAGGAGCCTCACAGTTGAAATGCGTCTTGCTGTTTCTCAGTCTCTACACTTTCAGAACAACCTCCACATGAATTTCTTCACAAATGCTTTTGGCTGTTGTCTGGGCCTCAGAGAATCCAGTTTCCAGGTATGTAGGGAGGGAGGCCATTGCATTTGAGATTAAATTCACTGTGATATCCATCTGCATTAATGCAGATTGGAGGATCTTGTTCACCTTGTTTGTCATTGTCAGTATCTCACACCATAGGACACAGCAAATCAAGAAGCGGTAGGACCCAACTTCCTCTGCAAGTGCTTGTGCCTCCACTTTGGGCACAGGATCGTTGAGCGTCTGTCTGGCTTCCAGTAATGCCTCCCAAACCTCAGAAGCCTGATACCTGATTGCATTAACACTTTGGAGCCTACTCTCCCATTTTGTGTCACTCCATGACTTCACAGTTATCCTGTTAGGGATAGGGGGCAGTATTTGCACAGCCGGATAAAAAACGTACCCGATTTAATCTGGTTACTACTCCTGCCCAGTAACTAGAATATGCATATAATTATTGGCTTTGGATAGAAAACACCCTAAAGTTTCTAAAACTGTTTGAATGGTGTCTGTGAGTATAACAGAACTCATATGGCAGGCAAAAACCTGAGAAGATTCCTTACAGGAAGTGGCCTGTCTGACAAGTTCTTGTTCTTCTTGGCTCTGTTTATTGAAAACTGAGGATCTTTGCTGTAACGTGACACTTCCTACGGCTCCCATAGGCTCTCAGAACCCGGGAAAAAGCTGAATGATGTAATTCCAGCCTCTGGCTGAAAAACATTAGCGCGTTTGGATAGTGGCCGGTCAGAGTACCATCAGACTGAGGCTCGTGCACAAGGGGATCCCATGTTTTTATTTTCTCTCTCTTTGTACGTAAACACGCTTTCCCGGTCGGAATATTATCGCTTTTATACGAGAAAAATTGCATAAAAATTGATTTTAAACAGCGGTTGACATGCTTCGAAGTATGGTAATGGAATATTTAGAATTTTTTTGTCACGAAATGCGTCGTGCGCGTCACCCTTCTTTACCATTCGGATAGTGTCTTGAACGCACGAACAAAACAGAGGATATTTGAACATAACTATGGATTATTTTGAACCAAACCAACATTTGTTATTGAAGTAGAAGTCCTGGGAGTGCATTCTGACGAAGAACAGCAAACGTAATAACATTTTTCTTATAGTAAATCTGACTTTGGTCAGAGCTAAACTTGGTGGGTGTCTAAATAGCTAGCCCTGTGATGCCGGGCTATCTACTCAGAATATTGCAAAATGTGCTTTCACCGAAAAGCTATTTTAAAATCGGACATAGCGAGTGCATAGAGGAGTTCTGTATCTATAATTCTTAAAATAATTGTTGTGTTTTTTGTGAACGTTTATCGTGAGTAATTTAGTAAATTCACCGGAAGTTTGCGGGGGGTATGCTAGTTCTGAACGTCACATGCTAATGTAAAAAGCTGGTTTTTGATATAAATATGAACTTGATTGAACAAAACATGCATGTATTGTATAACATAATGTCCTAGGGTTGTCATATGATGAAGATCATCAAAGGTTAGTGCTGCATTTAGCTGTGGTTTGGGTTTATGTGACATTATATGCTAGCTTGAAAAATGGGTGTCTGATTATTTCTGGCTGGGTACTCTGCTGACATAATCTAATGTTTTGCTTTCGTTGTAAAGCCTTTTTGAAATTGGACAGTGTGGTTAGATTAACGAGAGTCTTGTCTTTAAAATGGTGTAAAATAGTCATATGTTTGAGAAATTGAAGTAATAGCATTTCTAAGGTATTTGAATAACGCGCCACGGGATTCAACTGGCTGTTGAGTAGGTGGGACGATTTCGTCCCGCCGACCCTAGAGAGGTTATGGTCACGTGCTTTTTCAAAACACTCCATCTTTGTGTGCCAGCTGAAAAGAAGGTGAAGAGCTTTTGCACATGCCAAAAAAACTAAACTGCATCTTTTGAAGATTTGGCAGCATCTGCAATGACAAGGTTTAGAGTATGTGCTCCACATGGGACTAACACAGCTCTGTGATTTTTTTTAACAGTCTGGCTTGTACTCCTTGGTGCTTGCCCTTCATGTTGGCCCCATTATCATAAGCTTGCCCTCTGCAATCTTCAATTGGAATCTTCAGCTCGTTCAGCTTATCTAAGATGACAGTGGACAGTTTCAAGCCTGTTGTAACCTCAACACTCACAAAGCCGAGGAAGTGCTCCTTGATCTCTGGCTTTCCCTTTAAAGACACACTTCTCAGAATAATGGACATTTGCTCCTCGGGACTAATGTCAGGCATACAGTCCAAGATAATGGAGAAGTACTTTGTCTCTTACTTGAGTCACTATTGCTTCCAGAATCTTGTCACTCACAATCCTTATCAGCTCATTCTGTGTGCACTTCCCAAGGTAATGAACATGTGTCTCTCCATCTTTTACTTTGCTGAGATGATAACGGAGTCATGACGGAGTCAAATTTTGCCATTAATTCAACCTTTTTTAGGAAGTTTCCATTATCTGGTTGGAAGAGTTTGTCTGATGAACCCCTGAATGTTAGGTTTCTTTCAGCCAGAGACTGGGTGATACTTTTTAAACGTGTAAGGACATACTGCCATCTCTTTCTTTCAGCCTCCAAAATTGTAATTTGAATCTCGTCAAGAGGCTGTCCCTGACTTAGACGCAGATCAAGTTCTCTCCACTTAATCATGCTATTTGTTTGATCTGGACAACTATAAGGTGTTTCAGAATGGCGTTGATGTTTGACCAGTCATTCACGCCTTCCTTTATTATTTTGTAGTCTTTTATAGAAAAGAACTTACAACAAAAACAATACACAGCGTTGTTTTTGATTGAGTATGAAAGCCAGCTCCTGGTAATATTTTCCCCATTTTACAACTGTCTCTGTCATAAGGCTGAATGGAAACCTCTTCTGGACTTATCGTTAGGGTAAGAAAAATCCAGTCCTGGTTTGAATGGACCAACTCAGTCCTCATAAAGTCTGTTAAGACTGGGGGCCAATCTGCTGGGTCATTTGGTGGAGCAGCAACTGTTCTATTAGGGTCTGAGCTGCTTGTATCTGATTCTGGCTGTACACCTCTGGTTGTGCTAGTATTGACTGAGGCTGCCTGTACTTCACCTGGGTCTGTGTTAGTACTTGATGAAGCTGCCGGTACTGGGTCTGTGTTAGTATTTGCTGAAGCCGGCTGTACTGGGTCTGTGTTAGTACTGGCTGATGATCCAGCATCTCTTCCACTGAGAAACTTAAGCAGAGCACCTGTAAATTATAGATAACAATACTCTTATTAATTTTATCAGCTGTGTCGGGCCCATTCAAATTGGCTCCACCAGATTTCCTTTATACATTTTCAAATATAAAATATTATTTATACTTTGGCTTGGCTGAATACTTGATGGTTATTATTTACTGAGAGATGTGCATCCATATTGCCCAGTATGCCCAGCTAATCAAAATTTGAAATTCAATATATAAATCAATAGTCAATGTCAATCCATTGCTTTCCATCTTGCATTAGTCCAGAGTTGTAACCAAACCATGACTGAGAGATAATAATTGTCTTGTTTTAAAATGATGTGCGTCTATGAGGAGTGCCCTCACACCCATATATTGTCTGGACTGGTCCTCACCGAGGTTGCTGCTGAAAAGCGCGAGTTTAATTTCGTGCACACGCATATGAACGCATGTTCACGCATGACGCGTTTATCTTTTCCGAGCTGCAGTTTACAAACACCGTTGCCCGTTGGCGTTTATCAAACGTAATAAATTGTTGTATTTCACTCTCACTTTTGTCAGGCACAATGTCACAGAACACAGCCCTGGAAGTGGCTGGCAAGCAAGCAAGACACAGACAGACCAAGAGAGGCACTGCCCAGCTAGGTTAGCAAGACAGACAGACTAGAGAGAGATGCACTGCAAGCTAGCACATCAACTTAAAGTTACTGTTATTTGCTGACATCAAACTTGGAGAGGAGAGAACACAAGTTTACCTGATTGCTGTTCCCGCAAGTCCCTCTCATTGTGTTTTTTCTCTCTTTTTGTGATCAGAAGTATAGTTCCGCTTCTTCCTCTCTCTCAAGTTGTAAACATTGACACCCGCTTTGACATGAGGGGGAGGTGGGGCCCTTGCGAAATTTGCAGGGCCCTACGCAACTTGCGTTGTGAGCATATAGGGCCGCCCGGCTCTGAACAACACTCAGACATAATTTATAAACGAAGCATGTGTGTTTATTGAGTCTGCGAGATCAAAGGCAGTAGGGTTGACCAGGGATCTTCTCTTGATAAGTGGATGAATTGGACAATTTTCTTGTCCTGCTAAGAATTTAAAATGTAACGAGTACTTTTGGGTGTCAAAGGAACATGTATGGAGTAAAAAGTACGTTATTTTCTTTCGGAATGTTGTGAGTACAAGTAAAAGTTGTCAAAAATAAAACTAGTAAAGTAAACTACAGATACCCCACAAAAAACTTTCAAGTGTTAAGTATTACTTTAAAGTATTTTTTCTTATGTACTTTACACCACTGACATCCATACTGTCTATTCGCACCCCTCCTCCACTAATGTCAGTGTACCGATCAGCCTCAGCCAAGCCAGCACTTGCTCGCAGTCAGGGCAGCCTCATTCAATTTCAGATACACATGTATCTCTGGAATAGAATGCACCCCTCTGGTGTTGTGCCCCTCCCTCTCCCCTCCATGAAAGAAAAGCTTTTGCAAACAAGCCTTCCACCTGTTCTCACAACTTGACTCCAGCGAGCAACAAGCATAAACACAAAGTTCTGAATCAGAAGGTAAGATTAGGTTAAGATAGATAATCGATGTATGATTTATTGTTGCAAAAAAATTAAACGTTAGCTGGCTGGCTCGTTAGCTAACGTTACGTGACGTGCATGATCTTACACATTGTTTACCTAGCTAGGTTCATTGTTTACCTAGATTGGAGATTATATTGTTTTCAAATAACTGAAAGTGAGCGGTTGTAATCAGAACAAATGGGAAAAGTCTATTGTCCTGCCCATCCTAGAAACATTGTTTGCAGAATTCACAGCCTGCTACATTTGTTTTCGTAACCTTTTTTTAGAGGGGCCAATTGTGCATCTCCTCATGGGTCTCCCGGTCGCGGCCGGCACAGGTATTGAGCCATTATCTGTAGCAACGCAGTGTCTTAGACCACTGCGCCACTCAGGAGGCCCATCCACAATGTTTTTAGAATGCTGATCAATTGCCTTGCACGAAGTATGAAAATAATAAAATACTACTTAAACAGGACTCTTAAAGAATTTCAGGTTGCGAGTGCATACAAATTCCAACAGTTGGATATCCTAACTCTGGCTGTATTCCAAAAGGAATTACAAATCACTTTGCAAACTAACATAATGTGTTGCTCACTGTTGCCCCTATTGTCCAGTTTCCACGTCATCTTCTGACTTCCTCAGACATGGATGGACGTCGAATACTGACTTGTATCACGGGTGACCTGGCTGCCCCTAAATATTTTGTATTTCCTATTCACCCTCTGAATGGCACACATACACAATCAATGTCTCAATTGTCTCAAGGCCTTCTATAACCTGTCTCCTACCATTCGTCTACACTGACTGAAGTAGATTTAACCTCTATGGGCTAGGTCGGACGCTTGCGTCCCACCTACGTAACAGCCACTGGCAGCCTGTGGCGCGATTTTCAAAACCTTAAAAATCCTATTACTTCAATTTCTCAAACATATGACTATTTTACAGCTATTTAAAGACAAGACTCTCGTTAATCTAACCACACTGTCCGATTTCAAAAAGGCTTTACAACGAAAGCAAAACATTAGATTATGTCAGCAGAGTACCAAGCCAGAAATAATCAGACACCCATTTTTCAAGCCAGCATATAATGTCACCAAAACCCAGAAGACAGCTAAATGCAGCACTCACCTTTGATGATCTTCATCAGATGACAACCCTAGGACATTATGTTATACAATACATGCATGTTTTGTTCAATCAAGTTCATATTTATATCAAAAACCAGCTTTTTACATTAGCATGTGACGTTCAGAACTAGCATACCCCCCGCAAACTTCCGGGGAATTCGCTAACATTTTACTAAATTACTCACGATAAACGTTCACAAAAAGCATAACAATTATTTTAAGAATTATAGATACAGACCTCCTCTATGCACTCGATATGTCCGATTTTAAAATAGCTTTTTGGTGAAAGCACATTTTGCAATATTCTAAGTACATAGCCCAGGCATCACGGGCTCGCTATTTAGACACCCGGCAAGTTTAGCACTCACCATAATCATATTTACTATTATAAAAGTTTGATTACCTTTTGTTGTCTTCGTCAGAATGCACACCCAGGACTGCTACTTCAATAACAAATGTTGGTTTGGTCCAAAATAATCCATCGTTATATCCGAATAGCGGCATTTTGTTCGTGCGTTCCAGACACTATCCGAAATAGTAAAGAAGTGTCGCGTGCATGGCGCAATTCGTGACAATAAAATTCTAAATATTCCATTACCGTACTTCGAAGCATGTCAACCGCTGTTTAAAATCAATTTTTACGCCATTTTTCTCGTAGAAAAGCGATAATATTCCGACAGGGAATCTCCTTTTCGGCAAACAGAAGAAAAAATCCCAAAGGCGGGGGCGGTCGGGTCACGCGCATAAGCCCAGTGTCCCTTGATCGGCCACTTGAGAAAGGCGATAATGTGTTTCAGCCTGGGGCTGGAATGACGACATTCTGTTTTTTCCCGGGCTCTGAGCGCCTATGGACGACGTGGGAAGTGTCTCGTTAGAGCAGAGATCCTTAGTAAATGATAGAGATGGAAAAGAAGTTCAAGAAATGGTCAGACAGGCCACTTCCTGTAAAGGAATCTCTCAGGTTTTGACCTGCCATTTGAGTTCTGTTATACTCACAGACACCATTCAAACAGTTTTAGAAAATTTAGGGTGTTTTCTATCCATATGTAATAAGTATATGCATATTCTAGTTACTGGGTAGGAGTGGTAACCAGATTAAATCGGGTATGTTTTTTATCCAGCCGTGTCAATACTGCCCCCTAGCCCTAACAGGTTTTAACAAGTGACAATAAGGCATCATAGCTTTCACCTGGATTCACCTGGTTAGTCTATGTCATGGAAAGAGCAGGTGTTCTTAATGTTTTCTATGCTCAGTATAGACAACGTCCCAAACGCCATAGCACGTGGACAGCGTAGCCTTTTTGTCTTCTACTGAAACCAATACCAAACCAATCAGGTGGCTGTTCAACAAAACAAAGCTTCGGACTTCAGTGATTATGTGCTTCTGGTAAAGTGATACAGGCATAGGCACACTGCTTTCAAGTACACTGCTTAGCGATTTCGCCGCATCCTCGGAGCTCCAGTATCAAACATAGCATCACTAGTTTATTTCTGAGAGTGTAGCAAACACTAGCCAGTGTTAAAATAACTCTAAATGTGTTAGATTTAACACTTTAAAAAGTGTTCACCACGACCCCTATTACAAATCAACATGATCAAACCATCTGTTACTAACAGACAGACACACACCTGTTCTGCTGACACAGACAAAGGGAAGAATTTCAGTATAAAGGGAGAGAGAGTGCTGACTTCAAGTACGTCGAAGAGTACGTCGAAGAGTGGGAGGCGGTGTAAGGTGTTTACTGTGTTTGTCTGCCAAAATCAATCTATACATCAAAACCATTGCTGATGTTTCACTCTCCTTTTCATTGTTTTATCTATTCATCTCTTGTTTATCTCTAAGAGACCTTTGGCTTACACTGCCAGAAAAAAAGAAAAAAATGCTGACAAACAATTGTCGTACCAATTCAGTGCAGCAATTTCTTTATTTGTTTTGAACAAAAATTGCTGGCGAGAGCAGAGTTCCAAAGTACAGCTGCAGCAGTGCGTCTTGACCTCTGTGTCATTTGAAGTATTTACTTTTTGACATGGGATGAACCAATCCACAACAGGACAACAGTATTAGGGGGTCTGTTCAGGAACATGCAACATTACAGAATGTTCAGATATACTGTACATTTACTGTGCAGAAAATATAGGATTTTCTGTTCTGTAGAAAAGGCAATAATTCCAGCTCTATACGTTGTATGTCTATCTGGAACATTATGATTGTTTCACCTTACTGAATACACCACCTTTCAATTGTCTCAGGAAGGTCAGGGAAGGCAGGGAGTGAGCATCATTAACCCTGGTCGGTCTGTCTTTTGTTTTCTCCTCCCAGTATATCTAAGCAGGCACAACTCCAGTGCATCAGCAAATAAACACTGGCTTATGTCAGTGTTTGACAAATGGCAATAACAGCTCACCTTTTATTTCATTGAAGTCTGACTTGAGTCACAAATTTGATGACTTGACTTGATATAAAATAACTTGAGACTTGACATGGGTGCCTCAAGACTTTGACTTGAGACTGATGACTGGAAATTATCTGGCCATGCTTTGTAACATTTTGTCACTTATTTTGTGGCACAGAGTCTCCATGGATTACTCACACAGACAGAGACAGTAGCCACAACACTGTCCACGCAAAAAGCCTTATGAAGCAAAATTTGAAATTGTGTTTTTTACATTGGATAAAAGTAAAGACTCAGAAGCTAGTAAATGGTATATCATACACTACAGTTGAGAAACAATGGGAAAGTAATGCTGCTTTGAAATTTGATAAACTTGTAACCCCACTTTTGAGAAAATGGCCCTTGAAAGTGTTGGGGGCACCTACTGGAGAACTTTTCTTATTCTACACCCATTCAGCATCGTTCACAGCCTCTAAGCCTTAGCCTCACCCATCCCTTTAAGGATTCACATATGAGACCATGTGCTAAACAGTGAGTACGGTAGTGTAGAACCAAAGATTTCAAGACAAAAGGCTGGTTTATACTATGTCTATTGACATGTCTGTTTACAGTTGTCACAGTGACATCATGAACATTATTTTGTCATCAAACTTGTCATTGTCGTTATGAAAAGTATAACCCCAAAAAACGACAGGCTGCATGACATCAGCAGCCTGGTGGTCCAAAGTAGCATAAATGGTGTATTTTAACACAAATAAACCAATCCGTTTGAAAATGAATTTAGTACATGTCAATTTAGCAAACCAGGCAACTAAAAACAACTTTGTAAATAAAGTTTTGGTTCGTTTCTAGCTTGTTAGCTGGCTAGCTAGTTCAATTAATTACAATATCATATAACTGACAATGTCTTAACCTTAGCTAACCTGTATTAATTAATACAGGAAAATAAACTCACAACAAGATCATTATTTCCAAGTTAATGGCGAGCTAATTACGGAAAATAATAATAATCCCAACTCATAATGTTACTACACTGCATCAATCTACAGGTACCTATAAAGCTAACAAACTAGGTAGGTGCAATGTTATCTAGCTAGCTAACATTAGCCTATAACTAGCAATGCAAATGGCTCTGAGATACGAAAAATATTACCATACAGATCATAACGTTAGCTAGCTAGCCAACAGTACACATTCACTTGCAATGAAATAAACTTTATGACAAAATTAGAAAAGTATCATATCTGAAAATGTAGGTGGCTAGACTCTCTTACCCATATACATTGATAAATGCTTCTCCCTCTCTGTCACGCTTGCAATGCTTGCCCGTAGTTTGTAGATGTAATCTGGCGACAGGTGTTTTATACAACAGCCTTCTGTGTTCTCTTTTTGACTCCGTCTGTATTTGCAATCAAACGCCTGAATTTGTTGTTCAAATTAATTATTACTTTGGAAAATACGTACCATAGCCACTCTACTTGCACTCACCAAAAACTCCTGCCAGTGGAGAGCGCTTCATTCTCTTGTTGATATGTTTGCTGTTGATTTCATACTTTAAATATATACTTTAACCACTTGGCTCCCCCCAGGACCAGACAATTACCCAATTGGCAATTACAACAAATAGACTGGTTCTACAATGTAAAAGTTAGACTTAATGTAACAACGACTCCTAATAGGAGGGGTGTGTGTAGGAATCAGGAGCAGGAGAGCAGATAAGTTCCAGTGTAACACAACGTTTAATCAGGCGGTCCAGAAGGCACAATACAAACACATGGGAATAACCGCACAAACGTAGTCGCCACCCACAGGGAATAAATTGCGCACACGGAGGAGAAACCTCGACTCCACAAACAAAAGTGCAATAGCACACTGTAAACATATACCGAGTAAATAAACGAAATCCCCTGGTGCAGGCACGCACCCCTTACAAGCAAATACACAACAAATAATCCCGCACAAAGCCTAGCCTGCAGCGGGGTGTATATAAACCCACCGAAATCAACTAACCTGAACACAGGTGTAAAAAAACAGACAGACACAAACAAAAAGGAAAATGGGATCGGTGGCAGCTAGTAGGTCGGCGACGACGACCGCTGAGCCCCGCCGAACAGGGAGAGGAGCCACCTTCGGTGGAAGTCGTGACACTTAATGATTATTCATGATATTTCATCACCATTCATACAAGGAACAATCACTGTCTTGTACTGAATCCGAAGCGTGGTGTGCAGGCCGCTATGCTTACCAGGGCACGCTCATTCCTGTTACGCACAATGACAGAGGTATTATGGACCCAGACACACAGAACACCGGGAAATATGATCAATTGAAATAATACATTAAATTAAATAAACAGAACATCTACCTAATAAGCCTTGCAAACCTTCATGTGCACAATAAACATTGTGCCCACTCAGATGTAAGAAATGTTATATGTACCTGTTAGACAGATTCAATTTGGTATGTACAGTACCAGTACAAAGTTTGGAAACAAAGTTTGTAAATGTATTATTTAATTCCAAGTTTTTTCTTTATTTGTACTATTTTCTACATTGTAGAATAATAGTGAAGACCTCAAAAATATGAAATAACACATATGGAATCATGTAGTAACCAAAAAAAGTGTTCAAAATATATTTTGGATTTTAGATTCTTCAAAGTAGCCACCCTTTTCCTTGATGACAGCTTTGCACACTCTTGGTATTCTCTCAACCAGCTTCATGAGGTAGTCATCTGTAATGCATTTAAATTAACAGGTTTGCCTTTCCTTCTTAATGCGTTTGAGCCAGTCAGTTGTGTTGTGACAAGGTAGGGGTGGTATAAGATAGTCCTATTTGGTAAAAGACCAATCCCATATTATGGCAAGAACAGCTCAAATAAGCAAAGAGGAACGACAGTCCATAATTACTTTAAAACATAAAGGTCAGTCAATCTGGAACATTTCAAAAACTTTGAAGAGCAGTTGCAAAAACAATCAAGCTCTACAGTATGATGAGACTGGCTCTCATGAGGACCATGTAACGCCCTGGCCATAGAGAGGGGTTTTTTGTTCTTTATTTTGGTTAGGCCAGGGTGTTACATTGGGTGGGCGTTCTATGCTCATTTTCTATGTTGTCTGTTTCATTGATTTTGGCCGTGTGGCTTCCAATCAGGCACAGCTGTTGGTTGTTGCTGATTGGGAGTCACACATAAGTGCCTGTTTTTCCGTTGGGGTTTTGTGGGTAATTGTTTCTGTTAGATTATTTCCTAACAGGACTGTTTTGCTGTCGTGTTTTTGTTCAGTTTTGTATAGTGTTCTTACGTTAATTAAAATCATGATGAACACTAACTCCGCTGCGCCTTGGTCTACTCTCTCTCCCGACAGCCGTTACAGAATTACCCACCAAAAATGGACCAAGCAGCGGAGGAAGGAGCAGCGCAAGGAGAAGAACCAGGAGAGGAGCTATCTGGAATCGTGGACTTGGGAGGAAATCCTGGACGGTAAAGGACCATGGGCTCAAGCTGGGGATTATCGTTGCCCACAGTGGGAGATCGAGGCGGCGAGAGCTGAGAGGCGCTGGTATGAGGAAAGGGAGCGCAGCAGACACGAGAGGCAGCCCCAAAACATTTTTTTGGGGGGGCACACGGGGAGATTGGTGGAGTCAGGCGGTAGACCTGAGCCAACTCCCCGTGCTTACAGGAGGCAGCGCAGTACTGGTCAGACACCGTGTTATGCGGTAAAGCGCACGGTGTCCCCAGTACGCGTTCATAGCCCGGTGCGCTATAGGCCAGCCCCCCGCAAGTGCCATCTGAGTGCAGGCATCGAGCCAGGACGGGTTGTACCAGCTCAGCGCGTCTGGTCTCCGGTGCGCCTTTTCGGTCCAGGTTATCCTGCACTGTCTCTGCGCACTGTGTCTCCCGAGCGCTGGGAGGGCCCAGTTCGCCCAATGCCTGTGCTCCGCCCGTGCCGGGCCAAAGTGGGCATTCAGCCTGGAGTGTGGGTAAGGAGCCTACGTACCAGAACTCCAGTGCTCCCCCACAGCCCGGTTTATCCTGTGCCTCCTCCTCGGACCAGGCCTCCAGTGGGTCTCCCCATCCTGGTTAAGCCTGTGCCTCCTCCACGGACCAGGCCTCCAGTGGGTCTCCCCATCCTGGTCTCTCCTGTGCCGCCTCCACGGACCAGGCCTCCAGTCGGTCCCCCCATCCTGGTCAGTCCTGTGCCTCCTCCTAGGACCAGGCCTCCAGTGGGTCTCGCCAGTCCGGAGCCGCCAGAGCCGCCCGCCAGTCCGGAGCCGCCAGAGCCGCCCGCCAGTCCGGAGCCGCCATCGCCGCCCGCCAGTCCTCCGGCGCGGCCAGGGGCGCTACCTAAGTGGGCAACGCCGAGGGTGGAGCGGAGGCCACGTCCCGCACCTGAGCTGCCGCCGTAAGAAGGCCCACCCAGACCCTCCCCTTCAGAGTCAGGTTTTGCGGCCGGAGTCCGCACCTTGGGGGGGGGGGGTTTACTGTAACGCCCTGGCCATAGAGAGGGTTTTTTTATTTTGGTTAGGCCAGGGTGTTACATTGGGTGGGTGTTCTATGCTCATTTTCTATGTTGTCTGTTTCATTGATTTTGGCCGTGTGGCTTCCAATCAGGCACAGCTGTTGTTGGTTGTTGCTGCTGATTGGGAGTCACACTTAAGTGCCTGTTTTTCCGTTGGGGTTTTGTGGGTAATTGTTTCTGTAAGATTATTTCCTAACAGGACTGTTTTGCTGTCGTGTTTTTGTTCAGTTTTGTATAGTGTTCTTACGTTAACCTGTTATGGCTAGGGGGCAGTATTTTCACGGCCGGATAAAAAAATGTACCCAATATAATCTGATTATTACTCCTGCCCAGAAACTACAATATGCATATAATTATTAGCTTTGGATAGAAAACACTCCAACGTTTCTAAAACTGTTTGAATGGTGTCTGTGAGTATAACAGAACTCATTTGGCAGGCCAAAACCTGAGAAGATTCCAAACAGGAAGTACCCTGTCTGACCATTTCTTGGCCTTCTTGATAATCTCTATCCAATACAGGGGATCTCTGCTGTTACGTGACACTTCCTACGGCTCCCATGGGCTCTCAGAAGGCGGCAAAAAGCTGAATGATATCGAGGCAGCCCCTGGCTGAAAAACATTAGTGCGTTTGGATAGTGGCCAGTCACAGTACTATGAGACTCAGGCTCGTGCACGAGGGGATCCCATGCTTTTATTTTCTCTCTCTTTTGTACGTAAACACGCTTTCCTGGTCGGAATATTATCTATTTTTTACGAGAAAAATGGCATAAAAATTGATTGTAAACAGCGGTTGACATGCTTCGAAGTACGGTAATGGAATATTTAGACATTTTTTGTCACAAAATGCGTCGTGCGCGTGACCCTTATTTACACTTCGGATAGTGTCTTGAACGCACGAACAAAACGCCGCTATTTGGATATAACTATGGATATAACTATGGATTAAACCAACATTTGTTATTGAAGTAGCAGTCCTGGGAGTGCATTCTGACGAAGAACACCAAAGGTAATCAAACTTTTCTAATAGTAAATCGGAGTTTGGTCAGGGCTAAACTTGGTGGGTGTCTAAACAGCTAGCCGTGATGGCTGGGCTATCTACTCAGAATATTGCAAAATGTGCTTTCACCGAAAAGCTATTTTAAAATCGGACACCTCGATTGCACAAAGGAGTTCTGTATCTATAATTCTTAAAATAATTGTTGTGTTTTTTGTGAACGTTTATCGTGAGTAATTTAGTAAATTCACCGGAGGTTTGCGGGGGGTATGCTAGTTCTGAACGTCACATGCTAATGTAAAAAGCTGTTTTTTGATATAAATATGAACTTGATTGAACAAAACATGCATGTATTGTATAACATAATGTCCTAGGTGTGTCATCTGATGAAGATCATCAAAGGTTAGTGCTGCATTTAGCTGTGGTTTTGTTTTTTGTGACATTATATGCTACCTTGAAAAATGGGTGTCTGATTATTTCTGGCTGGGTACTCTGCTGACATAATCTAATGTTTTTATTTCGCTGTAAAGCCTTTTTGAAATCAGACAGTGTGGTTAGATAAAGGAGAGTCTTATCTTTAAAATGCTGTAAAATAGTCATATGTTTGAAAAATTGAATTTTTTGTATTTTTGAGGAATTTGTAATTCGCGCCACACCTATCA
Organism: Salmo salar; assembly: GCF_965601325.2. NCBI lineage: Eukaryota > Metazoa > Chordata > Actinopteri > Salmoniformes > Salmonidae > Salmo > Salmo salar. The sequence continues at coordinate 67,271,955 of NC_138308.1, forward strand.
TTGGATATTGGAGCAGGTGTTCCGCTAGCGGAACGTCTAGATGTAAGAGGTTAACCTCTCTAGGGTCTGCGGGACGAAATCGTCCCATCTACTCAACAGCCAGTTGAATCCCGTGGCGCGTTATTCAAATACATTAGAAATGCTATTACTTCAATTTCTCAAACATATGACTATTTTACACCATTTTAAAGACAAGAGTCTCGTTAATTTAACCACACTGTCCGATTTCAAAAAGGCTTTACAACGAAAGCAAAACATTAGATTATGTCAGCAGAGTACCCAGCCAGAAATAATCAGACACCCATTTTTCAAGCTAGCATATAATGTCACATAAACCCCAACCACAGCTAAATGCAGGACTAACCTTTGATGATCTTCATCAGATGACACACCTAGGACATTATGTTATACAATACATGCATGTTTTGTTCAATCAAGTTCATATTTATATCAAAAACCATCTTTTTACATTAGCATGTAACGTTCAGAACTAGCATACCCCCCGCAAACTTCCGGTGAATTTACTAAATTACTCACGGTAAACGTTCACAAAAAATATAACAATTATTTTAAGAATTATAGATACAGAACTCCTCTATGCACTCGCTATGTCCGATTTTAAAATAGCTTTTCGGTGAAAGCACATTTTGCAATATTCTAAGTAGATAGCCCGGCATCACAGGGCTAGCTATTTAGACACCCACCAAGTTTAGCCCTCACCAAAGTCAGATTTACTATAAGAAAAATGTTATTACCTTTGCTGTTTTTCGTCAAAATGCACTCCCAGGACTTCTACTTCAATAACAAATGTTGGTTTGATTCAAAATAATCCATAGTTATGTTCAAATATCCTCTGTTTTGTTCGTGCGTTCAAGACACTATCCGAATGGTAAAGAAGGGTGACGCGCACGACACATTTCGTGACAAAAAAATTCTAAATATTCCATTACCGTACTTCGAAGCATGTCAACCGCTGTTTAAAATCAATTTTTATGCCATTTTTCTCGTAAAAAAGCAATAATATTCCGACCGGGAAAGCGTGTTTAGGTTCAAAGAGTGAGAAAATAAAAACATGGGGTCGACTCGTGCACGCGCATCAGTCCCATTGTCCTCTGATAGAGCACTTGCCAAAAGCGCTAATGTTTTTCAGCCAGTGGCTGGAATTACATCATTCAGCTTTTTCCCGCCTTCTGAGAGCCTATGGGAGCCGTAGGAAGTGTCATGTTACAGCAAAGATCCTCAGTTTTCATTAAAGAGAGCCAAGAAGACCAAGAACTTGTCAGACACGTCACTTCCTGTAAGGAATCTTCTCAGGTTTTTGCCTGCCATATGAGTTCAGTTATACTCACAGACACCATTCAAACAGTTTTAGAAACTTTAGGGTGTTTTCTATCCAAAGCCAATAAGTATATGCATATTCTAGTTTCTGGGCAGTAGTAATAACCAGATTAAATCGGGTACGTTTTTTATCCGGCCGTGCAAATACTGCCCCCTACTCCCAACAGGTTAATTAAAATCATGATGAACACTAACTCCGCTGCGCCTTGGTCTACTCTCTCTCCCGACAGCCGTTACAGACCACCATAGGAAAGGAAGACCCAGAGTTACCTTAACTGCAGAGGATGTTCATTAGAGTTACCAGCCTCAAAAATTGCAGCCCAAATAAATGCTTCACAGAGTTCAAGTAACAGACACATCTCAGCATCAACTGTTCAGAGGAGACTGTGTGAATCAGCCCTTTATGGTCGAATTGCTGAAAAGAAACTACTACTAAAGGACACAAATTAGAAGAAGAGACTTGCTTGGGCCAAGAAACACAAGCAATGGACATTAGACCAGTAGAGATCTGTCCTTTCATCTGATGAGTCCAAATTTGGGTCTTTTGATTCCAACTACCGTGTCTTTGTGAGACATAGAGTAGGTGAGCAGATGACGTCCACATGTGTGGTTCCCACCGTGAAGCATAGAGGAAGAGGTGTGATGGTGTGGGGTTGCTTTGCTGGTGACTGTCTGTGATTTAATTAGAATTCAAGGCACACTTAGCCAGCATGGCTACCATAGCATTCTGCAGCGATACGCCATCCCATCTGGTTTACGGTTAGTGCGACTATCATTTGTTTTTCAACAGGACAATGACCCAAAACACACCTCCAGGCAGTGTAAGGGCTATTTGACCAAGGAGAGTGATGGAGTGCTGCATCAGATGACCTGGCCTCCACACTCATCCAACCTCAACCCAATTGAGATGGTTTGGACTGCAGAGTGAAGGAAAAGCAGCCAACAAGTGCTCAGCATATGTGGGAACTCCTTCAAGACTGTTGGAAAAGCATTCCTCATGAAGCTGGTTGAGAGAATTTCAAGAGTGTGTAAAGCTGTCAGCAAGGCAAAGGGTGGCTACTTTGAAGAATCTCAAATATATTTTCATTTGTTTAATCTTACATCTAGACATTCCGCTAGCGGAACACCTGCTCCAATATCCAATGATAGGCGTGGCGCAAATTACAAATTCCTCAAAAATCCCAAAACTTCAATTTTCAAACATATGACTATTTTACACCATTTGAAAGACAAGACTCTCCTTTATCTAACCACACTGTCCGATTTCAAAAAGGCTTTACAGCGAAAGCAAAACATTAGATTATGTCAGCAGAGTACCCAGCCAGAAATAATCAGACACCCATTTTTCAAGCTAGCATATAATGTCACAAAAAACAAAACCACAGCTAAATGCAGCACTAACCTTTGATGATCTTCATCAGATGACACTCCTAGGACATTATGTTATACAATACATGCATGTTTTGTTCAATCAAGTTCATATTTATATCAAAAAACAGCTTTTTACATTAGCATGTGACGTTCAGAACTAGCATTCCCACCGAACACTTCCGGTGAATTTACTAAATTACTCACGATAAACGTTCACAAAAAATATAACAATTATTTTAAGAATTATAGATACAGAACTCCTTTATGCAATCGAGGTGTCCGATTTTAAAATAGCTTTTCGGTGAAAGCACATTTTGCAATATTCTGAGTAGATAGCCCGGCCATCATGGCTAGCTATTTTGACACCCAACAAGTTTGGTACTCACCAAACTCAGATTTACTATAAGAAAAATTGGATTACCTTTGCTGTTCTTCGTCAGAATGCACTCCCAGGACTTCTACTTCAATAACAAATGTTGGTTTGGTTCCAAATAATCCATAGTTATATCCAAATAGCGGCATTTTGTTCGTGCGTTCAAGACACTATCCGAAGGGTAGTGTACCGTACTTCGAAGCATGTCAAACGGGACGGACATCCAGCGAAAAATCCTATCCCCATTAGCATAACGAAATTTAATTTTTATTTTTTTTCAAATATAGTACTATGTTATATCGTTTTATAGATACACCTCTCCTGAATCGAACCACGTTGTCCGATTTCAAAAAGGCTTTACAGCAAAAGCAAAACTTTACATTATGTTAGAGGAGTATATCGTAAAAGTAGCCACAGCTATTTTCCGACCAACCACATGCATCACAAATAACCAAAAAACAGCTAAATGCAGCAGTAACCTTTGACAATCTTCATCAGATGACACCCTTAGGACATCATGTTACACAATACATGCATTCTTTTGTTCGATAAAGTTCATATTTATATATAAAAACAGCATTTTACATCGGCGCGTAATGTTGACTAACTATTTTCCCTCAAATGCATCCGGTGAAACAGCGCTACAATTTACTAAATTACTATTCGAAAACATTTTTAAAATGTAATATTGTCATTCTAAGATTTATAGATGAATATCTCTTGAAAGCACCTGTAATGCCAGATTTAACCTCTTGGGGCTATGTGGGACGCTAGCGTGGTGCACCCTATCAACAGCAGGTGCATTTCAAGAGCGGCAAATTTGAAACCAAATAAATGTCAAAATTCAAATTTTTCAAACATACAACTATCTTACACCCTTTGAAAGATAAACATCTCCTTAATCTAACCACGTTGTCCGATTTCAAAAAGGTTTTACGGCGAAAGCATAAAGTTAGATTATGTTAGGAGAGTACATTGACAATAGCTGTGTGTAATGTTTTGTCAATTCAAAGACAGGCGTCACCAAAACCATAAAACCAGCTAAAATGATGCACTAACCTTTGACAATCTCCATCAGATGACACTCCTAGGACATTATGTTAGACAATGCATGCATTTTTAGTTCTATCAAGTTCATATTTATATCCAAAAACAGCGTTTTACTATGGCGTTGATGTTCAGGAAATCGTTTCCCTTCAATAACCGGCAGTCAAGTCAGCACCACAAATTAAATAATTAAAATTAGAAAACATTGGTAAAATATTATATTGTCATTTAAAGAATTATAGATTTACATCTCTTGAACGCAATCGACTTGCCAGATTTAAAAATAACCTTACTGGGAAATCACACTTTGCAATAATCTGAGCACTGCGCCCAGAAAAATACGCTTTGCGATACAGACAAACGGCCATGTTGGAGAGATCTAAAATCGAAAATACTATGTAAATAATCCATTACCTTTGATTCTCTTCATCAGATGTCACTTCCAGGAATCCCAGGTCCATAACGAATGTAGTTTTGTTCAAAAAAGCTCATCATTCATGTCCAAAAAGCTCCGTGTTGTTAGCACATGATCTAAGCCCGCCGGACTTCACTTCATGAACGAGGGGAAAAAATATATTTACGTTCGTTCAAACATGTCAAACGTTGTATAGCATAAATCATTAGTGCCTTTTTTAACCAGAACATGAATAATATTCAAGGTGGACGAATGCATTCTCTTTTAAAACGTATTGGAACGAGGGTACCCAACATGACCTCGCGCGCCAGAGTCTAATCGGCCATCACCGTTCCAAGGCTCTTGTTCGGTCAGATCTCATAGTAGAAGACTCAAAACACTTTGTAAAGGCTGGTGACATCTAGTGGAAGCAATAGGAAGTGCCAAAACATTAATCAGCCCCTGTGTGTTTCAATGGCATAGGCTTAAAGGTAATTCAACACATCAGGTATCCACTTCCTGTCAGAAAATGTCTCAGGGTTTTGCCTGCCTAATGAGTTCTGTTATACTCACAGACACCATTCAAACAGTTTTAGAAACTGTAGGGTGTTTTCTATCCATATATAATAAGTATATGCATATTCTAGTTACTGGGTAGGATTAGTAACCAGATTAAATCGGGTACGTTTTTTTTATCCAGCCGTGAAAATACTGCCCCCTAGCCCCAACAGGTTAAAAATAACTTTACTGGGTAATCACACTTTGCGATAAAAGGGGATGCGATACTCAGAAAAATAGGCTACCGTTACAGGTCAGCGCCATCTTGGAACAATCGCATATCAAATCTAGTCTTGTATACTATTGTCAATAATCCCTTACCTTTGATTAACTTCATCAGAAAACACTTCTAGGAATCCCAGGTCCACAACAAATGTATTTTCGTTCGAAAAAGTTAATCCTTTATGTTCCAATAGCTTGTTCTTGTTAGCGCGTTCTGAAGGCTGCAGCAAAAGTTCCGCGTGCGCGGGACTCCACTTTCGAAAAAATGTTTTTTTTTAATTTATTTATGTTCGTTCAAACATGTCAAACGTTGTATAACATAAATCTTTAGGGCCTTTTTCAACCAGAGCTCCAATAAGATTCAAGGGGGACGATTGCATTGTGTTTCAAAACGTTTCGAAAGGGGAGGGTAGCCAGGGGCGCCGGCGTCATAATGGTGATGGCCCTCTCCGTGTGACCACGTTCCACTGCGTCTCATTCATTCAGTTTTCACAGTAGAAGGCTCAAATCACTTTGTAAAGACTGGGGAAATCTAGTGGAAGCAATAGGAAGTGCTCAATGAACCATTGCTCACTGTGTGAATAACAGGCAAAGTGATGAAGTTGAGTCCGCAATTCAGAATTCCACTTCCTGTTACGATCTGTCTCGGGGTTTTGACTGCCATATGAGTTCTGTTATACTCACAGACACCATTCAAACAGTTTTAGAAACTTTAGGGTGTTTTCTATCCACAAGTATTAATTATATGCATATCCTAGCTTCTGAGTTTGAGTAGCAGGCCGTTTAAAATGGGCACAAATTTTTTTCAAAAATCGCTGTAGCGCCCCCTATCCTAGGGGAACGACAAGAGGTTAAGTGTTTTGTCCAGTAGGTTTCCTTAAGGAGAAATGTTGCCCCTACTGCTATATCAAAGATAATAAATTAACAAAAGCACTATAGGAGTAGGAGGAGGATCTGATACTGTGAACCATCAGATCCTCCTCTCCGAGTTGGGTATCTCCGGCGCGGCTCACTCTTGGATTGCGTCCTACCTGACAGGTCGCTCCTACCAGGTGGCGTGGCGAGAATCCGTCTCCGCACCACGTGCTCTCACCACTGGTGTCCCCCAGGGCTCAGTTCAAGGCCCTCTCCTATTTTCGCTATACACCAAGTCACTTGGCTCTGTCATATCCTCACATGGTCTCTCCTATCATTGCTACGCAGACGACAAACAATTAATCTTCTTCTTTCCCCCTTCTGATAACCAGGTGGCGAATCGCATCTCTGCATGTCTGGCGGACATATCAGTGTGGATGACAGATCACCACCTCAAGCTGAACCTCGGCAAGACGGAGCTGCTCTTCCTCCCGGGGAAGGACTGCCCTTTCCATGATCTCGCCATCACGGTGGACAACTCCATTGTGTCCTCCTCCCAGAGTGCTAAGAGCCTCGGCGTGACCCTGGACAACACCCTGTTGTTCTCCGCTAACATCAAGGCGGTGACCCGATCCTGTAGGTTCATGCTCTACAACATTCGGAGAGTACGACCCTGCCTTACACAGGAAGCGGTGCAGGTCCTAATCCAGGCACTTGTCATCTCCCGTCTGGATTACTGCAACTCCCTGTTGGCGGGGCTCCCTACCTGTGCCATTAACCTGTCGGGGAACCTGGGACGCTTGCGTCCCACCCCAGTCAACAGCCAGTGGAATCGCGTCGCGAGGAATACAAATACCTCATAAATGCTATAACTTCAATTTCTCAAACATATGACTATTTTACACCATTTTATAAATACACCTCTCCTGAATTGAACCACGTTGTCCGATTTCAAAAAGGCTTTACCGCAAAAGCAAAACATTAGATTATGTTTGGAGAGTACCCAGCCAAAAATAATCACACTGCCATTTTCAAAGGAACTAGGATGCATCAATAATAGCCAAAACCCAGCTAAATGCAGCACTAACCTTTGACAATCTTCATCAGATGACACTCCTAGGACATCATGTTACACAATACATGCATTTTTTGTTCGATAAAGTTCATATTTATATATAAAAACAGCATTTTACATCGGCGAGTGACGTTCAGAAAATATTTTCCCTGATATGCTTCCGGTGATCAGCGCTACAATTTACAAAACTACTATTCGAAAACATTATTAAAATTTAATATTGTCATTCAAAGAATTATAGATTAACATCTCGTGAATGCAACCGCATTGCCAGATAAAAAAATAACTTTACTGGGAAATCACACTTTGCAATAAACGAGGTGCTATGCTCAGAAAAATAGGCTAGGCGATACAGGTTACCGCCATCTTGGAACCATCTAAAATCAAATATACTATTGTAAATATTCCCTTACCTTTGATTATCTTCATCAGAAGGCACTTCCAGGAATCCCAGGTCCACAACAAATGTAGTTTTGTTCGAAAAAGTTAATAATTTATGTCCCAATAGCTCCTTCTTGTTAGCGCGTTCCGAAGGCTACTCATAATGTACGAGGCGCGCGGGACTTGTCGTCACGAATGTGCAAAAAATATATATTTACATTCGTTCAAACATGTCAAACGATGTATAACATAAATCTTTAGGGCCTTTTCAATCAGAGATTCAATAATATTCAAGGCGGACGATTGCATTGTCTTACTAAACGTTTCGGAATGAAAGGGTACCCATGGGCGCCCGCATCATAGTAGTAATGGCCCTCCGCCTATGACCAACTTTGCAGGCCTCTCGTTCGGTCAGTTTCTACCGGAGAAGACTCAAACCACTTTGTAAAGACTGTTGACATCTATCCTATCTCACGGTGTGTTTCATAGGCAAAGTGTTGAAGGTGAGTCCACAAATCAGATTTCCACTTCCTGCATGGAATCTTCTCAGGTTTTGGCCTGCCATATGAGTTCTGTTATACTCACAGACACCATTCAAACAGTTTTAGAAACTTTAGAGTGTTTTCTATCCAAATCTACTAATTATATGCATATTCTAGTTACTGGGCAGGAGTAGTAACCAGATTAAATTGGGTACATTTTTTTATCCGGCCGTGCAAATACTGCCCCCTAGCCCCAATTAAACCCCTACAACTCTTCCAGAACGCCGCAGCCCGTCTGGTGTTCAACCTTCCCAAGTTCTCTCACGTCACCCCGCTCCTCCGCACACTCCACTGGCTTCCAGTTGAAGCTCGCATCTGCTACAAGACCATGGTGCTTGCCTACGGAGCTGTGAGGGGAACGGCACCTCCGTACCTTCAGGCTCTGATCAGGCCCTACAGCCAAACAAGGGCACTGCGTTCATCCACCTCTGGCCTGCTGGCCCCCCTACCTCTGCGGAAGCACAGTTCCCGCTCAGCCCAGTCAAAACTGTTCGCTGCTCTGGCACCCCAATGGTGGAACAAGCTCCCTCACGACGCCAGGACAGCGGCGTCAATCACCACCTTCCGGAGAAACCTGAAACCCCACCTCTTTAAGGAATACCTGGGATAGGATAAAGTAATCCTTCTAACCACCCCCCCCCCCCCCCCCCCACAAAAAAAGATATAGATGTACTATTGTAAAGTGGTTGTTCCACTGGATATCATAAGGTGAATGCACCAATTTGTAAGTCGCTCTGGATAAGAGCGTCTGCTAAATGATGTAAATGTAAATGTAAATATTGCATTCATGTCCGCAAAAACACTACAGTAAATATTATAGTATATTAGTCCACAAAAACAATAGAGTGCTGCTTTTTTTACTACAGTTTTTATATTATAGTAAATTGTAAATATTACAGTCATGTCTGCAACACTACCGTAAATACTACAGTGTTCACTGTAGTGTTTTTACTGACTATAGTACGCAAAAACACCACAGTGAATACTATAGAATTTATACCTATAGTATTTTTTCATGTGAGCTCATACCACTGTTTTCTGGTAATCTGTATTTGCCTTCCACAGTGGAAAAAAATGCTATCCATTGAGTGTCCTTATTTTCCTTGCCATTAAAGCTGAAATCAGAGCATGCGAAATAAAGGTCCATTGACTAAGAGGAGCCTTTGAAATCCATTTGCCCCTCTGTCTCTCTCGATCTGGGTTTGGGCTAAAAGGAAACCAATCATTTTGTTATCATCTACAATGACTTCCTGATCCATTCCTCCCTCTTTACCTCCCTCCATCCATCCCTCTCTTTCGCCCAGCTGAAAACTCTGCAGTTCCCCCTCCAGTCATTAATAACAGGCCTGGTCAAAAGCAAGTGAAGCTCCAGTCAACACTTGTTTCGCTCCTTTTTAACTGTTATTATAATAATCAGGCAAAGGGAAACATTAGCATTCAAAATATATATATTTGTTAATTTAGTCATAATTTATTTTATTACGTTATTTGAGAAGAGAGTGATATTGATGGCCTCTTGCGTAATGTGTCCAGTTGTAACGTGTGTCGTGTGTGGAGGACCAAGACGCAACAGGGAAGTGTATACTCATCTTCTTTTTTAATATTGAAGAAGGAGAAACAAATGAAACACGTATACAATTAACGGAAATGACACTAACAGTTCTGTAAGGTGATAAGCACAAAACAGAATACAACTACCCACAATCCACAATACAAACAAACCCCTAATTATAGGACTTTTAATCAGAAGCAACGAGGAGCCGCTGCTTCCAATTGAAGGTCATGAGCAAAACTGCACATAGAAACAGAGTGACTAGAATAAACATAGAAAATGCCCTAACATAGAACATATACCGAAACTCTAGACCACTCTAATCAAACACCCCTTGTCTATACACATAGACTAACAATCCCCGAAACATATAAACAAAATACCCCCTGCCACGTCCTGACCATACTAAACACTAACAAATAACACCTTTACAGGTCAGAACGTGACAGTACCCCCCTAACCGTCACCAACGATGCCTCTGCAACGCTCCCCCTTCCCGCATACTTGTCCCTACGGAGGTGGCTCTGGAGCGGAACGTATCCCTCGCTCCGCCACTTGCTCACCCCTCTTCTTGGCAGACTCTGGGGCGAGGTCCCTCTTTGTCGACCTCGGACTTGGGATCCTCGCTACGGGCGACTCTGGTTGCACTGGACTGTCGTGTGACTCTGGCCGTGGACTGTGGGCCACTTCTCTCTCGGGCATAGGTGCTGGACACTCGGGCTGAGGCACTGTTGTCGGGCACTCTGACTGAGACGCTGTTGTCTGCCACTCTGGGTTAGGCGCTGTCGCTGGGCACTCTGGGCGAGACGCTGTCGCTGTGCCATCTGGGCGAGGCGCGTGCACTGAAGGCCTGGTACGTGGGGCTGGCGTAGGGGACGCCGGACTAGCCCCACGTACCTCAGGGCTAGTGCTAGGGGCAAGAGTAGGACGAGTTAGGCTGGGCTGCCGCACTGGGAGCCTGGTGCGTGGTGCTGGCTTCGGGGGAGTCAGACTAGACACACGCACCTGTAGGCTTGTGCGGGGAGCAGGGATAGGTCGAGCTGGACTAGGCTGCCGCTCGGGAAGCCTGGTGCGCTGTGCTGGCTTCGGAGGTGCCAGACTGGATACACGCACCTGTAGGCTTGTGCGGGGAGCAAGAATAGGTCAAGCTGGACTGAGCTGCCGCTCCGGAAGCCTGGTGCACGGTGCTGGCTTCGGAGGAGCCAGACTGGAGACACCAACCTGTAGGCTTGTGCGGGGAGCCGGAATAGGTCGAGCTGGACTAGGCTGCCGCTCGGGAAGCCTGGTGCGCGGTGCTGACTTCGGAGGAGCCAGACTGGATACACGCACCTGTGGGCTTCTACGAGGAGCAGGAGTAGGATACACCGGGTCTTGGGTGAGTACTGGAAGTCTCGAGCTCACCTCCTGCACAACCCGTCCTGGCTGGATGGCAGTAGTAGCCCTGTACGTTCGGGGTGCTGGTACAGGGCGGACTGGGCTATGCAGGGGCCTGATGGTCGCCGTGCGTAGAGGAGGTGTCCTGTAGCCTGGACTTCGGAGGCGTACCGGTGGCCACACATATTGGGCTGGCATCCTCCTTCCAGACTGGATGCCCACTCTAGCACGGCCTTTGCTTGGGGCTGAGATCACACGCACCGGACTGTACGTGCGCATGGGCGATATCTTGCGTACCTCTTCGTACCTCGGCGCTCTCCACTCCATGTGCTCCCCATAATAAGCACGAGGTGTTGACTTCAGGGGCATCCTTTGCCCAGCCACCCACCCCATGTGCCCCCCCCCCCCCAAAAAAAAAAATATATTGGGGCTGCCTCTCAGGCTTCCTTGCTAGTCGTGTGCCAACGTACTTCTCCCGGTCCTCACCGTTCCTTCGCCACGGACCTTCTCCCGCCAGGATTTCCTCCCATGACCACGATTCCCTGTAATCCTCCTGCTTCCTTGGCTGCTCCCTCTTCTGTTGCTTGGTCCGGGTCTGGTGGGTAGTTCTGTAACGCGTGTCATGTGTGGAGGACCAAGACGCAACAGGGAAGTGTATACTCATCTTCTTTTTTTCAATATTGAAGAAGGAGAAACAAATGAAACACGTATCCAATTAACGGAAACGACACTAACAGTTCTGTCAGGTGATAAGCACAAAACAGAATACAACTACCCACAATCCACAATACAAACAAACCCCTAATTATAGGACCTTCAATCAGAAGCAACGAGAAGCCGCTGCTTCCAATTGAAGGTCAAGAACAAAACTGCACATAGAAGCAGAGTGACTAGAATAAACAGAAAATGCCCTAACATAGAACATATACCAAAACTCTAGACCACTCTAATCAAACACCCCTTGTCTATACACATAGAGTAACAATCCCCGAAACATATAAACAAAATACCCCCTGCCACGTCCTGACCATACTAAACACTAACAAATAACACCTTTACAGGTCAGAACGTGACACCAGTCCTATCTCTTGCCGTCGTCTTCTACCCAAATCCTTGAAATCTTTCAATATATTTTAGGTGTAAGGAATACTTACATGGTGCTTAACCTTATTACTTATCCAGATTGGCTATAACAAGCTAGTATTTCACGCAGCCTTGTCTAATGGTGCACTTAGGTTATAGCAATAATTACATTCCCAACTCAGGTCCTATAACAAAGTATCTCATTCAAATGAAATATGGATTTACTTAATAGCCTAGAATGCCAAGGGAATAAGGCATGTTAGACCTTGCTGTTTAACAGCACTAAAATGTTAGTTTTTTCTGTAGATGTTTCTTTGCCAGTATATGTTTCTTACTGTAGGTGGCACAACTTTCCTCTCCTTTTTTCCGATTTGTCTTTTCACGTCAATGAAATTAGTATTTCACTGAGTCCCTGGCATCTCGGGCTCTCAGATATGCCACAATCTCTTGATTTTCCTTTCCCTTAGAAGAGGAAACAAAATTATTAGTTCGGATCCGAGGTTAATCGACTCGCATCGTAATTTCCTAATTTACTGTTTTGAGCTGTTCTTAGAACCGCAATTTTTTTTGTTCGATTTTTTTTCAGAGGAAATAGAAAATAGAAAAGAAGAAAATATTATATGAAACTCAGTCAGGAGATGATAAGGGAAATTAATCAATCTAAATGAGAGAGGGAAGTAATTGCAAAGGTGTATGAAACTAAATTAAACATGAAAGATTTAACACAATGTTATATTTTAGCAGATTAGGTATAGAAGGTGTGAAGCTTTTTGGAGAATTACTTAAATTCCATTTCAAAACACATGCTATATAAAAATGTGAATATAAAAAGACTGCTTGAATGTGATGTATTTAAGCCTCTACCCCATTGACTGTATAGAGACTCAACAGTGCTCGCTCTCTCTCTGCTCTTGCACAGGTCACAACCAACTGTCACAGCATCGACAAAGTTCATGTGTGATCTGTAGCGAGCTCAACCTCCTTTCTCCCTCTCTGAGATCCTATCTTTGACATAACATAGACAAGCATGCCCCCGTAGACTGAGCTGGGCGCTGCTACACCATTCGTGAACCAAACCTGCCAGTGGACCGGAGATGCCAGGGTGGCCGTGGTTGACCCATTATGGTTTTGCTCCTGTCACGAAAAACTGACAGTATCCCCTGTTCGGGGGGCCATGACAACCAAACCTGTGCCATGCCATCACCCTTGCCCTCGTCTGTGGGACATGGGGCTCTGTCTTTGCTCTGAGTTGTCTGTTTGACGCTTCCCCCGCTGTTCTGAAGGACCAAATAGGAACGCGCCTCTACAAGGCAGACGTCACACTGTCAACACAGTGTATCCAACAGGAGACACCAAAGGTGTTTTTGAATCATTATCATATTTCCTATCTGATGCCTCTTCACCTCTCGCCTTTTCATCATTGTGGAATACAATGAAATGGATACTATTTCACCTTTGCGGAATACGTTTGAGAGGGTGAGTGGAACACGTGGGTGGTTAGAGAGTTCAAAGTTCATGGTGGAGTCGTACAAGAGCCTGTGCCCCTGCCTCCTCACTGACAGGGTTAGGTGGAAAAATGCTACAGAGGTCACGTAGCAATAGATGCACTGAGACCTAAAGTGTTGGTCTTCATCTTTGGCTTCAGTGTGGGATATCTGTCAGAATCTGTGACTGTGAAGATTCCTATTACCATTAAACCACAAAACCAGTGTGCCATCATCTCTCCATCCCTACTAAAATCAAGTCCCTGTTGATGTACTGTACACTGACACCTCGGCCAAATCACTCTTTTTCAGGGCTAGTCTGTCTGCTTGAATGCAAGGGAAAAGAAGCAGTATGTTCTGTCAGATATTACTTTATGACAGAAATCCAGACAAATGTGTGTGTGTGTGTGTGTGTGTGTGTGTGTGTGTGTGTGTGTGTGTGTGTGTGTGTGTGTGTGTGTGTGTGTGTGTGTGTGTGTGTGTGTGTGTGTGTGTGTGTGTGTGTGTGTGTGTGTGTGTGTGTGTGTGTGTGCGTGTGTATGTGTGTGCGCGCGTGCATGTATGAGGGGTGGGAAAAATACTGTACAGGAAAAAGTACCACAGTTGAAAAATGTTCTCACCTCTTGGAGCTGCTGCGGTGTCAGATTCTTCACCCCGGGACTTCGGAGCACTTAACTCCGCTCTGTCGTGATTCCTCCAATTACGGGTGACAGCATCCCATCGGCGTAGGAGGTGGATCACCCCTGGAAGTGCCAGGCAGAATACGAAGCGACCACAACATTAATAATTCAATGGAGGTGCATTCATATTCCGCAGCTAACCACCACACATTGGGCCCCATTAGAGAGATCTAAGGCAACGGCGGCTCGGTGCTCGATACCTCCCGACTTTGTTTTATTACAAAGTGACGCCAATGAATGCTTTTAGTTCATTATCTGTGTTTGAGGATAGAGGATGGGCTACTAAACTAAACTCTGTGAAAGTATTCCAGGTTTTCAGAGCTCCGAGCCAGTCATCAAGGTTTGAAGTGTTTTGTTTAGCTATTTTTCATCCCGGTTGACGTAGTTGTTGTCGTGGTTGGTGTTTTCGTGATTATTACTAGTCACATGTTCTGTAAGCATTATTGTAGGTGTTCTTAAAGTCTTTATAACAGCTATGTAACACATTATAACAGTTGTTATGAGTAATGGCATAAGATGTTATAAAACTAGTTTTAATGGGTGTTATAGATGACTGTTCATCCTGTTGTCAAATGCTCTAATTATCTTAATACCACAGGATGAGATGAGAGTATCATAAAACCATTCAGGATCTCCAAGAAACATGGGCAAATGGGAGTACAGATGTAGGATCTTTTTTATTTAGACATTTATTTTTGCAACAAACTTAACAATAAACAGCTCTGGGGCACAACAGCATTTGTGACAGCTGTGAAAAAAAGTAAATAGTGTAGTTAGTCAGGTAGCTAGTGGGTTGAGCCACTGACGTTATCGTCCTGTTCGGTCTTGCGCCCTCTTGGGCTTGTGTGGTGGGGGAGATCGTCATTGGCTATACTCTGCCTTGTCTCAGCGTAGTAAGTTGGTGGTCTGTTGATATTCCTCTGGTAGTTAGGGGGCTGTGCTTTTGCGAAGTGGGTGGGGTTATATCTTGCCTGGTTGGTCCTGTCCAGAGGTATCGTCGGACGGGGTGTCCCCCAACACACCCCTATCTCAGTCTCTAGTATCATGCTGCAATAGTCTATGTGCCAGGGGGCTAGGGTCAGTCTGTTATATCTGGTGTCCTGTGTGAATTTAAGTATGCTCCCTCTAATTCTCTCTCTCCCTTCCTTCCCGGAGGACCTGAGACCTAGGATCATGCATCTAGGCATGTTATTTAAGAACAAATTCTTATTTACAATGATGGCCTACACCGGACGACGCTGGGCCAATTGAGCGCCGCCCAATCACGGCCAGTTGTGATACAGCCTGGATTCGAACCAGGGTGTCTGTAGTGACACCTCTAGCACTGAGATGCAGTGCCTTAGACTGCTGCTCCACTCAGGAGCCCACATTTATTGAGAGCCCTGCTCTACACAGTCCAAAAAAAGGGTTTTACAGTAATTTGAAAGTATTGCCACTAGCTAGCTAACCATTCATTGACCCGTAGGGCCATGGCATGAGCACAAGCAGCCCCACTGTGCCCCCATCGATGCATAGCTAGGTAGAGCGAACCTGTGATATGCTTAACACCCTGGCCGTCCTGAAATCTAAGCTAGATGCCCTCAATCTCACACAGATAATCATGGAACCCACCAGGTACAACCCTAAATCCATAAACACGGGCACCCTAATAGATGTCATCCTAACCAACCTGCCCTCTAAATACACCTCCGCTGTCTTCAACCAGGATCTCAGCGATAACAAACTCATTGCCTGCGTCCGTAATGGGTCCGCGGTTAAACGACCACCACTCATCACTGTCAAACGCTCCCTAAAACACTTCAGCGAGCAGGTGTTTCTAATCGACCTGGCCCGGGTATCCTGGAAGGATATTGACCTCATTCCGTCAGTAGAGGATGCCTGGTTATTCTTTAAATGGCTTTCCTCACCATCTTAAATAAGCATGCCCTATTCAAAAAATATAGAACTAAGAACAGTTAACCTGTTGGGGGTAGGGGGCAGTATTTACACGGCCGGATAAAAAACGTACCCGATTTAATCTGGTTATTACTACTGCCCAGAAACTAGAATATGCATATAATTATTGGCTTTGGATAGAAAACACCCTAAAGTTTCTAAAACTGTTTGAATGGTGTCTGTGAGTATAACAGAACTCATATGGCAGGCAAAAACCTGAGAAGATTCTGTACAGGAAGTGCCCTCTCTGACCATTCCTTGAGCTTCTTGACTCTGTTTATTGAAGACTGAGGATCTTTGCTGTAGGCTCTCAGAAGGCGGGAAAAAGCTGAATGATGTAATTCCAGCCACTGGCTGAAAAACATTAGCGCTTTTGGCAAGTGCTCTATCAGAGGACAATGGGCTGAGGCGCGTGCACGAGTCGACCCCATGTTTTATTTTCTTTCGTCTTTGAACCTAAACACGCTTTCCCGGTCGGAATATTATCGTTTTTTTACAAGAAAAATGGCATAAAAATTGATTTTATACAGCGGTTGACATGCTTCGAAGTATGGTAATGGAATATTTAGATTTTTTTTGTCACGAAATGCGTTGTGCGCGTCACCCTTCTTTACCATTCGGATAGTGTCTTGAACGCACGAACAAAACAGAGGATATTTGGATATAACTATGGATTATTTTGAACCAAACCAACATTTGTTATTGAAGTAGAAGTCCTGGGAGTGCATTCTGACGAAGACAGCAAAGGTAATAAAATTTTTCTTATAGTAAATCTGATATTGGTGAGTGCTAAACTTGGTGGGTGTCTAAATAGCTAGCCCTGTGATGCCGGCTATCTACTGAGAATATTGCAAAATGTGCTTTCACCGAAAAGCTATTTTAAAATCGGTCACCGCGATTGCATAAAGGAGTTCTGTATCTATAATTCTTAAAATAATTGTTATGTTTTTTGTGAACGTTTATTGTGAGTAATTTAGTAAATTCACCGGAAGTTTGCGGGGGGTATGCTAGTTCTGAACGTCACATGCTAATGTAAAAAGCTGGTTTTTGATATAAATATGAACTTGATTGAACAAAACATGCATGTATTGTATAACATAATGTCCTAGGGTTGTCATCTGATGAAGATCATCAAAGGTTAGTGCTGCATTTAGCTGTGGTTTGGGTTTATGTGACATTATATGCTAGCTTGAAAAATGGGTGTCTGATTATTTCTGGCTGGGTACTCTGCTGACATAATCTAATGTTTTGCTTTCGTTGTAAAGCCTTTTTGAAATCGGACAGTGTGGTTAGATTAACGAGAGTCTTGTCTTTAAAATGGTGTAAAATAGTCATATGTTTGAGAAATTGAAGTAATAGCATTTCTAAGGTATTTGAATAACGCGCCACGGGATTCAACTGGCTGTTGAGTAGGTGTAATCCCGTGGCGCGGGATTACGCAAGCGTCCCACCTAGCCCATAGAGGTTAATATATTCATTAATATATTTAGTATAGTTTAATCTAAAAAGGATCACTTTTTTATATTTAACAATTTATAAAAATGTAATTCACTGATTAGAATTAGAATGGCCTCCACTAAGTCAGAGGGACAATGATCTTATATGAACAACATGTTGACAAGATGGGTTATGACAGGAGTCAACTTAGGTGATAGAGTGAGATCATTGGAGTGGACACTGCATGGCGAGACAAACCTGAATAGAGTGAGAACAGGTGTCTTCATACCTACAAGTACAAAGCAGACACAAGTATCCACTTATCCTTGCACTGATTTGAGTTAAGTACCTTGTACAAGCCTTCACAGCCCCTGGTCACAAGTACATTCCCCTAACTATTAGTTCCCACTCTTTACAAAGATATCACCAAGAAACACCTACTTCTTCTGTCATGTCAGACCTGAGAAAGAGAATAGATGAGCACACTGGTGTCACGGAAGTACGAGATTAGTGGGGAAAAGCCCTGTTTTGCCGTGAACAAACAGAATAAGTAATTTAGTCTTCCCAGTTTCATCTCGATGGGAAGTTGGAGTGGATTTTATGAAATATCTCGCTTGGTAAGAGATAAAAACCCACCTTGGTCGCATTGGCGAAAATCTGATATCAACTTTGGAGGGGACAATTACATGAAATTTTCTCAAGAGCAATTCCTGAGGGGGACACCAAAAGTAGTGCTGTAACACATAGCCTACATTGTAATATGGTAAATGTATATTGAGGAACCAAAGAAATAAGGTGTTTGCCGTACTCCTAACTACCGGTACCCAAAACTACACAACTAATCACAACAACAATACCATTGCCTTTAACAAATCTTAGTTCAGTCACCAGTTTAAGTTGAGAGTGGGGGTATCATGGCATTTTCCAATTATGTTCCTATTTTACAAGTCAAAAAAATTGAGAACCTTTCATAATGTTGACAAACAAAGACTCAACAAACTTATCTGAGACTCCCTGTCTCTGCCAGTCTGTCCCTGCATATCTGTCCCCAACTCTGCTGTCTGTGTGCCATCTGTTGCCTGCTCTGCCTAATGACATCATTGTGAAACATTTCCATTAGAATTTCATTTCTTTCTTATGAACATTTTATCAACTAGTCTTTGAGATATTAGGCTACTAGGGTTCTTACTATGCGTTTTGGTGTACTGAAAAATACTCTGATGTCCGTCTTTTATTTTTCTGCCATTTTTCTACCTGGCTGGCTGGCTGGCTGGCTACACACACAGTGTGTAGGTTATTTACAGTAGGAGATGGGCTTCTATCATCTTCAATCATTCTATTTGGGCTTCGATCTAAAAGGTAGCTAGCAAATGTGAAACGGATTAAAATGACAAGAGTTGACAGCTGTATGAGTTCACCATTTACACAACATATGCTGCAACCTTTTGTAATTTTAATAGTTTGTTTCATATTGGCTGGCTTCCAACAATAGCTGAATTTGCAAAGCTAGCGAGCACCAATTCAGTTTCAGTGGTGTTTGCTATAATCTTTTCTACCCGGGTTAAAAAAAGGTGAAATAAAATAAATTAATAAAAGTTCACTTGCGACAATTTAGCTTTTGCAACGAGACCATTAAATATATTTAAGACAATGGTAGAAGAGAGTGTAGTTCTGTTCAGTTTGGATTTCAGTTTATCGCTAACCTTATCACAGGGACTTTGAAGCACTAACTTACATCATCTGCATGCTGATTCCATCTTTGACGACGCCACATAAATGGAATAGGTACTAGCTAGCTTAATAGTTCATATTTGCGCGCTAGCTCTGCATATTCAGCTAGTGTGTGTGCGCGATTGACTGGATTAACCTCACGTCAGTTACGTTCATTGAGTGCCTTTCAGACAGTAGATACGACCTCTCTGTTACCTAGCAAGCTAAGGAACTGGCAGTGGATCAAACCATTGTGAGGCAAAGGGTGGGGTGGTTGCAATCTTTTGAAACTTAAAAACGCGCTATTAAGTGTCTATAATCAGCACAATTGCTTTCATTGCGTATTATTAATATTATTTAAATTACATAGTTATGTTTCAGTGATATATTGGGGGGGGACAAATCATATTTTTCCCAGGATGGGGGGATCGTGTCCCCCCCGTCCCCCCGGGATTTCCGCCGCTGCTTGGTCGATAAAAGGAGAGTTCGATGAAGAGCGAGGTAGAGGGAAAGAAAAAAGAGAGAGACAGAGGGTGAGAAAGCGAGTGAGGGAGAGACCAGCTGCTGAATTTGTGATTTTACAAACGCACTGCTCCTCTATACAATAATAGTTTTTCTTCAGAGCAGGGCATCATTACCTGCTCAATTATGCATGTACATATTTGTACAGTTTGACATGTTTTATTCCAGGCTAGCAACGCAAGCATCCCCACCAACAAGTGAGGCCACTTAACTGACATGGATTGCCTGTACTGCTGTAATCATATAACAACAGGTGGCAACACTTTTCATTAAGTTGCCCTTAATACTAACTACACAGTAATAACTGTAGTAACATAGTAGTTACATAGGTATTACTATGTAATTACATGGTAATAGGGATGTAGCGGTATCAGTTATTACACAATTGGAACAAGGACTATAATAATACATCCACATTCTAAAGGTTGTTCCACATGGGTAATTACTGATGTTATTATAGATTTTCTTAACTATGTAACTAATGTTTTGTAATTGCATGTTTGAAAGTCACCCATGAATTACCATGTTAACCTCTTGACGGTCGCCTAGGATAGGGGGCGCCACAGCGCATTTTGAAAAAAAATTGTGCCCATTTTAAACAGCCTACTACTCAAACTCAGAAGCTAGGATATGCATATAATTAATACTTGTGGATAGAAAACACCCTAAAGTTTCTAAAACTGTTTGAATGGTGTCTGTGAGTATAACAGAACTCATATGGCAGTCAAAACCCCGAGACAGATCGAAACAGGAAGTGGAATTCTGAATTGCGGACTCAACTTCATCACGTTGCCTAGTAATCACACCGTGAGCTATGGTTCATTGAGCACTTCCTATTGCTTCCACTAGATGTCCCCAGTCTTTAAAAAAGTGATTTGAGTCTCCTACTGTGAAAACTGACAGAATGACACGCTGTGGAACGTGGTCACACGGAGAGGGCCATCACCATTATAAAGACAATGCAATCGTCCCCCTTGAATCTTATTGGTGCTCTGGTTGAAAAAGGCCCTAAAGACTTATGTTATACAACGTTTGACATGTTTGAACGAACCTAAATAAGAAAAAAATGCATTTTGTTGAAAGAATAGTCCCGTGGCCACGGAGCTTTTGGTGCAGCCTTCAGAACGCGCTAACATCAACAAGCTAATGGAACATAAAGGATGAACTTTTTCGAATGAAAATACATTTGTTGTGGACCTGGGATTCCTGGAAGTGCCTAAGGATGAAGATAATCAAAGGTAAGGGATTATTGACAATAGTATACAAGACTAGATTTGATATGCGATTGTTCCAAGATGGCGCTGACTTGTATTGCTAGCCTATTGTTCTGAGTATCGCATCCCCTTTTATCGCAAAGTGTGATTACCCAGTAAAGTTATTTTTAAATCTGGCATTACAGGTGCTTTCAAGAGATATTCATCTATAAATCTTAGAATGACAATATTACATTTTAAAAATGTTTTCGAATAGTAATTTAGTAAATTGTAGCGCTGTTTCATCGGATGCATTTGAGGGAAAATAGTTAGTCAACGTTACGCACCGATGTAAAATGCTGTTTTTATATATAAATATGAACTTTATCGAACAAAAGAATGCATGTATTGTGTAACATGATGTCCTAGGTGTGTCATCTGATGAAGATTGTCAAAGGTTAGTGCTGCATTTAGCTGTTTTTTGGTTATTTGTGATGCATGTGGTTGGTCGGAAAATGGCTATGTGGCTACTTTTACGATATACTCCTCTAACATAATCTAATGTTTTGCTTTTGCTGTAAAGCCTTTTTGAAATCGGACAACGTGGTTCGATTCAGGAGAGGTGTATCTATAAAACGATATAATTTGAAAAAAAAATGGAAAAAAAAAAGTATTACATTTTGTTATGCTAATGGCGATAGGATTTTTCGCTGGATGTCCGTTCCGCATACGGGACGGAGGCCGCACAGGGGTTAATAACTAAAATGTGACCTTTTTATATGTAACTAAACAGTGCCACTACAGGTAATACCAGGGTTGATACCGTCTTGATCCAATTATGTAAATAGGCACAACCTGTCATTATCTACTGGTTATTTTCGATTAGTTTATGTGTTATTACCTGGCTCAAATGGTATACCGAATAAAGTGTAATGTAAGAACAATTTAGAACAATGTAAGGAGCAAGCGACTTAATATAAAGTAAAAACCCAGTGGGGTATAACCTTTATAAGTACTATGTAGCTACAATGTAACAACCTTTGCAGACAGTAGGCTAACCAGGATAAATTAGGAGACAGGAGAACATTATTTATAAACGTTTTTTTGTTACATTGTACTTACAATATCAAAAAATGTAACAGCCAACTATGTAACTACTTACAAGTCTTGACCTGTTGGGGGTAGGGGGCAGTATTTACACGGCCGGATAAAAAACGTACCCGATTTAATCAGGTTATTACTACTGCCCAGAAACTAGAATATGCATATAATTATTGGCTTTGGATAGAAAACACCCTAAAGTTTCTAAAACTGTTTGAATGGTGTCTGTGAGTATAACAGAACTCATATGGCAGGCAAAAACCTGAGAAGATTCTGTACAGGAAGTGCCCTCTCTGACCATTCCTTGAGCTTCTTGACTCTGTTTATTGAAGACTGAGGATCTTTGCTGTAACGTGACACTTCCTACAGCTCCCGTAGGCTCTCAGAAGGCGGGAAAAAGCTGAATGATGTAATTCCAGCCACTGGCTGAAAAACATTGGCGGTTTTGGCAAGTGCTCTATCAGAGGACAATGGGCTGAGGCGCGTGCACAAGTCGACCCCATGTTTTATTTTCTTTCGTCTTTGAACCTAAACACGCTTTCCCGGTCGGAATATTATCGCTTTTTGACGAGAAAAATGGCATAAAAATTGATTTTAAACAGCGGTTGACATGCTTCGAAGTACGGTAATGGAATATTTAGAAATGTTTTGTCACGAAATGTGTCGTGCGCGTCACCCTTCTTTACCATCCGGATAGTGTCTTGAACTCACTAACAAAACAGAGGATATTTGGATATAACTATGGATTATTTTGAACCAAACCAACATTTGTTATTGAAGTAGAAGTCCTGGGAGTGCATTCTGACGAAGACAGCAAAGGTAATAACATTTTTCTTATAGTAAATCTGATTTTGGTGAGTGCTAAACTTGGTGGGTGTCTAAATAGCTAGCCCTGTGATGCCGATCTACTGATCTACTGAGAATATTGCAAAATGTGCTTTCACCGAAAAGCTATTTTAAAATCGGACATAGCGAGTGCATAGAGGAGTTCTGTATCTATAATTCTTAAAATAATTGTTATGTTTTTTTGTGAACGTTTATCGTGAGTAATTTAGTAAATTCACCCGAAGTTTGCGGGGGGTATGCTAGTTCTGAACGTCACATGCTAATGTAAAAAGCTGGTTTTTGATATAAATATAAACTTGATTGAACAAAACATGCATGTATTGTATAACATAATGTCCTAGGGTTGTCATCTGATGAAGATCATCAAAGGTTAGTGCTGCATTTAGCTGTGGTTTGGGTTTATGTGACATTATATGCTAGCTTGAAAAATGGGTGTCTGATTATTTCTGGCTGGGTACTCTGCTGACATAATCTAATGTTTTGCTTTCATTGTAAAGCCTTTTTTAAATCGGACAGTGTGGTTAGGGTTCTATCCATATGTAATAAGTATATGCATATGCTAGTTACTGGGTAGGAGTGGTAACCAGATTAAATCGGGTACGTTTTTTATCCAGCCGTGTCAATACTGCCCCCTATCCTAAACAGGTTAAAGTGTATGTGAATACGAATGTATTGTGTGTGCAAAGTCACCTTTATAATTCGGCATTCCTCCTGTAGCTAACAAGCTACCTAGCTAGCTAATTTCGCCAGGTAGGCCAGTTGAGAACAAGTTCTTAATTACAACTGCGACCTGACCAAGATGGAGCAAAGCAGTGTGACACAAACACAGAGTTACACATGGGATAAACAAACGTACAGTCAATAACAGAATAGAAAAGTCTATATACAGTGTGTGCAAATGTAGTAAGATTAGGGAGGTAAGGCAATAAATAGGCCATAGAGACGAAATAATTACAATTTAGCAATTAAACACTGGAGTGAGAGATGTGCAGAAGATGAATGTGCAAGCAGAGATACTGGGGTGCAAAGTAGCAAAAAAAACAACAACAAGGGGATGGGGTAGTTGGGTGGGCTATTTACAGATGGGCTATGTACAGGTGCAATGATCGGTAAGCTGCTCTGACAGCTGATGCTTAAAGTTAGTAAGGGAGATATAAGTCTCCAGCTTCAGTGATTGTTGCAATTCGTTCCAGTCATTATCAGCAAAGAACTGGAAGTAATGGCGGCCAAAAGAGGAGTTGGCTTTAGGTCTGACCAGTGAAATATACCTGCTGGAGTGCTTTCTACGGATGGGTGCTGCTAATGTGACCAGTGAGCTAGGATAAGGTGAGCTTTACCTAGCAAAGACTTATAGATGACCTGGAGCCAGTGGGTTTGGCGACGAATATAAAGCGAGGGCCAGCCAATGAGAGCATACAGGTCGCAGTGGTGGGTGTATATGGGGCTTTGGTGACAAAACGGATGGCACTGTGATAGACTACATCCAATTTGCTGAGTAGAGTGTTGGAGGGTATTTTGTAAATGACAGCCGGCTTGCCAGGCTCTCACGCTCATGCTGGTTCGTTGGGCTCCCATGCCCCAACCGGCTTGCCCAGTGCCCATTTCTTGGCCGGTTCGCCCATTTGGGACGTCATGTGGCGCCCCAAGAGGGGGGGTACTGTCATATCTGCTCCCGCTCTTCCCTCCCCTGGCGCTTGAGGGCGCCAGGCTGCCCTGCATCATGCACTCCTGTCATCAATTACGCACACCTGCCTTCCCTCGTCACCCGCATCAGCGATATTGGATTCACCTGGACTCACTCACTCATCTGTTTATTTCCTCCCATATATTTGTCAGTTCCCTGCTTTGTTCCGGGGTGATGCATTGATTGTTTTTTGTCTTTGTTTTCTTGTATGCTGACGATGTTCCTGTCTCGTGCCATGTCCGTTCCTTATTAAATGTTTGACTCCCCGTACCTGCTTCGCCTCTCCAGCGTCATACCATGTGACAGCTTTTCATCCTCTTACATATTGTGGATTCAGAGCTATCTATTTAATAGAAATCAGAGGGTTTCTTTAACACTTTTTTGGTTACTACATTATTCCATATGTGTTATTTCATAGTTGTGATGTCTTCACTATTATCCTGTTGCATCTAGGCGTTCCGCTAGCGGAACGTCTAGCCAATATCCAATGGAACAGCGTGGCGCGAAATACAAAAACCTTAAAAATCCAATAATTTCAATTTCTCATACATACAACTATTTTCCACCATTTTATAGATACACTTGTCCTTGATGTAACCACATTGTCTGATTTCAAAAAGGCTTTACAGCGATAGCAAATCATTAGATTATGTTAGGAGAGTACATAGACCAAAATAATCACACAGCCATTTTCCAAGCAAGCATATATGTCACAAAAACCCAAAACACAGCTAAATGAAGCACTACCCTTTGATGATCTTCATCAGATGACACTCGTAGGACATTATGTTATACAATACATGTATGTTTTGTTCAATCAAGTTCATATTTATATCCAAAAACAGCTTTTTACATTGCTTGTGATGTTCAGAACATGTATTCCCACCAAAAACTTCCAGTGAATTTACAAAATTACTCATCATAAATGTTGACAAAATACATAACAATTATTTTAAGAATTATAGATACAGAACTCCTTTATGCAATCGCTATGTCAGATTTTAAAATAGCTTTTCGGCGAAAGCACATTTTTCAAAATTCTAAGTACATAGCTCAGCCATCATGGCAAGCTATTTTGACACCCTCCAAGTTCGCGCGAGCACATTTCGAGACAAAAAAGTCAG
Organism: Salmo salar; assembly: GCF_965601325.2. Classification (NCBI taxonomy): domain Eukaryota; kingdom Metazoa; phylum Chordata; class Actinopteri; order Salmoniformes; family Salmonidae; genus Salmo; species Salmo salar. The sequence goes on from NC_138308.1 coordinate 67,297,836, forward strand.
CATGTTCCATTACCGTACTTAGAAGCATGTCAAACGCTGTTTAAAATCAATTTTTATGGTATTTTTCTCATAAAATAGCGATAATATTCCAACCGGACAATAGTGTATTCATTCAAGGAGGAAAAGAAAAAACAGTGTTCTCGTGTGAACGCGCATATCCAATCTCTTTGTCCCCAGGCAGACCACTGAGAAACTGAGCTACTATACTCTGCCCAGAGACAGGTGAAGGCTCAATCCACTTTCTGAAGGCTTTAGATAGCCATTGGAAGTCTTAGAAAGTGCAACGTAACCCCACAGATACTGTAGTTTCGATAGAGAATCAAAAGAAGAACTTCAATTCTCAGACAGTCCACTTCCTGCTTGAAATTTTCTCAGGTTTTTTCCTGCCATATGAGTTCTGTTAAGCTTCAGAGTGTTTTCTATCCAAATCTACTAATAATATGCATATTCTCGTTTCTGGGCAAGAGTAGTAACCAGTTTAAATCGGGTAAATTTTTTTCATCCGGCTGTGAAAATACTGCCTCCTATCCTTATTCTACAATGTAGAAAATAGTAACAATAAAGAAAAACCCTGGAATGAGTAGGTGTGTCCAAACTTTTGACTGGTAGTGTATGTAAATGTTTAATACATTTGCTAAATAATTGAGGGTTTTCAAATGCTCTCAAACACAATACATAGTGTCTGTGCAGCAGCCTGAATGTCCGACGTCCTTAGTGTTAGTACGTTTTACTCACTAAAATGGTTAGCTATTGTTTTAGTCTAAAATGGGGAATTTAATTTGTATGGTTTGAATTTGAATCTTTGTCAAATCCATTAAACAAAGGTCAAACTGAAAAATGTACTGTCTCCTAATTTCTCCTCGTTAGCCTATTGTCTGCAAAGGTTGCTAAATTGTAATTACATAATTAAAAATGTTACTTCACTTTACATTAAATTGCCTGTTCCTGGGTAGGTACATGATAATTCAGCAATAATGTCTGAGAATCCGGGAATTATCGTGTGACAACTCCCGACAAAGGCTGTTCTGAGACCAAAAGGATACAGCTCTTGAAGGGAGTTTTCAAATGATAATTCCCAGGTTCCCACGCATTATTGCTGAATTATCATATACAGTTGAAGTCGGAAGGTTACACATACACTTAGGTTGGAGTCATTAAAACTCGTTTTTCAACCACTCCACAAATTTCTTGTTATTAACAAACTATAGTTTTGGCAAGTCGGTTAGGACATCTACTTTGTGCATGACACAAGTCATTTTTCCAACAATTGTTTACAGACAGATTATTTCACTTATAATTCACTGTATCACAATTCCAGTGGGTCAGAAGTTTACATACATTAAATTGACTGTGCCTTTAAACAGCTTGGAAAATTCCAGAAAATGATGTCATGGCTTTAGAAGCTTCTGATAGGCTAACTGACATCATTTGAGTCAATTGGAGGTGTACGTGTGGATGTATTTCAAGGCCTACCTTCAAACTTTGCTTGACATCATGTGAAAATCAAAAGAAATCAGCCAAGACCTCCACAAGTCTGGTTCGTCCTTGGGAGCAATTACCAAATGCCTGAAGGTACCACGTTCATCTGTACAAACAATAGTACGCAAGTATAAACACCATGGGACCACTCAGGAAGGAGACATGTTCTGTCTCCTAGAGATGAACGTACTTTGGTGTGAAAAGTGCAAATCAATCCCAGAACAACAGTAAAGGACCTTGTGAAGATGCTGGAGGAAACATGTACAAAGGTATCTATATCCACAGTAAAAACAAGTCCTATATCGACATAACCTGAAAGGCCGCTCAGCAAGGAAGAAGCCACTGCTCCAAAACCGCCATAAAAAAAGCTAGACTACGGTTTGCAACTGCACATGGGGACAAAGATTGCACTTTTTGGAGAAATGTCCTCTGGTCTGATGAAACAAAAATAGATCTATTTGGCCATAATGACCATCGTTATGTTTGAAGGAAAAAGGGGGATGCTTGCAAGCTGAAGAACACCATCAGAACCATGAAGCACGGGGGTGGCAGCATCATGTTGTGGGGGTGCTTTGCTGCAGGAGGGACTGGTGCACTTCTCAAAATAGATGGCATCTTGAAGAAGGAAAATTATGTGGATATATGAAATGTTTGTAGGCTTATGTAGCCAAATTTGATCTATGATCGTATGCTATCCATTTATGTTTTTGTATGCTGTTTTAATATATGAGAATTTACCAATGATATCAGGCCACACCCGGCCATGATTACAGACACCTGTTTGTGTCCTTTGACACTATATAAACTAGTCATCCCGCAGTGTTTGTCATTATACCCTGATGAAGACAGCTTGTCTGTTGAAACGTTGGATATTAGGTTATTAAATTATTGCATCTGAGCTCCTAGAGTGTGCGGCTCTCATTTAATTTTCCAATTGTGTAATAACCAATACCACTACAACCCTATTACAATGTAATACCATGTAAAACTATGTTGTTACTACAATTTTACTGTAGAGTAACATAGTAATATGGGCAACGTAATGTAGTGTTACCCAACAGGCTACTAATCGAATGCTATGTTACGTTCCGACTATTCCCCATGACTTCATGCTCAGTTCGGCATGTTGCAGCTGTTGACGTCAAAGACCACGTATCTTTGAAATCCCATTTGGCAATTTATTTATCTATTTTGAGTTGGGGGCTTTACGATTGTAGCTAGTTTAATTGATTATACAAGTCTGATTCTCTTCTGTTGTGCTCGTGGCATTACTAATTTGTAATATACACGAGATAAGACGGTCTGATTAGCATATTGTGATCTTGCGATCAATGTTGTGATCTGATGTTAATATGTTTCCCCCGGTTACCTCTGCCTCTCATCCCAAACAGCACAATGATGAATTCCCATATGATGTGCTAGTCAGAATTGAATCTCGGACACTCCGTGATTAGAAGTTTAGAGCAAATGTTTTTGGAGGAAATTGCTCGGAAAAAACTGACTTACGCAGAATTGCAGAAGCTAGCTGGATTTATTCACAAATGTCCCCTGATATCTTTGTGTCCTCAGTAAGTTGTAATGAATTTGTGAGGTGAAAGAATGGGATTTCTACTTCACAGTAAAGCCTGGAAAATTATTAACATGTTGAGTCATAATGGTGTGTGTGCTTATGTTTATATGCACTCGTCTGTGTGGTGTGATAAACGTGGTAAGGGTGTCAATGAAAGCTGTTTTACAGTCGATTCCGACCTGCGAAGAGTACCATAGTTAGGTGTTGAGGTACGGTAGCAATGCTATCAGGCTGTCACTGGGCAAGTGTGAGCATGATGAGAACACACTGACCTTTCCACACTAAACCCTCACCACCGACAGACAGAAAGAGAGGGAGAGAAAAAGGGAGAAAAATTGCATGGATGAAAAATACCCCCGATTTTGGTATTTGGTATTTTATTAGGATCCCCATTAGCAGTTGCAAAAGCAGCAGCTACTATTCCTAGGATCTACAACAGAACATGAAACATGACATAATACAGAACATTAATAGACAAAAACAGCTCAAGAACAGAACTACATAAATCTAAAAATATTTTAAAGATGATAAATTCTGTATCAATAGTGCCTCACCCAAGACCGACATAGATTCATAATAACATGATTTATTCAAAGGTGCAAGCTGCAAATCGACCAACATTTACATTTTGAAAGGATAGAGATTGCTTTCAAACGTGACTTTTTTTTTGGGGGGGGGGGGGGGGGTTTCTCTTTCAATGGGTTTGTCATTGTGTGATATCACTTCAGCATACTGTATGTTTGGGTATTTCTTGAATGTCCTTGGGTGTCATTGCGAAACAGTGACATCAAATGCTTCCCTTTCCTTCTGTCTCAAAACACTTTGTGGTGCAAAACATCAGATCAGGGTGATTTTCAAAGAAAGTCCAAAAAAGGTGGTCTAGGGAGACCTGTGCATTTTCCTGCGCCAAAGTTGCACTTATCTTACTTGCTTCCATTCAGCCACGAGCTGACTGCCAGATGGTGAAGCATGATTAATAACTCCAGAGAACGCATATCCACTGCTCCAGAGTCCAATGGCTGAGAGCTTTACACCACTCCAGCCGACATTTGGCATTGCGCATGGTGATCTTGGGCTTCTGTGCGGCTGCTCGGACATGGAAACCCATTCCATGAAGCTCCCAACAAACAGTTATTGTGCTGACATTGCTTCCAGAGGCAATTTGGAACTCGACAGTGAGTGTTGCAACCGAGGACAGATGATTTTTAGCCCGTTCTGGAGCTTGTGGCCTACCACTTCACGGCTGAGCCAATGTTGCTCTTAGACATTTCCACTTCACAATAACAGCACTTATTGTTGAAACGGGCATCTCTAGCAGGTCAAAAATTTAACAAACTGACTTGTTGGAAAGGTGGCATCCTATGACAGTGCCATGTTGAAATTCACTGAGTTCTTCAGTGAGACCATTCTACTGCCAATGTTTGGCTATGGAGATGTCATGCCTGTGTGCTCAATTTTATACACCTGTCAACAACGGGTGTGACTTAAATAGCCAAATCCACTAATTTGAAGGAGTGACCACATACTTTTGAATATATAGTGTACTTCTAAAAGTTGGCAACACGTTAAAATAAACAACACCATGGGGTCTCGAATGCACCCCTGCCAGGAGTGAATACCAATGTGACCACTTAAGGTTGGAGAAGGAGTGCTGCGAATAAAAAAGAAAATGTCTGAATAAATTAAAAGACTAATAAATCAGTTTAATTATATCACTCCATTACCCCACTTCCCCATTTACTTCCCATGCTGAGGACTGTTTATCAAACTCAGTGATGGAGTTGATACGTTCCTCAGACAGCCTCCGCCCCTTCTACATTATCTTTATTTTTATTTAAACTTTATGTTATCAGGCAGATCAAATTACAAATTATTATTTACAACAACTGCCGGGTAAGGGCAAAAAGCCGCCTGTGGGGCAGGTGCATGGGTTAAAAAATAACATTTAGATCACAAGCTGATCAAAAAGAAGCAAACTGTTAATTCCGTGACCCAAAGATGAAGGGTCTGGGTGGATATACAGAGCACTGAGAACCTGAGTTGAAATGGTATTTGTTTTCTTTCAGATACATTAGCTGTGTTAGTGTGCTTAATTGGCACAATACGGAATAATTCCTAAAGTGCAAAAAGCCCATCTGCACTGCAAGCAGGCTCAATCAAACACGTATTTGAACTAAAATAAATACTACTGGAACCCATGTAGAGAGAGAGGGTAAGAAAGAGTAGTTCTGAACCAGGGTACTGAGTGGGAGGGATTGGGTAAAGAGAGAGAGAGGGGTAGGGAGGGAGGGAATAAGAGTGGTGGATTGTAGGGTATTGAGTGTTACGCGGAGTTGAACAGGGGAACCCAAGAGCAGACTCAGACGAGGAGACTGGGATGAAGTAACCAAGATATTTATTGAAACACAGGGGGAGATGGAGTGCAGTTCAGGGGAAGCTCAGATGGGTTGCTGGAAACCAGTTGCGGAGGCTGAGGCTGGAGCAAGAGGGGATGAGACAGGGTAAGCATGTCCGGAAGGGAATCCAAGGGAGTAGTAGAGTGGGGAATCCAGGACAGAGTAGCAGGATGACGAGACGTGGGACTGGAGACAGGTACCAGAGCCAGAGCGGGCAGAACTGTAGCGGAGAGGAAAACAGCATCAGGCAAGGAAAACAGGCACAACAGGATCTGAATAGTAACAAACGGCTAGAAACGTAGACTGACTGAGCAGAGATTATGATCTGGCAGCATGGAAGTGGCAGGGCTGAGGATTTGTAGAGGTCTTGATTATGGAACAGGTTGCAACTGGTGGGGATCTGCTCTGACTCCAGCACACCTGTCTCCACCCACACAATCACACACAGAGAGAGAGGGAGAGGGAGAAAGTACTGGGGGAGTGGCAGCAGTTCAAGGAGACACAGGATGAGCAGTAGAGGGCGTTGCAGGAGCAGATGTGACATGAGAATTGAACGGATGGCGAGAGAGCACGCTAAACAGAGCTAAACAGCCTTTAAAAAATAAAATAAAGGGAGCTTTCAGTACAAAGCAAGGAAAGCAGCTGCTGAGAGGGAGCAGTCATCAGGGAAATCACCACTTTTAAGTTCATCTCCTCCAGTTAAACATGTGCCCCCTCTCTGCCGCTCGCTCGCTGGCCCGCCTGCTGTTTATCTGCAATCCACCTCAGGAGCGCTTTTGATGAAACAATCATAAATGCGAACACACACATATTATTCACTTGTAAACACACACACACTTCAGGAATATCCATTGTTCCCAACGAAACAATACACATTCATGCATGGTCCACACACACACACACACACACACACACACACACACATGCACACGCACACACAGGGGATGGATTCTCCTTATACTGTTGTTGAGGTTAGTCAGGGTCATGAGTGACTTTAGGCTAGTGTAAATGATAATACAATAGACTGCTCCTGTGAGAATCTAACAAAAATTGAATTATTATTATATTTCCCCATATGTTAGCCCTGCATAATATCACTGTTTGAAAGAAAAAAGTACATAAACTCTAGCTAGTTCAATTAATGCACAGAACTCATTTATTTATTATCAACCACAAGTCTACCATGACGTACTACAGTACTCATTAGCCACAGAGCCACTGAGGACTCTTGCTTGTGCAACAATGGCAACAAGAGGGATTGGTGATCATGATAAGAAGAAAACACACCCAACATGTTCTTGTCATTGCAGTCCTCACAGTGGTTTTGTGATGTAGCCCCTTCATTTGCATAGGTTAATTTTAAACAGCACCTCAAATTAAGCTTGAAAGGATAATTACTTAACCTCTTATGGCTAGGGGGCAGTATTTTCACGGCTGGATAAAAAACGGCCCCGATTTAATCTGGTTACTAATCCTACCCAGTAACTAGAATATGCATATACTTATTATATATGGATAGAAAACACCCTAAAGTTTCTAAAACTGTTTGAATGGTGTCTGTGAGTATAACAGAACTCAAATGGCAGGTCAAAACCTGAGAGATTCCTTTACAGGAAGTGGCCTGTCTGACCATTTCTGGAACTTCTTTGCCATCTCTATCTTTTACAAAGGATCTCTGCTCTAACGTGACACTTCCTACATCGTCCATAGGCGCTCAGAGCCCGGGAAAAACCTGAATGTCGTCATCCCAGCCCCAGGCTGAAACACATTATCGCCTTTCTCAAGTGGCCGTTCAAGGGACTGTGGGCTTAGGCGCGTGACCTGGCCTCCCCCGTCTTTGTGATTTTTTCCTCTGTTTGCCGAAAAGGAGATTCCCGGTCGGAATATTATCGCTTTTCTACGAGAAAAATGGCATAAAAATTGATTTTAAACAGCGGTTGACATGCTTCGAAGTACGGTAATGGAATATTTAGAATTTTTTTGTCACGAATTGCGCCATGCGCACGACCCTTCTTTACCATTCGGATAGTGTCTGGGACGCACGAACAAAACGTCGCTATTCGGATATAACGATGGATTATTTTGGACCAACCCAACATTTGTTATTGAAGTGGCAGTCCTGGGAGTGCATTCTGACGAAGACAACAAAAGGTAATCAAACTTTTATAATAGTAAATCTGATATTGGTGAGTGCTAAACTTGCCGGATGTCTAAATAGCTAGCCTGTGATGGATGGGCTATGTACTTAGAATATTGCAAAATGTGCTTTCACCAAAAAGCTATTTTAAAATCGGACATATCGAGTGCATAGAGGAGTTCTGTATCTATAATTCTTAAAATAGTTGTTATGCTTTTTGTGAACGTTTATCGTGAGTAATTTAGTAAATTGTTAGCAAATTCCTCCGGAAGTTTGCGGGGGGTATGCTAGTTCTGAACGTCACATGCTAATGTAAAAAGCTGTTTTTTGATATAAATATGAACTTGATTGAACAAAACATGCATGTATTGTATAACATAATGTCCTAGGTGTGTCATCTGATGAAGATCATCAAAGGTTAGTGCTGCATTTAGCTGTCTTCTGGGTTTTTGTGACATTATATGCTAGCTTGAAAAATGGGTGTCTGATTATTTCTGGCTTGGTACTCTGCTGACATAATCTAATGTTTTGCTTTCGCTGTAAAGCCTTTTTGAAAACGGACAGTGTGGTTAGATAAAGGAGAGTCTTGTCTTTAAAATGCTGTGAAATAGTCATATGTTTGAAAAATTGAAGTTTTTGTATTTTTGAGGAATTTGTAATTCGCGCCACGCCTATCATTGGATATTGGAGCAGGTGTTCCGCTAGCGGAACGTCTAGATGTAAGAGGTTAATCTCCACTCCCCCCTTCCCCCACTCACTCACACTCACAGTTTTTTTTATTTTGTTCCAGGTTACGTAAATGTCTTCCACCCTTCCTGTCATCCCGTGATCTGTATTGTATGCATAGACCAACATGAATCTCTCTCACTCTCTCTCCCGCTCTCTCTTAGTTCATTTAATTCACTCCCACCCATGTGCCTCATGGTAGCTATGAAGGAGAGAAAACGAATTAACAACAGACTTTCACCATGCTTATAAGGAATGGCACTCAACATGCTCGGGCTATGACACAAACGCCTGAAAAGAAATTCTAGTAAGAAGATTGTGGGAGCTGTTTTCTAAGACTTCAGTGCTGCTTTTGATGTCATTGATCATAACATATGCTTGAAATAACTTTGCCTTATTATGGATTGAGAGTTACCTTTCTAGTAGAACACAGAGGGTTTTCGTTGATGGAAGCCACTCATGCAAATTCAGTTGAGTGTGGTGTACCGCAGGGCAGCCAGCTAGGGCCATTATTGTTTTTTGTCATAACAAATGACATTCCACTGACCTTAAATAAAGCCTGTGTGTCTATGTATGCTGATGGCTCAACTGTATACATATACACTGCAACAGTAAAATACATAACTGAGACACTTAACATTAAGCTCCAGTCAGTTTTAGAATGGGTAACTAGCAATAGGCTGGTGCTAAATATCTCAAAACCGAAAAGCATAATTTTTTGGGACAAATCTCTCGCTCAATGCTAAACCTCGTTTAGATTTATTACTGAATAATGTGGCTACCGAGCAAGTTGAGGAGATTAAATTGCTGGGTGTAACCATAAATAAACTCAGCAAAAAAAGAAACGTCATCACACTGTCAACTGCGTTTATTTACAGCAAACTTAACATGTGTAAATATTTGTATGAACATAATGGAATAATGTGTCCCTGAACAAAGGGGGGGGTCAAAATCAAAAGTAACAGTCAGTATCTGGTGTGGCCACCAGCTGCATTAAGTACTGCAGTGCATCTCCTCCTCATGGACTGCACCAGATTTGCCAGTTCTTGCTCTGAGATGTTACCCCACTCTTCCACCAAGGCACCTGCAAGTTCCCGGACATTTCTGGGGGGAATGGCCCTAGCCCTGACCCTCCGATCCAACAGGTCCAAGAAGTGCTCAATGGGATTGAGATACGGGCTCTTCGCTGGCCATGGCAGAACACTGACGTTCCTGTCTTGCAGGAAATAATCCCCAGAACGAGCAGTATGGCTGGTGGCATTGTCATGCTGAGGGTCATGTCAGGATGAGCCTGCAGGAAGGGTAACACATGAGGGAGGAGGATGTCTTCCCTGTAACGCACAGCATTGAGATTGCCTGCAATGACAACAAGCTCAGTCCGATGATGCTGTGACACACCGCCCCAGACCATGACAGACCCTCCACCTCCAAATCGATCCCGCTCCAGAGTACAGGCCTCGGTGTAACGCTCATTCCTTCGATGATAAACGCAAATCCGACCATCACCCGTGGTGAGACAAAACCGCGACTCGTCAGTGATGAGCACTTTTTGCCAGTCCTGTCTGGTCCAGCGACTGGTCAAGCGACGGTGGGTTTGTGCCCATAGGCGACATTGTTGCTGGTGATATCTAGTGAGGACCTGCCTTACAACAGGCCTACAAGCCCTCAGTCCAGCCTCTCTCAGCCTATTGTGGACAGTCTGAGCACTGATGGAGGGATTGTGCATTCCTGGTGTAATTCGCACAGTTGTTGTTGACGTCCTGTACCTGTCCCACAGGTGTGATGTTCGGACGTACCGATCCTGTGCAGGTATTGTTACACGTGGTCTGCCACTGCGAGGACTATCAGCTGTCTGTCCTCTCTTCCTGTAGCGCTGTCTTAGGCGTCTCACAGTACGGACATTGAAATGTATTGCCCTGGCCACATCTGCAGTCCTCATGCCTCCTTGCAGCATGCCTAAGGCACGTTCACACAGGTGAGCAGGGACACTGGGCATCTTTCTTTTTGTGTTTTTCAGAGTCAGTAGAAAGGCTTCCTTAGTGTCCTAAGTTTTCATAACTGTGACCTTAATTGCCTACCGTCTGTAAGCTGTTAGTGTCTTAACGACCGTTCCACAGGTGCATGTTCATTAATTGTTTATGGTTCATTGAACAAGCGTGGGAAACAGTGTTTAAACCTTATAATATGAAGATCTGTGAAGTTATTTGGATTTTACAAAGTATCTTTGAAAGACAGGGTCCTGAAAAAGGGCAGTTTCTTTTTTTGCTGAGTTTAGTAAGCTTTCATTGTCAAAACATATAGACTCAATGGTTGCTAAAAGTACAAGTACAAGTACAAAGCAAAAGTACCAGTACAAAGCAACACATATTGCCCTTAGATGTACAGTGCCTTGCAAAAGTATTCATCCCCCTTGGCGTTTTTTTCTATTTTGTTGAATTAAAGGCTATTATGGAGCAAATCAAGGAGTTAGCTCAGAGGCTGCCTGCCACCTCTGAAAAACCCCAATCACCCAGTCATTTTTCCCTATCTGTGGTGAGTTTGTACAACATATCCCGGGCTCCCTGAGAACTCTGCTTACCTCCTCCGGAGCGATATTCGGGGAATCCTGGTACATGCCGGGGTTTTCTTTCTCAGTGCTTGCTTATTTTTGAGCTACAGCCATCTTCGGTTACTTCGGTATATTATTACGCTAGTGTCGGGAAGGGTGCTCTCCTGGGCTACGGCAGTTTGGGAGCAACAATCTGCTATTTGTAGTCATTTTGAGGAATTCATGGCAGAGGTGAGAAAGGTATTTGAGTCTCCGGTATCTGGGAGAAAGGAGGCCAGTAAACTGCTTGACTTACTTCAAAACTCCCGCCGTGTGGCAGACTATGCGGTTGATTTTCGCACGTTGGCCGCCGAGAGTGCCTCAAATCCGGAGTCTCTTTTCGATAATTTTCTGCATGGATTATCTGAGGAGGTAAAGGATGAGCTAGCTGCTCAAGAATTGCCGGTGGACCTCGCTCTAACCATTAAAATCGCTGGACGCCTAAGGGAACGCAGGAGTGAGAGGAGGTCTGGTCACTGGCACACTCGTGCACCCGCTATGGCTCGTTCACCTTCTTGGGAATCCGTACGTATCCGAAGGCAGCTTTTCTGAGAGGATTTGAAGCCAACCGAGCACTTTCGTGAATCTACGACGGGTGAATTGGATACTCCTGAGCCTATGCAGTTGGGAAGAGCTAGGTTATCAGTTGGGGAACGCTCACGGAGGATGAATAGTAACTGTTGTCTGTACTGTGGAGGGGCAGGACATTTTACAGCTACCTGCCCTATTAGGAAACCCTTGTCTCTAGTGGGTACCAGGGCTATGGTGAATCAGACTGGGAGTTCCCTAATTCCCATCACCAGCACACCCTTTTTTGCTCTTGTGCTGTGGGGAGACAAATCTAAGTCTCTCCGAGTGCTCATTGACTCTGGGGCTGATGAGAGTTTTATGGATGCCACTATTGCTTCGGAGCTTGGTATTCCCACACAGCCTGTCTCTGTTCCCATGGATGCTTGAGCACTGGACGGCCGCTCTATAGAGCAAGTCACCCATAGTACTGTGCCTGTTCAATTAAGGGTTTCTGATAACCACAGTGAGACCATACAGTTCTTCCTCATTGCATCTCCCCATGTTCCGGTTGTTTTGACATTTGCCTGGCTCCAAAAGCACAATCCTGTAATTGACTGGACCACAAGCTCCATCCTGGGTTGGAGCCCATTTTGCCATTCCCACTGCCTTCAAGCAGCACAGCCTTCCCCAAGTCGTCTTCCTCAGGATGTTAGCAAGACTGTGGATGTCTCTGCTATTCCCACTGAATACCATGGCCTCCTGTAAGTGTTCAGTAAGGCACGTGCTACTTCCCTTCCCCTGCACCGTCCTTATGATTGTGTCATTGATCTTCTCCCAGGCACAACACCACCTCAGGGTCGGTTGTATTCTCTGTTCGGACCAGAGACCAAAGCTATGGAGGAGTACATAGAGGAGTCTCTGGCCACTGGGGCCGTCGTCCATCTGCATCTTCAGCTGGCGAAGGGTTTTTCTTTGTGGAGAAGAAGGACAAGACCCTGTGTCCATGCATTGACTACCGCGGACATAACGACATTACTGTTATAAATTGTTACCCCCTACCTCTCCTCGGCCTTTGAACCTCTCCAGGGGGCCACCATGTTTTCCAAGTTGGACCTTCGGAATGCCTACTACCTGGTTCGGATACACAAGGGGGATGAGTGGAAGACAGCCTTCAACACAGCCAGTGGACATTATGAGTACCAGGTCATGCCATTTTGGCTCACCAACGCCCCCACTGTCCAGAGCTTTGGTAAATCATGTACTCCGGGACATGCTAAACCGTTTTGTGTTCGTTTACCTTGACGAAATCAAATTTTTTTCCCGATCTGCCCAAGAACATGTACTTCATGTCAGACAGGTCCTTCAGTGCCTCCTGGAGAACAAATTGTTTGTGAAAGCCGAGAAGTGTGAGTTCCACCGCTCTACTATCACTTTTCTGGGGTATGTAATTGCTGAGGGCAATGTAAGTTTGGATCCTGGAAAGCTGAAAGCAGTGGTGGATTGGCCTCAACCAACATCCAGGGTGCAGTTGCAACGGTTTCTTGATTTTGTTAACTTCTACCGCTGTTTCATTCGGGATTACAGCACCCTGGCGGCCCCCCTCTCGGCACTCACCTCTCCCAACATACCGTTCAAATGGTCTCCAGCTGTCATCAAAGCCTTTGTGGACCTGAAGCATCAGTTCACACAGCACCCATCCTCATCCATCCAGACCCCTCGCGCCAATTTGTGGTGGAAGTTGACGCTTTGGATGTTGGAGGGGGGCCATCCTGTCCCAGCGGTCTGCCCAGGACAAAAGCTTAATCTCTGTGCCTTCCTGTCCCATCGTCTCAATCCTGCAGAGAGGAACTACAATGTAGGCAACCGAGAACTCCTGGCGGTTAAGATGGCGTTGGAAGAGTGGAGGCACTGGCTGGAAGGAGCAGAACAGCCGTTCTTGATTTGGACTGACCATCAAAACTTGGAATATCTCCGTACAGCCAAGCGCCTCAACTCCAGGCAGGTCTGGTGGGCCCTCATGTTAACCTGTTTGGGATAGGGGGCAGTATTTTTACGGCCGGATAAAAAACGTACCCAATTTAATCTGGTTACTACTCCTGCCCAGAAACTAGAATATGCATATACTTATTACATATGGATAGAAAACACCCTAAATTTTCTAAAACTGTTTGAATGGTGTCTGTGAGTATAACAGAACTCAAATGGCAGGTCAAAACCTGAGAGATTCCTTTACAGGAAGTGGCCTGTCTGACCATTTCTGGAACTTCTTTGCCATCTCTATCATTTACTAAGGATCTCTGCTCTAACGTGACACTTCCCACGTCTTCCATAGGCTCTCAGAGCCCGGGAAAAAAGTTAAAATGGTGTAAAATAGTCATATGTTTGAGAAATTGAAATTTTTGCATTTTTTAGGTATTTGCATTTTTTAGGTAGCGGAACGACTTAACCAGATTCAGCTTCACCATTTCCTACTGCCCAGGGTCAAAAGATGTGAAGCCTGACGCTCTCTCCCGCTTATTCAGTTCCTCTACCACAACCTTGACCTCCGAAACCATTCTCACGACCTCATGCCTTGCTGCCACTGTGGATTGGGGTATTGAGAACCTGGTTCATGAGATGCAACGCTCCCAGCCTGGACCTGAAGGGGGCCCGGCTAACCGGCTGTTTGTCCCTAATCCAGTCCGGTCCCGGGTCCTGGAATGGGCTCATTCCTCCAGGCTGACCTGTCATCCAGGGTCGCGTCGTACACTAGCCTTCCTCCGACACCGTTTCTGGTAGCCCACAATGGTTCCTGACGTCTCTGCCTTCGTCGCCGCATGCACAGTGTGTGCTCAAAACAAGACTCCACGGCAAGCTTCTTCTGGTTTCCTTCAGCCACTACCGGTCCCTCATCGTCCCTGGTCTCATATATCACTGGACTTTGTCACTGGGCTCCCTCTGTCTGATTGCAACACTGTCATTCTGATGGTAGTCGATCAGTTCTCCAAGGCCACCCATTTCATTTCTCTCCCCAAACTACCTTCTGCCAAGGAGACAGCCCAGCTTATGGTGCAGCATGTCTTCCGGATCCATGGACACCCGGTACACATGATCTCCAACTGGGGTCCTCAGTTCTCGTCTCAGTTCTGGAAGGCATTCTGCACCCTTATTGGGTCGTCGGCCAGCCTGTCTTCCGGATTCCATCCCCAAACCAATGGTCAGTCAGAGCGAGCCAACCAAGACCTGGAAACCACCCTGAGATGCCTGGTCTCAACCAATCCCACTACCTGGAGCCAACAACTGGTCTGGGTGGAGTATGCCCGGAACACTCTTCCCTGTTCGGCCACGAGACTCTCTCCATTTGAGTGTTCTTTGGGGTATCCACCTCCACTCTTCCCGGAACAAGAGGAAGAGGTCAGCGTACCCTCAGCCCAGATGTTTGTCCGCCGCTGTAAACGTACCTGGAGAAGAGCTCGGGCGGTACTTCTCAAGCCCAACTCCAGGTATCATCGACAAACGGACCATCGCCGGACTCCAGCTCCCTGCTACCACATTGGGCAGAGGGTATGGCTTACCATTCGGGACCTGCCCCTGCAGGTAGAGTCCCGCAAACTCTCTCCCCATTCCATTGGTCCTTTTCCCATCTCTAGAGTTCTTAGTTCCACTGCTGTCCGTCTTGTGTTACCCCATACCCTCCATATCCACCCTACTTTTCATGTGTCCAGAATTAAAGCTGAGTCTCACTGCCCTTTGTTTTCTGTTTCCAGGCCCATCCCTCCCCCCGGGTAATCGATGGCCAGCCAGCGTATACGGTGAGACGCCTCCTGAGGGTTCGACCACGGGACAGGGGTTTCCAGTACCTGGTTGACTGGGAGGATTATGGCCCGGAGGAGAGGTGCTGGGTTCCTGCTAAAGACATCTTCGACCCGGCCCTCATTGCCAATTTCCACCGCCGACATCCTGGTCAGCCAGGTATGCGCCCAGGTACGACACCAGGTGGCATCCCTAGGGGGAGGAGGTACTGTCACGCCCTGATCTGTTTCACCTGACCCTGTGATTGTCTCCACTCCCTCCAGGTGTCGCTTATTTTCTCCAGTGTATTTATCCCTGTTTCCTGCCTCTCTGTGGCAGTTCATCTTGTATGTTTAGTCAAGTCAACCAGTGTTTTTCCTTGTACTCCTTTTCTATTCTCTTTCGCTAGTCTTCCCGGTTTTGACCACTGCCTGAATCTGGACTACTTTCCCACCTGCCTGATCATCCTGCCTGCCCTGACCTTGAATCTGCCTGCCCTTCGGTACCTATTGGACTGTGAACTGGGTTTGACCTTTTGCCTGTACACGACCATTCTCTTGCCTACCCCTTTTTGGATTAATAAACATTGTAAGACTCCAACCATCTGCCTCCTGTGTCTGCATCTGGGTCTCGCCTTGTGCCTTGATAGTTATCCACGCTCAAGTTTTCAGTTTTTTTGTCTTATTTCTTGTTTGTTTCACAGTAAAAAATATTTTGCATCTTCAAAGTGGTAGGCATGTTGTGTAAATCAAATGATACAAACCCCCCAAAAAATCTATTTTAATACCAGGTTGTAAGGCAACAAAATAGGAAAAATACCAAGGGGGTGAATACTTTTGCAAGCCACTGTACACAAAGGGCAACATGTATATCAGTCTCTCCTGGCTCAAAGTTTATGTAAGATTGACTGCATCGTTATTGGTCTTTATGCAAGGTATTGAAGGGTTGAAGGTACCGAACTGTCCGTTCAAGCAGTAGGCACACAGTTCGGACACTCATCGGTACAACACAGTCCCCAGGTCCAGAATAGAGGCTGGGAAACACAGTATTAAATAGAGCCATGCCACCCCAGATAACTCAAGCAATAAAATCAGTTTAAAAAACTGATAAAAGAACACCTTACTGCACAAAGGGGACAGTGAAGAGACACAACCATTTTATATATATTGTATTTAATTTGCACTGTACTATGAATTAGACCTAGATATTGTGTGTATGTAGGCTATGTGTGACATTTTAAATGTATGTATTTCAGTCCTTGACTAATAATGTTCTGTACTATGTATTATGTCAGGTTTCATGTGGAGCCCAGGAAGAGTAGCTGATGCTTTTGCAGATCCTAATAATAAATACCAAATATCTCTCCCACACCTACTTCCAACTCAGGTGTCATTTTCTTTGATCTCCTCATGATGCTTACTAGCTTTTGTGTTGTATCCATTCAGTTGACCCAGGGTCAAGAAAGACCAAAGTAAATGTGTAAAAAAATATATGTACATGTGTTGCCTACTTGTAATAGTTAATGAATAGCTGTGCAGTGTTATTATTGCATCTGAGCTCCTAGTGTGCGGCTCTGCTTTTCTTTTCTTTTTCTCTCAAGTGTTCTACTCCGCTAGCCAGCACCTCGCCTAAACAGGTGTACGTTTCTTTCGCCTCTAGCTGTGCAGTGTGCCTTACATATACACACTGTATATTGTAGTTGGCTAAATTAGCATCATAACAAGCAACATGTTACTTTTCTTGTTTATATCTCACACTTCTGTTGTTGTTTACATCCGGTATCCTGGGCAAGAAGTTTGATACCTTAACAAAGTTTGGGTCAGATATATTGATCCAGACAGGTTGTTTACAGTGCGCGCACACACACACCTTCCCACTGGCCTTGCACGGAGAGAATGTGCATGGCATTGCTATTCTGCAGGTCCTTTATCATTCAAGTCAGTGACCCTGTTACCCTCCCCTCTACCCCAACAGCAGGTATCTCTACCCCCAACAGCAGGTATCTTTACCCCCACCAATCCCTCCCTACTAATCTATATGATCCCTTGGTCCATCCACAGAATTCAAACCTCTGGTGGTGTTGACCAAATTAGCCAGGTAGAGGAAAGCTACAGTTCTACAATACAGTATATACAGTATTAGTATATGGGCATAATCCATACAATGGGCCTAAAATCATCCAAGTGAAAATGGATGCAACACAAAATGTATTGTATTGTTATTATGTGGACACCTGGAAGAGTAGCTTCTATGTTAGCAGGAGCTAGTAGGTATCCTAATAAAATAGTAAAACACTATTGCTTAAGTCTACAGCTACAGGTTGGATCTACATCTGTTGGTTCGACCCTTTTTCCCCTTCAGTCTAGAGTCTGCACCAGTTTAATAGAGGATATGTGGCCTTTGATCTTAAGTTTGATTTAGGACATGTACACTCCCCTATACATTTATTTGGACAGCGAAGCTAAAACTGTTAATTTGGCATTTTGGATTTGAGATGAAATGTTTCCTATGATGCAACAGTACAGAATGTCACCTTTTCTTTGAGAGTATTTTCATACAAATGTTTAATCAATTAGAAATGAAAGCACTTTATGTATCTAGTCCCCCCATTTGAAGGCGTCATAAGTATTTGGACAAATTCACTTAATAGTGTATTAAAGGAGTCAACATTTTTGTATTTCATCTCATATTCCTAGCAAACAATGACTACATCAAGCTTGTGACTACAAACTGCATTGCAGTTTTTTGGGGTTGTGTTTCGGATGATGTTGTACCCAATAGAAATGAATGGTGAATAATGTATGATGAGTGAGAAAGTATACTGTATACAGTATACTGGCAGCTTCATTAAATAGTACCCGTAAAACACCAGTCTCAACGTCAACAGTGAAGAGGCAACTCCGGGATGCTGGCCTTCTAGGCAGAATACCTCTGTCCAGTGTCTGTGTTCTTTTGCCAATCTTAATTATTTTTCTTTTTATTGGCCAGTCTGAGATATGGCTTTTTCTTTGCAACTCTGCCTAGAAGGCCATCATCCCGGAGTTGCCTCTTCACTGTTGACGTTGAGACTGGTGTTTTGCAGGTACTATTTAATGAAGCTGCCAGTATACTGTAGCACACATGAGTAGAGTACAGTATAATCCAATATACTCTACTGGACTGTACTGAACTCTATTGTACTGTACTCTACTATGCTCTACTGTACTGTGCTGTACTGTATTGAATTCTGCTCTACTTTTCTTTACTTTACTGTACTCTACTGTACTGATCTACACTACTCTACTGCACTGTATGGTACTGTGCTTTACTGTACTGAACTCTACTGAACTGTGGTTTGCTGTACTGTACTCTACTGTGCTCTACTGTGCAGCACTGTGATGTCCAAACTTGTGAAACATAGACGTCTATGATTGGTACACATTTGGTCCGGTTTAGACCAACCAAATTTGGTCTTGTGTAGAATAATACCCAAACATGCAAAGGAGGATATGCATTTTTTAAACCTTTGTATACCTATTCAGGATACATCACCATGAAGATAATGCATTTCTGTATAGTACAGATCAAGGACCCATGATGTCATTCTGTTACCGTCATTCTGTTACCGGGTGTTGATCCACTTCCCTTAGTGTAGTTCAATAACCAAAATACATTTTTTCCAAGCTCAAGGTGTCAAATCATAGCTGACACCCTGTTCTTTCTGCAGACATCTTTGAATCTTAATTCTGAGTAGATATTTACGTTTTTGGAAAACATACATTTACTGTCAAACTTTGCATCTGCACTGTTCCTCAAGTAAATGTGTTTTAGTAAAATGTTCAGTGGCAATTGTTAAAAGTAGACTTCTGTATATAGATGTATGGTTTGTTAAACTTTGCCATCAATGGTTTTTGCTTGGCATACATTTTAAAGTACATTTATTTGTCTCAGCATCACTCTGTTTCCATGGAACTGCAAGTACATGAAGTGCTTTAATTTCTATATGGTGCGAAAGGTATGAAAATACCTTCAGATAAAAGGTGACATGCTGTACAGTCGCCTCATATGAAACATTTGATTTAATAAAAAATTCTGGAGTATAGAGCCAAATTAACAGTTTTAGATACACTATCCAAATAAATATGTAGGCGAGTGTATATGTACACACAGACAAGGGAACTCCCACACACCAGAGGGTGGCCATTGTCTTCTAACACAAGGCTAAAAGCAAAATCTGTGCTAGGACAAATATTACCACTCACCTCCTGCAGATGTCTGAGCTAACATTGTGATCACAAAGCCAATGTGCACTATCAGTTACCACCACCCCCGCTGTCGTCAATATCCTCTATCATCTGCTACCCTGCATTACCTCACAACACAACCTTACCCACAAGCTAGCTAGCAGCGCTAGGCTAAAAACATTTGTGACACATTCAAAAACAATATACACATCCAATCCAAACTTAATCTTCTGGAGGTTTTGTAATATTTAAACTCCCTTTTTCTTTTTCCCTACACTTATTTGTTTTGCTGGAATCCAATGTATTGCATCATCGACATGCCGACTTCCTTGTCTGAGACTACCCAGAATGCACTGTGTCTTAACCACCACTTAGGCCAGCGGGGTGTGAACTCACTGACTGCAGATGCACTCTGTCCCCTATAATCAGAGTATCTACTTGCCAAAGCACAGGTGGTACATAAAAAACCTCTTCATCATGTTACAGAATGTAGGTGAATATCCGCACTACAAATAAACATAAGAAAGCTAATGGAAATGGACATTGTTTATGACACTCATTAGAAAAATATTATTCATCTGAGTTCTCGTCACTGTCACAATGCAAAACGCACTATATAACCATATTGGTAGTGCTTTTACAATAACTCGTAATAAGGTATTTATAATGCATAAGAAATGGTTTACTAATAATTTATTAATCATAACTCCCAGATTTGTAAATGTTAGTAAGCTTTTAAAATGTGTAATAATGATTAATAAGATTGTTCATATGATGTTTAATATAGGTGTCACGATTGTTGTAAGGAGTGGACCAAAACGCAGCGGGAAAATGTATACTCATCTTCTTTTTTATTTGAAGAAGGAAAACAAAATAAACACGTATACAAAACAAACGACTCCAAATAGTCCCGTCAGGTGCAACAAACACTAAACCAGGAAATAACTACCCACAAACCCCCATAGAACAAACCCCCCTATAAATAGGACCTTCAATCAGAGGCAACGAGAAGCAGCTGCCTCCAATTGAAGGTCAACCCAATAAACACCACATAGAAATAGACCAACTAGAAATAACATAGAAATACACTAACATAGAACATAACCCAAACAACCCCGAAACACCCTAAACAAACACCCCCTGCCACGCCCTGACCAAACTACAATAACAAACAGACCCTTTACTGGTCAGGACATGACAGTACCCCCCCCCCACCCGAAGGTGCAGACCCCGGATGCACCTTAATAAACAAAAAAGAAAGAAATAATAATAATAATCCCCTAACTAAAGGGAGGGAAGGGAGGGTGGCTACCGTCACCGACGGCTCCCGTGCTACACCCCCCCTCCCCAATCCTCCAACTATGGAGGTGGCTCAGGCTCTGGCCTTACTCCCCAACCTAACCTGTCCACCCCCGCTAAATGCTTATTATTATTTACCCCTCCCGAAGTCTCTGGACTAAGGCGCATCGCTGAAGACCTCGGGCTGAGGAGCGTTGCTGAAGACCTCGGGCTGATGCGCATCGCTGGAGACCTCGGGCTGATGCGTGTCGCTGGAGACCTCGGGCTGAGGCGCATCGCTGGAGACCTCGGACTGGAGGCCGTCTCTGCTGGCTCCGGACTGTGGGCCGTCTCTGCTGGTTCCGGACTGTGGGACGTCTCTGCTGGCTCTGGACTGTGGGCCGTCTCTGCTGTCTCCGGACTGTGGGCCGTCTCTGCTGGCTCCGGACTGTGGGCCGTCTCTGCTGGCTCCGGACTCTGGGCCGTCTCTGCTGGCTCCGGACTCTGGGCCGTCTCTGCAGGCTCCGGACTGTGGGCCGTCTCTGCAGGCTCCGGACTGTGGGCCGTCTCTGCAGGCTCCGGACTGTGGGCCGTCTCTGCAGGCTCCGAACTGTGGGCCATCTCTAGACGGGGCACTGTCGCCGGAAGCTCTGGACGGGGCACTGTCGCCGGAAGCTCTGGACGGGGAACTGTTGTGGGAAGCTCTGGTCAGGGAACTGTCGTCGGAAGCTCTGGATGGGGAACTGTCGTCGGAAACTTTGGACGGGGAACTGTCGTCGGAAGCTCTGGACGGGGAACTGTCGTCGGAAGCTCTGGACAGGGACTGCGCACTGAAGGCCTGATGCGTGGGGCTGACTTTGGAGGCGCCAGACTAGGGACACGCACCACAGGGCTAGTGCGAGGAGCAGGAGCAGGACGAACTGGACTGGGCTGACGCACTGGAGGCCTAGTGCGTGGGGCTGGTACTGGAGGTACCAGACTGGAGACATGCACCCCAAGGCTAGTGCGAGGAGCGGGAACAGGACGTACTGGATTGGGCTGACGCACTGGAGGCCTGGTGCGTGGTGCTGGCTTTGGAGGCACCAGACTGGAAACACGCACCTCAAGGCTAGTGCGAGGAGCGGGAACTGGATACACTGGGTCATGAGTAGGCACCGGCTGTCTGGAGCACACCGTCTGCACAACCCGTCCTGGCTGGATGGTAACAGTAGCCCTGCACGAGCGGAGTGCTGGCACAGGGCGAACTGGGCTGTGCAGAGGCCTGATGGCTGCCGTGCGTAGAGCAGGCGTAAGGTAGCCTGGGCCTAGGAGGCGCACTGGTGGCCAGATGTGTTGTGCAGGCAATCTCCTACCCGGCTGGATGCCCACTCTAGCACGGCACTTGCGAGGGGCTGGGATCGCTCGCACCGGACTGTGCGTGCGCATGGGCGAAATCGTGCTCACTTCCGCATACACCGGTGCTCTCATGATCCGTTGCTCCCCATAATAAGCACGGGGAGTTGGCTTAGGTCTATTACCTGACCTAGCCACTCTCCCCGTGTGCCCCCCCCCCCAAAAAAACATTATTGGGGCTGCCTCTCGCACTTGCCAATCGGCGCATATAACGCCTCGCAATGGCGCCTTTCCGCCTTGGCTGCCTCCAGCCCCTCCTTAGGGCGCTGGTACTCCCCAGCCTGGTGCCATGGTCCTGCCCCGTCCAGGATCTCCTCTTATGTCCATGAATCCTTATATTCCTCCTGCTGCTCCTTCCTCCGCTGCTTGGTCCATTTGTGGTGGGTAGTTCTGTCACGATTGTTGTAAGGAGTGGACCAAAACGCAGCGGGAAAATGTATAGTCATCTTCTTTTTTATTTGAAGAAGGAAAACAAAATAAACACGTATACAAAACAAACGACTCCAAACAGTCCCGTCAGGTGCAACAAACACTAAACCAGGAAATAACTACCCACAAACCCCCATAGAACAAACCCCCCTATAAATAGGACCTTCAATCAGAGGCAACGAGAAGCAGCTGCCTCCAATTGAAGGTCAACCCAATAAACACCACATAGAAATAGACCAACTAGAAATAACATAGAAATACACTAACATAGAACATAACCCAAACAACCCCGAAACACCCTAAACAAACACCCCCTTCCACGCCCTGACCAAACTACAATAACAAACAGCCCCTTTACTGGTCAGGACATGACAATAGGTCCTTATAAATATTTTAATAAGCATTTGCTAATCACAAGTAACATATTTTTGAGAGGTCTATTCTAAAGTAAGGGCTATTTATACTTTATAAATGTTTTGAGAGGACAAGATGGCACCGACAGATATGGCAGCTCTAGCACCTACATTTTTTGTGTGTGTTATTTGTTACATTATTAGCCCAGACATTTTTTGGTGTTATTACATACAGCCGGAAATAACTTTTGGATATCAGAGCGGCGGTAACTCACCAGCATTACGATCAGGAATGCGACTTTCCCAAATTGGATCCTTTGTTCATACCCCCCAGGGCAATTTAACTTATTCCAGAGGCTGCTCCTAAACACCGCCAGCGGAGAAGATGTATTTGGAGTGGACTTCCAGTCTGACTCAGGAGGCATGTACACCATCCACCATTTCCAAGTATATTATTTGCTCATGTCCAGTCTCTGGATAATAAAGTAGACGAGCTCAGGGTGAGGATTTCTTCCAGAGAGACATCGGGGATTGTAACATACTCTGTTTAACGGAAGCATGGCTCTCTAAGGATATTCTGTCCCAGTCCATACAGCCAGCTGGGTTCTCAGTACATCGCACAGACAGGAATAAAGAACTCTCCGGGAAGAAGAAAGGCGGGGTGTATTCTCTTCAGTTGAAGTCACAGCCATGTATATTCCCCCTCAAGCCGATACCAAGACGTCCCTCAAAGAACTACACTGGACTTTATGCAAACTGGAAACCCTATATCCTGAAGCCGCATTTATTGTAGCTGGGGATTTTAACAAAGCAAATTTGAGGAAAACACTCCCGAAGTTGTACCAACACATTTAATGTAGTACTCGCGCTAGAAAAACATTGGACCACTGCTACTCAACTTACTGAAATGCCTACAAGGCCCTACCCCGCCCTCCCTTCGGCAAATCTTATCACGACTCCATTTTGTTCCTCCCTTCCTATAGACAGAAACTCAAACAGAAAGTACCCATGCTAAGGTCCATTCAACGCTGGTCTGACCAATCGGAATCCATGCTTCAAGATTGTTTCGATCACGCTGACTGGGATATGTTCCGGGTAGCCTCTAAGAACATTGACGAACACACGGATACGGTGACTGAGTTTATCCAGAAGTGTATGGGAGATGTTGTACCCACCGTGACTATTAAAACCTAACCAAACCAGAAATCGTGGATAGATGGCAGTATTCACACAAAACTGAAAGCACAAACCATGTTGACTGGGAATATGGCTGAACACAAAGTGTAGTTATTCCCTCCATAAGGCAATCAAACAGGAAAAAAGGTCACTACAGAGACAAAGTGGAGTCACAATTCAAAGGCTCAGACATGAGATGTGTGTGGCAGGGTCTACAGACAATCACGGACTACAAAGGGAAATTTGACGTCTTCCTTCCGGACAAGCTAAACACCTTCTTCGCCCACTGTGAGGATAACACAGTTCCACCGATGCGACCCGCTACCTAGGACTGTGGGCTCTCCTTCTCCATGGCCGATGTAAGTAAGGAATTTAAGCGTGTTAACCCTCGCAAGGCTGCCAACCCAGAAGGCATCCCTAGCTGCATCCTCAGAGCATGCGCAGACCAAATGGCTGGAGTGTTTATGGACATATTCAATCAAATCAAGTCAAATTTTATTGGTCACATACACATGGTTAGCAGATGTTAATGCAAGTGTAGCGAAATGCTTGTGCTTCTAGTTCCGACCATATCCCAGTCTGCTGTCCCCACTTGCTTCAATATGTCCACCATTGTTCCTGTACCCAAGAAAGCAAAGGTAACTGAACTAAAGGACTATTGCCCCACCACTCACTTCTGTCATCATGAATTGCTTTGAGAGGCTAGTTAACCTCTATGGGCTAGGTGGGACGCTAGCGTGCCACCCGTGGTGCACTCCATCAACAGCAGGTGCATTTCAAGAGCGGCAAATTTGAATCCAAATAAATGTCAAAATTCAAATTTTTCAAAAATACAACTATTTTACACCATTTGAAAGATAAACATCTCCTTAATCTAACCACGTTTTACGATTTCAAAAAGGTTTTACGGCGAAAGCATAAATTTAGAGTATGTTAGGACAGTACATTTACAAGAGTTGTGTGTAATGTTTTGTCAAGTCAAAGACAGGGTCACCAAAACCATAAAACCAGCTAAAATGATGCACTAACCTTTTACAATCTCCATCAGATGACACTCCTAGGACATTATGTTAGACAATGCATGCATTTTTAGTTCTATCAAGTTCATATTTATATCCAAAAACAGCGTTTTACTATGGCATTGATGTTGAGGAAATCGTTTCCCTCCAATAACCGGCAGTCAAGTCAGCGTCACAAATTAAATAATTAAAATTAGAAAACATTGGTAAAATATTATATTGTCATTTAAAGAATTATAGATTTACATCTCTTGAACGCAATCAACTTGCCAGATTTAAAAATAACCTTACTGGGAAATCACACTTTGCAATAATCTGAGCACTGCGCCCAGAAAAATACGCGTTGCGATACAGACTAGACGTCATGTTGGGGAGATCTAAAATCGAAAATACTATGTAAATAATCCATTACCTTTGATTCTCTTCATCAGATGTCACTTCCAGGTATCACAGGTCCATAACGAATGTAGTTTTGTTCAAAAAAGCTCATCATTTATGTCCAAAAATCTCCGTCTTGTTAGCACATGATCTAAGCCAGCCGGACTTCTCGTCATGAACGAGGGGAAAAAATATATTTACGTTCGTTCAAACATGTCAAACGTTGTATAGCATAAATCATTAGGGCCTTTTTTAACCAGAACATGAATAATATTCAAGGTGGACGAATGCATACTCTTTTATAACGTATTGGAACGAGGGTACCCAACATGAACTCGCGCGCCAGGTGTCTAATGGGACATCATCGTTCCATGGCTCTTGTTCGGTCAGATCTCCCTCCAGAAGACTCAAAACACTTTGTAAAGGCTGGTGACATCTAGTAGAAGCAATAGGAAGTGCCAAAATATTCCTCAGCCCCTGTGTTTTTCAATGGGATAGGTTTAAAGTCAATACAACACATCAGGTATCCACTTCCTGTCAGAAAATGTCTCAGGGTTTTGCCTGCCAAATGAGTTCTGTTATACTCACAGACACCATTCAAACAGTTTTAGAAACTTTAGAGTGTTTTCTATCCATATATAATAAGTATATGCATATTCTAGTTACTGGGTAGGATTAGTAACCAGATTAAATCGGGTACATTTTTTTTATCCAGACGTGCAAATGCTGCCCCCTAGCCCTAACAGGTTAACTTCTTCTGGATCGGTGTGCCGTCCACCGTTGAGCTAATGTAGGCTAATGCGATTGGCATGAGATTGTAAGTAACAAGAACATTTCCAAGGATATAGACATATCTGATATTGGTAGAAAGTTTAAATTCTTGTTAATCTAACTGCACTGTCCAGTTTACAGTAGCTAGATGTTCCGCTAGCGGAACACCTGCTCCAATATCCAATGATAGGCGTGGCGCGAAATACAAACTCCTCGAAAATCCGAAAACTTCCATTTTTCAAACATATGACTATTTTACACCATTTTAAAGACAAGACTCTCCTTTATCTAACCATACTGTCCGATTTCAAAAAGGCTTTACAGCGAAAGCAAAACATTAGATTATGTCAGCAGAGTACCCAGCCAGAAATAATCAGACACCCATTTTTCAAGCTAGCATATAATGTCACAAAAAACAAAACCACAGCTAAATGCAGCACTAACCTTTGATGATCTTCATCAGATGACACTCCTAGGACATTATGTTATACAATACATGCATGTTTTGTTCAATCAAGTTCATATTTATATCAAAAACCAGCTTCCGGACCCACTAACCAGCCGGTCCAACAGCCGACACCTCAACCAGTATCTCCAGTAGCCAGTGTCAGCGGGGTTAAACTCTCCCCTCCCAGGGAGTATGATGGCACGGCCGCTGGATGTAAGGGGTTCTTACTCCCTCGGAGGAGGAGAGTGTCAGCGTCCTCGTCTCGTGTCTCACGGGTAGAGCCCTGGTATGGGCCAACGCCGTCTGGGACAGTCCGGACAGTCCGCCAGGGACAGCTACCCGGAGTTCACCCGTCGCTTCCGGGCAGTGTTCGATCATCCCCCGGAGGGGAGAGCAGCGGGGGAGCGGCTGTTCCACCTGAGACAGGAGACGAGGAGTGCGCAGGACTTTGCTCTGGAGTTTCGGACCCTGGCTGCTGGGGCGGGGTGGAATGAGAGGGCCCTTATTGATCACTACAGGTGTAGTTTAAGGGAGGACGTCCGCCGGGAGTTAGCATGTAGGGGCACTGCTGGCTCTCTGGACCAGATTGACTTGTCGATCCGTTTGGACAATCTGCTGGCGGCCCGCGGGCATCCGAACCGGGCCCTGCTCATTCCACCTCCTAGCCCTCCTGCTCCTATGCCTATGGGCTGCCGCTAGGAAGGTCGGAGGGGGGGGTCTCTCCTGTACCGCCTGTGGTCGCAGAGGACACACTGTGGACCGGTGCTGGAGGAACTCACCCGGGAGTCTAGATGGCAGGCAGAGCACTTCTTTGACACCTCAGGTGAGTCAGCACCAGCCTCATCCAGATCCCTCTGTCAGTCACATGTATGTATTAGTGTCCTTTCCCGCTTTTTCCCCTCACTCCCGGCTTAAGGGAGTTTTATGGACCGTGGGGTCACAACTAAGTTAGGGATTCCCGTTGTTCAGTTGGGCCAACCCTTCACCGTGCACGCCCTAGATAGTCGACCACTAGGGTCCGGTCTGGTCAGGGAGGCGACTGTGCCGCTGGTAATGAAAATGCAGGGGGGTCATGAGGAGAGTATCAGTCTCTTCCTCATTGATTCCCCGGCATTTACGGTGGTACTAGGGATCCCCTGGCTAGCCACTCACAGCCCTAAGATTTCGTGGGGACAGAGGGCTCTTAAGGGGTGGTCAAGGGAGTACTTGGGCAAATGCATAGGGGTTTCCGTCGGTGCGACTACGGTGGAGAGTCCAGACCAAGTCTCTACCGTGCACATTCCTTCAGAGTATGCCGATTTGGCTATTGCCTTCAGTAAAACGAAGGCGACCCAATTACCACCTCATCGACGAGGAGACTGTGCGATAGATCTCCAGGTAGGTGCTGCACTTCCCCGTAGTCACGTGTATCCCTTGTCTCAGGAGGAGACGGTGGCTATGGAAACATACGTCACTGAGTCCTTGAGGCAGGGATACATCCAGCCATCTAACTCACCCGTCTCCTCGAGCTTCTTCTTTGTGAAGAAGAAGGAGGGGGGTCTGCGCCCGTGCATTGACTATAGAGGTCTAAATGCCATCACGGTGGGTTTCAGTTACCCGCTACCTCTCATCGCTTCAGCGATAGAGTCATTTCACGGGGCGCACTTCTTCACGAAGTTAGATCTCAGGAGTGCATACAATCTGGTGCGTGTCCGAGGGGGAGACGAGTGGAAAACAGCATTTAGTACCACATCTGGCCATTATGAGTACCTCGTCATGCTGTATGGGTTAAAGAATGCTCCCGCCGTCTTTCAATCCTTTGTGAGCGATGTTATCCAGGACCTGCTCGGTCAGGGTGTGGTGGTATACATCGATGATATTCTGATTTACTCCGCCACACGAGCCGAGCATGTGTCTCTGGTTCGTAAAGTGCTTGGACGACTGGTGGAGCATGACCTATACGTCAAGGCGGAGAAATGTGAGTTTTCCAAACCAGCTGTCTCTTTCCTGGGATATCGCATTTCCACGTCCGGGGTGGAGATGGAATGTGACCGCATTTCGGCCGTGCGTAATTGGCCGACTCCCACCACGGTGAGGGAGGTGCAGCGATTCTTGGGTTTTGCCAACTACTACCGGAGGTTTATCCGGGGTTTTGGGCAGGTGGCGGCTCCCATTACCTCACTGATGAAGGGGGGCCCGGTGCGGCTGCGGTGGTCGGCGGAGGCGGACAGGGCCTTTAGTCGGCTGAAGGCTCTGTTCACCGATGCGCCGGTGTTGGTGCATCCGGATCCCTCTTTGCCATTCATAGTAGAGGTGGATGCGTCCGAGGCTGGGGTGGGAGCTGTGCTATCACAACGCTCGGGCGCGCCACCGAAGCTTCGCCCCTGCGCTTTCTTCTCTAAGAAGTTAAGCCCAGCGGAGTGTAACTATGACGTGGGGGACAGGGAGTTGCTGGCTGTGGTAAAAGCCCTGAAAGTGTGGAGACATTGGCTTGAGGGGGCACGTCACCCTTTTCTCATCTGGACAGACCACCGTAACCTGGAGTACATCCGGGCGGCGAGGAGATTGAACCCTCGTCAAGCCAGGTGGGCGATGTTCTTTATGAGATTTCAGTTCACAATCTCGTACATCCCAGGTTCCCGGAACACTAAGGCCGATGCACTGTCTAGTCTCCATGACCCTGAGGAACAGTCCGCCGAGCCCACCCCCATACTTCCAGCCTCCTGCCTGGTGTCACCGGTGGTCTGGGAGGTCGATGCGGATATCGAGCGGGCGTTACGGGCGAAACCCACTCCTCCTCAGTGTCCCGTGGGTCGTAAGTACGTCCCGCTTGGTGTCCGCGATCGATTGATTCGGTGGGTGCACACGCTACCCTCCTCGGGTCACCCGGGGATGGAGCGTACGGTGCGTGGTCTTAGTGGGAAATACTGGTGGCCCACCTTGGTGAGGGACGTGAGGCGCTATGTCTCCTCCTGTTCGGTGTGCGCCCAGAGTAAGGCTCCTAGGCATTTGCCTAGAGGGAAATTACAGCCCCTCCCGGTTCCGCAACGACCCTGGTCCCACCTGGCGGTGGATTTCCTCACTGATCTCCCACCGTCCCAGGACAACACCACGATTCTGGTCGTTGTGGACCGGTTCTCTAAGTCCTGCCGTCTGCTTCCTTTACCCGGTCTTCCTACGGCCCTGCAGACCACGGAAGCACTATTCACCCACGTTTTCCGGCACTACGGGGTGCCTGAGGACATCGTTTCGGATCGGGGTCCCCAGTTCACGTCCCGGGTGTGGCGTGCATTTATGGAGCGACTGGGGATCTCGGTCAGTTTGACCTCAGGTTTTCACCCCGGAAGTAATGGGCAGGTGGAAAGGATAAACCAGGATGTGGTCAGGTTTCTGCGGTCCTACTGCTGGGACCGGCCAGGGGAGTGGGCGAGGTTCGTGCCGTGGGCCGAGTTAGCTCAGAACTCTCTTCGCCACTCCACAACCAATCTGTCACCTTTCCAATGTGTGTTGGTGTATCAGCCGGTCCTGGGGCCCTGGCATCAGAGCCAGACGGAAGCCCCTGTGGTGGAAGACTGGGTCCAGCGCTCAAGGGAAACCTGGAACGCCGTTAAAGAGTCACTGGAACGGGCCAGGGGACAACAAAAAAAGAGCGCGGACCGTCATCGCAGTGAGGCTCCAGTGTTTGCCCCAGGGGAGAGAGTCTGGCTCTCAACCCGGAACCTGCCCCTCCGCCTGCCCTGCCGGAAACTGGGTCCGCGGTTTGTAGGGCCATTTAAAGTCCTGAGGAGAATAAACGAGGTGTGTTACAGGGTACAACTTCCTTCTTATTATCGTATTAACCCCTCGTTTCATGTGTCTCTCCTCAGGCCGGTGGTAGCTGGTCCGCTGCAGGAAGATGAGGTGCTGGAGGTCCCTCCGCCCCCCCTGGACATCGAGGGGCCCCCGGCGTATACAGTCCGGTCCATCTTGGACTCTAGGCACCGGGTGAGGGGTCTGCAGTACCTCGTGGACTGGGAGGGGTACGGCCCGGAGGAGAGATGCTGGGTACCGGTGGAGGACATATTGGACCCTACGCTCATCCAGGACTTCCACCGCCTCCATGCGGATCGCCCTGCGCCTCGTCCTCCGGGGCATCCTCGAGGCCGGCGTCGGCGCGCTGAGGGAGCCGCGCGTCAGGGGGGGGGTACTGTCACGACACCTATGGAAGGTGGCGCCCCTCCTCGCCCGGGCGGCGCTCGGCGGTCGTCGTCGCCGGCCTACTAGCTGCCATCGATTTATGTTTCACGTTCTGTTAGTTAGGCCTAGGATAGTTGCGCACCTGTTTTGTGTTAGTTGTTAGTGGGGAGGGGTATTTAGGCTAGTTAGTTAGGTTTGTTGTTTGTGCGGGATTGTTCGTTTGTCAGGGTGTGTTTCATGTGGTTCTGTATATTGTGGAGTTACGCTATTCCTTTTGGGCTGCGTCCCTGGTTACGTTCTTTTAAAAGTGGTGCGTTACTTTTGCACACCTTGCACTCCATACCTTGCATATTTTCCATGTGGATATTTTTATTAAATTCATTAAAGGAATCTTTCTGTCTCCTGCGCCTGACTCTTCGGAATCCAGAAGCCACCCATTGTGACAGGGCAGGAGTAATAATCAGATTAAATCGGGTACATTTTTTATCCGGCCGTGAAAATACTGCCCCCTATCCATAACAAGTTAAAGTGAAAGAATACCATGCTATTGTTTGAGGAGAGTGCACAATTTTGAACATGAAAATGTATCAATGAACAAATAAGGCACATTTGGGCAAAGTTTGGAACAGAAATGCAATGGTTCATTGGATCAGTATAAACTTTGCAAACACACTGCTGCCATCTATTGGCCAAAATCTAAATTGCACCTGGGCTGGAATAATACATTATTGCCTTTCTATTGCATTTCAAAGATGATGGTGCAAAACAAATACAAAATAATGTTATTTTTTTCTTTGTATTATCTTTTACCAGATCTATTGTGTATATTCTCCTACATTCCGTAACACCTCTTACATCTAGATGTTCCGCTAGCGGAACACCTGCTCCAATATCCAATGATAGGCGTGGCGCGAATTACAAATTCCTCAAAAATACAAAGACTTCAATTTTTCAAACATATGACTATTTCACAGCATTTTAAAGACAAGACTCTCCTTTATCTAACCACACTGTCCGATTTCAAAACGGCTTTACAGCGAAAGCAAAACATTAGATTATGTCAGCAGAGTACCCAGCCATAAATAATCAGACACCCATTTTTCAAGCTAGCATATAATGTCACAAGAACCCAGAAGACAGCTAAATGCAGCACTAACCTTTGATGATCTTCATCAGATGACACACCTAGGACATTATGTTATACAATACATGCATGTTTTGTTCAATCAAGTTCATATTTATATCAAAAAACAGCTTTTTACATTAGCATGTGACGTTCAGAACTTGCTAATGTAATTTGGGGAATTTGCTAACAATTTACTAAATGACTCACGATAAACGTTCACAAAAAGCATAACAATTATTTTAAGAATTATAGATACAGAACTCCTCTATGCACTCGATATGTCCGATTTTAAAATAGCTTTTTGGTGAAAGCACATTTTGCAATATTCTAAGTACATAGCCCAGCCATCACGGGCTAGCTATTTAGACACCTGGCAAGTTTAGCACTCACCAATATCAGATTTACTATTATAAAAGTTTGATTACCTTTTGTTGTCTTCGTCAGAATGCACTCCCAGGACTGCTACTTCAATAACAAATGTTGGTTTGGTCCAAAATAATCCATCGTTATATCCGAACAGCGGCGTTTTGTTCGTGCGTCCCAGACACTATCCGAAATGGTAAATCAGGGTCGCGCGCATGGCGCAATTCGTGACAAAAAAAATCTAAATATTCCATTACTGTACTTCGAAGCATGTCAACCGCTGTTTAAAATCCATTTTTATGCCATTTTTCTCGTAAAAAAGCGATAATATTCCGACCGGGAATGTCCATTTAGCTAAACAGAGGAAAGAAAACAAAGCTTTCGGTCGACGCGGGCACGAGCCTGAGTCTCACAGTACTGTAACCAGCCACTACCCAAACGCGCTACTTTGTTTCAGCCAGAGCCTGCAAAGCCACGATTCAGCATTTTGCCGCCTTCTGAGAGCCTATGGCAGCCGTAGGAAGTGTCACGGGACAGCTAAGATCCTCACTCTTCAATAAACAGAGACAAGAAGAACGACACCTTGTCAGACAGGCCACTTCCGGCATGAAATCTTCTCAGGTTTTTGCCTGCCATATGAGTTCTGTTATACTCACAGACACCATTCAAACAGTTTTAGAAACTTTAGGGTGTTTTCTATCCAAAGCCAATAATTATATGCATATTCTAGTTACTGGGCAGGAGTAGTAACCAGATTAAATCGGGTACGTTTTTTATCCAGCCGTGAAAATACTGCCCCCTAGCCATAACAGGTTAAGTGTTTCATTTCAAATGATACCAAAAAAATGCATATCCTTGCTTCATGGACTGAGCTACAGGCAGTTAGATTTGGGTATGTCATTTTAGGCAAAAATTTTAAAAAAGGGGGCGGATCCACATTCAACGCAATCGCATTTGCACTGCACACTGCCCTATCCCATCTGGACAAGAGGAATACATATGTAAGAATGGTGTTTATTGACTATAGCTCAGCATTCAACACCATAGTACCATCCAATCTCATCCTTAAAACTTCTTAAGTCTAGGGGGCAGTATTCGGAAGTTCGGATGACTGACATGCCCAAAGTAAACTGCCTGTTACTCAGGTCCAGAAGCTAGGATATGCATATAATTGGTAGCATTGGATAGAGAATACTCTGAAGGTTTGAAAACTGTTAAAATAATGTATGTGAGTACAACAGAACTGATATGGCATGCAAAAACCCAAGGAGAATCCATCTGGATTTTTTTTTTGTGTTCACCACGCATTCAATTGCTTGTCTATGGGATATTCAAATGAATTCCTCCCAGATTGCAGTTCCTATGGCTTCCACTAGATGTCAACAGTCTTTATAAAGGGTTCAGACTTGTTTTTGAAAAATGAGTTAGTAGTTGTAGTTTTTCAAGGTGGCTCTCATTTGGACTGTAGTCTTGTGGCGTGCGTGGATGAGGGCGCACACTTCGTTATCTCCGGTATTGAACATACTACATCCCGTCTTTAACCCCTGGTCGGGCTCCGTATAGCCACATAGCCATTTTCCGACCAACCACATGCATCACAAATAACCAAAAAACAGCTAAATGCAGCACTAACCTTTGACAATCTTCATCAGATGACACACCTAGGACATCATGTTACACAATACATGCATTCTTTTGTTCGATACAGTTCATATTTATATATAAAAACAGCATTTTACGTCGGCGCGTGACGTTGACTAACTATTTTCCCTCAAATGCATCCGGTGAAACAGCGCTACAATTTACTAAATTACTATTCAAAAACATTTTTTAAATGTAATATTGTCATTCTAAGATTTATAGATGAATATCTCTTGAAAGCACCTGTAATGCCAGATTTAAAAATAACTTTACTGGGTAATCACACTTTGCGATAAAAGGGGATGCCATACTCAGAAAAATAGGCTACCGTTACAGGTCAGCGCCATCTTGGAACAATCGCATATCAAATCTACTCTTGTATACTATTGTCAATAATCCCTTATCTTTGATTATCTCCATCAGAAAGCACTTCCAGGAATCCCAGGTCCACAACAAATGTATTTTCGTTCGAAAAAGTTAATCCTTTACGTCCCAATAGCTTGTTCTTGTTAGCGCGTTCTGAAGGCTGCTCCAAAAGCTCCGTCGGCTGCGGGACTTCTCTCACAACAAAATGCATTTTTTTTTAAATTTAGGTTCGTTCAAACATGTAAAACGTTGTATAACATAAATCTTTAGGGCCTTTTTCAACCAGAGCTCATAAGATTCAAGGGGGACGATTGCATTGTGTTTCAAAACGTTTCGAAAGGGGAGGGTAGCCAGGGGCGCCGGCGTCATAATGGTGATGGCCCTCCTCATGTGACCACTTTCCACAGCGTCTCATTCAGGCAGTTTTCACAGTAGGAGACTCAAACCACTTTGTAAAGACTGGGGACATCTAGTGGAAGCAATAGGAAGTGCTCAATGAACCATTGCTCACTGTGTGAATTACAGGCAAAGTGGTGAAGTTGAGTCCGCAATTCAGAATTCCACATCCTGTTTCATTTGGTCTCTGGTTTTTGACTGCCATATGACTTCTGTTATACTCACAGACACCAATCAAACAGTTTTAGAAACTTTAGGGTGTTTTCTATCCACAAGTATTAATTATATGCATATCCTAGCTTCTGAGTTTGAGTAGGAGGCCGTTTAAAATGGGCACGAAATTTTTTTTAAAATCGCTGTAGCGCCCCCTATCCTAGGCGACCGTCAAGAGGTTAATTTGATCGTTTATTTACGTATTAGGGTACCTGAGGGTTGAATAGAAATGTTGTTTGACTTGTTTGGACGAAGTTTACCGGTAACTTTTGGGATTGCTTTTTCTGCATGTTGAAAGAGTGGAACGGGTGGATTACTGAATCAAATGCACCAACTAAACTGACTTTTTGGGATATAAAGAAGGACTTTATTGAACAAAACAAACATTTGTTGTGTAGCTGGGACCCTGGGGATTGCAAACAGAGGAAGATCTTCAAAGGTAAGTGATTTATTTTATCGCTATTTCTGATTTTTGTGATGCCTCTGCTGATTTGGAAAATATTTTTAATGCTGGTGTATGCGGGGCGCTGTCCTCAGATAATCGCATGATATGCTTTCGCCGTAAAGCCTTTTTGAAATCTGACAAAGCGGTTGGATTAATAAGAATTAAGCTTTTAAATTATGTAAGACACTTGTATTTTCATGAATGTTTAATATTACGATTTTTGTATTTTGAATTTTGCACTCTGCAATTTCACCGGATGTTGTCGAGGTGGGGCGCTAGCAGCACGCCTAGCCTAAAGAGGTTTTAAGCTTGAGTGGTGACAGGAAAATAACCTCTCACTCAACGTCAACAAAACAAAGGAGCTGATTGTGGACTTCAGCAAACAGCAGTGGGAGCAGGCCCCTATCCACATCGACGGGACCGCAGTGGAGAAGGTGGAAAGCTTCAAGTTCGTCAGGGTACACATAACTGACGAGCTGAAATGGTCAACCCACACAGACAGTGTGGTGAAGAAGGCGCAACCTCAGGAAGCTGAAGAAATTTGGCTTGGCCCATAAAACCCTCACAACTTTTATGGATGCACAATTGAGAGCATCCTGTCGGCTCTATCACCGCCTGGTACAGCAACTGCACTACCCGCAACCGCAGGGCTCTCCAGAAAGTGATGCAGTCTGCCCAACGCATCACAGGCGGCAAACTACCTGCCCGCTTTACTCATCTCATATGTATATACTGTATTCTCTTCTACTGTATTTTAGTCAATGCCACTCTGACATTGCTCAATCTAATATTTATTTACTGTATTTCTTAATTCCATTCTTTTACTTTTAGATTTGTGTGTATTGAGATGAATTGTTAGTTACTACTGCACTGTTAGAGCTAGGAACACAAGCATTGTCACGTCCTGACCAGCAGAGGGAGCAATTGTATTAGTTTTGGTCAGGACGTGGCAGGGTTTTTGTGTGTGTTGTGTTGTGTTGGTGATTGGACTCCCAATTGAAGGCAGGTGTGTTGAGTTGCCTTTGATTGGGAGTCCTATATACTAGTGTGTGTTTTTCTTTGGGGTTGTGGGTAGTTGTTTTTGCACTGCGTTTGTTAGCCTGCAAAACTGTTCTTGTCGTGAGTATCATTTATTGTTTTTCACTGTGGATGCTTTTGCGTATTTTTTCATTAAAAGAATATGAGTATCCACATACTTGCTGTGCCATGGTCTTCTCTCCACTACGACAAATGTGACAAGCATTTCGCAACACCCGCTATAACATCTGCTAAAAATGTGTCTGTGACTAACAAAATTTGGTTTGATTTTAATTTTATGAGTGACAAGTGTAATTTCTCAAAAAAGATTGATATGCCATTATTACACATTCCAGTAGTACTTGATGCTCTTTAAGATCTCAAAATAGCCTAGAACATAATATATTATCAATGTGATAAAATAATAAGGACACAACACAATTTGTTTATGGAAATATATTGAACATTTTATTCACAAAAACTGTTGTAAAACAACTGTTGCAAGGACCTGAAGAAGCAAATATTTTTCAGATGTTTTCAACCTCGCAAACGTGAACTAATCATAAAACAGGGAGATATATCCAACACACAACAGCTTTTCACAAGTCAATTTGTATTACCTTATTACTAATTATGTCATTGAGGTACAAATGTTACATTTATCATTTGCAGGTAGAAATGTTTTATGTATAACAGGGTGGGGGTCAATTCTGAATTGAGTTACAAATTGCGCTTTAATTCCAATTCAATTCCTGAATTTGAATTTAATTTGAATTGGCCACAACCCACAGGAAGCAGAATTTGAATTGAATTAAAGAAAGTATAATTGAATTCAAATAAATTCAAGGATATTGAAATGGCTTTTTTATTCTACACATCACCATAATAATGTTTATTATGACATTGTGTGGTTAGCAACAGTGTTAATTTCAATCATTTAAACTATGATGAAAAAAACTCATCAACTACCAATTTTTCCTGACTATGACGTTTACGAGACAAGATGCCCTCGGGAAAAAAAACTTGAACAAATAACTTGCCTTTTATTCAGGGCATCTCCTTTCTTTAAAACCTGTTGGGGCTACAGGTTAGCAATGAACCCCGAGTCGGGATTGCTAACAAGGCTGGAAATTCAAAACATCAAAAATCTAATAATTTCAATTTCTCAAACAATCAACTATTTTACACAATTTAAAAGATAAACATCTCCTTAATCTAACCACATTGTTCGATTTTCAAAGAGGCTTTACGGCAAAAGCATAAAGTTAGATTATGTTAGGACAGTACATAGCCACAAAAGTACAAACATCCATTTTCAATTCAAGGTCAGGCGTCACCAAAAGCAGAAACCAGCTAGAATTATGCACTAACCTTTGTCAATCTCCATCAGATGACACTCCTAGGACATTATGTTATACAATACATGCATTTTTTGTTCCATCAAGTTCATATTTATATCCAAAAACAGCATTTTACAGTAGCGTGAAATTCAGATTTTTTTCTTCTCTGAAATGCTTCCGGTGAACATAACAAAATTACTATTCGAAAACATTGGTAAATTCTAATATTGTCATTCAAAGAATAATATATTATCATCTTGTAATTGCTACCGAGTGGCCAGATCTCAAAATAACTTTACTGGGAAATCACATTTTGCAATAAACGGGGTGCTATGCTAAGAACAATAAGCTATGCTATACAGTTAGCATCATCTAATATCGATAATAACATTGTAAATATCCCCTTACCTTTGATTATCTCCATCAGAAGGCACTGCCAGGATTTCCCAGGTCCGGAACAAATGTGGTTTCTTTTGACAAAGTTCATAATTTATGTCCAAATAACACCAAGTACTTAGCGTTCATTATGCTCCCACAAAACGTGGTGGGGGGGGGTGTAAAATCACGCCGAAAAGCTAAAAAAACCTAGTAAATAATCTATTTACGTTCGTTCAAACATGTCAAATGTTGTTTAGCATTAATCTTTTGGTCCATTTTTAACGTTAAACATCAGTAATATTTTCACACAACCTATCCTATGTCTAGATAAACAATGATGACAAACTCACGCTTCTCAGATTTATGCGCAGGCGCAAAAAAATGAAGTGATGACATGTCAACTTCCTTGCATTCTAATTTGCTCTCTGTTTATCATAGACGCTTCAAACAACTTTATAAAGATCGTTGACATCTAGTGGAAGACGTAGGTGTTGCAAAATGAATCCTTTCTCACTGTGGTATCTATAAAACAATGACACTAAATAGTACAGTCACAAAATTCAAATTTTTTTGGATCTATTTTTCACAGGTTTTTGCCTGCAATATGAGTTTTGTTATACTTACAGACACCATTCAAACTGTTTTAGAAAATTCAGAGTGTTTTCTATCCGAATGTGTTAATAATATGCATATCCTAGCTTCTGAGTTGGTGTAGGAGGCAGGTAAAAATGGGCACATATTTTTTTCAAAATGTCTCAATACTGCCCCCGAGCCCCAACAGGTTAATAAAATTACTTTTAATTTTAGTCAACTAAAATGTGACGAGACAAGAATTCCACGTGAGACTGATGGATATTTGATATCTGTTTTGTCCAATCATAAGTACGCATGCATGCAAAATATTTCATGCAATCGTCTCATTAGCAGAATTAACATCTTTCAGTTGCGTGATCTGATGAGCTGATCTGCGCAGCTCTCCCACACAGCTCCCATGCGGTCTCTTCTGTCACTCGTAAATCTTTTGAACTGATGCGAAGTCAGGACACTTCACTTGTAACTAACCTGAACTAGAAACGATAATGTTT
This sequence comes from Salmo salar, assembly GCF_965601325.2. Lineage (NCBI taxonomy): Eukaryota > Metazoa > Chordata > Actinopteri > Salmoniformes > Salmonidae > Salmo > Salmo salar. Next base: position 67,337,004 of record NC_138308.1, read on the forward strand.
ACTCTCTTTCTTACTTTAACTGGGGCTATATTTGCTTTGATCTCATCAGAAGCTCTATAATGATGTTGGGTGATTAGGCCTTTCTCGCAGTCAGTGTTCCATTTCATCCCAAAGGTGTTCGATGGGGTTGAGGTCAGCGCTCTGTGCAGGCCAGTCAAGTTCTTCCACACCGATCTCAACAAATAATTTCTGTTTGGACCTCGCTTTGTGCAGGGGGCATTGTCATGCTTTGTGCAGGGGACATTGTCATGCTGAAACAGGAAAAGGCCTTCCGCAAACTGTTGCCACAAAGTTGGAAGTACAGAATTGTCTAGAATGTCACTGTATGCTGTAGCGTTAAGACTTCCTTTCATTGGAACTACTGGGCCTAGGCCAAACCATGAAAAACAGCCCCAGACCATTATTCCTCCTCCACCAACTTTTGCAGTTGGCACTATGCATTCGGTCATGTAGCATTCTCCTGGCATCCGCCAAACCCAGATTCGTCTGTCGGACTGCCAGATGGCGAAGTGTGATTCATCACTCCAGAGAATGCGTGTCCACTGCTCCAGAGTCCAATGGCGGTAAGCTTGACACCACTCCGCATTGCATTGCACATGGTGATCTTAGGCTTGTGTGCGGCAGCTCGTGAAGCTTCATGAAGCTCCTGACAAACAGTTATTGTGCTGACGTTGTTTCCAGAGGCAGTTGCTTCCAGAGGCAGTTTGGAACTCGGTAGTGAGTGTTGCAACCGAGGACAGATGATTTTTAAGCGATATGCGCTTCAGCACTTTGCGGTCCCGTTCTGTGAGCTTGTGTTGGACTACCATTTTGCGGCTGAGCCACTGTTGCTCATTTCCACTTCACAATAACAGCACTTACAGTTGACAGGAGCATCTCGAGCAGGGCAGAATTTTGACGAACTGACTTGTGCCAATTGGAAAGTCACTGAGGTCTTCAGTAAGCCCATTATTACTTTTTATATATATTTTTTTACCTTTTTTTAACTAGGAAAGTCAGTAAAGAACACATTCTTATTTACAATGATGGCCTACCAAAAGGCAAAAGGTCTCCTGTGGGGACAGGGGGCTGGGATTAAAATTATTTATTAGGCAGCATAGCCTAGTGGTTAGAGTGTTGGGCTAGTAACCGAAAGGTTGCAAGTTTGAATCCCCGAGCTGACAAGGTACAAATCTGTTGTTCTGCCCATGAACAAGGCAATTAACCTACTATTCCTAGGCCATCATTGAAAATAAGAATTTGTTCTTAACTGACTTGCCTAGTTAAATAAAGGTATTTAAATGTAGGACAAAACACACATCATGACAAGAGAGACACCACAACACTATATAAAGAGAGACCTAAGACAACAACATAGCATGGTAGCAACACAACATGACAACAACATGGTAGCAACACAACATGGCAGCAGCACAACATGGTAGCTGCACAAAACATGGTACAAACATTATTGGGCACAGAAAACAGCACAAAGGGCAAGAAGGTAGAGACAACAATACATCATGTGAAGCAGCCACAACTGTCAGTTAGAGTGTCCATGATTGAATCTTTGAATGAAGAGATGGAGATAAAACTGTCCAGTTTGAGTGTTTGTTGCAGCACGTTCCAGTCATTATCTGCAGCGAACTGAAAAGATGAGCGACCCAGGGATGTGTGTGCTTTGGGGAGCTTTAATTAACAGAATGTGACTAGCAGAACAGGTGTTGTATGTGGAGGATGAGGGCTGCAGTAGATATCTCAGACAGGGGGGAGTGAGGCCAAAGAGGGTTTTATAAATAAGCATCAACCAGTGGGTCTTGCGACGGGTATGGAGTGCAGTGATGTGTCCTATAAGGAACATTGGTGGCAAATTTGATGGCCGAATGGTAAAGCATATCTAGCCACTCGAGAGCACCTTTACCTGCCGATCTATAAACTACGTCTCCGTAATCTAGCATGGGTAGGATGGTCATCTGAATCAGGGTCAGTTTGGCACCTGGGGTGAAAGAGGAGTGATTACGATAGAGGAAACCAAGTCTAGATTTAACTTTAATCTGCAGATTTGACATGTGCTGAGAGAAGGACAGTTTACCGTCTAGCCATACTCTCAAGTACTTGTATGAGGTTACTACCTCACGCTCTAAACCCCTCACCTGTGGGGAGAGGGGCATTCTTCTTACCAAACCACATGACCTTTGTTTTGGAGGTGTTGTGAACAAGGTTAAGGGCAGAGAAAGCTTGTTGGGTGCAAAGAAAGCTTTGTTGTAGAGCGTTTAACCTCTTACATCTAGACGTTCCGCTAGCGGAACACGTGCTCCAATATCCAATGATAGGCGTGGCGCGAATTACAAATTCCTCAAAAATACAAAAACTTCCATTTTTCAAACATATGACTATTTCATAGCATTTTAAAGACAAGACTCTCCTTTATCTAACCACACTGTCCGATTTCAAAAAGGCTTTACAGTGAAAGAAAAACATTAGATTATGTCAGCAGAGTACCCAGCCAGAAATAATCAGACACCCATTTTTCAAGCTAGCATATAACGTCACAAAAAACAAACCCACAGCTAAATGCAGCACTAACCTTTGATGATCTTCATCAGATGACACACCTAGGACCTTATGTTAACCTGTTAGGGCTAGGGGGCAGTATTGACACGGCCGGATAAAAAACGTACCCGAATTAATCTGGTTACTACTCCTGCCCAGTTACTAGAATATGCATATAATTATTGGCTTTGGATAGAACACACCCTAAAGTTTCTAAAACTGTTTGAATGGTGTCTGTGAGTATAACAGAACTCATATGGCAGGCCAAAACCTGAGAAGATTCCATGCAGGAAGTGGCCTGTCTGACAAGTTGTCTTTCATCTTGGCTCTTTTTATTGAAGACTGAGGATCTTTGCAATAATGTGACACTTCCTACGGCTCCCATAGGCTCTCAGAGCCCGGGAAAAAGCTGAACGATATCGAGGCAGCCTCTGGCTGAAACACTTTATCGCGTTTGGCAAGTGGCCGATCAGAGTACTATGGGCTTAGGCGCGTGCCTGAGTCGACCGAATGCTTTATTTTCTTTCGTCTGTTTACCTAAACGCAGATTCCCAGTCGGAATATTATCGCTTTTTTATGAGAAAAATGTCATAAAAATGGATTTTAAACAGCGGTTGACATGCTTCGAAGTACGGTAATGGAATATTTAGATTTTTTTTGTCACGAATTGCGCCATGCTCGTCACCCTTATTTACCCTTTCGGATAGTGTCTTGAACGCACGAACAAAACGCTGCTGTTTGGATATAACTATGGATTATTTTGAACCAAACCAACATTTGTTATTGAAGTAGAAGTCCTGGGAGTGCATTCTGACGAAGACAGCAAAGGTAATAACATTTTTCTTATAGTAAATCTGACTTTGGTGAGTGCTAAACTTGCTGGGTGTCTAAATAGCTAGCCCTGTGATGCCGGGCTATCTACTGAGAATATTGCAAAATGTGCTTTCCCCCGAAAAGCTATTTTAAAATCGGACATATCGAGTGCATAGAGGAGTTCTGTATCTATAATTCTTAAAATAATTGTTATGCTTTTTGTGAACGTTTATCGTGAGTAATTTACTAAATTGTTAGTAAATTCCCCAGAAGTTTGCGGGGGGTATGCTAGTTCTGAACGTCACATGCTAATGTAAAAAGCTGTTTTTTGATATAAATATGAACTTGATTGAACAAAACATGCATGTATTGTATAACATAATGTCCTAGGGTTGTCATCTGATGAAGATCATCAAAGGTTAGTGCTGCATTTAGCTGTCTTCTGGGTTTTTGTGACATTATATGCTAGCTTGAAAAATGGGTGTCTGATTATTTCTGGCTGGGTACTCTGCTGACATAATCTAATGTTTTGCTTTCGCTGTAATGCCTTTTTGAAATCGGACAGTGTGGTTAGATTAACGAGAGTCTTGTCTTTAAATAGCTGTAAAATAGTCATATGTTTGAGAAATTGAAGTAATAGGATTTTTAAGGTATTTCAAAATCGCGCCACTGGATTACACTGGCTGTTACGTAGGTGGGACGATTACGTCCCGCCTTGCCCATAGAGGTTAAGCCATAAACCCTCAAGTCCTTGGCCAAGGTGGACTACCAGTACTTCCCACTCAAACACCGCACTGTCTGACCGATACCTGGATGACCAGGGAGGGTGACGTGTGAGCCCAATATATAAGCCGGTCACGGACAGCAGACGGAACGTACAGACGCCTAGCGGGACATTGGAGGGGTGCGGGCTCTGCACGTAACGGCTGCTCAATGTCCGCGTCCAGCTCCCATGCTACTGGCGCCACCAGGCAGGAGGCCGGGAGTATGGGGGTGGGATCCATCGGCCACTCCTCTGTGTCATACAGCCAGGACAGTGCGTCTGCCTTGACATTCTGGTATCCTGGTCTGTACGAAAGGGTGAAAACAAAAAAATGTAAAAAACATGGCCCACCTTGCCTGGCGAGGATTCAGTCTCCTCGATGCCTGGATGTACTCCAGATTGCGGTGGTCAGTCCAGATGAGAAAAGGGTGTTTAGCCTCAAGCCAATGTCTCCACGCCTTCAAAGCCTTAATGACAACCAACAACTCCCGGTCCCCCACATCATAGTTTCGCTCCGCCGGGCTGAGCTTCCTCGAGAAGAAGGCACGGGGCGGAGCTTCGGTGGCGTACCCGAGCGCTGAGAGAGCATGGCCCCTTTCCCAGTCTCGGACGCGTCCACCTCCACTGTGAACGCCAAAGAGGGATCCGGATGGGCCAGCACGGGAGCCGAGGCAAACAGGGCCCTTAGGTGAACAAAATCCCTGTCTGCCTCAGCCGACCACTGCAACCGAACCGGACCCCCCTTCAGCAGTGAGGGAAAGGGAGCCGCTACCTGACCAAAACCCCGGATAAACCTCCGGTAGTAATTGGCAAGCCCTAGAAAATGCTGCACCTCCTTTACCATGGTGGGAGTCGGCCAATTACGCACGGCTGAAATGCGGTCACTCTCTATCTCCACCCCTGAGGTGGAAATGCGGTATCCTAGGAAGGAGACGGATTGCTGGAAGAACAGGTATTTCTCAGCCTTGACATACAGGTCATGCTCCAACAGTCGACCAAGCACCCTGCGCACCAGGGACACATGCTCTGCGCGTGCAGTGGAGTATATCAGAATGTCATCGATATACACCACTACACCCTGCCCATGCAGGTCCCTGAAAATCTCGTCGACAAAGGCTTGGAAGACTGACAGAGCATTCATCAACCCATACGGCATGACGAGGTACTCATAATGCCCTGAGGTGGTACTGTACGCTGTCTTCCACTCGTCTCCCTCCCGGATACACACCAGGTTGTAAGCGCTCCTGAGATCTAGTTTCGTGAAGAAGCGCGCCCCTTGCATTGACTCAATCGTTGTGGCTATGAGAGGTAGCGAGTAACTGTACTTCACAGTGATCTGGTTAAGAGCTCGATAGTCAATACATGGGTGCAGACCCCCCTCCTTCTTCTTCACAAAAAATGAACTCGAGGAGGCGGGTGAAGTAGAGGACCAAATGTACCCCTGACGCAGGGATTCGGAGACATATGTTTCCATAGCCGCCGTCTCCGCCTGTGACAGGGGATACACGTGACTCCTGGAAAGTGCGGCGTCTACCAAGAGATTTATTGCACAATCCCCCCGACGATGGGGTGGTAATTGAGTCGCCTTCTTTTTGGAGAAGGCGAGAGCCAAATCGGTATATTCAGGGGGAATGCGCATGGTGGAGACCTGGTCTGGACTCTCCACCATAGTAGCACCAGCGGAAACCCCTAAACACCTCCCTGAGCACTCTCGCGACCACCCCGTGAGAGCCCTCCACTGCCATGAAACAGTGGGGTCATGACAGGCTAACCAGGGTAGGCCTAGCACCATGGGAAATGCAGGAGAGTCAATGAGGAAGAGATTGATTCTCTCCTTGTGACCCCCCTGCGTCACCATGCCCAGGGGAGCGGTGGCCTCACTAATCAACCCTGACCCTAATGGTCGACTGTCTAAGGCGTGAACTGGGAAGGGCATAGCCACTGGAACAATGGGGATCCCTAAACTATGGGTGAATGATCTATCTATGAAATTCCCAGCCGCGCCTGTATCGACCAGTGCCTTATGCAGTCAATGTTGGGAAAACTCAGGAAAAGTAGCATACAAAACAGTGTGCAACAGAGGGCTCTGGGTGATAATTGTGCCGGCTCACCTGGGGTGACGCCAGAGTGCACTGCCTGCTGCCTCGACCCCCAGAGGAACCAACCCAGCACCGACCGGCAGTGTGACCTCTGTGGCCACCGATGGTGCACGTGAAGGAACCTCCTCCGGTCTCCCTGAGCGCAGCACCTCCCAGCTCCATGGGCATCGGAGCGGTGGTGCTGGGGGATAGAACCGACAAATCCCGCTCTGGACGTCCGCGGGTAGCCAGCAGGTTATCCAGCCGAATGGACAGGTCCACCAGCTGGTCGAAGGTGAGGGTGGTGTCCCTGCAGGCCAACTCCCGACGGACGTCCTCGCGCAAACTGCAGCGATAGTGGTCGATCAGGGCCTTGTCGTTCCATCCCACGCCGGCGGCCAGGGTCCGAAAGTCCATCGCGACTCCTGGGCGCTCCTCATCCCCTGCCTCAGATGGAAGAGATGTTCACTCGCCGTTCTACCCTCGGTGGGTGAAATCCTCGAAGTGGTCCAGCGCCGCATCTCCTTCTCCTCACACAGCATTGGCCCACTCACTCCAAGGCTTTCCCCGAGAGGCACGAGACTAGGGCGGACACCCTCTCATGGCCCGAAGGAGCCGGGTGGACGGTTGCCAGGTATAGATCCAGCTGCAGCAGGAAACCCTGGCAGTGTGCAGCCGGCCCATCATACTCCTGGGGAAGGGTGAGACGAATCCCACTGGGACCGGGTGCAGGGGGGGGGCGAGTAGTGGAGACCCCTGTTGTGCTGGTGGAGGCGCTTGAGATGGTGGAGCATCGCCGCGTGCTCCCGGACATGCTCCTCGACCCCTATACCAGGGGCACCTGCTCCTGCTGACTCTATATTGATGGTGGCGCCAAGATGGTGGAGCATCGCCTCGTGCTCCGGACGTGCTCCCCGACCCCTATACCAGGGGCACCTGCTCCTGCTGACTCCATATTGATGGTGTGGAATTCTGTAAGAGGTGCGTAACTGGCTGCAGGGAAGTCAGGCGCAGGAGAGCAGAAATGGGTAACAACCGGAGCAGTTTAACCTCTTGGGGCTAGGTGGGACGCTAGCGTGCCACCTGTGGTGCACTCCATCAACAGCAGGTGCATTTCAAGAGCGGCAAATTTGAATCCAAATAAATGTCAAAATTCAAATTTTTCAAAAATACAACTATGTTACACCATTTGAAAGATAAACATCTCCTTAATCTAACCACGTTTTACGATTTCAAAAAGGTTTTACGGCGAAAGCATAAATTTAGAGTATGTTAGGACAGTACATTTACAAGAGTTGTGTGTAATGTTTTGTCAAGTCAAAGACAGGGTCACCAAAACCATAAAACCAGCTAAAATGATACACTAACCTTTTACAATCTCCATCAGATGACACTCCTAGGACATTATGTTAGACAATGCATGCATTTTTAGTTCTATCAAGTTCATATTTATATACAAAAACAGCGTTTTACTATGGCATTGATGTTGAGGAAATCGTTTCCCTCCAATAACCGGCAGTCAAGTCAGCGTCAGAAATTAAATAATTAAAATTAGAAAACATTGTTAAAATATTATATTGTCATTTAAAGAATTATAGATTTACATCTTTTGAACGCAATCAACTTGCCAGATTTAAAAATAACCTTACTGGGAAATCACACTTTGCAATAATCTGAGCACTGTGCCCAGAAAAATACGCGTTGCGATACAGACTAGACGTCATGTTGGGGAGATCTAAAATCGAAAATACTATGTAAATAATCCATTACCTTTGATTCTCTTCATCAGATGTCACTTCCAGGTATCACAGGTCCATAACGAATGTAGTTTTGTTCAAAAAAGCTCATCATTTATGTCCAAAAATCTCCGTCTCGTTAGCACATGATGTAAGCCAGCCGGACTTCTCGTCATGAACGAGGGGAAAAAATATATTTCCGTTCGTTCAAACATGTCAAACGTTGTATAGCATAAATCATTAGGGCCTTTTTTAACCAGAACATGAATAATATTCAAGGTGGACGAATGCATAGCCTTTTATAACGTATTGGAACGAGGGTACCCAACATGAAGTAGCGCGCCAGGTGTCTAATGGGACATCACCGTTCCATGGCTCTTGTTCGGTCAGATCTCCCTCCAGAAGACTCAAAACACTTTGTAAAGGCTGGTGACATCTAGTGGAAGCAATAGGAAGTGCCAAAATATTCCTAAACCCCTGTGTCTTTCAATGGGATAGCTTTAAAGTCAATACAACACATCAGGTATCCACTTCCTGTCAGAAAATGTCTCAGGGTTTTGCCTGCCAAATGAGTTCTGTTATACTCACAGACACCATTCAAACAGTTTTGGAAACTTTAGAGTGTTTTCTATCCATATATAATAAGTATATGCATATTCTAGTTACTGGGTAGGATTAGTAACCAGATTAAATCGGGTACATTTTTTTTATCCAGACGTGCAAATGCTGCCCCCTAGACCCAACAGGTTAACCTCTATGGGCTACGTAACAGCCACTGGCAGCCTGTGGCGCGATTTTCAAAACGTTAAAAATCCTATTACTTCAATTTCTCAAACATATGACTATTTTACAGCTATTTAAAGACAAGACTCTCGTTAATCTAACCACACTGTCCGATTTCAAAAAGGCTTTACAACGAAAGCAAAACATTAGATTATGTCAGCAGAGTACCAAGCCAGAAATAATCAGACACCCATTTTTCAAGCCAGCATATAATGTCACCAAAACCCAGAAGACAGCTAAATGCAGCACTCACCTTTGATGATCTTCATCAGATGACAACCCTAGGACATTATGTTATACAATACATGCATGTTTTGTTCAATCAAGTTCATATTTATATCAAAAACCAGCTTTTTACATTAGCATGTGACGTTCAGAACTAGCATACCCCCCGCAAACTTCCGGGGAATTCGCTAACATTTTACTAAATTACTCACGATAAACGTTCACAAAAAGCATAACAATTATTTTAAGAATTATAGATACAGACCTCCTCTATGCACTCGATATGTCCGATTTTAAAATAGCTTTTTGGTGAAAGCACATTTTGCAATATTCTAAGTACATAGCCCAGGCATCACGGGCTCGCTATTTAGACACCCGGCAAGTTTAGCACTCACCATAATCATATTTACTATTATAAAAGTTTGATTACCTTTTGTTGTCTTCGTCAGAATGCACACCCAGGACTGCTACTTCAATAACAAATGTTGGTTTGGTCCAAAATAATCCATCGTTATATCCGAATAGCGGCGTTTTGTTCGTGCGTTCCAGACACTATCCGAAATAGTAAAGAAGTGTCGCGCGCATTGCGCAATTCGTGACAATAAAATTGTAAATATTCCATTACCGTACTTCGAAGCATGTCAACCGCTGTTTAAAATCTATTTTTACGCCATTTTTCTCGTAGAAAAGCGATAATATTCCGACAGGGAATCTCCTTTTCGGCAAACAGAGGAAAAAATCCCAAAGGCGGGGGCGGTCGGGTCATGCGCATAAGCCCAGTGTCCCTTGATCGGCCACTTGAGAAAGGCGATAATGTGTTTCAGCCTGGGGCTGGAATGACGACATTCTGTTTTTTCCCGGGCTCTGAGCGCCTATGGACGACGTGGGAAGTGTCACGTTAGAGCAGAGATCCTTAGTAAATGATAGAGATGGAAAAGAAGTTCAAGAAATGGTCAGACAGGCCACTTCCTGTAAAGGAATCTCTCAGGTTTTGACCTGCCATTTGAGTTCTGTTATACTCACTGACACCATTCAAACAGTTTTAGAAAATTTAGGGTGTTTTCTATCCATATGTAATAAGTATATGCATATTCTAGTTACTGGGTAGGAGTGGTAACCAGATTAAATCGGGTATGTTTTTTATCTAGCCGTGTCAATACTGCCCCCTAGCCATAACAGGTTAATGAGGCAAAACAAACTGCACCCAGAACAACAAAATACGGGTTGAAATAACCCGTCGCAAACCAGTCTGAAGTGCACATAAACTTTACAACAAACAATTCCAAACACAGACATGGTGGGGGAAACAGAGGGTTATATGCACGTCAAGTAATGAGGGAATGTAAACCAGGTGTGCAGGAAAACAAGACAAAACAAATGGAAAATGAAAGGTGGATCAGCGATGGCTAGAAGACCGGTGACGTCGACTGCCGAATGCTGCCTGAACAAGGAGAGGAACCGACTTCGGCGGAAGTCGTGACAGGTATGACGGCTGCGTGGTCCCATGGTGTTTATACTTGCGTACTTTGTTTGTACAGATGAACGTGCTACCATCAGGCATTAGGACATTGCTCCCAAGGATGAACCAGACTTGTGGAGGTCTACAATTATTTAGACATCTACTTTGTGCATGACACAAGTCATTTTTCCAACAATTGTTTACAGACAGATTATTTCACTTATAATTCACTGTATCACAATTCCAGTGGGTCAGAAGTTTACATACACTAAGTTGACTGTGCCTTTAAACAGCTTGGAAATTTTTTGAAAATGATTTCATGGCTTTAGAAGCTTCTGATAGGCTAATTGACACCATTTGAGTCAATTGGAGGTGTACCTGTGGATGTATTTCAAGGCCTACCTTCAAACTCAGTGCCTCTTTGCTTGACATCATGGAAAAACCAAAATAAATCAGCCAAAACCTAAGAAAAAAAATTGCAGTCCTCCACAAGTCTGGTTCATCTGATTCCAAATGCCTGATGGTACCACGTTCATCTGTACAAACAATAGTAAGCATGTATAAACACCATGGGACCACGCAGCCGTCATACCGCTCAGGAAGGAAACGCCTTCTGTCTCTTAGAGATTAACATACTTTGGTGTGAAAAGTGCAAATGAATTCCTGAACAACATCTTGTGAATGTGCTGGAAAAAAAGGTCAAAAAAGTATCTATATCCACAGTAAAACGAGTCCTATATCGACATAACCTGAAAGGCTGCTCAGCAAGGAAGAAGCCACTGCTCCAAAACTGCCATAAAAATGTCAGACTATAATTTGCAACTGCACATGGGGACAAATATCGTACTTTTTGGAGAAATGTCCTCTGGTTTGATGAAACAAAAATAGAACTGTTCGGCCATAATGACCATCGTTATGTTTGGAGGAAAAAGGGGAAGGCTTGCAAGCCGAAGAACACCATCCCAACCATGAAGCACGGGGGTGGCAGCATCATGTTGTAGGGGTGCTTTGCTGCAGGAGGGACTGGTGCACTTCACAAAATAGATGGCATCATGAGGAAGCAAAATTATGTGGATATATTGAAGCAACATCTCAAGACATCAGGCAGGAAGTTAAAGCTTGGTCGCAAATGGGTCTTCAAAATGGACAATGACCCCAAGCATACTTCCAAAATTGTGGCTAAATGGCTTAAGGACAACAAAGTCAAGGTATTGGAGTGGCCATCACAACGCCCTGACCTCAATCCTATAGAAAATGTGTGGGCAGAACTGAAAAATCGTGTGCAAGCAAGGATGCCTACAAAACCTGACTCAGTTACACGAGCTCTGTCAGGAGGAATGGGCCAAAATTCACCCAACTTATTGTGGGAAGCTTGTGGCAGGCTATCTGAAACGTTTGACCCAAGTTAAACAATTTAAAGGCAATGCTACAAAATACTAACTGAGTGTATGTAAACTTCTGACCCACTGGGAATGCGATGAAAGAAATAAAAGCTGAAATAAATCATTCTCTCTACTATTATTCTTAATTTTTACTATGATTAAATGTCAGGAATTGTAAAAAAAACTACGTTTAAATGTATTTGGCTAAGGTGTATGTAAACTTCTGACTTCAACTGTATATACACTACCGGTCAAAAGTTTTAGAACACCTACTCATTCAAGGGTTTTTCTTTATTTTGACTATTTTCTACGTTATAGAATAATAGTGAAAACTTCAAAACTATGAAATAACACATATATAATCAGGTAGTAACCAACAAAGTGTGAAACAAATGAAAATATATTTTATGTTTGGGATTCTTCATATAGCCACCCTTTGCCTTGATGACAGCTTTGCGCACTCTTGGAATTCTCTCATCCAGCTTCATGAGGTACTCACCTGGAATGTGTTTCAATTAACAGGTGTTCCTTCTTAAATGTTAATTTGTGGAATTGATTTCCTTCTTAATGCATTTGAGCCAATCAGTTGTGTTGTGACAAGGCAGGGGGGTATACAGAAGATAGCCCTATTTGGTAAAAGGCCAAGGCCATATTATGGCAAGAACAGATCAAATAAGCAAAGAGAAACAACAGTCCATCATTACATAAAGACATGAAGTTCAGTCAATACAGAACATTTCAAGAACTTTGAAAGTTTCTTTTGCCATCGCAAAAACCATCAAGCGCTATGATGAAACTGGCTCTCATCAGGACCACCACAAGAATGGAAGACCCAGAGTTTCCTCTGATGCAAAGGATAAGTTCATTAGAGTTACCAGCCTCAGAAATTGCAGCCCAAATAAATGCTTCACAGAGTTCAAGTAACAGACACATCTCAACATCAACTGTTCAGAGGAGACTGCATGAATCAGGCCTTCATGGTCGTGTATATTCGGAAAGTTTTCAGACTCCTTGACCTTTTCCACATTTGGTTACGTTACAGCCTTATTTTAAAATTGATGAAATAGTTTTTTCCCCTCATCAATCTACACACAATACCCCATAATGACAAAGTAAAAACAGTTTTTAGATTTTTTTGCAAAATGTACAAAACTGAAATATCACATTTCATAAGTATTCAGACCCTTTTTCTCAGTACTTTGTTGAAGCATTTTTGGCAGCGATTACAGCCTCGAGTCTTCTTGGGTATGACGCTACAAGCTTGGCAAATCTGTATTTGGGTAGGTTCTTACATTCTTCTCTGCTAATCCTCTCAAGCTCTGTCAGGTTGGATGGAGAATGTCGCTGCACAGCTATTTTGAAGTCTGACCAGAGATGTTCGATCGGGTTCAAGTCCGGGCTCTGGCTGGGCCACTCACGGACATTCAGAGACTTGTCCCGAAGCCATTCCTGCTTTGTCTTGGCTGTGTGCTTAGGGTTGTTATCCTGTTGGAAGGTGAACCTTCACCCCAGTCTAAGGTCCTCAGCACTCTGGAGCAGGATTTCATCAAGGATCTCTCTGTACTTTGCTCTCTTCATCGTTCCCTAGATCCTGACTAATCTCTCAGTCCCTGCCGCTGAAAAACATCCCCACAGCATGATGCGGCCACCACCATGCTTCACCGTAGGGATGGTGCCAGATTTCCTCCAGACGTGACGCTTGGAATTCAGGCCAAAGGGTTCAATCTTGGTTTCATCAGACAAGTGAATCTTGTTTCTCATGGTCTGAGTATCTTTACGTGACTTTTGGCAAACTCCAAGTGGGTTGTCATGTGCCTTTTACTGAGGAGTAGCTTCCATCTGGTCACTCTACCATAAAGGTCTGATTGGTGGAGTGCTGCAGAGAAGATTGTCCTTCTGGAAGATTCTCCCATCTCCACAGAGGAACTCTGGAGCTCTGTCAGAATGACCATCGGGTTCTTGGTCACCTACCTGACCAATGCCCTTCTCCCCCGATTGCTCAGTTTGGACAGCTCTAGGAAGAGTCTTGATGGTTACAAACTTCTTCCATTTAAGAATGAAGGAGGCCACTGTGTTCTTGGGGACCTTCAATGCTGCAGACATTTTTTTGGTACTCTTCCTAAGGTCTATGCCTCGACACAATCCTGTATCAATGCTCTATAGACAATTTCTTCAACCTCATGGCTTTGTTTTTTCTCTAACATGCACTGTCATCTGTGGGACCTTATATAGACTGGTGTGTGCCTTTCCAAATCATGTCCAATCCATTGAATTTACCACAAGTGAACTCCAATAAATCTCAAGGATGATCAATGGAAACAAGATGCACCTGAGCTCAATTTTGAGTGTCATAGCAAAGGGTCTGAATACTTTTGTAAATAAGGAATTTCTGTTTATTTTATTTTATACATTTAAAAAAAACTGTTTTCGTTTTGTCATTATGGGGTATTGTGTGTAAATTGATTATACATTTTTCTTAAACAATTTTAGAATAAGGCTGTAGCATAACATAATGTGGGAAAAGTCAAGGGGCCTGAATACTTTATGAATGCACTGTATGTGGGGGGGGAGTCACTGTGGGGATAGTGTTCTTGAGGGTGATGAGAGGTGTTGGGTTTACGCCAGACATAGCGTTGTCCTTGATGGCCAAAAAGCTAAATTTTTGTCTCATCTGACCAGAGTACCTTCTTCCATATGTTTGGGGAGTCTCCCACACACCTTTTGGCGGACACCAAACGTGTTTGCTTATTTTTTTCTTTAAGCAATGTCTTTTTTTCTGGCCACTCTTCCATAAAGCCCAGCTCTGTGGAGTGTACGGCTTAAAGTGGTCCTATGGACGGATACTCCAATCTCTACTGTGGAGCTTTGCAGCTCCTTCAGGGTTATCTTTTGTCTCTTTGTTGCCTCTCTGATTAATGCCCTCCTTGCCTGGTCCGTGAGTTTTGATGGGCGGCCCTCTCTTGGCAGGTTTGTTGTGGTGCTGTATTCTTAAAAAACATGTATAATGGATTTAATGGTGGTCTGTGGGATGTTCAAATGTATTTATATTTTTTATAACCCAACCCTGATCTGTACTTCTCCACAACTTTGTCCCTGACATGTTTGGAGAGCTCCTTGGTCTTCATGGTGCCGCTTGCTTGGTGGTGCCCCTTGCTTAGTGGTGTTACAGACTCTGTGGCCTTTCAGAACAGGTGTATATATACTGAGATCATGTGACAGATCATGCGACACTTAGATTGCACACAGGTGGACTTTATTTTACTAATTATGTGACTCTGAAGGTAGATGGTTACACCAGATCTTATTTAGGGGTTTCATAGCAAAGGGGGTGAATACATATGCACGCACCACTTTTCCGTTTTTTACTTTTTAGAATTTTCTTAAACAAGTAATTTTTTTTATTTCACTTCACCGATTTTGACTATTTTTTGTATGTCCATTACATGCAATCCAAATAAAAAGCAATTTAAATTAAAGGTTGTAATGCACCAAAATAGGAAAAACACCAAGGGGGATGAATACATTTTCAAGGCACTGTATTTCAATCCTGACCACATTCCCACAGCTGGCTGCACCCAAGTAATCATCAATTCGACATTCGATAACCCTACGGGGCTAGTTTGGGACCATTAGTAAATTACACAACGGGACAATATTTGAAAATATCAATAGCTCCAAATGACAATGAATTAAAAACCTCGAACTAACTATAAATTGTAGAAATTCATATACAAATATTGAGACAACTAAAAGATGCGACATGAAAATCTTGTCCCATTTACTTCCTTTTATGATCTATAATTAATTACCATAAGTGAAATCGTTTATCCTTAAAAAATGTGTAATTAAGTATTTAGTTAAGGATACTATAGTTATCACGTTTCACATTGGATTTAGTAACTACATAACTGTATTTTGCTAGGCGGGACAGTGGAACGGAGCAAAAACAAATCATGGTTCTGTTCAGAACGAAAAGATTGGAAAATAATTTTGGTTCCAATCTAAGCTTAATAGGCAATTACTATAGTCATTTTTGTTTCTTCTTGAGATGGGGAAATTAAAAATAAAATAATAATAATATATATATATATATATATATATATATATATATATATATATATATATATATATATATATATATATATATATATATGTGTGTGTGAAGTTGAACATGTGCTCTTTATGACAGCATGTAAGTGAAATCATTATTTATTTTTTTATACCAAGTTACACTTCTCAAAAGGCACCGAATTGGTGGAATGACCCAGCTGTGTCATAATCCTTGTATGTAGGTGGCAGGGAAGTCAGGCGCAGGAGAAACCAAAGTGGTTAAAAATTGAGTATTTATTTTTAAAAACTAACTCCAAAACCAACGTACTAAATAATCCAGGTAAACAATAACCCGTCGCACACCGATACATAAACAACACGTACATAACATAACAAACAATCACCGACAACGATATGAGGGGAAACAGAGGGTTAAATACACAACATGTAATTACTGGGATAAGAAACAGGTGTGTAAGGAGACCAGACAAAACCAGTGGAAAATGAAAAACTGATCAATGGTGGCTAGAAGACCGGTGACGTCGATCGCCGAGCACCACCCGAACAAGGAGGGGCATCGACTTCGGCAGAAGTCGTGACAAGCTGGCATATCCTTTTGATAAAATATTTGTCAAATGAATTAGACTTTCATGGTTCACATCTTACTTGAATTGTTTTGAATTGCTTTGAATTAAATTCTACTTCCTTAAATTCAACTTCAACTCAAATTCTGCATTCTGTGGCGTGTGGCCAGTTTTAATTCAATTTAAATTCATTGTTTGAATTAGTTCAGCGAAATGATGCATTGTTTCCTTACCTCATAAGCAGTGTATGGACTGCTGTAAGGAGTGACTGCAACCCACACTTGAGTTTTGGTAGAAAAGACACTGCCAAGAAACGCTAATTAGTTAATTTACTCAGTATAGAGCTACACATTACACTATTACAATAGTGTGACTGTTTTGGAATAACACTTTTAATATATTTTCTTAAACATCCTCTGTATTGTCTGCTTATTGTTTAACCATTGATATGTTCTAGGAGCCATTTTGAGACCTTAAGGATCATCAGTACAGCTGGAATGTCTACCAATGGCATGTCCATCTTTTTGTGAGAAATTACACTGGTCACTCAAAACATTTATAAAGTATCTATGAAATATAATTCGTCCTCAGTTTAGATTAGGCCTCACAAAAATACTCTAATAATGAGTAGTACATGGTTTTAAGGACCTACTCTATATTTATGCAACGCGGAGTGCCTATTTACAGCCCTTAGCCATGGTATATTGGTCATATGCCACACCTCCTCAGGCCTTATTTCTTAAATATACTGTAGGTCCTTATAAACCAATTTACTACTCATTAGTAAAGTATTTTTGCGAGACCTAATCTCACAAAAAGGTGCCGTATTGCTATTATAAACTGTTTGCCAGTGTAATTAAAATAGTACAAAGTCATTTTTTGTCATACCCATGGTATGCGGGTCTGCTATACCACAGCTTTCAGCCAATCAGCATTCAGGGTTCGAACCACCCACTTTATAGTATAGTGTATTGAACATCTTATGAATGATCTAACGAATCATTATACAATCCTTTAAAATTGCTTACTGACCTTTACAAATGTGGGAGTAATGATTAATAAATGATTTACTAATCCATTACAAATGCTTTATTCCAAGGTGTTATTATAATGTGCTACCCAAATATATGCCAAGAGAGAAACTTTAACGCTATTTCAAATGCATTCTTTAGCGGCACTCATTGTGACCTGGCTATTCTCCAGTCCTCGCTGGTTGTGGAGAGGGATTTCTCCCTGCAGTATTATAATAATCTCTCTCTCTCTCTCCTCTCTCTCTCTCTCTCTCTCCTCTCTCCTCTCTCTCTCTCTCTCTCTCTCTCTCTCTCTCTCTCTCTCTCTCTCTCTCTCTCTCTCTCTCAGGAGACGAGTGGTACTTGGGCTTCTGTCAAAATGCCTCTTAACATTGTAGCACTGTCTCCACGTGTCGCTTTTACTTTGATTCTCTGCCTGCCTTTGTCTTTCTCTGTATCTCTCTTTCCCTTCTCTCTCTCTCTCTCTCCCTCTGTATGACTGTGGTGCTGAACTAATGAGTTCCAGGCTGATTTATCGAATTATGAGATGTTTGTTATGCTTCTCGCTGTATGGATTTTCGCATCAAACAATGGCTATTGCATCAGTCACCTGGTCTATAACTGGCTCCCTCTCTGCTGAATGCACCATGTTTGAACAGGCTCACCCCTTATCCAATACAGCTGATCTCGTTGCTCTGTTATTAGCGTGGTCTAAACACTTTTTTCTTTCAGGGAACACACAGGAGAAGAAGAGAGAAAGCGAGAGAGACGCGCAGCTGGGTATTGATAAATAGTATTCCGCTGCGCTAATTCCTATGCGAATAACCACCGTCAGATGTCTCAGTCTTGGGAGAGAGGAGAGGCTTAGTATCAAAAAATCACCTGAGCAAAAGAGCAGACATAAAAATTGAGGGAAAAAATGAACTAGGTTAACTACTAGGGTTTTTAGCAAAACGGGCTGTGTTTCCTACATCAAAGAGGCGTCACGGGCATGACTGCATCTCCGCATTATTTCGACCCCACCTCCGCACTATTGTAATTTAGTAAACAGGCAAATTAGGCCCAGACAATATCAAAACTAAAACTCTTATTCTTCTAATGAATGGAAAGCCTTTCGGCAGGCCTTACAAGATGTGGGGAGAGAAAATAAATAACAGAATAGCCACTGGGCACAAACTGGTTGAATTAACTTTGTTTCAATGTAATTGTCAATATATTGTGACGTGGAATCTACGTGGAAAATACATATTAAAAAAAATTAAGTCATCAATGTAAACTGTTGTTTTGAGGGGGACATTTGAATTTGTACCTTTAAAACAACGTCAGATCTTCAACATTATATCCACTATCTATCTACAGATACCCTTTGGTCTCCCATTTTAACCAAGCCCAGCTATGATATATATCACTGACTATTACCAATGTGGTATCGTGAGAATGATTGTTGAGAGATCTCCACTTAAAAACGAAATAGATTAACTGTTGCTATCGAAGTCATTCCAAAGCGTAGGTATAACAGAGCAAATGAAATGTGACCATACTTTATCACTCATATATCATCAATGATGCTATTTAGGCCTATATAGCATTTGCAAGGTCACCAACGGCTATTGTTTCAATTCAACAAAAAATGTACAATACAATAGGCCTAGGGCTTCAAGCTCTGTTTGATTTCAAATGTAATAATATTTAGTGACAGTGAATTGTGTTTGATTGTCAACGCAACCAAATATCAACATTTGAAGGAGATGTATCTTCTGCAAATCAAACTTTATCGTTAATGTTTTTAAAGTTTTAATTTGATTTGATTTAGTCCTATAGTCCCAGTCAGTATTAGATAGAATGTTGTGGCCCCGCCCGCTTGTGGGGAAAAAAATGTGGTTACCTAGGTTACCCCATTGGCTCACAGCAAAAGTTTCACTCTTTTCAAACACAATTTTCTTGTTTTCTGCTTGTTTTAGTCAATTACAAAACTACATTTAAGAAGAATAGCATGTCCAAAGATTTATTTTCAACATTGCCTACTCCCGAGCATTCTCACTACTTATATAAACATAATATTGTAGGGCTTCCCTCATGCCCCTTTTCATGACGGTGCTAGCAGCCACGTGAGTGAGTGCTAGCTAGCTACCAACTGGAACATTAAGCTAGCCAAGACCAGCAATACAAACAAACGGACTATACAGCTACAAGTAGTAAGTGGAGTTACAAACTGACTATACTTAACAAGTTAAATGTCTTATCTGTGATTAAATGTTTTCCACATACATAGCTACGTACGTGTAGCCTACTTGGACACCTGGTCCCCACATTTCCCACTCTCCCAGGCTCTATTTCCCTACTTTAAATCAAATCCAATTTTATTCATCACATGCTTCGAAAACAACCGTTGTAGACTAACAGTGAAATGCTTACTTACGGGCCCATGCCATTAATGTAGATAGAAAGAAAATAGAGAAATTATAGAAAAGTAAAACAAGTAATAATAAATGTAATAATGAATACACAATGAGTAACAATAACTTGGCTATATACACGGGTACCAGTACTGAGTCAATGTGCAGGTGTATTAGGTAATTGAGGTCGATGCTGTATGTACCTAGGAATAAAGTGACAGATAGTAAATTGTAGCAGCAGCGTATATGATGAGTCAAAAACATGAGTGCAAAAAGGGTCAATGCAGATAGTCCAGGTAGCTTTTTGGTGAACTATTTAGTTAACTATTTAACAGTCTTTTGGCTTGGGGTAGAAGCTGATCAGTGTCCTGTTGATTCCAGACTTGGTGCATTGGTACCACAAGTGGAAGAAAAGAGAACAGGCTATGACTTGGGTGGCTGGAGTCTTGACAATTTTTAGCGCTTTCCTCTGACACTGCCTGGTATAGAGGTATTGGATGGCAGGGAGCTCGGGCCCAGTGATGTACTGGGCCGTACACCCTACCCTTTGTAGCGCCTTGCTGTCGGATTAAGATGCTCTCAATGGTGCAGCTATAAAGGTTCTTGAGTATCCGAGGGCCCCTGCCAAATCTTTTTTGCCTCCTGAAGGGCAAGAGGCGTTGTTGGGCCCTCTTCACGACTGTGCGGGTGTGTGTGGACCATGACAGCTCCTTGGTGATGTGGACACCAAGGAACTTGAAGCTCTCGCCCTGTTCCACTACATCCCCCGTCGATGTGAATGGGGGCATGCTCAGCCCTCCGTTTCCTGTAGTCAATGATCAGCTCTTTTGTCTTTCTGACGTTGACAGAGAGGTTGTTGACCTGGCACCACACTGCCAGGTCTCTGAAATCTTCCCTATAGGCTAATTCATCGTCGCTTTCCAAAGGCCTACCACCGTTGTGTCATCTGCAAATTGAATAATGGTGTTGGAGTCCTGCGTGGCCTTGTAGATGTGGGTGAACAGGGAGTACAGGAGGGGACTAAGCACGCACCCCTGAGGGGCCCCCGAGTTGAGGGTCAGCATGGCGGATGTGTTGTTGTCTATCCTTACCACCAGGGGGCGGCCGGTCAGGAAGTCCAGGATTCAGTTGCAGAGGGAGGTTTTCAGTCCCAGGTTTCTTAGCTTAGTGATGAGCTTGGAGGGCACTATGGTGTTGAACACTGAGCTGTTGTCAATGAACAGCGTTCTTACATAGGTGTTCCTCTTGTCCAGGTGGGAAAGGGCAATGTGGAGAGCAACACAGATTGTGTCATCTGTGGATCTGTTGGGGCAGTATGTGAATTGGAGTTGGTCCAGGGTATCTGGAATGATGGTGTTCAAGTGAGCCATGACTAGCCTTTCAAAGCAGATGCGAGTGCTACGGTGCGATCGTCATTTAGACAGGTTACCTTGGCATTCTTGGGCACAGGGACTAAGGTAGCCTGCTTAAAACATGCAGGTATTACAGACTGGGACGGGAGTTGTTGAAAATGTCAGTGAAGACACTTACCAACTTGTCAGCGCATGCTCTGAGTACACGTCTTTGTAATCCGTCTGCCCCTGCAGCTTTAATATTAACCTGTTTAAAGATCTTACTCACATCGGCTACGGAGAGCGTGATCACACAGTCATTCAGAACGTGGTAGCATTGCAAACCGTATGTCGGGATTTTTGACCTGGTTACATAGCAGCTTTTCGGCATGTTTTGTTATTTCTGTAAAACAAGAAATGTACAATGAAGTTGACTCTTTTACAATGGGGGTCAATGGGAAAGAATGTTTGTTTTCTCCAATTTGTGGTCGTGGTCGAGGGGATTTCCTTCTTATGACGTGAATATTGACTCAGAGTATTCTTTAACTTAATTTTTTGGTTGGTATGGAGATGTGAATCCAAAATATCAATGACTGGTAAAACTTTATTTGGATAGTCCATCTGTAGGGTCTCTGCAGACCATCTACAGACTATCAGTAACATTTCAACTTACTATCTTTAACCCTACCTAACCTTAACCCTTATCCTAATCCTAAATGTAACCTCTAACTAGCCCTAACCTTCACCCTTACCCTAACCCTTATTCGAAACCTAACCCCAACCATAACCTTAGCAAGCAGATACAGATACTTTGTTGATAGTATGACCATCTGTAGAGACTATCTGGACTATCCAAATAAAGTGTGACACAATTGTTAATTTATAGAAAAACTGGAATCAAAGCCAGACTAAGTCAGTGGCACAAATGGAACCCTCCAATTAGAAGATATATCTCCTTCAAACGTTGATATTTAGTTGCGTTTACAACCAAACACAATTCTATTTATAATTTTTCCCATCATGAAGACAGTGCACATTCCAAGTACTCAGTTGGATTTTGTTGGTCTTTTGGTATAGAATCAAAGTTAAACTTGTCTGTTTCATCTATTATTGAAGAATCAGATAAAACATTTTAGCTGATATTACATATGAAGACGGTGGACATTTCATGAAGTCATAGTATAAATACATAGTTATTATATACATTACATATATACAGCATGTGAGCATGTGGGCTTAGCAGACATTTAACACAGAACACACAAAAAAACTTAAAGCAAAGTACCTCTTTGTCTATGCCTTTTTATGGCTTTCAACCTCCAACTTCTCTCCTAATAAACCAAAAGATTGTGGATTAGGTCATTGTACATACAGTATATTGGGGAAAGACTACTGCTTAAATACTATGGTCAGTTTGAATTCAATTAAAGTATAGTGGTTGGTGGTGGTCTACTTGGGGAGAGTGGCTCTAAGACTGAAGAGGGATGAGTGGAGGTGCCCTCCCAGTCACCCAATCCTAATCTCTCAGAGAGAGCCCCTCTCCACTCTCACCAATAACCACCATTGAATCTTAGCTATAATAACAAACAAGGAATAATAATGACTCAACATCCTCAACTAATCTCTCCAGAACTCTTACAGCAGGTTTGCAAGTCACAAAAATAAATAAAATGGCTTTGTATTTAGTATAGTTAAATCCTTCTTTCTCTCTCTCCTAAACCAAACCTCCCCTGTCCACCTCCACATCCCAGTTTTCTCCCCCCTTTAAATCAAATCAAATCAAATGTATTTATATAGCCCATCTTACATCAGCTGATATCTCAAAGTGCTGTACAGAAACCCAGCCTAAAACCCCAAACAGCAAGCAATGCAGGTGTAGAAGCACAGTGGCTAGGAAAAACTCCCTAGAAAGGCCAAAACCTAGGAAGAAACCTAGAGAGGAACCAAGCTATGAGGGGTGGCCAGTCCTCTTCTGGCTGTGCCGGGTGGAGATCATAACAGAACATGGCCAAGATGTTCAAATGTTCATAAATGACCAGCATGGTCAAATAATAATAATCACAGTTGTCGAGGGTGCAACAAGTTAGCACCTCAAGAGTAAATGTCAGTTGGCTTTTCATAGCCGATCATTGAGAGTATCTCTACCGCTCCTGCTGTCTCTAGAGAGTTGAAAACAGCAGGTCTGGGACAGGTAGCACGTCCGGTGAACAGGTCAGAGTTCCATAGCCGCAGGCAGAACAGTTGAAACTGGAGCAGCAGCACGGCCAGGTGGACTGGGGACAGCAAGGAGTCATCATGTCAGTTAGTCCTGAGGCATGGTCCTAGGGCTCAGGTCCTCCGAGAGAGAGAATTAAAGAATGAAAGAAAGAAAGAGAGAAAGAGAGAATTAGAGAGAGCATACTTAAATTCACACATGAGGCTGAGACAGGAGGGGTCAGGAGACACTGTGGCCCCATCCGACGATACCCCCGGACAGGGCCAAACAGGAAGGATATAACCCCACTCACTTTGCCAAAGCACAGCCCCCACACCACTAGAGGGATACCTTCAACCACCAACTTACCATCCTGAGACAAGGTCGCACAAAGATCTCCGCCACGGCACAACCAAAGGGGGGGCGCCAACCCAGACAGGAAGACCACGTCAGTGACTCAACCCACTCAAGTGACGCACCCCTCCTAGGGACGGCATGGAAGAACACCAATAAGCCAGTGACTCAGCCCCTGTAATAGGGTTAGAGGCAGAGAATCCCAGTGGAGAGAGGGGAACCGGCCAGGCAGAGACAGCAAGGGCGGTTCGTTGCTCCAGAGCCTTTCCGTTCACCTTCACACTCCTGGGCCAGACTACACTCAATCATAGGACCCACTGAAGAGATGAGTCTTCAGTACAGACTTAAAGGTTGAGACCGAGTCTGCATCTCTCACATGGCTCACATAAAAATGGAGCTCTATAGGAGAAAGCCCTGCCTCCAGCTGTTTGCTTAGAAATTCTAGGGACCATTAGGAGGCCTGCGTCTTGTGACAGTAGCGTACGTGTAGGTATGTACGGCAGGACTAAATCGGAAAGATAGGTAGGAGCAAGCCCATGTAATGCTTTGTAGGTTAGCAGTAAAATCTTGAAATCAGCCCTTGCCTTAACAGGAAGCCAGTGTAGGGAGGCTAGCACTGGAGTAATATGATCAAATTTTTGGGTTCTAGTCAGGATTCTAGCAGCCGTATTTAGCACTAACTGAAGTTTATTTAGTGCTTTCCGGTAACCAGAAAGTAGAGCATTACAGTAGTCCAACCTAGAAGTAACAAAAGCATGGATTACTTTTTCTGCATCATTTGTGGACAGAAAGTTTCTGATTTTTTTACTCCGCCCAAGCTAAGCTTGTCCCAACGTTCCATCCTTATCCACCCTTGCCCACCCAAGCTAAGCTTTAACCCACCCTCCCATCCTTACCCACCCTTGCCCACCCAAGAAAAGCTTATCACAACCTCCCATCCTTGCCCGCCTTTACCCACCCAGGCAAAGTTTATCTGAACCTCCCGTCTTTTCACACCCTCCCTTTCCTTTCAGACACATTTACACCCATCCATATATCGATTTACTCATCCATTCACCTTCATTCACATACAACATATACTATAGGCATCCCCCCCTCCATTAATAATTTTGACATATGTGACCGACCGGCTCAAATTGGTTTTATATAGCAAAATTTGAAATTGTGTTTTTTACATTGGATAAAAGTAGAGACTCGGAGCTACAAAATGGTATATCATACACTACAGTTGAGGAACAATGGGAAAGTAATTTTGCTTTGAAAGTTGATAAACCTGTAAACTCACTTTAGAGAAAATGGCCTTTGAATATTTTGGTACTACTACTGGAGAGCCCTCTTTGTCTATACCCATTCAGCATCGTTCACACCCTCTTAAGCTTAGCCCCACCCATCTCTTTAAGAGTTGATCTGAGTGTTCAGCAGTCAAGCACCCCTGTAAAGACCTTTATTATACACAAATTCAACATAGCTATTGATAACAAATTTGTATTTTGTGGTTGTGAACCAGAGACTCTTGAGCATTTATTTTGGCACTGTTCTTATGTCAGAAGATTTTGGAGTGAGTTAGAAGATTTTATTTTAATATAAACTACTATTAATGTTAATTTGAAAGACTCTGATATTGTGTTTTATATTGATCCAAATTATATGGACCCTGATTTGACTTATATTGTTCATTTCAATATTTTGCATGGCGGATTCTTCATGCATAAAAATGAAGTGGATGGAGAACAACCCCCTCTTCGCATTGTTTAAGATAGAATTGAAATATTATTTTGAAATTACCAGTAAGTGTAAAAACAAAAAAGCAATACGTACCATTAAACGTTTTGACAAATTGAAAATGTATCTAACAAATCGTCCCACCTACTCAACAGCCAGTGGAATCCCGTGGCGCGTTATTCAAATACCTTAGAAATGCTATTACTTCAATTTCTCAAACATATGACTATTTTACACCATTTTAAAGACAAGACTCTCGTTAATCTAACCACACTGTTCGATTTCAAAAAGGCTTTACAACGAAAGCAAAACATTAGATTATGTCAGCAGAGTACCCAGCCAGAAATAATCAGACACCCATTTTTCAAGCTAGCATATAATGTCACATAAACCCAAACCACAGCTAAATGCAGCACTAACCTTTGATGATCTTCATCAGATGACAATCCTAGGACATTATGTTATACAATACATGCATGTTTTGTTCAATCAAGTTCATATTTATATCAAAAACCAGCTTTTTACATTAGCATGTGACGTTCAGAACTAGCATACTAACTTCCGGTGAATTTACTAAATTACTCACGATAAACGTTCACAAAAAACATAACAATTATTTTAAGAATTATAGATACAGAACTCCTTTATGCAATCGCTATGTCCGATTTTAAAATAGCTTTTCGGTGAAAGCACATTTTGCAATATTCTGAGTAGATAGCCAAGCCATCACGGGCTAGCTAATTAGACACCCACCAAGTTTAGCCCTCACCAAAGTCAGATTTACTATAAGAAAAATTGGATTACCTTTGCTGTTCTTCGTCAGAATGCACTCCCAGGACTTCTACTTCAATAACAAATGTTGGTTTGGTTCAAAATAATCGATAGTTATGTTCAAATATCCTCTGTTTTGTTCGTGCGTTCAAGACACTATCCGAAGGGTGACGAAGGGTGACGCGCCCGACGCGTTTCGTGACAAAAAAATTCTAAATATTCCATTACCGTACTTCGAAGCATGTCAACCGCTGTTTAAAATACATTTTTATGCCATTTGTCTCGTAAAAAAGCAATAATATTCCGACCGGGAAACCCTGTTTACGTTCAAAGTCTCATTGTCCTCTGATCGACCACTATCCAAATGTGCTAATGTTTTTCAGCCAGGGGCTGCAAAGACATCATTCAGCTTTTTGCCGCCTTCTGAGAGCCTATGGGAGCTGTAGGAAGTGTCACGTTACAGCAGAGATCCTCAGTTTTCAATAAAGAGAGTGTAGAAGCCCAAGAAATGGTCAAACAGGCCACTTCCTGTAAGGAATCTTCTCAGGTTTTTGCCTGCCATATGAGTTCTGTTATACTCACAGACACCATTCAAACAGTTTTAGAAACTTTAGGGTGTTTTCTATCCAAAGCCAATAATTATATGCATATTCTAGTTTCTGGGCAGTAGTAATAACCAGATTAAATCGGGTACGTTTTTTATCCGGCCATGCAAATACTGCCCCCTACCCTAGAGAGGATAAATAGAAATGTATTTTGACTTGTTGAAACAAAGTTTAGGGGTAGATTTGTGAATTCCTATTTTGGCATGTTGAACGAGTGGATTACTCAAATCGATGGCGCCAACTAAACTGACTTTTTGGGATATAAATAAGGATTTTATCTAGCAAAACGACACTACATGTTATAGCTGGGACCCTTTGGATGACAAATCAGAGGTAGATCTTCAAAAAGTAAGTGAATTCTTAATCGCTATTTGGGAATTTATGAAACCTGTGCCGGTGGAAAACTATTTTGATTGTGGGGCGCCGTCCTCAAACAATCACATGGCATGCTTTTGCTGTAAGGCCTACTGTAAATTGGATAGTGCAGTTAGATTAAAAAGAGTTTAAGCTTTCAACCGATATACGACACGGTTATGTACATAAATGTTTAATAACTATATTTTTTATGATTATTTATTTGAATAGCAAGCACTCCAGTTTCACCGGAAGTTGTCCCGCTAGTGGGACGCCTAGCCCAAAGAGGTTTTAATTAACCTTTTTTTTTATTTCAGCTATTCCTCTAGTCACCAACAATGAAGGAAAAACTGGTCATGGAACAGTAGGCTTTCTCCCCTCAAGCCCCATCCTCTAGTCTACAGACGTCCGTCATATCTCGGTATGAATAACCTGGGTTCCCTATCTTCAAGAAGAGCAGGTTCTTTAGTTTCCATTTACCTACCTCACCCCTCCCCCACAGTCTTTCTCTCGCAGCCTCCCCTTATGCCTCATGTCCTTGTCAGCGGCTCTCGTTTCAGCACAATCAGTCAAAAGACAAGTTTTCACGGTGTTGAGGTTCCTGGCCACTGGGGGCCCAAGCCAGCAGCCCTATCTCCATAAATTACCTGGATGATGGAGCACGTAAGCATGCTTGTTAAAATTGCAAATGAAATAAATGGAGGAAGGAGGGAAGGGAGGAGGGATGAGTTGGAAGAGAGGAAAGGGGGAAAGAGTAGGGGGAAGGGGTTGATACTGATACACCCATGTTGAGCTTTCCAGGGGATTGGGATCAGATTCTCTATGAAGGGTTCTATCGAGAACCCTTTTATCTTTGAAGGGTTCTTCCTAGAACACTCTGAACTGTTCCACCAGCCTTATTAGCCCTTATGACAATACATAAAATATATCATGAGGCCTTTCTTTGAGGGCCTAGTTATACCATAACACAGTTGTGTTGGGAAACCCTTGGTTTACAGGCCACATCAGGCCTGTAAGTCACATTATACTGGTTTGCAAAGTGATGTGTAAATCCTATTGGAATCAAGCCAGAGTGAGGAATTTGCTGTGTACCATACAGTACAGTACACTGCTGGTTCACTCATACTGCATTCTATTTTCCTACTCTCTGCTCAATAAAATACTAATTTAAAAGACATAAATCATGACAAAGATATCAACTATGCCAGTACTGTATATGTAAAACAATTAAGAGAATACCAGAATCATACACAAATATTCACATATACTGTAGGTACAGTTTAAAATATTCTCACACCTATGTTTAAAAAATTGGTCGCAATACTCAAACTCCTGATGTTAAAGTTTAAACGCTGAAGTAAACACTAATGCTCAGGGATTAATTAAAGAATAAAAAAAATATTACAATAAAAAAACATATTCCGATTCAGAAGGGTTCTATGCAGAACCCCGCTTGCCTATCAAAGAATTCTTCTTGCCTTCCAAACAATCATCAAAGAACCCGTTCTTCTAAAAACGTTTCTTAGGATGATAAAGGTTCTAGCTAGAACTCTTTGCTTTACAAAGAACACTTGTCTTCCAAAAAGGGTTCATCAGATGAAAACGGTTTTGGTAAAACCATATCCCTCCGCAAAGAAACCTTTTGGAACCTTATTTTCTAAGAGTGTAGACATTTTGAGGAGAGTACCTTTCTCACTGTGCAGTTGATAAGTCTCTTAAACAACTGCTATCTAAAAGCAACCAGCTTTTCTTTGGTAACCTCCTGCTCTGTTCCCTTTGACTAGCACTCATCCTACTGACTATGGTTATTAATTTACATCACACACGCCCTGTGCTTGGTCTTTAATAGCGTAATTTAATATTTCTCAGTTTTTTAACTATTGTAGATAGAGGTTGTGAGATGCAGCCTGTTGAGAAGTGATTTCCTCCTCCCTCCAGCTATCGCTACCTTCCTGCAGCTTCCATGTAAATCAATAGGCCCTTGATTGATCAGCTCTGAGTCATGACGTTGTTTGTGGTTGTGTGTGGGCGTGCGTGCGTGGTAATTCTGTGTGTGTCACGTCCTGACCAGCAGAGGGAGCAATTGTATTAGTTTTGGTCAGGACGTGGCAGAAGAAGTTTGTGTTATGTGTAGATTGGTTTGTTGGACTCTCAATTGGAGGCAGGTGGTTCTAGTTGCCTCTGATTGGGAGTCCTATAAACAGGTGTGTGTTTTTCTTTGGGGTTGTGGGTAGTTGTTTTTGCACTGCGTTTTGTGTGCCTGCAAAACTGTTGCTGTCGTGTTTATTGTTTTTTTTCCTGTGGATGCTTTACTTGAGTTTATTAAAAATATGAGTATCCACATTCCCGCTGCGCCTTGGTCCATTCCTGATGACAGACCTTACAGTGTGTACAATACGCAGAAGCTGAGGCATTTAAAAAAGACCAGTCTAGACTTTGGCAGGGCTTTATGGCGCTGTGCAAAGACTAGACCAATCATTTCAAACACTTTATCTGTGCTTAAGCTTGACTGGCTTAATGGACCAATAGTCCCAAAATGGCAAACCCTGCCCATTTGGCATCCCAGGCAGGCTAGAACAAAGACTGAAAGTATTTGAAAGAGTTCTAATAGTATTTGAACCCAGGTCTGGACTAGACTACACTTCGAAACAGAAGGGCGCTTTGTGGTTGTGTATGGAATCTGTTGATGGTCAATATGAAGTGAGCCATTGAACCATTTTTGGTTCTATATGTTAACATTTCTTCTAGAAGTGTACTCTAGGTAGGGCCCTGAGTTTACAATAAGGGCCCTTCAGCACTGTAAAAAACACTCCCACTAATCTAGTTGTTCCAAGTAATTATAATTAAGTAACTGGTTCCACAGGCTTTTTTTTGTTCATTCAACTCTTTTGTTCAAGTGTTATCTGAACAAAAAAAGTAATTAGTTGAGCCAAACTTAGCTCCAAATTTAAAATGATGCGTTTGCTCAACTTCTCTCAATTCTTCATTGAACTATAAATTAACTAACTAAAAATAGCTGTGCAACTGGTTACACACACAGTGCTTTTAACATACAATGTTTATACGTAAACTGAACAAGAATATAAACGCAAATTGCAACAATTTAAAAGATTTTACAGTTCATTTAAGGAAATCAGTCAATTGAAATAAATTAATTAGTGTACTACCAGCTTTTTCTCGTGTTTCCTGTGCTCTAGTTTTTGTTTTTCCTAGAATTCCCAGTTCTGAACTTTCTGACTGTCCTGACCTTGATCCTGCCTGCCGTCCTGAACCTGCCTGACTCTGATTTGGATTATGACTCTTGGCCTGCCTTGACTTACTTTTTGCATGATCCTTGTTCTTTAATGAACACTGAGACTCGTACTATCCGCCACCTGTGTCTGCATCTGGGTCAGCCTGAGCCTTGGGTCAACGGACCTCAGGATCTCGTCATGGTATCTCTGTGCATTCAAAGTGCCATTGATAAAATGCAATTGTGTTCGTTTTGAGTTGCTTATGCCTGTCCATACCATAACCCCACCGCCACCATGGGGCACTTTGTTCACAACGTTGACATCAGAAAACCGCTCGCCCACACAACACCATACACATGGTCTGCAGTTGTGAGGCTGGTTGGACGTACTGCCAAACTCTCTAAAACAACATTGGAGGCGGCTTATGGTAGAGAAATGAACATTCAATTCTCTGGCAACAGATCTGGTGGACATTCCTGCTGTCGGTATGTAAATTGCACGCTCTCTCAATGTCATAGTCCGTGTATGTAGGTGGCAGGGAAGTCAGGCGCAGGAGAAAACAGAGTGGTTTAAAAAATGGAATATTTATTCCCAAAACCAACGTAGAAAAGAATCCGGGTAAAACAATAACCCGTCGCACACCGATATAGCAACAACACGTACATCACAAACAAACAATCACCGACAGAGAAATTAGGGGAATCAGAGGGTTAAATACACAACATATAATTACTGGGATATGAAACAGGTGTGTAAAGAGACCAGACAAAACCAATGGAAAATGAAAAACTGATCAATGGTGGCTAGAAGGCCGGTGACGTCGACCGCCGAACACCACCCGAACAAGGAGGGGCATTAACTTCAGTAGAAGTCGTGACACTCAAAACTAGAGACATCTGTAGCATTGTGTTGTGTGACCAAATCGCACAATTTAGAGTTAACTTTTATTGCACCCAGCACAATGATAATTGTAATGTAATGATCATGCTGTTTAATAAGCTTCTTGATAGCCACACTTGTCAGGTGGATGGATTATATTAGCAAAGGACAAATGCTCACTAGCAGGGATGTAAACAAATTTGTGAACAACATTAGAGAAATAAGCTTTCTGTGCAAATGGAACATTTCAGGGATCTTTTATTTCAGATCATGAAAACAACATTTTCCATTTATGTTCAGTATACATACATATTTGACACACATGATAACATTTGCATTCATACACCCATTATTACACGACATGTCATCACCTGGGATTTGAACTCACAACCTCTTGGTTCATGTCATTCTTCCTGTTACACAACCATGTCTGTGTCACTGTGCCATGTCACTCTGATTCTTCACTCATTTCTTTGATTTGTGTGTTTTCTGTAGAGTTATCTAATGTTTTTGGGGTATATTAATCTGTTTAATGTTACTCCTTAATCACTATAATAAATAAAATAGCTTTTCTTGAGTGTACTTTTAACAGAGCTGAGATTTACTTTGAAGTGCAAAGAATAGCAATACAGTTGAAATCAGTTATCAACACAGACAGTGGTGTAGAAGGAAGTTTGGAAGGCTGTCAAACTGAAGGTTGTGAGTTCAAATCCCAGGTGAGAACATGTTGAATATTAATTGCTGTATAATTGAACATGCACAATGTAATTGTGTGTCAAATATGTAAGTTGAAAGCACTGTGTGTTTGCTCCTCTACTGACTTCCAGTTGAAGCTTGCATCCACTACATGCCCATGTTATTGCCTACAGAGCAGCAAAAATAACTGATCATCTCTAGAGCCAGGCTAAGTGCAAATCCTACCCCTGATTACTCTGTTCTGGTCTCTTGGCCATCCCAACCCTATGGGAGGGCAGCTCCTGCTCAGCCCAATCCAAGTTATTCTCTGTCCTTGCATCCCAATGGTGGAACCAGCTTCCCCCTGAAGCTTAAACAGCACAGTCAACATCTGAAACCCTACCTTGTCAAAGAGTATCTTACAGCACCCACCCCCACCGTGAGAAAAAAATGCCTTTTGTGAACTGACACTCACACTTGACGTTTTCCCTCCTTACTAGTTCTAACTTAGCTCATAGCTACTTTATTGAAGAAAAATGTACTTACTATGACTGTGATACAGTATTTGGTTGTTGCACCTAACTATCTTAAGACGAATGCACTAACTGTAAGTTGCTATGGATAAGAGTGTCTGCTAAATGACTAAAATGTGAAATGTAGTTCCACAGCTTTTTAAATAATTTGTAGTTGAATGAGCATATGAAACAATTTGAGCAAACACATTTTAAGTTGACAGAATTTTTGTCTTCGTTTTGTCATGTTGGAGCTAAGTTTGGGCCAATTAAAAATGTTAAGTTCAGAGAACACTTTGACTGAAAAGTTTAGAAAACTAACAAAGAAAAATCTCTGGAACCAGTTCCTTTATAATAGCTAGTAGAAACAACTAGATTTTTTTTTACGGTGAGAAAGGGAATTTATAATCATTGTCATATACAGCATAACAATCATATAATTTCCTTGAAAACATATTGTTTGTTCAAATGTTAATGTTTTATATATATTGTGATATTTGCTAAATAAATGTGGGCCTATTCATTGCAGAATCAAGGTAGCGGATGTACTATACACACAGGCATAGTCCGGTTCAAATGAACACATTCATTGTGATCAAATAAGGTGTTTTTTATACAACCCTATTAAAATGAGAACAACCTGCGCTACAATATAAACGGTTTTATTCGAAAAGTATTCAGACTCCTTGCCTTTGTCCACATTTTGTTACGTTACCGCCTTATTCTAAAATTGATTAAATTACATTTTTTTGCTCATCAATCTGCACACAATACCCCATAATGACAAAGTGAAAACAGGTTTTTAGAAATGTTTGCCAATATATTACAGATAAAAACAGAAATATCTTCTTTACATAAGTATTCAGACCCTTTGATTTGAGACTCGATAGTGAGCTCCGGTACATTCTGTTTCCATTGATCATCCTTGAGATGTTTCTACAACTTGATCAGAGTCCACCTGTGGTAAATTCAATTGATTGGACATGATTTGGAAAGGCACATACCTGTCTATATAAGATCCCACAGTTGAAAGTGCATATCAGAACAAAAACCAAGCCATAAGGTCGAAGGAATTGTCCGTAGAGCTCCGAGACAGGATTGTGTCGAGAAACAGATCTGGGGAAGGATATCAAAACATTTATGCAGCATTGAAGGTCCCAGAGAAGACATTGGCCTCCATCGTTCTTAAATCAAACCAAATTAAATTATATTGGTCACATATACATATTTAGCAGATGTTGTTGTGGGTATAGCAAAATGCTTGTGTTCCTAGTTCCAACAGTGTAGTAGTATCTAACAATTCACAACAATACACACATATCTAAAAGTAAAATAATGGAATTAAGAAATATATAAATATTAGATTGAGAAATGTCAGAGTGGCATTGACTTAAATACAGTTGAATATAATAAAGTATATACACATGAGATGAGTAAAGCAGTATGTAAACATTATTTAAACATTATTAACTTTTTTAGGATAGGGGGCAGCATTCGGAATTTTGGATGAAAAGCGTGCCCAAAGTAAACTGCCTGCTACTCAGGCCCAGAAGCTAGGATATGCATATGGATAGAAAACACTCTAAAGTTTCCAAAACTGATAAAATAATGTCTGTGAGTATAACAGAACTGATATGGCAGGTGAAAACCTGAGGAAAATCCATCCAGGAAGTGCCATTATTTTGAAATGGGGGTTTTTCCATTGAAAGCCTATCCACCATATAAATGGTTATGACCCAGATTGCATTCCCTATGGCTTCCACTAGTTGTGAACAGTCTTTAGATATTGTTTCAGGCTTTTATTCTGACAAATGAGGGAGAATGACCACCTTTCTTGTTTTTCTTTTATATTGACGACGCTATTGTCCGGTTGAAATATTATCGATTATTTAGGCTAAAAACAACCTGAGGATTGAATTATAAACATCGTTTGACATGTTTCTACGAAGTTTACGGTACTATTTGGAATTTTCGTCTGCCCGTTGTGACCGCATTTGAGCCATTGGATTACTGAACAAAACGCGCCAACAAAATTGAGGTTTTTGGATATAAAGAGGGACTTTATCGAACAAAACAAACATTTATTGTGTAACCGGGAGTCTTGTGAGTGTAACCATACAAAGATTATCAAAGGTAAGTGATACATTTTATTCCTATTTCTGACTTTCGTGACTAATCTACTTGGCTGCTAACTGTTTGTAATGTTTTCTGTGCTGAGCACTGTCCTCAGATAATCACATGGTTTGCTTTCGCCGTAAAGCCTTTTTGAAATCTGACACGGCGGCTGGATTAACAACAAGTAAAGCTTTATTTTGATGTATTGCACTTGTGATTTCATGAAAGTTAAATATTTATAGTAATTTAATTTGAATTTGGCACTCTGCAATTTCACTGGATGTTGGCCAGGTGGGACGCTAGCGTCTGTCCA
The DNA here is from genome assembly GCF_965601325.2 of Salmo salar. Taxonomy (NCBI): domain Eukaryota; kingdom Metazoa; phylum Chordata; class Actinopteri; order Salmoniformes; family Salmonidae; genus Salmo; species Salmo salar. Next base: position 67,371,873 of record NC_138308.1, read on the forward strand.
TAAGAAGTTAAAGTGACTAGTGTTCCATTATTAACGTGGCCAGGGATTCCAAGTCTATGTTAATAGGGCAGTAACCTCTAAGATGCAGGGTTGCGTGACAAGGTGTAAGCCGGCTAGTGATGGCTATGTAACACTCTGATGGCCTTGACATAGAAGCTGTTTTTCAGTCTCTCGGTCCCAGCTTTGATGCAACTGTACTGACCTCGCCTTCTGGATGATAGCGGGGTGAACAGGCCATGGCTCGGGTGGTTGATGTCCTTGATGATCTTTTTGGCCTTCCTGTGACATCGGGTGCTGTAGGTGTCCTGGAGGGCAGGTATTTTGCCCCCGGTAACCACACCTCCCTCTGGGGAGCCCTGCAGTTGTGGGTGGTGCAGTTGCCATACCAGGCGATGATACAGTTCGACAGCATGCTCTCAATTCTAAATCTGTAAAAGTAAGTGAGGGTTTCAGGGGCCAAGCCAAATTTCTTCAGCCTCCTGAGGTTGAAGAGGCGCTGTTATGCCTTCTTCACCACACTGTCTGTATGGGTGGACCATTTCAGATCGTCAGTGATGTGTACGTTGAGGAACTTGAAGCTTTCTACCTTCTCCACTGCGGTTCCGTCGATGTGGATAGGGGAGTGCTTCCTCTGCTGTTTCCTGAAGTCCACGATCAGCTCCTTTGTTTTGTTGACTTTGAGTGAGAGGTTATTTTCCTGGCACCACTCTCCAAGGGCACTCACTTCCTCCCTGTAGGCTGTCTCGTCATTGTTGGTAATCAGACCTACTACTGTTGTGTCATCTGCAAACTTGATGGTTGAGTTGGAGGCGTGCGTGGGCATGCAGTCATGGGTAAATAGGGAGTACAAGAGAGGGCTGAGCACGCACCCTTGTGAGGCCCCTGTGTTGAGGATCAGTGAAGTGAAGGTGTTGTTTCCTACCTTCACCACCTGGGGCGGTCCATCAGGAAGTCCAGGACCCAGTTGCACAGGGCGGGGTTCAGACCCAGGGCCCAGAGCTTAATGCTGAGCTTGGATGGTATTATGGTGTTGAATGCTGATGAACAGCATTCTTACATAGGTATTGGAACCATCAAGACTCTTCCTAGAGCTGGCCACCCGGCCAAACTGAGCAATTGGGGGAGAAGGTCCTTGGTCAGGGAGGTGACCAAGAACCCGATGGTCGCTCTGACAGAGCTCCAGAGTTTCTCTGTGGAGATGGGAGAACCTTCCAGAAGGACAATCATCACTGCAAAACTCCACCAATCAGGCCTTTATGGTAGAGTGGCCAAACGGAAGCAACTCCTCAGTAAAAGGCAAATGACAGCCATCTTGGAGTTTGCCAAAAGGCACCTAAAGGACTCTCAGACCATGAGAAACAAGATTCTCTGCTCTAAATGACACTACGGTGAAGCATGGTGGTGGCAGCATCATGCTGTGGGGATGTTTTTCAGCGTCAGGTATAGGGAGACTAGTCAGGATTGAGGGAAAGATGAACAGAGCAAAATACAAAGTACAGAGAGATCCTTGATAAAAACCTGCTCCAGGGTGCTCAGGACCTTGGACTTGGACAAAGGTTCACCTTCCAACAGGACAATGACCCTAAGCAGACAGCCAAGACAACGCAGGAGTGGCTTCATGACACGTCTCTGAATGTCCTTGAGTGGCCCAGCCAGAGCCCGGACTTGAACCCGATCGAACATCTCTGGAGAGACCTAAAAATACGCCTCCTATCCAACCTGACAGAACTTGAGAGGATCTGCAGAGAAGAATGGTAGAAACTCCCCAAATTCAGGTGTGCCAAGCTTATAGCGTCATACCCAAGAAGACTTGAGGCTGTAAGCGCTACCAAAGGTGCTTCAACAAAGTACTGAGTGAAAGGTATGAATTCTTATGTAAATGGGATATTTCAGTTTTTCTCTTTAATATAAATTAGCAATAATTTGTAAAAAAACAGTTTTTGCTTTGTAATTGTAGGGTATTGTGTGTAGATTGATGAGACATTTTCTTAAATGAATTTTAGAATAAGGCTGTAACCTAACAAAATGTGGAAAAAAATCAAGGGGTCTGAATACTTTCCGAATGCACTGTATGTATTAAGGTGTGTGTATTTATGCTGAGTGTTATTTTTGCTGAGAATGTTTTCTTAGCAAAATGTCTGCTAAATAGGCCAAAGCAATCAGAGAGAGAGCAAGAGAGAAATAGAGAGAGAGAGAAGTTGAAGGATGTTTTCGTACTGTTTATTCTCTCAAATATCCTCACACGCCGTGATAAAACCAGATTGGCAACCGACCTTGCTAAGGGACGCTAATCCCACGATAAAACGGTGAGCTAGGCCTTAGTCACACCGCTCCCCGGCTGGTCAAACCTTCCCATACGAGATATTGTAGGGTATTACGTTCTGTCGTACCACATTCAAAGGGCTACACCGCTATCTTTTTTTCAACAGAGACAATCAGAGGATTTTAAAAAAACCTGGTGGGACATCTTTGGCAAAAAAAGAAAGACAAAAAACAGTATATTTCTGACTTGGGTTTGAAGAATTCAAGGAGCTCAAGGAATGCACGTCTCTAGCTTGGACATGCAGTTAAAGCCAGTGGAGGAACTCATCTTTTGGTAATTTACACAAAACCTTTTTACCAGCGCGCATCTCCCAGGACGATTAACGCAGTGATTTAATTTGTATTCCCGGGGAGGGGAATTAATATGTCTCCCCAAACCAGCATTGTGTCAGTTTGAGTTGATAAGTGTGAGGATGTCTCTGTAAGATTTCCTTATATTTTACCCTCTATTTCCCACCCTTTTTTAATGGCAGGATGCCAGTAATCTCGTTCTTTCACAGTTTTGATCACATTCATTTATTGGACAATTGATGAGTTTTCTAATGAAATGTCGGGTACCTTCTCCCTCTTACTGACTGCTTAAGAATGTGTCACTGAGGCTGGTGGTAGGGCTTCTTGCAGTTCTTAAGCCATACTTCCGCATCAATACCTGACTTCTCTCCATCAACACTGAGCCTTTGAAATCATGCTCGGACAGACAAACATGTTTCCTTTTCAGAGCACAGATCAGATATCTGTCAGTTTAGGGGAGAATACAGATGTAGGATCTTACTTTGAGCCAGTTTCCTACAGCAGGAAAACAATCTTGCAGCAACAGCAAATGTGAACTATTATGTGGTTTATAATTCATGGACATTTTTGTAGGGGTTGATACATTTTTCCTTAGGGCAAAACAAGTCTGACATTTTAAAGTGGAAATTATATAATTAGAATTATTTTTAAACCTTGAATACACTACACATTTGCATTTCCTGCCATGCAGGAAAATTCTCAGCATCAAAAGAGTGATCAAATTAAGATCCTAAATATGTACCTTTATTAACATGGCACCAGCGTGATCTCCAGCATCAGTAACTGCTTAAGCATTCAGAGTGTGTGTTGCTTATCAGGCTTACGTCCGTGGAGATCTCCTGGATGATGCCAATCTTTATCATTGACAGAGCTTTGGAGTTTCAGTCCAGTTAGGAAGACAAGTCCTTAGTTCACCCCATAGAGGAGCAAGGCCCCTGAGAGCCGTGGAAACTGGGATGTTTTACAATTACATGTGTGTGTGTGTGTGTGTGTGTGTGTGTGCGTGCGTGCGTGCGTGCGTGCTTGCGCGCGTGTGTGTGTGTGTGTATTTGTGCATTATGTAAAGTCATCATAGTGGTGTTGTGGCAGGTATTGCATGTCATCACCATTCCTCAGCAGAACTAGCATAGACATAATGTGTGACTATATACAGTGCCAGTCAAAAGTTTGGACACATCTACTCATTCCAGGGTAGATGATTTTCTTTATTTTTACTATTTTCTACATTGTAGAATAATAGTGAAGACATTAAAACAATGAAATAACACATATGGAATCATGTTGAAACCAAAAAAGTGTTAAACAAATAAAAATGTATTTTATATTTGAGATTCTTCAAAGTTGCCTTGATGACAGCTTTTTTACACTCTTGGCATTCTCTCAACCAGAGTAGGTGTGTCCAAACTTTTGACTGGTACTGTATATTTACTGTATATATTCTGCATATACTGTACACTGAGTGTACAAAACATTGGGAACACATTGCTAATATTAGCTTGCACCCCTTTTGCCCTCAGAACATCAATTTGTCAGGGAATGGACTCTACAAGGTGTCGAAACCATTACACAGGAATGCTGGCCCATGTTGACCCCAATGAATCCCACATTTGTGTCAAGTTGGCTGGATGTCCTTTGGGTGGTGGACCATTCTTGATGCACACGGGAAACTGTTGAGCATGAAAAAACCAGCAGCATTGCAGTTCTTGAAACACTCAAACCGGTGTGCCTGGCTCCTACTATCTTACCCCGTTCAAAAGCACTTACATTTTTTGTCTTGCCCATTCACCCTCTGAATGCCACACATACACAATGTCTCAATTGTCTCAAGAGTTAAAAATACTTATTTCTCCTTCCCTTCAGCTACATTGATGGTACATTGATGGTAGTGGACATCAATAAGGGATCATAGCTTTCACCTGGATTCACCTGGTCAGTCTATGTCATGGAAAGAGCAGGTGTTCCATTTGAGTCTGTTATCAGCTTATAAATGACAGACATATACCCTTGACACATCTTTTTGCATAAAATGCAATGCATTGACTTATGCATCAGGTCCTGTGATGCCTATCTTTTTCGTAAAAACATCACTTACTGTGGCTAATCAATGATACTACTATACTGCTCAAAAAATGAATGAAATAATGAATGAATGAATGAAATAATCTTATTAAATACTTTTTTCCTTACATAGTTGAATGTGCTGACAACAAAATCACACAAAAATAATTAATGGAAATCCAATTTATCAACCCATGGAGGTCTGGATTTGGAGTCACACTAAAAATTAAATTGGAAAACCACACTACAGGCTGATCCAACTTTGATGTAATGTCCTTAAAACAAGTCAAAATGAGGCTCAGTAGTGTGTGTGTGGCCTCCACGTGCCTGTATGACCTCCCTACAACGCCTGGGCATGCTCCTGATGAGGTGGCGGATGGTCTCCTGAGGGATCTCCTCCCAGACCTGGACTAAAGCATCCGCCAACTCCTGGACAGTCTGTGGTGCAACGTGGCATTGGTGGATGGAGCGAGACATGATGTCCCAGATGTGCTCAATTGGATTCAGGTCTGGGGAACGGGCAGGCCAGTCCATAGCATCAATGCCTTCCTCTTGCAGGAACTGCTGACACACTCCAGCCACATGAGGTCTAGCATTGTCTTGCATTAGGAGTAACCCAGGGCCAACCGCACCAGCATATGGTCTCACAAGGGGTCTGAGGATCTCATCTCGATACCTAATGGCAGTCAGGCTACCTCTGGCGAGCACATGGAGGGCTGTGCGGCCCCCCAAAGAAATGCCACCCCACACCATGACTGACCCACCGCCAAACCGGTCATGCTGGAGGATGTTGCAGGCAGCAGAACGTTCTCCACGGCGTCTCCAGACTCTGTCACGTCTGTCACATGTGCTCAGTGTGAACCTGCTTTCATCTGTGAAGAGCACAGGGCGCCAGTGGCGAATTTGCCAATCTTGGTGTTCTCTGGCAAATGCCAAACGTCCTGCACGGTGTTGGGCTGTAAGCACAACCCCCACCTGTGGATGTCGGGCCCTCATACCACCCTCATGGAGTCTGTTTCTGACCGTTTGAGCAGACACATGCACATTTGTGGCCTGCTGGAGGTCATTTTGCAGGGCTCTGGCAGTGCTCCTCCTGCTCCTCCTTGCACAAAGGCGGAGGTAGCGGTCCTGCTGCTGGGTTGTTGCCCTCCTACGGCCTCCTCCATGTCTCCTGATGTACTGGCCGTCTCCTGGTAGTGCCTCCATGCTCTAGACACTACGCTGACAGACACAGCAAACCTTCTTGCCACAGCTCGCATTGATGTGCCATCCTGGATGAGCTGCACTACCTGAGCCATTTGTGTGGGTTGTAGACTCCGTCTCATGCTACCACTAGAGTGAAAGCACCGCCAGCATTCAAAAGTGACCAAAACATCAGCCAGGAAGCATAGGAACTGAGAAGTTGTCTGTGGTCCCCACCTGCAGAACCACTCCTTTATTGGGGGTGTCTTGCTAATTGCCTATAATTTCCACCTGTTGTCTATTCCATTTGCACAACAGCATGTGCAATTTATTGTCAATCAGTGTTGCTTCCTAAGTGGACAGTTTGATTTCACAGAAGTGTGATTGACTTGGAGTTACATTGTGTTGTTTAAGTGTTCCCTTTATTTTTTTGAGCAGTGTATATTGGCCAAAATATGGTACAATGAGTTCAGGGGAAAGATTAAGATTAGAAAGACATTACTAAAGACATTACTACTACCTTCTACTAAATGCAAAGTGATGTTAGGTTAGACAATGATGATGAAGATGAAGATGATGAAAATGGCTGTTCGCCCTTGTGAGGAAGGTGTTTGGAATGGGAATGACTGTGCATATTTTGTGGTGTACACACTAGCTAGCTAGCCTGCAGTCTGTGTTGTGCGGACCCTGCAGGTCTCACACAGTGAATGTGATTCAGTGCTTCTAGGAACAGATGTTGACTACAGGGATGTTACAACATCACATCTGGCACACACATATTAACACTCCCACGGGTGAGAAAGATGGAGAATGAGAGAGAGGGGAGATGGATTCTTACCAGTTCCTTATAGATTCCGTGTTTGCACATGAATTGAGATCGTATAGAACTGTTTATGTTTTGAATATTTCTGATTGGTATCTAAATGATATTGATCCTGTGAAGTTCCAAACATGGCTACAGTAGCACCACTACGTTCCTCCAGGCTTCCTATCCGGTGCCCAGGCTAAATAAGCCCAATCGGTCCTTGCCGTGGCCCCGCGCGACAGTCCCTAACATGGACAAAGAGCTCTGTCAACCCCTGCCCAGCCATAAATGTGACAGTCCCTAACATGATGAGACAGAAAGAGAGGGAGGGATGGAGAGAAAAAGAGAGAGAGCAGCCTTTTACACGATTAGGCGTGGCAGAGACCAATGAGCATCTCCCCAGCTTCTCTCCTCCGTTGTGCTGTGCCGTTACACAGTGTGTGTGTGTGTGTGTGTGTGTGTGTGTGTGTGTGTGTGTGTGTGTGTGTGTGTGTGTGTGTGTGTGTGTGTGTGTGTGTGTTTGTGGATGTGGGTGCACATACCAGCATATGCACACACACCCTAAATACTTACGCACACATCTATAAGGATAATATCCACTCATATATGTTACATTATCGTGCAAGCTGCAAATCCTATCTATTTTGAATTTATATGCCTCTGTATATCCCTGTAAGCCTCTGTGCATTGATCTGAGTGTGCCTCTCCGTGTGAGAGTGAGCAGGCTGGGGAGCCCATATTCCTTTAGCACCTGTAAACTTCACAGCCCCCTGTTACAGGAGGAGAGGAATGGGCCTGCGCCTGAACACCCAGGCAGTGGCAACAGCAGCGGCGGTTTTGTCGTCTCTGTTTTCCTCCTCGGTTTGTTTTGATTGTGTCCCTCTCCACTTCCTCCCTCTTTTCCAATATGAACAATAGGTTATGGAGCACATTTTCCTGTTGCATTACTCACAGGCATCAGCCGCCACATGCCATTAGACTCAGCTATGGGGAGGCACCAGGCAGAGCTAGTGTATTACAACACTGCCACCTGGTGGGGAGGGGGGGTATAGCAGGCAAGAGGAGAGGAGGTGGCTGGCTGTGGTGGAATGCATTGGTTCCTGAAGCTTCAGGAAAAAATTGTGTGGTGTGGTCATCTACAGTTGGCTGAATAGGTGTGAATGATGTGAGAGTTGTGAAGGAAGTGTTTTGTACATTGACGAGATTATAGGTCCCCATGTTTCTGGCAGTGTAATTCACTCGCTCTCTCTCTCTTTAGGTGAGTGCTGTCTGTGATGAGCCCGCACGCACGCACATCTTTCGGGTCCAGAATTAATACACACACACACACACACACACACACACACACACACAGAAGCTGATGAAAATCTACAGTAAAATCATCAGATATTCGTTTCGACTGCTGCAGTCGCTGATTTATATTACAAGCCTCCAACTTCAATCCTAATTTGAAATGTTTTACAAAAATATTTTATTTATTAATTCATATTACATAATATTTCAATAAAACATTAGGTTCCTGCGGGTTTCTAAGCCAAGTTCTTCTTGCCTTCCCTCTCCCCCTCTCCCCCATCCTCTCTGAATTAAAATGATAATAATTAGTGTTCATATGTGTGTGAAATCAAAGATTAAATACGAGATGGAGACGGAAGTGTTTGGTTAAAGAAAAAGAGAGAAGTAAAGGAGTTAATGTCCGAAAAAAATATGAATATTTTCCAAGCCGTGCCCACAGGAGGGTAGAGCGAGGAGGCACTCAGAGAGGCTGACTTCTCTTTTATCTGATGGGGAGAGAGAGTAGAGAAACTCCTGAAGGCTTGGGTGCAGACAGACAGTGGGAGAGACTTCTCTATCTTTCTCTCTCTTTCTGTTTCCCCATTTCTCGCCCTTTTTATATCCCTCTCTCTCCCTATTTCTTCCTATCTGTGCCTCCCCTTCTCTCTTCGGCTCTCTTCTCCATCTCTCGCCTGCTCCTCCTGTCTCCCCTGATATTCCTTCTTCCTAAAGTCTCTGTCCTACTCTATCTCTCCATCTCTTGCCTGTTCACTCTGTCTCTCTTTTGGTATCCCCCTCTCTCCCTCTGTCTTGATCCATCTTTCTTGCCTTTTTATTCCCTGACACTACTCCCATCCCTCTCTCTCCTCCCATCTCTCTCTCTTCCTCTTTCCCTCCTCTCATTCTCTCTCTCTCTCACTCTTTCCCTCCTCTCTCTCTCTCCCTCATCCCATATCTCTCTCTCCATCTCACTCTCCCATCTCTCTCTCTGCCTGCAGGACTAACCAGTAGATTAAGTTCATTGCTTCTGCGGCAGTGTTGCTGAATCAGCCATATTTTTCCAAATGACCCAAATCCTCACTCTGGACAAACCTCATCCGCACACTGATTGCATTTTCTCTCTCTGGTTCCCTCTCTCCTTCTATCTCACTTTCTCTATTACTATCTCTCTCTCACACACACACACACACACACACATACAGGCGCACAAGCACACACACACTGTATTGATCTCAAAGGGTCTACAACACACACTCTCTCTCCCTCTCTTTCTTGCCTGCTCTTTCTCTGTCAATACCCAGAGGCCTATATCTTACTCTTTCTTTCTTTCATGTGTACTCCCCCTCTCTTTCTCTCTCTTGACCATCTCTGGAATAGTAGCTAGCTGTGTGTTCTTTTCTTTTCTCCAATGTTCTTTCTCTTCTTTCCGCTGATATATGAAAGGTATTTAATTACACTGAACAAAAACATAAACCCAACATGCAACAATTTCAAAGATTTTACTAAATTACAAGTCAATTGAAATACATTTATTAGGCCCCTAATCTGTGGATTTCACATGACTGGGAATACATATACTGTATGCATCTATTGGTCAGGACTGTTTTGCTATCACAGACTGGAACATGTTCCGGGATTCTTCCGATGACATTGAGGAATACACGACATCAGTCACTGGCTTTATCAATAAGTGCATTGAGGACGTCATCCCCACAGTGACTGTACGTACATACTCCAACCAGAAGCCATGGATTACAGGCAACATTCACACTGAGCTAAAGGGTAGAGCTGCCGCTTTCAAGGTGTGGGACTCTAACCCGGAAGCTTACAAGAAATCTCGCTATGCCCTGCGATGAACCATCAAACAGGCACTGCGTCAATACAGGGCTAAGATTGAATCATACTACACCAGCGCCGACGCTCGTCGGATGTGGCAGGGCTTGCAAACTATTATAGACTACAAAGGGAAGCACAGCCGCGAGCTGCCCAGTGACACAAGCATACCAGACGAGCTAAATCACTTTTATTCTTGCTTCGAGGCAAGCAACACTGAGGCATGCATGAGAGCATCAGCTGTTCCAGACGACTGTGTGATCACGCTCTCCGTAGCCGACGTGAGTAAGACCTTTAACCTGTCTGGGCTAGGGGGCAGTATTTTCACGGCCGGATAAAAAACGTACCCGATTTAAACTGGTTACTACTCTTTCCCAGAAATGAGAATATGCATATTATTAGTAGATTTGGATAGAAAACACTTTCTAAAACTGTTTGAATGGTGTCTGTGAGTATAATAGAACTCATATGGCAGGCAAAAACCTAAGAAGATTCCAAGCAGGAAGTGGCCTGTCTGAGAAATTGTAGTTCTTCTTTCTAGTCCCTTTCGAAACTACAGTATCTCTGGGGTTACGTTGCACTTTCTAAGGCTTCCATTGGCTCTCTAAAGCCTTCAGAAAGCGGATTGAGGCGTCTCCTGTCTCTGGGCAGAGTATACTAGCACAGTTTGTCAGTGGTCTGCCTAGTGACAAAGAGAAAGGAGATGGGCGGTCCCGCGACCATGCTGTTTTTTCTTTTATTCTCTTTGAATGAATACACTATTGTCCGGTTGGAATATTATCGCTATTTTATGAAAAAAAAACATAAAAATTGATTTTAAACAGCGTTTGACATGCTTCTAAGTATGGTAAAGGAACATTTAGAATTTTTTTGTCTCGAAATGCCCTTGCGTGTTACCCTTTGGATAGTGACCTGAACGCACAAACAAAACGTATGGGTATTTGGACATAACTATGGATAATTTGGAACAAAAACAACATTTCTTGTGGAAGTAGCAGTCCTGGGAGTGCATTCTGACATAGATCAGCAAAGCTATTTTAAAATCGGACACCTCGATTGCACAAAGTAGTTCTGTATCTATAATTCTTAAAATAATTGTTATGTATTTTGTCAACGTTTATGGTGAGTAATTTAGTAAATGAACCGAAGATTTGGGTGGGAATGCATATTCTGAACATCACATGCCAATGTAAAAAGCTGTTTTTGGATATAAATATGAACTTGATTGAACAAAACATGCATGTATTGTATAACATAATGTCCTAGGAGTGTCATCTGATGAAGATCATCAAAACTTAGTGCTTCATTTAGCTGTGTTTTGGGTTTATGTGACATATATGCTTGCTTGGAAAATGGCTGTGTGATTATTTGTGGCTATGTACTCTCCAAACATAATCTAATGTTTTGCTTTCGCTGTAAAGCCTTTTTAAAATCGAACAATGTGGTTAGATTACCAAGAGTCTTGTCTTTAAAATGGTGTAAAATAGTCACATGTTTGAAAAATTTAAATGATTGCATTTTTTAGGTTTTGTATTTCGCGCCACGCTCTTCCACTGGCTGTTGAATAGAGTGGGACGGTGACGTGCCACCTAGACCATAGAACTTAACCTCTTACATCTAGACGTTCCGCTAGCGGAACACCTGCTCCAATATCCAATGATAGGCGTGGCGCGAATTACAAATTCCTCAAAAATACAAAACTTCCATTTTTCAAACATATAACTATTTTACAGCATTTTAAAGAGAAGACTCTCCTTTATCTAACCACACTGTCCGATTTCAAAAAGGCTTTACAGCGAAAACAAAACATTAGATTATGTCAGCAGAGTACCCAGCCAGAAATAATCAGACACCCATTTTTCAAGCTAGCATATAATGTCACAAAAAACAAAACCACAGCTAAATGCAGCACTAACCTTTGATGATCTTCATCAGATGACACGCCTAGGACATTATGTTATACAATACATGCATGTTTTGTTCAATCAAGTTCATATTGCTATCAAAAAACAGCTTTTTACATTAGCATGTGACGTTCAGAACTAGCATTCCCACCGAACACTTCCGGTGAATTTACTAAATTACTCACGATAAACGTTCACAAAAAACATAACAATTATTTAAAGAATTATAGATACAGAACTCCTTTGTGCAATCGAGGTGTCCGATTTTAAAATAGCTTTTCGGTGAAAGCACATTTTGCAATATTCTGAGTACATAGCCCAGGCATCACGGGCTAGCTATTTAGACACCCGGCAAGTTTAGCCTTCACCAAACTCCGATTTACTATTAGAAAAGTTTGATTACCTTTGGTGTTCTTCGTCAGAATGCACTCCCAGGACTGCTACTTCAATAACAAATGTTGGTTTGGTCCAAAATAATCCATCGTTATATCCGAATAGCGGCGTTTTGTTCGTGCGTCCCAGACACTATCTGAAATGGTAAATCAGGGTTGCGCGCGTGGCGCAATTCGTGACAAGAAAAATCGAAATATTCCATTACCGTACTTCGAAGCATGTCAACCGCTGTTTAAAATCCATTTTTATGCCATTTTTCTCGTAAAAAAGCGATAATATTCCGACCGGGAATCTCCTTTTAGCTAAACAGAGGAAAGAAAACAAAGCATTCGGTCGACGCGGGCACGCGCCTGAGTCTCACAGTACTGTAACCAGCCACTACCCAAACACGCTACTTTGTTTCAGCCAGAGCCTGCAAAGCCACGATTCAGCTTTTTACCGCCTTCTGAGACCCTATGGCAGCCGTAGGAAGTGTCACGGGACAGCTAAGATCCTCACTCTTCAATAAACAGAGACAAGAAGAACGACACCTTGTCAGACAGGCCACTTCCTGCCTGAAACCTTGTCAGGTTTTTGCCTGCCAAATGAGTTCTGTTATACTCACAGACACCATTCAAACAGTTTTAGAAACGTTAGGGTGTTTTCTATCCATATGTAATAAGTATATGCATATTCTAGTTACTGGGTAGGAGTGGTAACCAGATTAAATCGGGCACGTTTTTTATCCAGCCGTGAAAATACTGCCCCCTAGCCATAACAGGTTAATGGCTGTGCAAAGTTGTTGGATATTGGTGGGAATTGGAACACGCTGTCGTACACGTTGATCCAGAGTATCCCAAACATGCTCAATGGGTGACATGTCTGGTGAGTATGCAGGCCATGGAAGAACTGGGATATTTTCAGATTCCAGGAATTGTGTACAGATCCTTGCGACATGGGGCCATGCATTATCATGCTAAAACATGAGGTTGGGCGGCGGATGAATGGTACGACAATGGGCCTCAGGATCTCGTCATGGTATCTGTGCATTCGAATTGCTATTGATAAAATGCTATTGTTTTCATTGTCCGTAGCTTATACCTGCCCATACCATATCCCCACCACCACCATGGAGCACTCTATTCACAACGTTGACATAAGGAAACCGCTCGTCCACACGACGCCATCTGCCATCTGCCCGGTACAGTTGAAACTGGGATTCATCCATGAAGAGCACACTTCTCCACTGTGGCAGCGGCCATCGAAGGTGAGCATTTGCCCAATGAAGTCAGTTACGACGCTGAACTGCAGTCAGGTCAAGACCCTGGTGAGGACGATGAGCACACAAATGGGCTTCCTGAGACGTTCTGACAATTTGTGCAGAAATTCTTCAGTTGTGCAAACATACAGTTTCATCAGCTGTCCAGTGGGCTGATCTCAGATGATCCCAAAGGTGAAGAAGCCGGATGTCGAGGTCCTGGGCTGGCATGGTTACACGTGGTCTGCGGTTGTGAAGCGGGTTGGACGTACTGCCAAATTCTCTAAAACGACGTTGGAGGTGGCTTATGGTAGAGAAATTAACAGTTAATTCTCTGGCAACAGCTCTGGAGGACATTCCTGCAGTCAGCATGCCAATTGCACACTCCATCAAAACTTGAGACATTTGTGGCAAAACTGCACATTTTAGAACAGCCTTTTATTGTCCTCAGCACAAGGTGCCCCTGTGTAGTGATGATGTTGTTTAATCAGCTATTTAATATGCCACACCTGTCAGGTGGATGCATTCTCTTGGCAAAGGAGAAATGCTCACTAACAGGGATGTAAACAAATTTGTGCATAACATTTGAGGGAAATAAGCTTTTTGTTCATATGGAACCTTTCTGAGATTTTTTATTTCAGCTCATGAAACATGGGACAAACACTTTACATGTTGCCTTTATATTTTTGTTTGGTATAGTTTACACTGAGTGACATCACCTGACGAGGTGAACTGAGCCTTTTCCCCAAAAAAACTATGAGATTGGAGAACACATCAGGAGTTATCTTAGACCATTCTTCCTTTCAGATCGCTTATGGACTGTTTTCAATTGTGTTCAAGTCTGGAGACTAAGATGGCCAGTGCAAAATGTTGATTTTTGTGTTCAGTCAACCATTTCATTGTGGATTTTGATGTGTGCTTGGTGTGCGTGGCCAACGAGCTCTGTCACCATGTCATCTGACCATAGCACAGGTACCAATCCAAGTGCCAATGCCGTTTAGCAAACTCCAGGCGTTAATATTTGATCGATGACATTCAAATAAAGGTCTTTGGCCACCAGTGGTGGGTTTTGCGTCGAATAAAAATGCATATGGTGGTGGATCTTTGATATTATGGGGCTATTTCGCTTCCACTGGTCCTGGGGTCCTTGTTAAGGTCAACAGCATCTCATAAAATACTTTAGAAAAAGTCTCAGTGTCGTTATCCTTGCCAGGTGAGGTACTGAAAACCGGGGTGTTAATAGTTTTTTAGCCCTATCGTTTTGAGAAAAAAAAGATGACTTGTTAAACAAAATCTCCTTATCTGAGCAATTATATAAATAAAATAATATGATTTCAAAGGGTATTAAAAGTTTTGGACCCCACTGTAACTCCACATGTCACAATCATCATCTATAGAAAATTGCTCCACATAAGGTATGATGTATGCCACTGGAGGATTGGCACTTCTATATTACTTACCTTCCTATAGATATTTGCTTACATCTACAGTCCTCTTCACTGATTGGACGGTTGACATAGCTCCAGAATTCTAGAAATACTCAGCTAGTATGAGTATATTACAATATCACTCGAGGCTCACCTCTATTACCATAAACTGATAAAAGAGGTTATACTGATAAAAAATAAAAAGTGTTGAGATGTTCTAGAGCAGTGTTAAGCCAACTCAAGTCCTCGAGTCAACAGCACACATTTTTGTTGTAGCCCAGGACTAAAACACCTGATTCAACTCATCAAGGGCTTGACGATTAGTTGGCAATTAGAATTTGGTGTGCTTGTCCAGTGCTACAATGTAAATGTGTACTGTTGGGGGTACTCAAGTACTGGAGTTGAAAAACACTGTTTTAGAGTGAATATAGTTGATCTCTAGGAGTATTGTGCAATCTCACAACATGTGAACAACCTCGTATCAAGACCAATTTGGTCGTGCTGTTCTTGTCGTTGTCGTTGTTAAGGATCATCGTGATCATTGTCTGACAATTTCCAGATTAACACTTCACCACTGAGACAGAAATGAAAACAATAGTCCATTGCCTAAGCAATCACAGACTAAAAACCCTAGTGAGACAGCATCAGATGCCCCCTACAGCTCTGGAGTCTTCCCTATCCTTCCATAGTCATCACAGAAGGCAGGGCATCCATCTACCCAGTTAACCAGTTATCACTAGACTGTCAGACCACTCGTAAATAGATGCTTCCAGGGGGTCTCCCAGTGGCCAAACAATAGCCTAACCTAGAATTACCCCCCTCACAGGCAGGCACACTCATGCACGCACACACACAGGCACATACGCACAAACACACACACTTCTGTTAATCCAGGGCCTTGTATTGACATTTTGATGGACCAGCGGGGTGCCAAGAGTCCACACAGCTCGCTCGGATGACCAGAGCAAACAGGCGGTGATGTGGCACAAGCTCTATGTTGATTGGTTTCTTAGAAGTATTTGTTCTTGGGTTCTTCTTTTCAAACTTTACGGTCACACGACTTTGCCAGCCCATTCGAGAAGTTTGTGTTACGGAATTGGGGTTTTCTGCCTCAAAAGTATTATTTTATCATAAGACTGGCATATCTTGGATGTTGCAGAGTGTGTAGGTGATGAGATAGAGGGAGTTGTAAAGGTGGGAAAAGGGTAGAGGGTGGCGATGAAAGGTAGGAAGAGAAGGAACTGAAGACAGCGAAATAATTCAGTAAGACAAAAATATAGCATAAAAAAAACAAAATAAATATGAGTGGCTGCCCTAAATTCAATCAGAGGATGTGAATAACATTCTTAGCCTTTTTGATCAATTATACTAACAGATCACATTGGGAGCGAGAGAGAGAACTGGGAAGAAAGAGAGAGAGAGAGCAGGACTGAGGAAAGGAGAGGGGAGAAGAGGGGAGGGGCGGAGGTGTTAATGTACTCTTTCAAATCAAATCAAACTTTATTTGTCACATGCGCCGTATACAACAAGTGTAGACTTTACCGTGAAATGCTTACTTACAAGCCCTTAACCAACAGTGCAGTTCAAGAAGTGTTAAGAAAATATTTACCAAGTAGACTTAAAATAAAAAGTAATAATAAAAAATAACACAATAAGAATAACAATAACGAGGCTATATACAGGGGGCACTGGTACCGAGTCAGTGTGCGGGGGTACAGGCTAGCTAAGGTAATCTGTACATGAAGGTGGGGGCGAAGTGACTATGCATGGTAACATGGTAACAAACAAACAGCAAGTAGCAGCAGTGTACAAACGGGGGGGGGGGGGTCAATGTAAATTGTCTAGTGGCGATTTTATGAATTGTTCAGCAGTCTTATGGCTTAGGGGTAGAAACTGTTGAGGAGCCTTTTGGTCCTAGAGTTGGTGCTCCGGTACCGCTTGCTGTGTGGTAGCAGAGAAAACAGTCTATAGCTTGGGTGACTGGAGTCTCTGACAATTTTATGGGCTTTCCTCTGACGCCGCCTATTATATAGCTCCTGGATGGCAGGGAGCTTGGCCCCAGTGATGTACTGGGCCGTTCGCACTATCCTCTGTAGTGCCTTGCAGTCAGATACCGAGCAGTTGCCATATCAGACGGTGATGCAACCAGTCAGGATGCTCTCGATGGTGCAGCTGTAGAACCTTTTGAGGATCTGGGGACCCATTGTCACGTCCTGACCATGGTAAGCTGTTATTTTCCATGGTAGACTGGTCAGGGCGTGACAGGGTTTTTTTTCTATGTTTTGTATTTCTATGTTCAGTTTCTAGTTTTCTATTTATATGTTGGGTTTGTTTGGGATGATCTCCAATTAGAGGCAGCTGGTCTTCGTTGTCTCTAATTGGAGATCATACTTAAGTAGGGGTTTTTTCCACCTGGGTTTGTGGGATCCTGCTCTGTAAAGCCTGCAGAACGTGATGTTCGTGTTTCTTTGTTTATTGTTTTTGTATAGTGTTCTGAGTTAAAAAATAAATATTTATCATGAGCACTCAACACGCTGCACCTTGGTCTACTCCTTACGACGAGCGTCACACCCATGCCAAATCTTTTCAGTCTGCTGAGGGGGAAAAGGTTTTGTTGTGCCCACTTCACAACTGTCTTGGTATGTTTGGACCATGATAGTTCGTTGGTGATGTGGACACCAAGGAACTTGAAACTCTCGACCCGCTCCACTACAGCCCCGTCGATGTTAACGGGGGCCTGTTCGGCTCGCCTTTTCCTGTAGTCCACGATCAGCTCCTTTTTCTTGCTCACATTGAGGGAGCGGTTGTTGTCCTGGCACCACACTGCCAGTTCTCTGACCTCCTCCCTGTAGGTTGTTTCATCGTTGTCAGTGATCAGGCCTACCACTGTTGTGTCGTCAGCAAACTTAATGATGGTCTTGTTTGGCCACGCAGTCGTGGGCGAACAGGGAATACAGGAGGGGACTAAGTATACACCCCTGAGGGGCCACAGTGTTAAGGATCAGTGTAACAGAAGTGTTGTTGCAGTAGGTGTAGTAGGATTCAATCTTAATCCTGTATTGACACTTTGCTTGTTTGATGGTTCGTCTGAGGGCATAACGGGATTTCTTTTAAGCTTCCGGATTAGTCTCCCGCTCCTTGAAAGCGGCAGCTCTAGCCTTTAGCTCAATGCGGAGGTTGCCTGTAATCCATGGCTTCTGGTTGGGATATGTACGTACAGTCACTGTGGGGACGACGTCATCGATGCACTTATTGATGAAGCCGATGACTGAGGTGGTGTATTCCTCAATGCCATTGGATGAATCCTAGAACATTTTCCAGTCTGTGCTAGCAAAACAGTCCTGTGTCGGTGAGAGCTTTTTCTTCCTGGTTACACATGTGACATGCTGGTAAAAATTTGGTAAAACTGATTTAAGTTTGCCTGCATTAAAGTCCCCGGCTACTAGGAGCACCGCTTCTGGGATAGCATTTTCTTCTTTGCTTATGGCCTTATAGAGTTGGTTGAGAGTGGTCTTAGTGCCAGCTTCGTTTTGTGGTGGTAAATAGACGGCTACGAATAATACAGATGAGAACTCTCTTGGTAGATAGTGTGGTCTACAGCTTATCATAAGGTACTCTACCTCAGGCGAGCAATACCTCGAGACTTCTTTAATATTATTCATTACGCACCAGCTGTTCTCGACAAAAAGACACACCCCCACCCCTCGTCTTACTAGAGGTAGCATCTCTGTTCTGCCGGTGCATGGACAATCCCGCTAGCTCTATATTGTCTGTATCTTTGTTCAGCCAGATCTCGGTGAAACATAAGATGTTACAGTTTTTAATGTCCCGTTGGTAGGATAATCTTAATCGTAGGTCATCAATTTTATTTTTCGATGATTGCACGTTAGCCAGAAGAATGGAAGGCAGTGGGAGTTCACTTGATCGCCTCTGGATGCTCAGAAGGATGCCCGATCTGCAGCCCCTTTTCCGGCATCTTTTCTTCATGCAAAATGCGTGGATCTGGGCCTGTTCCAGTTAAAGCAGGATATCTTTCTCGTCGGACTCGTTAAAGGAAAAATGTTCTTCCAGTCCGCGGTGAGTAATCGCTTTTCTGATGTCCAGAAGTTATTTTCGGTCATAAGAGACGGTAGCAGCAACATTATGTACACAATAAGTTAAAAAATAAGTTACACAAAACGCATTTTTTTTTTACAAAATAGCACAATTGGTTGGGAGAATGTAAAACGTCAGCCATGTTCTTCGGCACCATCTTTCTTTCAAGTGAAAAGTTACGTTTCGGCACCTTCAAGAGCAGCACAGAAAGAAGGGAAGAGGAGAGAGAGAATCATAGCATGTGAGAGGGAGAGTCACAGATATGCAGTGAATGTGTTGGGGTGCAGGGTGCTACAGGATAGACAGGCGAGCAGGGTAGCTGCAGATAGTGAGCTAACATCCATTAATAATCAGGGAGGTAGTGGAGAGTAAACACATGTAAACACGTTTATGCACCTTTTTATTTGTAAAATAGTATTTCCTCAACTTTTTATTTTGTTATCGTATACCCACTTATTATTACGTTCCCAGCAATCAATCAATGCTCAATGCACATTCTTGATCTGAGTTATATCGCGACTGCTTCTTCTGCGAACAAGTGGAATCATGTTTTAGATATGCTCGTTATGTTCGCCTACTTCCCCCGGATTTGCCTTGCGAACTCATTGACCACTCTGTCCAACGGCAAACTTCGCCCATGGCACAGGCTGAGACGTGAAACTCACTACCTCAGTGGCAAGTAGAGATTCCGCTGACAGTGGGCTTGTGAGACACCAGACATAAGGCACATTTTTAAACGTCCCTCGACTCCTGCCGTGTCAACAGACATCCCCCAAACAAAAAACCCAGACACTCTGAGAAGAAGTATACAACTGATATATAGTCGCTGATATTTCAGTCAGGTGGCCAGCTAGGGCTCTGACCTAAGCAGGAGCAGTTGACTTAAATTAAGCTAGCTTTAATCATAACAAAACATAGGTTAATATAAGCTCTCATAACAAAATAACTTCGCTTTACAGAGAGTAGTCAGACAGATTGTGGTGAGGCAAGCTGCAATGCAGGAAGCGAATGAGTAACAGAGCGGAAGCAAGTGGAGAGAGGAGTTAGTAGTACACTGGTTCCCAAACTTAGGGTCCCCAATTTAGGGTGCGTTTGTAAATACATTTTGGCTATCTACTCCGATTTCAGAGCACTCTCATTTGAGCGTGCCAGAGCGCAGAATAACTGATGAATTTACGAACTCACAACGCCTGTTAAATGACAAAAAGCTGAATCAAATTGTTGCTAGAAGCACAGTTACAGTCAATAATGCTGTAGATAATATGAAAACAGCCAAACTAGGTCTGATAGGGTGAGTAAAATGGTCAGAGAGAGGTGTTGTCTCATTTGTGTCTGGAAGTAGCTGGCAAGCTTGGGCACTTAACTGTCGTTGTGAGGTCTGAATGCTCGGATGAACCCTACTCCTCAACATTCTGAATTTATGAACGGACAATCTGACAACGCTCTGAATTTACGAACGACCCAGAGCACACTCTGACACACTTGAGGTTATTTACGAACACACCCTTAAATGGGTTCCCTGAGAGAATATGTAATCTTATCAAACACATGAATGACTTTGTCTTCTAATGGGTATGGAATACAGCATTTTAGAGTAAACAACGGCTGTCTCCCTGCACAGACCTGCACCTTTGTGACTATTGCCCCCTAGAGACTAGTTGCACCTTGGAGACTATTTGTAGTGACTCTCCACACATCCAACATTTACATACAAGCACACAAACACACACATGCACACAGACTCACATACACACACACACACACACACACACACGCAGTCAGCCCTGCTGATCTAGTACATTTCATCTATTTAACTGTACAACCAAGACACTACCCACGTTATATTGTAAATACAGTCCTACTTGACATTCATTATCTATTATATATATCCTATTGTGTACATATCAGGGATTTAATATGCACACTACCTCTCAGAGGTGTCATGCCCATAGGTGTTGTGGCCCCTCAGATTTGTCCTGTTTAAATATACACTATATATACAAAAGTATGTGGATACCCTTTCAAATTAGTGGATTCAGGTATTTCAGCCACACATGTTGCTGATAGGTGTATAAAATCGAGCACACAACCATGCAATCTCCATAGCCAAACATTGGCAGTAGAATGGCCTTACTGAAGAGCTCAGTGACTTTCAACGTGGCACCGTCATAGGATGCCACCTTTCCAACAAGTCAGTTCATCAAATTTCTGCCCTGCTAGAGCTTCCTCTGTCAACTGTAAGTGCATTTATTGTGAAGTGGAAAGGTTAGGGATACCTGGGATAGGATAAAGTAATCCTTCTAACCCCCCTCCCCCCCAAAAAAGATATAGATGTACTATTGTAAAGTGGTTGTTCCACTGGATATCATAAGGTGAATGCACCAATTTGTAAGTCGCTCTGGATAAGAGTGTCTGCTAAATGACGTAAATGTAAAATTTAAATGTAAATGTTAGGGAGCAACAATGGCTCAGCCGCAAAGTAGTAGGCCACACAAGCTCACAGAACGGGACCGGCGTGTGCTGAAGCGCGTAGCGAGGTAAAATCGTCTGGTTGCAACACTCACTACCAAGTTCCAAACTGCCTCCGGAAGCAACGTAAGCATAAGAACTTTTTGTCGGGATCTTCATGAAATGGGTTTTCCTGGCCTAGCAGCCGCACACAAGCCTAAGATCACCCTGGGCAATGCCAAGCGTCGGTTGGTGTGGTGTAAAGCTTGCCGCCATTGGACTGTGGAGCAGTAGAAACGAGTTCTCTGGAGTGATGAATCACGCTTTACCATCTGACAGTCGGACAGACAAATCTGGGGTTGGCGGATGCCAGGAGAACGCTACCTGCCACAATGCATAGAGCCAACTGTAAAGTTTGTTGGAGGGGGAATATTGGTCGGGGGCTGTTTTTCATGGTTCAGGCTATCTTAACGCAATCTTAACGCTACAGCATACAATGACATACTTGGCAATGCTGTCCATCCAACTTTGTGGCAACAGTTTGGGGAAGGCCCTTTCCAGTTTCAGCATGATAATACCCCCATGCACAAAGCAAGGTACATACAGAAATGCTTTTTTTAGAGATCAGTGTGGAAGAACTTGACTGGTCTGCACAGAGCCCTGACCTCAACTCCATCAAACACATTTGGGATGAATTGGAATGCCGACAGCGAGCCAGGCCTCACTAATGCTCTTGTAGCTGAATTGAAGCAAGTCCCTGCAGCAATGTTCCAACATCTAGTGGAAAGCCTTCCCAGAAGAGTGGAGGCTGTTATAGCAGCAATGGGGGTTACCAACTCCATATTAATGCCCGTGAACTATCAAGAAAGGAAAAATAATTGTCTATCAAAATGAAATAGATTTAATTACATTGTGGGTGAATGAATGGGTTCACATACAAGGAATAAAGCTTAAGTTACAAAGCAATAACAAGCATTACAAGGAATTCTTCTAGGCATGATCAGAGAAGGAGAGTGGGAGAAGTCATAGCCTGAAAAGCCAAGCCCCAGAAACATCAAAGATACAGTCGTCCTTCTGAACTGAGCTGCAGGACAGGAATGAAACTGCTCAGGGGTGGTACCATGAGGCCATTGGTGATTTTAAAACAGCTAAAAATGGCTGTGATGGGAGAAAACTGAGGATGGATCAGCATTGTAGTGACTCCACAATAATGACCTAAATGACAGAGTGAAAAGAAGAATACAAATATGCAATATAAAAATACTCTAAAATATGCATTTTGTATGCAGCAAAGCCTGAAGTAATAATGATGGAAAAAGAACACAGCAAAGGAATACAGTTTTTGGCCTAAATGCAAAGCCTTATGTTTGGGGAAAATCCAACACAACACATCACTGAGTAACTGCCTCCTTATTTTCAAGCATGGTGATGGCTGCATCATGGTGTGGGTATGCTTGACCTGAGTGGTTTTCCATTAAAAAGCATAACAGGACAATAACCTACAACACAAGGCCAAATCTACACTGAATTTGCTTACCAAGAATACAGTAATAATAATATAGTGAATGTTCCTGAGCGGCCAAGTTACAGTTTTGACTTAAATCTGCTGGAACATCGATGTCAACCCCTATTATTTTAGTCCATGTAACTTATTATGTGATTTTTTAGGCCAAATTTGCTTTACAGAGAGTAATGAGACAGACAGTGATGAGGCAGACACTGGTGAGGCTGAGGCAGGCTGCAATGTAGGAGGATGCAGAGGACAAGGAGAGAGAGAGAGGGAGCAAGCAGAGAGAGAGCCTATCCAAGCACTTGAACAGTACACTTAAAAAAAGAGAAGCCTTGCAATTAAACAATAAAGTTCTAAAAATGTAATATGTTTTGGTTTATATCGGTGGTGGTTTGTCTTGTCTCGATCACCCACTGGAGTTTATAGTTTACCCACATTTCTTTGCCTTTTATTATTTTGTACTGAGGGGATTAAAAGAGAATCTTGTGGTGGTGTGTGTGTGCGTGTGTGTATGTTTGTGTCTGTGTGTGTATACAGAATGGTGTCATCTGCATAGAGGTGGATCAGAGAATCACCAGCAGCAAGAGCGGCATCATTGATATATATATAGAGAAAAGAGTCGGCCCGAGAATTGAACCCTGTGGCACCCCCATAGAGACTGCCAGAAGTCCAGACAACAGGCCCTCCGATTTGACACACTGAACTATATCTGAGAAGTAGTTGGTGAACCAGGCGAGGCAGTCATTTAAGAATCCAAGGCTATTGAGTCTGCCGATAAGAATGCGATGATTGACAGAGTCAAAAGACTTGGCCAGGTCGATGAAGATGGCTGCACAGTACTATCAGTGGCGGTTATGATATCGTTTAGGACCTTGAGCGTGGCTGAGGTGCACCCATGACCAACTCGGAAACCAGATTGCATAGTGGAGAAGGTAGGGCGGAATTCGAAATGGTCGTGATCTGTTTGTTCACTTGGCTTTCAAAGATTTTAGAAAGGCAGGGCAGGATGGATATAGGTCTATAACAGTTTGGGTCGAGAGTGTCTCCCCCTTTGAATAGGGGGTGACCGCAGCAGCTTTCCAATCTTTGGAGATCTCAGACGATACAAAAGAGAGGTTGAACAGGCTAGTAATCACATAATTAGTTAGATTGCACACAGGTGGACATTATTTATTAAGTGGCACATGATCTGTCACATGATCTCACTTGTTCTGAAAGGCCCCAGGGTCTGCAACACCACTAAGCAAGGGACACCACCAAGCAAGCAGCACCATGAAGACCAAGGAGCTCTCCAAACAGGTCAGGGACAAAGTGGAGAATTACAGATCAGGGTTGGGTTATAAAAAAATATCTGATACTTCGAACATCTCATGGAATACCATTAAATCCATTATTCAAAAATTGAAAGAATATGGCACCACAACAAACTGCCAAGAGAGGGCCGCCCACCAAAACTCACAGACCAGGCAAGGAGGGCATTTATCAGAGAGGCAACAAAGAGACCAAAGATAACCCTGAAGGATTTTGCATTTTGGCCATCAAGGAAAACACTTGTCTGGCGCAAACCCAACACCTCTCATCACCCCGAGAACACCATCCTGTGGGGATGTTTTCATCGGCAGGGACTGGGAAAATTGTCAGAGTTGAAGGAATGATGGATGGCGCTAAATACAGGGAAATTCTTGAGGGAAACCTGTTTCAGTCTTCCAGAGATTTGAGACAGGGACAGAGGTTCACCTTCCAGCAGGACAATGACCCTAAGCATACTGCTAAAGCAACACTTGAGTGGTTTAAGGGGAAACATTTAAATGTCTTGGAATGGCCTAGTCAAAGCCCAGACCTAAATCCAATTGAGAATCTGTGGTATGACTTAAAGATTGCTGTACACCAGTGGAACCCATCCAACTTGAAGAAGCTGGAGCAGTTTTGCCTTGAAGAATGGGCAAAACTCTCAGTGGCTAGATGTGCCACGCTTATAGAGACATACCCCAAGAGACTTGCAGCTGTAATTTCTGCAAAAGGTGGCTCTACAAAGTATTGACTTTGGGGGGGGTGAATAGTTATGCACGCTCAAGTTTTCTGTTTTTTTGTCTTATTTCTTGTTTGTTTCACAATAACGCATATTTTGCATCTTCAAAGTGGTTGGCATGTTGTGTAAATCAAATGATACAAACCCCCCAAAAAATCTATTTTAATTCCAGGTTATAAGGCAACAAAATAGGAAAAATGCCAAGTGGGGTGAATACTTTCGCAAGAAACTGTATGCGTGCATGCTTGCGTGTGTGTGAGCTTGCACGTGTTTTGGTAGTTTAAGGATAGACTTTATATCTCACATGACCTACACTAAACCTCTGTCTTTGACCAGTAGACTTGGGTCAGGTGCAATTAGTAGAATAATACAATTTCAACTTTTCTTATTTTATCAAGTGTATACTTTGTCCATTTCCTACAGATGCAGGATCTTAATTTGAGCCAGTTTGCTAAAGCAGGAAAATAATCCTGCAGCAACAGGACATTTGAAATACAGTGCCTTCAAAAAGCATTCAGACACCTTGACTTTTTCCACATTTAGCTACGTTACAGCCTTATTCTAAAATGAATAAAATATATATATAATTTTTTTCTCAATCTACAAACAATACCCCATAATTACAAAGCGATAAAAGTGGAAATTACAAACTTTAGAAGCCTTTTTAAAATTAAAAAACACTACAAGTTTGCATTTCCTGCTTTGTTGGAAAAGTCTCAGCTATAAAAGAGTGATCATCTGTATGTGTATATACATATGTGGCGTCCTGAGAGAGGAGGGTGGGAAGTGTTACAGTGTGTTTCTGCTGACTTCTGCACACACACACACACACACACACACACACAGACAGACAGACAGAAAGAGCCTCTAAATCAGCATCAACAGCACTAAGGCTCTCTGGATTAGGCTCCTGTCTGCCATGCAGCCCCCAGTAAACAGCACTAATTTAATAAATAACACAGGTGAACTGCTGAGGTGCTGCTACTGACACTGATGGTCACTGTGTGTGTGTGTGTGTGTGTGTGTGTGTGTGTGTGTGTGTGTGTGTGTGTGTGTGTGTGTGTGTGTGTGTGTGTGTGTGTGTGTGTGTGTGTGTGTGTGTGTGTGTGTGTGTGTGTGTGTGTGTGTGTGTGTGTGTGTGTAAAAATATACTGTATTCATTCTGGGCCCGAAAGATTTATACAGGCTTATTGAGAGAGGCAGGGTTCACTATTGATTTCAGGGGGCATGTTTTATGGTCTCTCTGGGGCAGATTGGTGCTTAAGACAAATAAACAATCTCCATTTCTCCCCCCAGCGGCCGCCAGTCCCTGATAGGCGATCTGCTACATACAGTAGGGGGAAAAAGTATTTGATCCCCTGCTGATTTTGAACGTTTGCCCACTGACAAAGAAATGATCAGTCTATAAATGTAATGGTAGGTTTATTTGAACAGTGAGAGACAGAATAACAACAAAAAAACCAGAAAAACGCATGTCAAAAATTTTATAAAATGATTTGCATTTTAATGAGGGAAATAAGTATTTGACCCCTCTGCAAAACATGACTTAGTACTTGGTGGCAAAACCATTGTTGGCAATCACAGAGGTCAGACGTTTCTTGTAGTTGGCCACCAGGTTTGCACACATCTCAGGAGGGATTTTGTCCCACTCCTCTTTGCAGATCTTCTCCAAGTCATTAAGGTTTTGAGGCTGACATTTGGCAACTCGAACCTTGAGCTCCCTCCAGATTAAGGTCTGGAGACTGGCTAGGCCACTCCAGGACCTTAATGTGCTTCTTCTTGAGCCACTCCTTTGTTGCCTTGGCCGTGTGTTTTGGGTCATTGTCATGCTGGAATACCCATCCACGACCCATTTTCAATGCCCTGGCTGAGGGAAGGAGGTTCTAACCCAAGATTTGACGGTACATGGCCCCGTCCATCGTCCCTTTGATGCGGTGAAGTTGTCCTGTCCCCTTAGCAGAAAAACACCCCCAAAGCATAATGTTTCCACCTCCATGTTTGACGGTGGAGATGGTGTTCTTGGGGTCATAGGCAGCATTCCTCCTCCTCCAAACACGGCGAGTTGAGTTGATGCCAAAGAGCTCCATTTTGGTCTCATCTGACCACAACACTTTCACCAGCTGTCCTCTGAATCATTCAGATGTTCATTAGAAAACTTCAGACGGGCAAGTATATGTGTATTCTTAAGCAGGGGGACCTTGCGGGCGCTGCAGGATTTCAGTCCTTCACGGCGTAGTGTGTTACCAATTGTTTTCTTGGTGACTATGGTCCCAGCTGCTTTGAAATCATTGACAAGATCCTCCTGTGTAGTTCTGGGCTGATTCCTCACCGTTCTCATGATCATTGCAACCCCACAAGGTGAGATCTTGCATGGAGCCCCAGGCCGAGGGATATTGACAGTTCTTTTGTGTTTCTTCCATTTGCGAATAATCGCACCAAATGTTGTCACCTTCTCACCAAGCTGCTTGGCGATGGTCTTGTAGCCCATTTCAGCTTTGTGTAGGTCTACAATCTTGTCCCTGACATCCTTGGAGAGCTCTTTGGTCTTGGCCATGGTGGAGAGTTTGGAATCTGATTGATTGATTGCTTCTGTGGACAGGTGTCTTTTTTAAAGGTAACAAGCTGCGGTTAGGAGCACTCATTTTAAGAGTGTGCTCCTAATCTCAGCTCGTTACCTGTATAAAAGACACCTGGGATCCAGAAATCTTTCTGATTGAGAGGGGGTCAAATACTTATTTTCCTCATTAAAATGCAAATCAATTTATAACATTTTTGACATGCGTTTTTCTGGATATTTTTATTGTTATTCTGTCTCTCACTGTTCAAATAAACCTACCATTAAAGACAAGACTCTCGTTAACCTGTTAGGGCTAGGGGGCAGTATTGACACGGCTGGATAAAAAACGTACCCGATTTAATCTGGTTACTACTCCTGCCCAGTAACTAGAATATGCATATAATTATTGGCTTTGGATAGAAAATACCCTAAAGTTTCTAAAACTGTTTGAATGGTGTCTGTGAGTATAACAGAACTCAAATGGCAGGTCAAAACCTGAGAAGATTCTGTACAGGAAGTACCCTGTCTGACCATTTCTTGGCCTTCTTTGCCATCTCTATCCATTACAAAGGATCTCTGCTGTTACGTGACACTTCCTACGGCTCACATGGGCTCTCAGAAGGCGGCAAAAAGCTGAATCGTGGCTTTGCAGCCTCTAGCCTCTCTGGGCTAGGCGGGACGAATTCGTTCCACCTACGTAACAGCCACTCGAAGCCTGTGGCGCGATTTTCAAAACCTTAAAAATCCTATTACTTCAATTTCTCAAACATATGACTTTTTTACAGCTATTTAAAGACAAGACTCTCGTTATTCTAACCACACTGTCCGATTTCAAAAAGGCTTTACAACGAAAGCAAAACATTAGATTATGTCAGCAGAGTACCAAGCCAGAAATAATCAGACACCCATTTTTCAAGCTAGCATATAATGTCACAAAAACCCAGAAGACAGCTAAATGCAGCACTAACCTTTGATGATCTTCATCAGATGACAACCCTAGGACATTATGTTATACAATACATGCATGTTTTGTTCAATCAAGTTCATATTTATATCAAAAACCAGCTTTTTACATTAGCATGTGACGTTCAGAACTAGCATACCCCCCGCAAACTTCCGGGGAATTCGCTAACATTTTACTAAATTACTCACGATAAACGTTCACAAAAAGCATAACAATTATTTTAAGAATTATAGATACAGACCTCCTCTATGCACTCGATATGTCCGATTTTAAAATAGCTTTTTGGTGAAAGCACATTTTGCAATATTCTAAGTACATAGCCCAGGCATCACGGGCTAGCTATTTAGACACCCGGCAAGTTTAGCACTCACCATAATCATATTTACTATTATAAAAGTTTGATTACCTTTTGTTGTCTTCGTCAGAATGCACTCCCAGGACTTCTACTTCAATAACAAATGTTGGTTTGGTCCAAAATAATCCATCGTTATATCCGAATAGCGGCGTTTTGTTCGTGCGTTCCAGACACTATCCGAAATGGTAAAGAAGGGTCGTGCGCATGGCGCAATTCGTGACAAAAAAATTCTAAATATTCCATTACCGTACTTCGAAGCATGTCAACCGCTGTTTAAAATCCATTTTTATGCCATTTTTCTCGTAGAAAAGCGATAATATTCCGACCGGGAATCTCCTTTTCGGCAAACAGAGGAAAAAATCACAAAGACGGGGGCAGTCAGGTCACGCTCCTAAGCCCAGAGTCCCTTGATCGGCCACTTGAGAAAGGCGATAATGTGTTTCAGCCTGGGGCTGGGATGACGACATTCAGGTTTTTCCCGGGCTCTGAGCGCCTATGGACGACGTAGGAAGTGTCACGTTAGAGCAGAGATCCTTAGTAAAAGATAGAGATGGAAAAGAAGTTCAAGAAATGGTCAGACAGGCCACTTCCTATAAAGGAATCTCTCAGGTTTTGACCTGCCATTTGAGTTCTGTTATACTCACAGACACCATTCAAACAGTTTTAGAAACTTTAGGGTGTTTTCTATCCATATGTAATAAGTATATGCATATTCTAGTTACTGGGTAGGAGTGGTAACCAGATTAAATCGGGTATGTTTTTTATCCAGCCATGTCAATACTGCCCCCTAGCCCTAACAGGCTAGCTGAAACAAAGTAGCACGTTTGTGTAGTGGCTGGTTACAGTACTGTGAGACTCTGGCGCGTGCCCGCGTCGACCGAAAGCTTTGTTTTCTTTCCTCTGTTTACCGAAACGGAGATTCCCGGTCGGAATATTATCGCTTTTTTACGAGAAAAATGGCATAAAAATGGATTTTAAACAGCGGTTGACATGCTTCGAAGTACGGTAATGGAATATTTAGATTTTTTTTGTCACGAATTGCGCCATGCTCGCGACCCTGATTTACCATTTCCGATAGTGTCTGGAACGCACGAACAAAACGCCGCTATTTGGATATAACGATGGATTATTTTGGACCAAACCAACATTTGTTATTGAAGTAGCAGTCCTGGGAGTGCATTCTGACGAAGACAACAAAGGTAATCATACTTTTGTAATAGTAAATCTGATTTTGGTGAAGGCTAAACTTGCTGGGTGTCTAAATAGTTAGCCCGTGATGGCTGGGCTATGTACTTAGAATATTGCAAAATGTGCTTTCACCAAAAAGCTATTTTAAAATCGGACATATCGAGTGCATAGAGGAGTTCTGTATCTATAATTCTTAAAATAATTGTTGTGCTTTTTGTGAACGTTTATCGTGAGTAATTTAGTAAATTGTTAGTAAATTCACCGGAAGTTTGCGGGGGTATGCTAGTTCTGAACGTCACATGCTAATGTAAAAAGCTGGTTTTTGAACTTGATTGAACAAAACATGCATGTATTGTATAACATAATGTCCTAGGGTTGTCATCTGATGAAGATCATCAAAGGTTAGTGCTGCATTTAGCTGTGGTTTGGGTTTTTGTGACATTATATGCTAGCTTGAAAAATGGGTTTCTGATTATTTCTGGCTGGGTTCTCTGCTGACATAATCTAATGTTTTGCTTTCGTTGTAAAGCCTTTTTGAAATCGGACAGTGTGGTTAGATTAACGAGAGTCTTGTCTTTAAAATGCTGTAAAATAGTCATATGTTTGAGAAATTGAAGTAATAGCATTTCTAAGGTATTTGAAAATCGCGCCACGAGATTCAACTGGCTGTTGCGTAGGTGGGACGAATTCGTCCCGCCTAGCCCAGAGAGGATAATCTAACCACATTGTCCGATTTCAAAAAGGCTTTACAGCGAAAGCAAAACATTAGATGATGTCAGGAGAGTACCCTGCCAAAAATAATCACACAGCCATTTTCAAAGCAAGCATATATGTCACAAAAACCAAAACCACAGCTAAATGCAGCACTAACCTTTTGATGATCTTCATCAGATGACACTCCTAGGACATTATGTTATACAATACATGCATGTTTTGTTCAATCAAGTTCATATTTATATCAAAAACCAGCTTTTTACATTGGCATGTGACGTTCAGAACTAGCATACCCACCGAAAACTTCCGGTGAATTTACTAAATTACTCATGATAAACGTTGACAAAATACATAACAATTATTTTAAGAATTATAGATACAGAACTACTTTATGCAATCGCTATGTCAGATTTTAAAATAGCTTTTCGGCGAAAGCACATTTTGCAATATTCTGAGTACATAGCTCAGCCATCACGGCTAGCTATTTTGACACCCACCAAGTTTGGGGCTCACTAAACTCAGAATTACTATTAGAAAAATTGGATTACCTTTGCTGTTCTTCGTCAGAATGCACTCCCAGGACTTCTACTTCAACACCCAATGTTGTTTTGGTTCCAAATAATCCATTGTTATATCCAAATACCTCCATTTTGTTCGTGCATTCAGGTCACTATCCGAAGGGTAACGCGCGAGCGCATTTCGTGACAAAAAAATTCTAAATATTCCATTACCGTGCTTCAAAGCATGTCAAATGCTGTTTAAAATCCATTTTTATGCTATTTTTCTCGTAAAATAGCGATAATATTCCAACCGGGCAACGTTGTATTCATTCAAAGGCTGAAAGAAAAAAATGGAGAAGTCTCGTGAACGCGCATCTCAGTCTCACTGTCCCCAGGCTGACCACTTACAAACTCTGCTGCTGTGCTTTGCCCTTAGACAGCAGACACCCCATTCCACTTTCTGGTGGCTTTAGAGAGCCAATGGAAGCCTTAGAAAGTGTCACGTTACAGCACAGATGCTGTATTTTCGATAGACATGCAACAGAAGGACAACAAATTGTCAGACAGGGCACTTCCTGTATGGAATCTTCTCAGGTTTTGGCCTGCCATATGAGTTATGTTATACTCACAGACACCATTCAAACAGTTTTAGAAACTTTAGAATGTTTTCTATCCAAATCTACTAATTATTTGCATATTCTCATTTCTGGGCAAGAGTAGTAACCAGTTTAAATCGGGTATGTTTTTTTATCTGGCCGTGAAAATACTGCCCCCTAGCCCCAACAGGTTTTAAAGTAGGAGCACCAACTCTGGGTGAGCGTTTCTTGTTTGCTTATGGCAGAATACAACTCATTCATTGCTGTCTTAGCGCCAGCCTCTGACTGTGGTGGTATGTAAACAGCTAAGAAAAATACAGATGAAAACTCTCTAGATAGGTAGTGTGGTCTACAGTTTATCATGAGATACTCTACCTCAAAAGAGCAATAGCACGAGACTTCCTTAGATATCGTGCACCAGCTGTTATTTACAAAAATACATAGTCCACCGCCCCTTGTCTTACCAGACACCGCTTTACTATCCGGGCCGGTG
The DNA here is from genome assembly GCF_965601325.2 of Salmo salar. Lineage (NCBI taxonomy): Eukaryota > Metazoa > Chordata > Actinopteri > Salmoniformes > Salmonidae > Salmo > Salmo salar. Next base: position 67,404,046 of record NC_138308.1, read on the forward strand.
CAGCATATAACCAGCAAGCTGTATGTTGATAGTGTCGTAGTTCAGCCACGTCTCCGTGAAGCATAAGATATTACAGTTTTGAATGTCACGTTGGTAGTTTAATCTTCCGCGTGGGTCATCTAATTTATTGTCCAAAGATTGCACGTTTGCTAGCAGAATGGAAGGAAGTGGGGGTTTATTCGATCACCTACGAATACGCCAAAAGCAGCCCGCCCTCCAGACCCTTTTTCTCCACCTCCTCTTCACGCAAATCACAGGGATCTGGGCCTGTTTCCGAGAAAGCAGAATATCGGTCGGGTCGGCCTCGTCAGACTCGTTAGAGTAAAAAAAGGATTCTGCCAGTCTGTGGTGAGTAATCGCAGTCCTGATGTCCAGAAGTTATTTTTGGTTGTAAGAGATGGTAGCGGCAACATTATGTACAAAATAAGTAAAAAAAAAAGTTACAAACAACGCAAATAAACAAACAAAAAAACACAATCGGTTGGGGGCACGTAAAACGTCTGCCTTCTTCTCCGGCGCCATCTTAGAATATACGATCAAAACCAAGTTTGATGTCACTTTTTAGTAGTTTACCATAGCCTTCTTCCATCATCTATTTGTTATTACCAGACACTTCAAGAGGGAGGAAAATTAAACAATCGGAGGGCAGAAAAACAGTGGAGTTTCACTGAATTTAAGCCTGATACAGTACATAAATAAGACAACAACAACTAAAACAAAACAAGGCACTCGCTCGGCTACGGATTAACCAAAGGCTGTTTTATTTCCCAAAGAAATTGCCATTTAGACAAAAGAATTCACTCACGGTGCAAGGATGGAGAAACAGTGGCGGCACAGAGGAGAGCGCATCTCGTGTGTCGACTCACTCGCGGAAGCAGCGTCCCTAATCGATGGATATTGAATGGCTCCAGCTACCAGTGTTTTGCACTAAAGGAACACCCACCATTGTTCATATCTCATATTGATGTTCCCTGCCCTATTTTGTTTCACTGCGGTTCAATCATGCTATGCATGCCTTAGTCTTCAACTCAGAGTACAACTTTTGTCTTAATGGTGAGGACTCATCCCAACTTTCCTCTAAATTGTTTAAAGCCTGCGTTGTTCTCAAAGGTACCATAAGAGCATGTTTCTTGTGGCAAATTATTTCCCAAACCAAACAGCCAGATTGATTTGTTATTGAGGCCTATCTTTTGCCTTGGAACAGTTTTATCATAACACCTGGAGAAGGTGATTGGGTTCACTGTACAGAGTGTGGTTGAAAGACAAAGGAAGACTAGGCTTGTTACGGCAATAAATAATCACACACAGCCCGATTTCACACTGGTAGAAACAGAGGTGACACCACAGGTCCCAGAGTAGTTGGCACCACAGGTCCCATAGTTTTTCCTGATCTGGTAACCTAACCAGGTAAAACTCTGGACCTTATACAGTATGATGCGATTAATCTGTTGTAAAAAGATGTATTGATGGTACCAGAGTCTTTCTAATCAGGTCAAATGGTTTTAAATAAACTCCTCGAAAAACTCCTGGCCTTGGGGAGGATGAAAACCCTGTCAAACTGCTGCAAACTTGTACTTATTTATATTAATTATATTTTAAAGAAGGACTAGGGGGGTTTCCTATATACAAACAAATTTGATCTCATTCACATTTTCTCACAAACAAATGGGCTACAAATACATGTTACTACTTTGTTTACCCTGGCCATGCTAGACTATGCAGCTGCTGTTGTTAGTAGCCTACAGTTAGTCAGACTGAAAAATGGTCTGCTTTCCATGCAATACAGCACATCAGATCGCTACTGTTTAGGAGTACAGGCTGCTACATTTATGAAAGAGTTTTTGCTTGTGTCTTTCAGGAGTGATGTGTTATCACACTTGCTAAAAAAATACTGGATGAAAGTGGAGAGAGTGCCTTGAACTTTTTGTGTTGTGCCCAGCCTGCACGACCTGCGTTTTTCGTGAATCTGATTGGTCAAGACACACAAAGAGCTTGCAGAAACACTCTGATGTAAAGGACAGAGAAATTGTGCATGAGTTGGCAAATCGGTAAAAAAAACAGCACTTTGCCCTTCTTTTTAACACTTTGCATTGGTTTACTTTAATTGAAAAGTGCTGTCCCCTCGCCACATTTTTTCCGGCGGCCCTGGATAGAACACACAACCTAACAGATACACACACATTTATTCAAACACTCAAAGTAAGAGAGAGCTGCAGCCACCCTCAGCCCATTTCCATTGTGTTTAACAGATATAGAGGTAGTTTGGTATTAGTCACACTGGTTCATGTGGCCAAATATTATATACATATTAATTTGCACAATGACTCAGATGTTCGTTAGCGGCAGCAGTCCAAGTTGGATGAGAATTGAATTTTGACACCTTGTGGTTATTAAACTGTAATCAGGGTGAGCCACTTATCTTTAGTCCTAACCTTTAGCACGAAGGTCTGTATAAATTAATCGGAGCCAACATCTCTTACCAAAACGATTTCCATCTCTCCTCAGTCTGGCCCAGACGTAAACAACACTACCTTTCAATATACAGGCAATTACAGCACTCCCATCCATCAAGATGTCTGTAGGAAGTGACTTTGTAGGAAAGTGGAATTGAGGAGCACCCTCTATCTGTGGTTGCAGTAAATACAATTAAAAAAAATCTGGAACTCTAGAGTAACACAATGTAGCCTACAAAAGGGTTTAAATGAGAAGTTATGTTTCATTGTCGTGCTAAGACACTCCTAAATGTGTATTAACTTCATTAACTTACCCCCATTTACTCACTCTCACTACTCATTATTGCTCTGTCAAAATGACAATGGTGCCAGCGACTACTTACTAGTTCCAGCCTTTCCTTTCTTTCAAACATAGGCTCTGAAAATCACACAGACAAGCACCATTATCCCTTTCTAGCGGGGAGTCTGAGATTCCCCACTATGTCTCTCTCACTCTTTCGCTCTCTTGTTTTCTCTCTTTTCTTTCCTTCTCAACTTTTTTGCAATGCTCTACTTCCTCCCTCCCCATTGGCAGCCTTAACAAGGAGTCATGGCGTCTAATTTCGCTGCGTTTATTTACAGCACTCCACCCTTCCCCACTGTTTGTCAACGTCTGTTAGACAGTAAACACTGACACGTGAGCAAACATGTGATTTTTTTATTCTCTGGAATAACATATCGGTTACTGGGCAATATACAGTAACTCCTCACAATGTCCATCACTCTAAGCAGACAAGGGTTGGATGAGGTTGTTGCTACAGTTTTCTCTCTGCTATGTGAATGTGAGGAATAGACTCAGATATTGTCATTCCAAAATGAATGCAATATTTTCCTAATTTGTGTATAGTTAAAAGGGACATGTTATTAAAATGGTATGCATGTGTCCATCTTGAGACGAATTAGAACCTTAAGACTGTATACGTTAGAGAAACGGAATACCTTGAGAGACCTTCAGTCAGTTGGATGCATCAAGCCTAACACTACCTTTCTAAGCCAGTGTCCAAGACAATCTAAACTCTGTGTCACATCCTTTTCTCCCTCTCCTCTCCTGTTGGATGGGTTAAAGATAGCAGAGTAACAGGTCACGGTCCCCATTGTCTCTCAATTATTTAGGGGCCAACCTGCAGGGCTGGGGCCAGGAGCTGGGGACTGGGGTTCTGCCACCGTGACTGTGTGACTGACCGTCATTCTGTAGTCCGCCAGGATCCTTCACACATCATCATCGCTTGCATGAGCGCCACAACGTGATGCCTTTCTGAGCAGAGGGCCTGCATTGCCTCCTGTCACTGGGGCACGGCACCAGAACCCATGGCACACACTCCCACACTGAGTTTATTTCATGCTAGAGCAGAGACCCATCTGTAGTGCAGTTGCACAGGCTGGTCCACTGCAAAACAACAGGGGGATGAAGAGCAGAAGCCTAAGATGTATGACATGGAGCGGCTATACCCAAACTGAGCTACGCGTATACAATGCTAGAATCAGTAATTGTACATTTGTTGCTAGCCCAGCTAGCATGGACACTGACAGTTGTGAATCTGATGCAGCCAAAGAGCTACTTACCCGGGAAAGCTCCGAACAACAGACAGGGACATAGGACCATCGAAGAGGCGCACATATGATGAGAACTTCATTGATTTGGGGTTCGCTTATATTGGGAGTAGTGCCTTTCCTCAGCCACAGTGTGTTATATGTGCAAAGGTGCTATCTCACAACTCGATGAAACCACTCTTGCGCAGACATTTAGAAACGAAACATGCCAATTTGAAAAATAAGCCACGGGAGCTCCTTTTTTTCTATTTTCTCTATTTTTGCCTAAAATGACATACTCAAATCTTACTGCCCTGAAGCAAGGATGTGCATATTCTTGGTACCATTTGAAAGGAAACACTTTGAAGTTTATGGAAATGTGAAAGGAATGTAGTGGAATATAACACAACAGATATGGTAAAAGATAATACATAGAAAAAAACAACCATTCTTTAGCATTTTTTTGTATCATCATCTTTGAAATGCAAGAGAAATGCCGTAGTGTATTATTCCAGCCCAGGTGCAATTTAGAGTTTGGCCACTAGATGGCATCAGTGTATGTGCAACATTTTAGACTGATCCAATGAACCATTGTATTTATGTTAAAAAAATTGTATCAAGACTGCCCAAAAGTGCCTAATTTGTTATTAATAACTTTTCATGTTCAAAATTGTGCACTCTCCTCAAACAATAACATGGTATTCTTTCACTGTAATAGCTACTGTAAATTGGACATTGCAGTTAGATTAACAAGAATTTAAGCTTTCTGCCAATATCAGATATGTATATGTCCTGGGAAATGTTCTTGTTACTTACAACCTCATGCTAATCGCATTAGCCTACGTTAGCTCAGCCGTCCCATGGAAGGCACACCGATCCCAAAGAAGTTTTAAAATGACTTTTGAGTAGCAAGACATGTATAAAAGCAACAAATACCATAATGTAAACAGGCTAGAAGCGTCTTATATGGTGAGCTACCGAGTGGCTAGGACAGGCGAGCCCCATACTATTGTGGAGGACTTAATTCTTCCTGCTGCCGCGGATACGGCTGGGACAATGCTGGGGGAAAAGGCCAAAAAAACTATACAGACAATGCCTTCTTTAAACAACACTGTTTCACAAAGCATCAGTGACATGGCAGGAGATGTTTTAAAACAATTACTGTTTTGCATACAAACCAGTGAATTCTATGCATTACAGCTGGATGAGTCAACAGACGTGGCGGGCCTTCCACAGCTCCTGGTAGATGTCCGTTACGTTTATGGGGGGTAAATTAAGGAAGACATCCTCTTCTGGAAACCAGGACAACAGGAGATTATATTTTTTAAGTACTGGACATGTTTTAAGTAAAAGCCATGACAGGGAGACATAGTGGAGTGGTACTGTGCATGCAAGCAGTTGCTCCCGACGCCACTTGGATACACTGCAGCATCCACCGAGAGGCTCTTGCTGCCAAGGGAATGGCTGACAGCTTGAAAGACGTTTTGGACACTTCAGTGAAAAATTGTTAACTTTGTTAAAGTAAGGCCCCTGAACTCTCATGTATTTTCTGCATTATGCAATGATATGGACAGCGGCCATATAACGCTTTTACAATATACAGAAGTGCGCTGGTTATCAGGGAGCAAAGTATTGACACATTATTTTAAATTGAGAGACGAGCTTAAAGTTTTCTTTACTGGCCATATTTTTCACTTGTCTGACCGCTTGCATGATGACGAGTTTCTCTCTTGACTGGTCTATTTGGGTGATGTTTTTTCTCACCTGAACGATCTGAATCTAGGATTACAGGGACTCTCCGCAACTATATTCAATGTGGGGGACAAAATAGAGGCTATGATTAAGAAGTTGGAGCTCTTCTCTGTCTGCATTAACAAGGACAACACACAGGTCTTTTTGTGTGCAAATGAACTCAAGCTTACGGACAATGTCAAATGTGATATAGCGAAGCACCTGAGTGAGCTGGGTGAGCAAATACGCATGTACTTTCCTGAAACGGATGACACAAACAACTGGATTCGTTATCCCTTTCATGCCCTGCCTCCAGTCCACTTACCAATATCTGAACAAGAGAGCCTCTTCGAAATTGCAACAAGAGGTTCTGTGAAAAAGCCACTGGCAGATTTCTGGATAGGGCTGCGCTCAGAGTATCCTGCGCACTGTTAAGACACTGATGCCCTTTGCAACCATGTACTTATGTGAAAGTGGATTTTCGGCCCTCACTAGCATGAAAACTAAATACAGGCACAGACTGTGTGTGGGAAATGATTTCAGACTGAGACTCTCCAATACAACGCAACATTGCAGAGTTATGTGCATCCTTTCAAGCACACCCTTCTCATTAACCTGTTTAGGATAGGGGGCAGTATTTTCATGGCCGGATAAAAAACGTACCCGATTTAATCTGGTTATTACTCCTGCCCAGAAACTAGAATATGCATATAATTGTTTTATTTGGATAGAAAACACCCTAAAGTTTCTAAAACTGTTTGATTAGTGTCTGTGAGTATAACAGAACTCATATGGCAGGCCAAAACCTGAGAAGATTCCAAACAGGAAATGCCCTCTCTGACCATTTCTTGGCCTGTTTTAGCCTCTTTATTGAAAACAGAGGATCTCTGCTGTAACGTGACACTTTCTAAGGCTCCCATAGGCTCTCAGAAGGCGCCAGAACATTGAATGATGACTCTGCAGTCCCTGGCTGAAAAACAGTAGCGCATTTGGATAGTGGTCAATCTGAGAACAATGAGACGGGTGCACGCGTGCACGTGAAGAGTCCATTTTACATTTTCAGTCTTTGAACGAAAACGACGTCTCCCGGTCAGAATATTATCGCTATTTTACGAGAAAAATTGCATAAAAATTGATTTTAACCTGTTAGGGCTAGGGGGCAGCATTTGCACGTCTGGATAAAAAAAATGTACCCGATTTAATCTGGTTACTAATCCTACCCAGTAACTAGAATATGCATATACTTATTATATATGGATAGAAAACACTCTAAAGTTTCTAAAACTGTTTGAATGGTGTCTGTGAGTATAACAGAACTCATTTGGCAGGCAAAACCCTGAGACATTTTCTGACAGGAAGTGGATACCTGATGTGTTGTATTACCTTTAAACCTATCCCATTGAAAAGCACAGGGGCTGAGGAATATTTTGGCACTTCCTATTGCTTCCACTAGATGTCACCAGCCTTTACAAAGTGTTTTGAGTCTTCTGGAGGGAGATCTGACCGAACAAGAGCCATGGAACGATGATGTCCCATTAGACACCTGGCGCGCGAGTTCATGTTGGGTACCCTCGTTCCAATACGTTATAAAAGAGTATGCATTCGTCCACCTTGAATATTATTCATGTTCTGGTTAAAAAAGGCCCTAATGATTTATGCTATACAACGTTTGACATGTTTGAACGAACGTAAATATATTTTTTCCCCTCGTTCATGACGAGAAGTCCGGCTGGCTTAGATCATGTGCTAACAAGACGGAGATTTTTGGACATAAATGATGAGCTTTTTTGAACAAAACTACATTCGTTATGGACCTGTGATACCTGGAAGTGACATCTGATGAAGAGAATCAAAGGTAATGGATTATTTACATAGTATTTTCGATTTTAGATCTCCCCAACATGACGTCTAGTCTGTATCGCAACGCGTATTTTTCTGGGCGCAGTGCTCAGATTATTGCAAAGTGTGATTTCCCAGTAAGGTTATTTTTAAATCTGGCAAGTTGATTGCGTTCAAGAGATGTAAATCTATAATTCTTTAAATGACAATATAATATTTTACCAATGTTTTCTAATTTTAATTATTTAATTTGTGACGCTGACTTGACTGCCGGTTATTGGAGGGAAACGATTTCCTCAACATCAATGCCATAGTAAAACGCTGTTTTTGGATATAAATATGAACTTGATAGAACTAAAAATGCATGCATTGTCTAACATAATGTCCTAGGAGTGTCATCTGATGGAGATTGTAAAAGGTTAGTGCATCATTTTAGCTGGTTTTATGGTTTTGGTGACCCTGTCTTTGAATCGACAAAACATTACACACAACTCTTGTAAATGTACTGTCCTAACATACTCTAAATTTATGCTTTCGCCGTAAAACCTTTTTGAAATCGTAAAACGTGGTTAGATTAAGGAGATGTTTATCTTTCAAAGGGTGTAAAATAGTTGTATGTTTGAAAAATGTGAATTTTGACATTTATTTGGATTCAAATTTGCCGCTCTTGAAATGCACCTGCTGTTGATGGAGTGCACCACGGGTGGCACGCTAGCGTCCCACCTAGCCCATAGAGGTTAAACAGCGTTTGACATGCTTCGAAGTACGGTAATGGAATATTTTGAATTTTTTTGTCACGATATGCGCGTCACCCTTCGGATAGTGTCTTGAACGCAAGAACAAAACGCCGCTATTTGGATAAAACGATGGATTATTTGGAACCAAAACAACATTGGGTGTAAACTAGAAGTCCTGGGAGTGCATTCTGACGAAGAACAGCAAAGGTAATCCAATTTTTCTTATAGTAAATCTGAGTTTGGTGAGTGCCAAACTTGGTGGGTGTCAAAATAGCCCGGCCATCATGGCTAGCTATGTACTCAGAATATTGCAAAATGTGCTTTCACTGAAAAGCTATTCTAAAATCTGACACCGCGATTGCATAAAGGAGTTCTGTATCTATTATTCTTAAAATAATTGTTATGCTTTTTGTGAACGTTTATCGTGAGTAATTTAGTAAATTCACCGGAAGTGTTCGGTGGGTATGCTAGTTCTGAACGTCACATGCTAATGTAAAAAGCTGGTTTTTGATATAAATATGAACTTGATTGAACAAAACATGCATGTATTGTATAACATAATGTCCTAGGAGTGTCATCTGATGAAGATCATCAAAGGTTAGTGCTGCATTTAGCTGTGGTTTTGGTTTTTGTGACATTATATGCTAGCTTGAAAAATGGGTGTTTGATTATTTCTGGCTGGGTACTCTCCTGACATAATCTAATGTTTTGCTTTCGTTGTAAAGCCTTTTTGAAATCGGACAGTGTGGTTAGATAAAGGAGCGTCTTGTCTTTTAAATTGTGTAAAATAGTCATATGTTTGAAAAATTGAAGTTTTTGGATTTCTGACGTGTTTGTAATTCGCGCCACGCCCTATCATTGGATATTGGAGCGGTGTTCCGCTAGCGGAACGTCTAGATGTAAAACCTGTGGAGAGTTATTCACAATTTTTGATGAACAAATAAGGTGTTCTATGTAAGATGGCTAAATAAAGAGCAAAATAATTGATTATTTGTAACGGCTGTCTTCAGAAATGAACCAAGGCGCAGCAGGTATGTGAATACTCATCTTTAATTACCCAACAAAAGGAGTAAAGCATCCACAGGAAACAATAAACACGACAGCAGCAACAGTTTGCAGGCTAAAAAACGCAGTGCAAAACAACCACCCACAACCCCAAAGAAAAACACACACACCTATATAGGACTTCCAATCAAAGGCAACTCCACACACCTGCCTTCAATTGGAAGTCCCAATCACCAACCCAACATTTAACAAACACAAACCACCTGCCACATCCTGACCAAGACTAACACAATTACGCCCTCTGCTGGTCAGGACGTGACATTACTATTATTATTATTATATTATTATTTGTGCCCTGGTCCTATAAGAGCTCTTTGTCACTTCCCACAAGCCAGGTTGTGACAAAAACTCACACTCATTCTTATGTGTAATAAATGTATCGTATTGTGTGTGTGTGTGGCAGGCTTACAATGATGGCAAAAAAACAACATTTTTTGGTACGCAGCTGGAGGTTGAATGTTTGAAGGGGTACGGGACTATAAAAAGTTTGGGAACCACTGACATGGAGCATTGTGCGTCCACGTCAAGACAAATTGCCCTCTTGAGGGACAATTTCATCAGATTTTGTTTTGTCTAGTATACAGTTGAATGCTCTTTTGGGGGATGTTTATGAAAGGTTTGTGGGATGGGGTGGGTGGGTGCAAGATTGTGAGGGCATTATTGAGGAAGTTGACTGTTCTGTATATCTGTCATAAAGTTCGTCGTCTGAGGAGGAGAAATCATCGGACCAATATGCAGCGGTTAAGGTGCTCATCTTCTATTTATTTAGAAGGGTAAAAAATACTCATACAAAACAAACGACAAAAAACAGTCCCCTAAGGTGCTCAGACTATACGAGGAAACAACCACCCACCAACACAAGTGAAAACAAACACACTTAAATATGGCCTCCAATCAGAGAAAACAACAAACAGCTGCCTCTGATTGGAGGTCATTGATAAAACTAACATAGACATAGAAAAACTAGAAAACCCACATAGAAATAGAAAACATAACATCAACCAAAAACCCCGAAACACACTAAACAAACACCCCCTGCCACGCCCTGACCAAACTACAATAACAAACAACCCCTTTTACTGGTCAGGACGTGACAATATCGTCTGATGGCTAGTTGACAAAGTATCATTAATGATGGATGATTTTGCTCATTTTGCTGAAAATTCTTATCGACACCCTGCTGATCAACTCTCCTAGTTGGAGGTGTAAGCATGTAAGCTGTTGTGTCGTGTTAGAAGAGCGCAGTGACTTTTCGGGATAGTATCTATTTTTAATCTGACATATGCTGTTTGAGAGATCTACTCCATTTTATCTTATGTGCTTTGATTGAGGACCGTGCAGGGAAAGGAAAGGAAATGCCTTGTAGAACTTGTAGCCTTCTATTCTATTCCAAATCTGCAGGAGTTTTGCTTTTCTCTGGCTCTTTTGTCATGAGTAACAAGTTGAATTGAAAGGCAAAGAAAGATACAGGCATCCTTCCTAACTCAGTTGCCGGACAGGAAGGAAACCGCTCATGGATCTCACCATGAGGCCGAATGGTGACTTTAAAACAGCTGCAGAGTTTAATGGCTGTGACAGGAGAAAACTGAGGATGAATCAACAACATTGTAGTTGCTCCATAATACTAACATAATTGACAGAATGGAAAAAAAGAAGCCTGTACAGAATACAAATATTCCAAAACATGCATTCTGTTTGCAATAAAGAACTAAAGAATAACTGCAAAAAAATTGGCAAAGAAATGTACTTTATGTCCTGAATACAGGGGCAAATCCAATACAACACATTACTGAGTACCACTCTTCATATTTTCAAGCGTGGTGGTGGCTGCATCATGTTATTGGTATGCTTGTCATCGACAAGGACTAGGGATTTTTTTAGGATAGAAAAAAACGGAATAGAGCTAAGCACAGGCAAAATCCGAGAGGAAAACCTGGTTCAGTCTGCTTTTCAACGAACACTGGGAGACAATTTCACCTTTCAGCAGGACAATAACCTAAAACACAAGGCCCAATATACACTGGAGTTGCTTACCAAGACGACATTGAATGTTCCTGAGTGGCCTAGTTACAGTTTTGACTTAAATCTGCTTGTAAATCTTTGGCAAGACATGAAAATGGCTGTTTAGCAATGATCAACAACCAGCTTGACAGAGCTTATTTTTTAGGGGGATCCCGGTTCATAAATGTGACATAACCCACTATGTCAAATATGACACAAACCTGTGCTTTATAAAGGTTGGCATAAGCATCGCTTAATAAAGGCCTTAGAAATCATATTAAATTGAGGCTACACAAAGCATTTGTAACCCTGTCATACATCTTGATAGAGTATTTCAACATCAGGATATTGGTTTCGATTCCCAGGACCACCCATACATAAACATTTGTTCACGCATGACTGTAAGTCGTTTTGATTAAAGTGTCTGCTAAATTTTATATATTATATTATACAGTATTTCCCTAAAACATTTCTAGGGTGGCCCAACCTGTTTCCTCTTGGGTGCATAGTCAATATTGGACCTGACCTCAATTTCCCTCAAAATGATGTGCTGCAGAATGACACACACTCTAAAGTGCAGTCATGCACATCAAAAATGTTGGTGTCACGCCCTGGCCATAGAGAGGGTTTTATTCTCTATTTTGGTTAGGCCAGGGTGTGACTAGGGTGGGCATTCTATGTACTTTTTTCTATGTTTTGTATTTCTTTGTTTTGGCTGGGTATGGTTCTCAATCAGGGACAGCTGTATATCGTTGTCTCTGATTGGGAGCCATACTTAGGCAGCCTGTTTTCCTTTGGGTTTTGTGGGTGGTTAATTTCTGTTTAGTGTTGCTAACCTGACAGAACTGTTTGGCTGTCGGTTTTTTTGTTTCTTTGTTTATGTGTTCTCAGTACAATAAATACATGATGAGCACTCAACACACTGCACCTTGGTCTACTCCCTGCAACAGCCGTTACAGAACCACCTACCACAAGAAGACCAAGCAGCGTGGTATGGAGGAAAAGAGGGTTATGGACTCCTGGACTTGGGAGATGATTTTGGACGGAAAGGGACCCTGGACAACGGCTGGGGAGTATCACCGGCCGCAGTGGGAGATCGAGGCAGCGAAGGCGGAACGGCGATACTGGGAGGAGCAGGCAAGTCAGCTACAGGAGCCTGAGAGGCAGCCCCCCCTAAAAATGGGGGGGGGGGGGGCACATGGGGAGTTGAGGTAAGTCAGGTTGGAGACCTGAGCCAGCTCCCCGTGCTTATTATGGGGAGCGACGAATCAAGCAAGCACCCTGTTATGCTGAGTTATGCACTGTGTCACCAGTGCACAGCTATAGCCCGGTGCAGTCGATACGGGCTCTTCAGCATTGCCGTGCTAGAGTGCCAGGCTACAGTGACAACTCAGCCAGGATGGGTGGTGTAAAGCCTACGCACCAGATCGCCAGTGCTCCCCCACAGCCCGGTCTATCCTGTGCCTGCTCCCAGAGCCAGGCCTCCTGCATGTCTCCCCAGCCTGGTGAGTCCTGTGCCTGCTCCCAGAGCCAGGCCTCCTGTATGTCTCCCCAGCCTGGTGAATCCTGTGCCTGCTCCCAGAGCCAGGCCTCCTGCATGTCTCCCCAGCCTGGTGAGTCCTGTGCCTGCTCCCAGAGCCAGGCCTCCTGCATATCTCCCCAGCCTGGTGAGTCCTGTGCCTGCTCCCAGAGCCAACCTAAGTGGGCCAAGCCGAAGGTGGAGCAGGGTCCACGTCCCGCACCAGAGCCGCCGCCGTAAGGAAGGCCCACCCGGACCCTCCCCTTTAGAGTCAGGTTTTGCGGTGGAGATGACTTTTGAGGTCTGGGAAAAATCTAATGAACTGTTTTTGTTTAGTTGCCCTTTAATTCCTGGGGCGGCAGGTAGCCTAGTGGTTAGAGCATTGGGCCAGTAACTGAAAAGTTTCTAGATCGAATCCCCGAGCTAACAAGGTAGAAATCTGTTGTTCTACCCCTGAACAAGGCAGTTAACTGTTCCTAGGCTGTCATTGTAAATAAAAATTTGTTCTTAACTGACTTACCTAGTTGAAGATTCTTTTTATGAGCATGCCCTGCACTGTTGCTTGGTTAGAAGGTTGTCTGTAGTGAAGTAAGCGCACATGTGATGAGATTTAGCCGCCAATGGAATGGGTGGAGTAAATGACCAGCAACACTCCACATTTTTCAGAGCCCCATGAAAAGACACCATATATACATTCTACAGAACCTGCTGAGTATTCCTTACAATACTTTTACTGTGGCACCCAGTATAGTTATTGCTCAAAGCCACTATGTATTCGATTTACAGTGATTTGCATTGGGGGTATTTATTTGACCATGGAACATGTTTTAAAACCCACATTTAATGCAAATGTCATTTAAATATGAACAAATAGGAATATGAGTTCGCATATCAAATAGGATGATGAGTTCTCAAATCAAATGCCCACTTGTGCTGCCATTGGACAGTGAAAAACAAGTAAGTTAACGTTTATTTCTTGACATTTAAATTAGTTTGTAGTAGTTAAGTGTTGAGTTAAATTACATACTGTAGCAACCTAAATTGTTATTTCAAATAACTTTGGTGACTTCAGAGCAATTGCTAGCTATCCAAAATGTAGCTAGCTTGCAGGCTCAGCTAAATATAAATCTCCCAGATACAGTCACTTCTCATAGTCTTGTCATGCGAATGTAAATGAAAAAGGAAAATAATAATATGAATTGAATGGAGTTTTCCATGTGCCCATTTAGAGTTTCTGGCACAGCACAGAAATGCCCTTATCCAGATGGTGTGACAAAGGCATTTCCTAATAGACTTGCTAACTTTCTTTGTTCTAACGTTTAAGGTTGGAACCAACATGCAGGAATAGAGGCAAGAACCATTTGTCCGTCAGCTCAGGGACAAGCTACAGTACATTATTTACAGCCCTGTGTCAGGTTCAATGTAATTGCATTGCTGGCCTTTTTGAAATTTCATGTATTTGTGTTTACATTTTTACATTTTAATAATTTAGCAGACACTCTTATCCAGAGCAACTTAAACGACAATTAGGGTTAAGTGCCTTGCTCAGTACATTTGTGTTTACATCATTAAGCCTTTATGTATGTGTTTTGAATGACCAAAGGTGTCTGGCCTTATAATAAGTACAGCGTCATATGTTACAAGGCATATATGTATGTGTTATAAATTACCAAAGGGGTCTGACTTTAAATTAAGTACATCATGATGCAATATAGTGTCTTTATGGATGTCTTATGAATGACCGAAGGTGTCTCACTTCAAACTAAGTATTACAGGACACTACATAAAGCGTCAAAAAATAGGTTATTAACGTTCTGCTGATTTATGAGGGTTCTCTCATGATCCACAGGTTACTGTAGGGTATGATATGTATTTAAATGGGTTGATGGACCTGCAAAACTTGCGTTTGTGTGTCAGAGCCAAGATGATTTGGAGTGGTCTAACCTGAAACTACCGCACCAGGTATTCCTCTTCTGTTCGCATTCTGGAGACCAGGGCTTGATTACAACCTGTTACAATGGTGTCAACATTTTGTGGTTGATCTTTCAGCGGGGGAGTTGTTGAATGTGTCAAATACCTGACTGGGCCCAGCACCGCGCGTATGGCTTGTTTTTGTTGCTTGCGTGTTTGTGTACTGAGGAAAATGTAACTTGGTTCCAGAAGAAAGTAACTTTCAATTTCTTTTGGTTGGGGCTTTCATCAAGGTAAGTGTTTCTTGGTGCAACGTGGTGCTATTGCTTCGTTTTCATTTAACCTAGAGTGAGCGAGAAAAAGGCAATTCTTGAACATGGGGTGAGACATTCTCACTAATTTGTAAATAAATCCAGTTATTTAGAATTATTTATTTCTGGAGAAACCTAACTTGATTGTTTAGCAGACATCACTTGCTTATATTCAGGCAACACGTATTTTAAGAATATCATGGAATATTTGAACATTTTGGTTTCTCCATGCTTGTCTCAGAGCAGCGCGAAACGCACGAAACGGTGCTGAAATAGACGGCCACATCGGGAAGGCTATGTATTCTATGCCCACTCTGGTATCTCTCTTTGGTTACACATCCTTGGAATAGCAGAACAGCATAACGGTTTGAGCGGCCCTTGCTGTGCCTGGTGAGCAGTTGGTCAAGTTCTGTTGTCAGTAGAGGAATAGAAATGTCAGGCTGATCCGAAAACCTGACGAACCCGCCACGTACTGTACTGTATGTTGACTCTGCCTGTCGGAGGTGGAGTTCCAGGGCTCACAGGTGTGCCTGGCATGGATTGTGACGCCATCTCGTTAATTTTCAACGCTTAAGTGAGTCAATGACTATTCAAGACATTGACTCACTGATGAATTGTCACGTCCTGGCCAGTATAAGGGTTAATTGTCATTTTAGTTTGGTCAGGACGTGGCAGAGGGTATTTGTTTTATGTGGTTCAGGGTGGTGTGTTAGTTAGGAGGGCGTTTGATTTATTATTCCTGGGTTTTTGGGCACTGTTCCTTGTTTACGTATTTCTATGTTGATCTAGTTAGTTGTATGTCTATGTTTGGTTAATTGGGGTGGACTTCCAATTGAAGGCAGCTGTGTGGTGTTGCCTTTGATTGGAAGTCCTATATTAGTTGGGTGTGTTGGTCTGTTTAATTGTGGGAGATTGTTCTGTGTTTAGCCTTGTGCCTTGCCAGACTGTTTTGTTGTTCGTGAGTTCGTTTCGTTTTTTGGTGTTCATTTAGTTTGTAAATAAATACACACGATGAGCATCCACATACCTGCTGCGTTTTGGTCCTCCATAACCAACGACAAGCGTGACATGAATGAAGATGATGAGCGATCGGCAAAGGCAATCTGAAATCTGCGGGCATCACGGCTCGGTAAGAAATGTTTTACATATATATATATATATATATATATATATTTTTTTTTTTTTTTTTTTTATTCTCAGAACATTAACCATGTGTGTTCGCTTGTTTTGTACTGTTCTGTAGTTTCGACCCAATGATTCGTCTGACAAAGAAAGAACTTTGCGTCCTACAGGCCCAGTCATGGATCAAAGCTGGCGGGACATTCAATAACGTCCTCTTCACAGATGAATCAACCATGGCCCTTGAGCAATTTGCTCAAAATTGCTACAGAAAATCAAGAAGATTAACGAAAGCATAAAGATGTTGATGATGAAATGCTGTTTTGAGTTCTTAATGTAACACTTTAGAGTACTTAAGCATCAAATACATTGCAAGTTGAGGGATTTTCACAACAGTAGCTGGTGTAACCGATGTGAAATGGCTAGCTAGTTAGCGGGGTGCGCGCTAATAGCATTTCAATTGGTGACGTCACTCGCTCTGAGACATTGAAGTAGTTGTTCCCCTTGCTCTGCAAGGGCAGCAGCTTTTGTGGAGCGATGAGTAACGATGCTTCGAGGGTGGCTGTTGTCAATGTGTGCAGAGGGTCCCTGGTTCGAGCCCAGGTAGGGGCGAGGAGAGGGACGGAAGCTATACTGTTACACCGGGCTATAAAAAGTATATTGTCCTGCTAACAGGAATCATTTGCATGATGTGCTACATTCTTTATTGTAACCACAAAGTCATACATCATTTGTATCTATCTTTCCAATTACTTTTAGAGTTTGGGAATTACAAATGTGCACTTTCATTTTAGTTACATTGTTTTAGTTCGAACGTGCAGACTTTTTTTCTTTAAATTATTGTTTTTATGTATGGTGCTACATTGTTGACCAGTTGCAATTGTAAGTAGGACTAACTTTTTTCTTTACATTATTGTTTTATGTAGGATGCTACATTTTTGACCATTTGCAATTCTAAGTAGGCCTAATAAAAAAAAATCCTGCTTCTATTAGGCTGTTAAGCCTCATAGCCTACCTCAGCCAGTTAAGTTATTTTATATAGGTCTAGGCTCCGAAGAAATAGACTCCAATTAAGCCCTCTTGTTGTTTATAAAGTCAAATTCAAAATTCAAAAGGTACTCGCACATCTGAGCTATCTTTATTTGCAGGTGCATGGCAACAGCCGGCTAAGATGAAGAAAAAGAAGAATGAACCCACACACTGTTCTTGATCGTATAACTGATCTTTAATAAGCTTTATGTATCGGCCTTACGGCCTTCGGAGCTTTTGTGAGTTTTTTAAATTAGCACCCTTATGTAGACCTAGCCACACCACATCCATTCCACACATGGAAAGGGGTTGGAGGCGAAGGAAAAAATAATAAGTGCTACCAAATATAACAATACGCATTTCATAAATATTCAAATAAAGTGTCTACATAAAACGTATTAAACTGTCTGTCAAACTACAATGAGGACATCGACCTACCAAGCAAGTTTTCATGAATCCTTCGGTACAGTGTAAGAAAAACATCAGAGTAATCTGAAATAGGGGCATAATTAATGTTCAAATTTACAACATAACATACATAGGCATTTCATCATTAAGACCTTTAGGAAATAATGTCTGGAGGGTGAAAATCCCAAAACATTCTGGATGATTTTCTTTTGTGGCAGGCAGTTGGCACGGACCAATTTATTGCGTAAATAAAACATGCCAGTGTTTCTTGACCGCATCTCCCACCTTTCACGAGTTCAAAGTAAATGTAGTTGTGAACATTACAGAGTGTTCTTTAGCTTTAGCAGGTCTTTCTGTAGCAGTTCATCTTGTTTCCCAAATGCCAAATTTGTGGAGAATAGCCTCTTAGAAACCTATTGCGCATCTCCGCTGCTTTTTCTAGATAGTCCAGAAAATAATTTGTTGCAAGTTAGGGAGGAGGGGGGGTTTCACACGTAGCTCAAGTTGGGAAGGGGGGGTCACACCTAGCTCAGCTATTATACAATTCTTTAGTAAAGGTTGAATAGTCTATTGTTCAACTAATAGTCCATCCTGCTGCGCTAGTGAAAAACTAATAATAATACTTTTTCCCCTTTCCACATGTTAAAGATTCCAATTGACCAAGTGATTTTAGCTACAATCGGCCCCACCCCAATTAATACATTTGGGCACAGTCGATACAGCTGGATTTCGGGCTAGAATGTTGAGGGTTCGAATCCTGCTCCCTGCTTGCTATAATGAATGAGTTTGATACACCTGGTATTGGATAAGGCTGAAAAAAACTTGATAAATAGCGATTTTTGTAAATAGACTTTATGACAAAAAATATGCACAATCGTTTGACTCTACATTAAGTAACATATTCCTCTCAACTGTACATTTTTTGCTTGACTCGTTATGACGTTATAACTATATACATTTGCTTCCCCGTAATGTTTTGTCAGCCATCTTTTCTGAAGTCACCAGAGACGGGTGGCCCGCGTCAATTTCGTCATTGGAACCACTCAATATGATTGGTCATATAAAAACCTTAATGAGTGCTCTAACCTTGTGGTGGTCTGGAGCAATGAAGCTGTGACGCTGGGTACCTCTAAGTCCCGCGGTGTAAACTAGCAACTTTTAAAGGAGGAACCACCTTATATGCCTGGGATATCAAGCATTCAATGTTAACCTGAGTGGGAGTGACCATAGAATTCTATGGGAATGACCTTACTGAGTAAAGTATTTGTCATCGTCATTACTTAACACATTCAAAAAGTCATAATTATGGCTAAACACTGCCCATTTGTAGAATCTATGTAATAAAAATGTTATTTTAAACATACCCCTAACTAATGATGGCCAGGTTTGATGCGTTGGTCCACCAGACATTCCACGCATTTGGGCAGAAGTGTCTGGGAACGGATTAGGTCTTATGTACCTAACACGACATAACTTTATAACAACTGAAGGATGTCACCCTTTATAAAGCAGATGTTTATATCATATTTGACTTAGTGAGTTATGTTACATTAGACATTGGTAATTGTCACACAGTTATGCCACATTTATGAAACATTTATAAAGAATGACATAGATTCCTTGTAACACATGTACATAGTGCTTAAGAAGGCATTATGCAGGCTTTATGAAGCCTTTATAAGCTGATCGTCATTTAAAGCAGGACCAAATGAAAGAGACATGTGCATATATTGTACAATTCAGGTGTGAAAAATGTACCTGCAGGAGTCACATTAGAAACCAGCATTTTCAAAATGCAGACCATCAAAAAATCTGCTTTTTAGAGAGGCCTATGCTGCCACCTACTGTAGTAACAGCAGAGGTGTAGGCTGACGAACAAGAATACATCATTTTCCCTTATAACCCAGTGCATGGACAAAGAAGACCGTTTTAAAATGTTTAATTGTGCTTTATATGATGAAAAATACATATTGATTTCATCGTATATCCCCCCAGGGCCAAATCTTTTGTTTTTAAGCTACACTACATTACCAAAAGTATGTGGAAACCTGCTTGTCGAACATCTCATTCCAATATCATGGGCGTTAATATGGAGTTGGTCTCCCCTTTGCTGCTATAACAACCTCCACAATTCTGGAAATGTTTTCCATTAGATGTTGAGACATTGCTGTGAGGACTTCCTTCCATTCACCGACAAAAGCGTTAATGAGGTCGGGCACTGACGTTGGGCAGTCGCCGTTCCAATTCATCCCAAAGGTGTTGGGTGGGATTGAGGTCATGGCTCTATGTAGGTCAGTCAAGTTCTTCCACACCAATTTTGACAAACCATTTCTGTATGGACCTCGCTTTTTGCACGGGGGTATTGTCATGCTGAAACAGGAAAGGGCCTTCCCCAAAATGTTGCCACAAAGTTGGAAGCACAGAATTGTCTATAATGTCATTGTATGCTGTAGCGTTAAGAGTTTCCTTCACTGGAACTAAGGGGCCTAGCCCGAACCATGAAAAACAGACCCAGACCATTATTCCTCCTACACCAAACTTTACAGTTGGCACTATGCATTCAGGCAGGTAGCATTCTCCTGGAATCTGCCAAATCCAGATTTGTCCGTCGGACTGCCAGATGGTGAAGCATGATTCATCACTCCAGAGAACACGTTTTCCACTGCTCCAGAGTCCAATGGTGATGAGCTTTACACCACTCCAGCCAACAATTGGCATTGTGAATGGTGATCTTAGGCTTGTGTGTGGCTGCTCGGCCATGGAAATCCATTTCATGAAGCTCCCGATAAACAGTTCTTGTGCTGACGTTGCTTCAAGAGGCATTTTGGAACTCGGGGACAGCCGATTTTTACGTGCTTCAGCACTCAATGGTCCCTTTCTGTGAGCTTGTGTGGCCTACCACTTCGCGGCTGAGCCGTTGTTTCTCCTAGATGTTTCCACTTCACAATAACAGCACTTACATTTGACCGGGGCCGCTATAGCAGGACAGAAATTTGAGGAACTGAATTGTTTGGAAAGGTGGCATCCTATGACGTTGCTACGGCCATGCTTAGTTATACCAACGGAAAATACACTCAGTGACAGAATTTGGAGAATGAACAGAGAGCATCGTCAAGACCCAAAATATATTACATTCTTAAACAAAAAAAATGTAAACTTTTACAAATGTGGACATAGAGGACAGAGAAAAGCCGACCTTTGACATATTTGGGATTCTTTTAAGGCGTATATTAACGGGAATGATAATCTCATACTCTGGAAACATTTTACCTGAGTTAGAAATTAAAATTAAATAAAAAATAAATCAGTATCTAAGAAAAAGCTCATATAAAAATCTTTACAAGGTAAAGAAGAATACATTTCTGAACCATTTAAACACCTTGCTGACCTCACAAAACGAATGAATGCCAAACCAGTTATAGTTTTAAAATATAAGGATAAAAATGTTTTAATTAGAAACAACAACTTTATTAATAACAATTTAGAAGCTTCTTTGAAAGCTATATAAATCGAAATTAAACAACAGTTAAACAACACTAAATTCTGAAAAGAAAAAGTTCCTGGAGTATTGTTTAGGGGTTCTTCAAATTGAAACTGTGGGGGAACCCCTATACATTGCCTTCAGAAAGTATTCAGACCCCGTCACTATTTCCACTTTATGTTATGTTATAGCCTTATTCTAACATTAATTTGTTTTTTAATTCCTCAGCATTTTATGCACAATACCCCATAATGACAAAGCAAAAACAGGTTTTAGAATTTTTTTCCAATTTTTTTCTCAATAAAAAACAGAAATACCTTATTTACATAAGTATTCAGACCCTTTGCTATGATACTCGAAATTGAGCTCAGGTGCATGCTGTTTCCATTGATCATCCTTGAGATGTTTCTACAACTTGATTAGAGTCCACCTGTGGTTAATTCAATTGATTGAACATGATTTGGAAAGGCACACACCTGTCTATATAGTCCCACAATTGTCAGTGCATGTCAGAGTAAAAACCAAGCCATGAGGTCGAAGGAATTGTCCATAGAGCTCCTAGACAGAATTGTGTCGAGGCACAGATCTGGGGAAGGTTACCAAAAAGAAATCTGCAGCATTGAAGGTCCCAAAGAACACAGTGGACTCCATCACTCCTAATGGAACATTTTTGGAACCACCAAGACTCTTCCTAGAGCTGGCCGCCGGCCAAACTGAGCAGTTGGAGGAGAAGGGCCTTGGTCAGGGAGGTGACCAAGAACCCAATGGTCAATCTGACAGAGCTCTAGAGTTCCTCTGTAGAGATGGGACAACCTTCCAGAAGGACAACCATCTCTGCAGCATTCCACCAATCAGGCCTTCATGGTATAGTGGCCAGACGGAAGCCACTCCTCAGTAAAAGGCACATGACAGCTCGCTTGGAGTTTGCCAAAAAGCACCTACAGACACTCAGACCATGAGAAACAAAATTCTCTGGTCTGATGAAACCAAACGTCAACTCTTTGGCCTGAATTCCAAGCGTCATGTCTGGAGGAAACCTAGCACCATCCCTATGGTGAAGCAGGGTGGTGGTAGCATCATGCTGTGGAGATGTTTTTCAGTGGCAGGAACTGGGAGACTAGTCAGGATCGAGGCAAAGATGAACGGAGCAAAGTACAGAGAGATTCTTGATGAAATCCTGCTCCAGAGCGCTCAGGACCACAAACTGGGGCGAAGGTTCACCTTCCAACAGGACAACGACCCTAAGCACACAACCAAGACAACACAGGAGTGGATTCGGGACAAGTCTCTGAATGTCCTTGAGTGGCCCAGTCAGAGCCCGAACTTGAACCCGATCGAGCATCTCTGGAGAGACCTGAAAATAGCTGTGCAGCAACGCTCCCCATTCAGCCTGACAGAGCTTGAGAGGATCTGCAGAAAAGAATGGGAGAAACTTCCGAAATACAGGTGTGCCAAGCTTGTAGTGTCATACCCATGAAGACTCCAGGCTGCAATCACTGCCAAATGTAAAGGGTCTGAATACCTACGTATGAAAATTTGATATTTACGTTTTTTATATATATATAAATTAGCATAAATATCTAAAAACATTTTTTTTTTCTTTGTCATTATGGGGTATTGTATGTTGATTGATGAGGGGGAAAAACTATTTAATGCATTTTAGAATAACACTGTAACCTAAAAAAATGTGGACAAAGTCAAGGAGTCTGAATACTTTCCGAAGGCACTGTAAGTTCTTCGAAGAACCCTTTAAACGTTTTTTTTTAACAATAACACAATATTTTACTTGTCAGTGTTTATTATGATTTTAGTGGCAAAGCCAATAACAAAATCTAAGTAAGAGGGAAACTCCCAGCAGAGCACCAAGTCCAATGGGTATATCCTCTGGCCTGTTGATGTTAATGCGTTGATGTTCTCTGTTACCATAGCCAGAATGATTTTGCACTGCAAGGTGATCGAACAGGTTTCATGTTATATTCTTCAGAGGTGTAGTGTGAGTGAAGTCTGTGAATCCAAAAAATAGTAATTATACAGATGATTAACAAAACATGCACATGACAGAAATCATATCTTAGTTATTGTGGTGAATGTGTCACACCCCGATCTGTTTCATCTGTCTTGTGCTTGTCTCCACCCTCTACCAGGTGTCTCCCATTTGTTTCATTATCCCCTGTGTATTTATACCGGTGGTTTCTGTTTTATGTTGCCAGTTCATCTTGTCTCCTCAAGCCTACCAGCGTGTTTTTCGATACTCCTGTTTTTCTAGTCCTCCCGGTTCCGACCTTTTCTGCCTTCCCTGACCCTGAGCCCGTCTGCCATACCATTCTGTCTGCCCTGACCTCGAGCCTGCCTGCCATCCTGTACCCATGTGACTAAGACCTGGTTTACGAACTTCTGCCTGTCCTTGACCTGCCTCTTGCCTGCCCCTTGTCTATTAATAAATA
The DNA here is from genome assembly GCF_965601325.2 of Salmo salar. NCBI lineage: Eukaryota > Metazoa > Chordata > Actinopteri > Salmoniformes > Salmonidae > Salmo > Salmo salar. The sequence goes on from NC_138308.1 coordinate 67,427,663, forward strand.
TCAGAGACTTGAACCATCTGCCTCCTGTGTCTGCATTGGGTCTCATCCTATATTGTTATAGTACGAACTGGCCATGACTGACCCAGTAAACTTGGAACAGCTCAGCAACACTGTCTACCTACATGGAGCCACCATTGGAAGACATGAGGAGCTACTCCAGAACCTTTATTGGAGGGCTCCATACTTTTGCGGAACGCCATGACCAGGGCTTCGAATCATTACTGAAGCAATTCCGTGGACTATCTATCAGGTAGTATGCCACAATGGAGACCTCCCGGACGCTCAGTTATCCCACAACCAGTGGTGATTTTGTTCAGCCTACCCCGGCTTCCCAAGAACCCCACTTACCTCCCCGGGCTTCCCGAGAACCACGCTTACCTCCTCCGGAGCGCTATGCTGGGGATCCTGGAACCTGCTGGGTGTTTCTTTCCCACTGTTCTCTCATCTTTGAGCTGCAGCCCACTTGGTTTCCTTCGGGTCGTTCAAAGATAGCATATCTCATAACACTGATGCCTGGAAGGGCGCTCACCTGGGCTACGCCGGTTTGGGAGCAACAATCCACCATTTGCCTTCGTCTGGAGGATTTCGTGGTGGAGGTGAGGAAGGTGTTCGATTCTCCGGTGTCCGGGAGAGAGGTGGCTTGAAAGCTACTTCTACTAGTATGGCAGACCTCCCTTCCTCCGCATCGCCCATACGATTGCGCCATTGACCTCCTCCTGGGCACCACACCGCCTCGTGGGTGACTATATTCCCTGTCTCGCCCTGAGAACAAGGCCATGGAGGAGTACATTGAGGACTCTCTGGCTGCTGGGAGCATTCATCCTTCTGCCTCCCCTGCCGGATCAGGTTTCTTCTATGTGGAAAAGAAGGACAAGACCCTGCGTTCATGTATCAACTACCGGGGCCTCAATGACATCACTGTAAAGAACCGTTACCCTCTACCACTCCTGTCCTTGGCTTTCCAACCTCTCCAGGGGGCAACCATCTTTTCTAAGTTGAACCTTCGAAAAGCCTACCACCTATTTCGGATATGGGAAGGAGATGAGTGGAACGATGTGCTCCGTGACATGTTGAATTGGTTTGTGTTTGTCTACCTTGACGACATCCTTGTTTTCTCCCGTTCTGCTCAAGAGCATGTCCTCCATGTCCTACAAGTCCTCCAGCTCCTGTTGGAGAACCAGTTATTTGTGAAAGCAGAGAAGTGTGAATTCCATTGATCCACTCTCTCTTTTCTTGGATATGTCATCACTGAAGGGAACGTTCAGATGGATCCTGACAAGGTGAGAGCGGTGGTGGATTGGCCCCAACCCACCTCTAAAGTGCAGGTGCAACGTTTTCTGGGATTTGCACATTTCTACCGCCTCTTCATTCGGGCTACAGCACCGTGGCTTCTCCCCTCTCTGCACTCACTTCTCCTAAGATGCAGTTCACATGGTCCCCAGCTGTCGGCAGGGCATTTTTGGATCTCAAGCATCGTTTTACCCCCATCCTCATCCATCCGGACCGTCCCATCAGTTTTCTAAAGTCACCTATTTCATTCCCCTCCCCAAGTTACCTTTCGCTAAGGAGACAGCCCAGCTCATGGTGCAGCACGTCCTCAGAATCCATGGACTTCCTGTAGACTCGGTCTCCGATCATGGTCCTCAGTTCTTGTCCCAATTCTGGAAGGCGTTCTGCACACTCACTGTGTCGTTGTCCAACTTGCCCTCCGGGTTTCATCCTCAGTCCAACGGCCAGTCGAAGTGTGCCAATCAGGACCTGGAGACGACACTTCGGTGCCTTGCCTCAACCAATCCCACAACCTGGAGCAAGCAACTCATGTGGCTGGAGGGGAACAGGGAGTACAGGAGGGGGTTGAGCACGCACCATTGTGGGGCCCCAGTGTTGAGGATCAGCAAAGTGTAGATGTTGTTTCCTACCTTCACTACCTGGGGGCAGCCCGTCAGGAAGTCCAGGACCCAATTGCACAGGGCGGAGTTGAGACCCATGGCCTCAAGCTTAATGATGAGCTTGGAGGGTACTATGATGTTGAATGCTGAGCTGTGGCCAATGAACAGCATTCTTACATGGGTATGGGTATACTCTTGTCCAGATGGGATAGGGCAGTGTGCAGTGTGATGGCGATTGCAATGTCTGTGGACCTAATGGGGCGGTACACAAATTGAAGTGGGTCTAGGGTGGCAGGTAAGGTGGAGGTGATATGATCCTTGACTGGTCTCTCAAAGCACTTCATTATGCCAGAAATGAGTGCTATGGGCAACAGTCATTTAGTTCAGTTACCTTTGCCTTCTTGGGTACAGGAACAATGGTGGCCATCTTGAAGCATGTGGGGACAGCAGACTGGGATAGGGAGAGATTGAATATGTCTGTAAACACACCAGCCAGCTGGTCTGCACATGCTCTGAGGATGTGGATAGGGATGTCGTCTGGGCCGGCAGCCTTGCATTTGTACATTTATTTTTACATTTTACATTTGACGAGGGTTAACACATTTAAATGGCTTACTCACGTCAGCTACGGAGAAGGAGAGGGAGGGCCTGCAGTCCTTGCTAGAGGGCGGCATTGGTGGCACAGTATTATCCTCAAAGGGTGCAAAGAAGGTGTTTAGTTTGTCTGGATGCAAGACATCGGTGTCCGTGACGTGGCTGGTTTTCTTTTTGTAGTCCATGATTGCCTGTAGACCTTGCCACATACGTCTCGTGTCTGAGCCGTTGAATTGCGACTTCACTTTGTCCCTATACCGACATTTTGCTTGTTTGATTGCCTTGCGGAGGGAATAACTACACTGTTTGTATTCCGCCATATTTCCAGTCATCTTTCCATGGTTAAATGCCATATTTCGCAATTTCAGTTTTGCGCGAATGCCGCTAACTATCCACGGTTTCTGGTTAGGGTAGGTGTTAATAGTCACAGTGGGTATAACATCTCCAATGCACTTCCTTATAAATTCACTCACCGAGTCAGGGTATAAATCTATATTATTCTCTTAGGCTGCCCAGAACATTTCCCAGTCCACGTGATCAAAACATTCTTGAAGCATGGATTCCGATGGGTCACACCAGCGTTGAAAAGTACTCATCACGGGTATATCCAGTTTCTGCCTAGGACGGGAGGAGCAAAATGGAGTCATGGTCAGATTTGCTGAGGAGAGGGCGAGGGAGGGCCTTGTATGCATCGCAGAAGTTAGAGTAGCAGTGATCCAGTGTATTGCCCGCATGAGTGCTACAATCAATATGCTGATAGAATTTAGGTAACCTTGTTCTCAAATTTGCTTTATTAAAATCCCCATAGACAATAAATGCAGCCTCAGGATATATGTTTTCCAGTTTGCATCGAGTCCAGTGAAGTTCCTTGAGGGCCGTTGTGTTATCGGCTTGAGGTGGGATATACACGGCTGTGACAATAACGGACGAGAATTCTCTTGGGAGATAATATGGTCGGAATATGACTGTGAGGAATTCTAGGTCCGGTGAACAAAAAGGACTTGAGTTCCTGAATGTTGTTACGATTACACCATGAGTCGTTAATCGTGAAGCATACACCCCTGTCCTTCTTCTTTCCAGAGAGATGTTTATTTCTGTCGGCGCGACGCATAAAGAATCCCGGTGGCTGTACCGACTCCGACAACATATCCCAAGAGAACCATGTTTCCGTGAAACAGAGTATGTTTCAATCCCTGATGTCTCTCTGGAAAGCAACCCTTGCCCTAATTTTGTCTACCTTGTTATCTAGAGACCGGACATTGGCGTGTAATATACTCGGAAGCGGTGGGTGGTGTGCACGCCTCCGACATCTGACCAGGAGGCCACTCTGTCTACCTCTTCTGTAGTAAATGCCCTGGGTAGTGGTGTGAACAAAGGATCCGCTTCAGGAAAGTCGTATTCCTGGTCGTAATGTTGGTCAGTTGACGTTGTGCTGATATCCAATAGTTCTTCCCGACTGTATGTAGTAACACTTAAGATTTTCTGGGCTAACAATGTAAGAAATAATACATTAAAATGCAAATGTGGTTTTCCTTCACAGAAAATACATTAGTGCAACAAATTCGGCAGAAAATAGCTTCATTTTCATCAGATGACAACAGAAGTGCAACCCTAAATTAACTTACAATTAAAAAGCTTTTCTACGTTATTTTTTGTAAAAACAATGCATGGCCATCATATTTATAATGTTTATCATAAAAAGAATATAGCCAGCTATATTTCCTAATGTTTTGCTTGAAGTTAATCTTGCATTTTACCAGAGTACCAAGGAGGCTACACCGAGAAAGGTTTGGGAGAAAAGTAGCTACAACTCAGTCAGAGAGCTGTCTGCAGATAGACTACCATTTCCTGAATTATTTTCTGAGCGGAGAAGTGCAACTGAAGCACAATATTAGTTTGATGCTAAACAGAAATTACGATAAAAAGCTTTTTAGATCTGCGTTTACAAAGCACATTAACATATTTCTTATACGTTTTGTTTTTTATTCTGCGTGAAAAACACATATATCTGCGTTAGCTTGACCCCTGACTCTGAAATACTCAAAGCTACAATCGCTGCCAAATGTAATTCTAACATGTATTGACTCTGGCGGTTGTATAATTATGAAATCTTGATACACCGTTGAAGTCGGACATTTACATACACTTAGGTTGGAGACATTAAAAGTCATTTTTCAACCACTCCACAAATTTTTGTTAACAAACTATAGTTTTGGCAAGTCAGTTAGGACATCTACTTTGTGCATGACACAAGTAATTTTCCTATCAATTGTTTACAGACAGATTATTTCACTTATAACTCACTGTATCACAATTCTGGTGGGTCAGAAGTGTACATATACTAAGTTGACTGTGCCAATAAACAGCTTGGAAAATTCCAGAAAATAATGTCATGGCTTTAGAAGCTTCTGATAGGCTAATTGACATCATTTGAGTCAATTGGAGTCTCTTTGCTTGACATCATGGGAAAATCTAAAGAAATCAGCCAAGATCTCAGAAAATAATTTGTAGACCTCCACAAGTCTGGTTCATCCTTGGGAGAAATTTCCAAAGCCTGAAGGTACCACGTTCATCTGTACAAACAATAGTATGCAAGTATAAACACCATGGGACCACGCAGCCGTCATACCGCTCAGGAAGGAGACGCGTTTTGTCTCCTAGAGATGAACGTACTTTGGTGCGAAAAGTGCAAATCAATCCCAGAACAACAGCAAAGGACCTTGTGAAGATGCTGGAGGAAAAAGGTACAAAATTATCTATATCCACAGTAAAACGAGTCCTATATCGACATAACCTGAAAGGTCGCTCAGCAAGGAAGAAGCCACTGCTCCAAAACTGCCATACAAAATCCAGACTATGGTTTGCAACTGCACATGGGGACAAAGATCATATTTTTTGCCGAAATGTCCTCTGGTCTGACGAAACAAAAATAGAACTGTTCGGCCATAATGACCATCGTTATGTTTGGAGGAAAAAGGGGGAGGCTTGCAAGCTGAAAAACTCCATCCCAACCGTGAAGCACGGGGGTGGCAGCATCATGTTGTGGGGGTGCTTTGCTGCAGGAGGGACTGGTGCACTTCACAAAATAGATGGCATCATGAGGAAGCAAAATTATGTGGATATATTGAAGCAACATCTCAAGACATCAGTCAGGAAGTTAAAGCTTGGTCGCAAATGGGTCTTCGAAATGGACAATGACCCCAAGCATACTTCCAAAGTTGCGGCAAAATGGCTTAAGGACAACAAAGTCAAGGTATTGAAGTGGCCATCACAAAGCCCTGACCTCAATCCCATAGAAAATTTGTGGGCAGAACTGAAAAATCGTGTGCGAGCAAGGAGGCCTATAAACCTGACTCAGTTACACCAATGGGCCAAAATTCACCCAACTTATTGTGCGAAGCTTGTGGAAGGCTACCTGAAACGTTTGACCCAAGTTAAACAATTTAAAGGCATTGCTACCAAATACTAATTGAGTGTATGTAAACTTCTGACCCACTGGGAATGTGATGAAAGAAATAAAAGCTGAAATAAAGCATTATTTCTACTATTATTCTGACATTTCACATTCTTAAAATAAAGTTGTGATCCTAACTGACCTAAGACAGGGAATGTTTACTAGGATTAAATGTCAGGAATTGTGAAAAACTGAGTTTAAATGTATTTGGCTAAGGTACGTAAACTTTCGACTTCAACTGTATCAGTGTTTCATTTGTCATTAAAAAAGCAAATTTTTCTTCCACTTTGACATTGGAGAGTATTTTGTGTAGATAGTGATGTTAGGTTTGATACCGGAGCTCCGAGGCATGCGTCGAAGTCACTAACGCCTCGATCACACCAATAGCTTCATTGTATTTTGTTACACCAGAAGTACATTAATTTCCAATAGAGCGCTGCATTTGCCTTGCAGCATTGCTTGCAGTTCGCAGTGTGTTCGGTGTGGTGCATACATTGGATTTATCGAACATATGCGTCAAACTGTATGCATAGACAGCTTGACAGAAATGGTAGCAGAAGGTGAATGTTGAACTTTTGTTGCACACATATCCAGATGATGCTGCGTACCACATTGTGCAAAGTCACTGTCGGTGTGATCGAGGCGTAACGCAGTCTATGCATACAGTTTTGCATACGTTTCATAAATCCAATTTATGCACCACACGGGGGGGGCTCATGTTTGTCTGTGGTGTTAAGACTAATGTAGTGATGTGAAAGATTCTTAGGGATTTTACAGTCACACTACATGAATGCGGTGAACTCAGCCAGTAAAGGATAGCTGCATAGCACATTTCTGGCCCACAGAGCCTATCACCACGCCAGCACATGTGAGGGGAAGACCATAATCCTATGGGGTTGGTGAATGTGTGATGAGGAATTAGAACGCCTGGGGGCCCTATTCATCATCCAGTGTCCCCTGGCCCCTGGGTGTGTGTTAGTGACAGGTTCTGTCCCAGAGATACGAGTCAGAGTGCTGGATTTGTGGTGGCAGATGTTTGACAACAAAGTCACATGTCACTGTAAATAAGAGCAAACAGGAAGAGCGAGGTGGAATGGAGGAATGGGAGGGGAAGGAAGGAAGGAAGGAAGGAAGGAAGGAAGGAAGGAAGGAAGGAAGGAAGGAAGGAAGGAAGGAAGGAAGGAAGGAAGGAAGGGAAGGAAGGAAGGAAGGAAGGAAGGAAGGAAGGAAGGAAGGAAGGAAGGAAGGAAGGAAGGAAGGAAGGAAGGATGTCTGGAGATGACTGCTTGTTAGAGTGAAGAAAGAAACAGGAGGGAGAAAGATTGGAATAAAGAGGAGGACAGAGAAAAAGAGAGGTGATAAGAGTAGAGAGAGTCAGGAATGGATGGAGGGAGTGGGCAGTAGCCTGTTAGCGTGTCCCGAGGAGTGGGACTCTGTGTGGGGCTTACTCTGAGACAGAGAAGAGCGCTATGTGTGACAAGAACCAATGGAGCACAGCTTGTCTGCTCCAAACTGAGAGGGCGGCACTGTAGGCACCCAGGAGATCAGCACCTGTATAGTGTGTAGCCTAGTGTGTGTGTGTGTGCGAGTGAGTGAGTGAGTGAGTGAGCGAGTGAGTGAGTGAGTGAGTGAGTGAGTGAGTGAGTGAGTGAGCGAGCGAGCGAGTGAGTGAGAGAGAGAATGTGTGCTCTGATTGCTCTTGTAATGCACAACATTGTATTCTGGTCATAGGAAATAGCCCTGCAGCTAGAGCAAATATCCTGACCCAGCTAAGCACTCATTAGCCCACACACTCATGTAATTGCTGGGTTGTGTATATGCAAGCATGACAGAACCTTCTTCAAACAGGAAAATAATAATACTTAAGATGATTCCACCCATCATCAAGAGTGATGTTATGTCATACACTGAAACACACCAATTTCTGGAGTACCATGCTTTCTTCAACCACATACTGTACCATACTGTGCTTCATATACAGCAGCAGTAGTATAGTACTGTTTCCAAATCCACACTAGCATTCTACATAGACTGCATGCACTGATACAGTGGTTAATTTAAGTGCTATGCTACAGTAGTGTGTACATTGACACATAGCCGGTGTGTGTTCTGAAGCATTATACCACAGGAACTATACTTCATTCTCCATATTCCATCCTCTCTGACTGGTTCATTCTCTCTCTTATAGTCTTTCTCTGTCTCTCTATATCTCCTTCTCTCTCTCCATTTCTCTCTTTCTCTCCTTCCCTCTCTCCCCTTGTGGAGTGAGAGTCTGAAGCTTCCCACTAAATTTACCATGTCAGGTGCTTGCTCTGGGACATAAATCCAAGCTAGGCTTATGTGGGTGGGAGGAGAGGGGAGCCACAAGGTAATTTCTTTTCTGGTTGGTCATAAAGTAAGAGGGGCAGGCTTGGCCCACTAATCCACCCAAAACTATTTTTCACAGCCCGGAAGTGTTGACATCACCTTCGATCATGTGTAAACTATGACCAAGCAAAGGCCCGCCATTTATTTACCATGGTCCTTTGGGAAAGATGGAGGAAGGGGAGTGGGTGAAGACATGAAGAGGGTTCAGACAGAATAATATCACCTTTCTTTCTCCCTCCCTCTCCCTCTCTTTTAAAAAGATGGAGAGACCTGAGTGATTATAGTGTGTGTGTGTGTGTGTGTGTGTGTGTGTGTGTGTGTGTGTGTGTGTGTGTGTGTGTGTGTGTGTGTGTGTGTGTGTGTGTGTGTGTGTGTGTGTGTGTGTGTGTGTGTGTGTGTGACTATACTTAAAGTACTTGCTTACTCGGATATACACACTGTACTTATGTTTTCATCCTATTGTTTTTGTCATCATTGTTGTCTTCTGCAGGTGTGTCAATTTGCAGTCACGCGTATACGTGTCTACTTTGCCTGTTCCGGTCATGGATCAATGAATAAAACACACTCTTGTGAATACTAAACAAGGCTTTGGCTATCACCTCCACAGTTTCTGTGGCAGATAGATTGCATGTGGTGGGACTCGCCACACTGTGGCTGTTGCAATGAATCCACACAGCATGGCCAAACACCTCGCTAGCAGTCCCAGCCTGAAAATAACTGCAGGTTTGTTCAAATTTGTTTTAATAGAAGCACCCAAAATACTCACGATTGATGGATTGCATGTAAAATGTACGACTTTAGCAAACACTAGAAACCAGTTATGTCTCACATAGGCAGAGAGAGAGAGAGCACATATATGTTTTCTAATCCGATACCGGCCTCCCTAGACGTTACTCCACCGCATGCCAGAGAGGGAGAGAGAGAGAGATTAAGGATTTCCTGTCTACTGCAGGTCTATTTTCATCCTCCTCTTCAGAGTATAAGGGTTTGTTTTATTACACAGGAAGAGCAGGCTTCCAGCCTATTCGACATACCCAGCTCTACACTTACCCTCCCCCAGCAAAGCCTCCCCTGCCTGGAATAATAAGAGAGGGAGTCTGGGGCCTGTCTGGATGGTCTGGTCTAATGGCTGGTGGTAATACTCGTCTTGGTTAGCAGATGTCGATGTTCAGGAGGCCTTAGCAGTCTAACATAGATGGACCACAGGCTCCATGATTAACTTTTCAGTTGCTGATACGGCTACTTAACAGTGGAGGCTCCTCAGAGGAAGGGAGGACAATCCTCCTCATGGAATTTCATGAAAAAAATGTAGTGAAATATTAAAAAATATATATTTTTTAGAATAAACTATACTAAATACATTAATTTCACCAAATAATTGATTAAAACACATTGTTTTGCAATGTATGTCCTTCCATAGACTTACACAATAATTATGACAACTTCCGGAGGACGTCCTCCAACCTATCAGAGCTCTTGAAGCATGAACTGACATGCTGTCCACCCAATCAAAGGATCAGACAATGAATCTAGTACTGAAAGCATAAGCTACAGATACACTATATATCCAAAAGTATGTGGACACTCCTTCAAATTAGTGGATTTGGCTATTTCAGCCATACCCGTTGCTGACAGGTGTATACAATCGTGCACACAGCCATGCAACCTCCATAGACAAACATTGGCAGTAGAATGTCCTTGATGAAGAGCTCAGAGACTTTCAACGTGGCACCATCATTGGATGCCACTTTTCTGTCAAGTCAGTTCCTCAAATTTCTGCCCTGCTAGAGCTGCCCCAGTCAACTGTAATGTTATTGTGAAGTGGAAACCTCTAGGAGCGACAACTGCTCAGCCACACTCAAGCTCACAGAACGGGACAACCGAGGGCTGAAGCACGTAGCGTGTAATTGTCTGTCCACAATTGAAACACTCACTACCGAGTTCCAAACTGCCTCTGTAAGCAACATCAGCACAAGAACTGTTCATCGGGAGCTTCATGAAATGGCTTTCCATGGCCGAGCAGTTGCACACAAGCCTAAGATCACCATGCGCAATGCCAAGCATCAGTAGGAATGGTGTAAAGCTCACCATTATTGGACTCTGGAGCAGTGGAAAACGTGTTCTCTGGAGTGATGAATCACGCTTCACCATCTGGCAGTCTGACACACAAATCTGGGTTTGGCAGATGCCAGGAGAACACTACCTGCCCGAATGCATAGTGCCAACTGTAAAGTTTGGTGGAGGAGAAATAATGGTCTGGGGCTGTTTTTCATTGTTTGGGCTAGGCCCTTAGTTCCAGTGAAGGGAAATCTTAAAGCTACAGTATTCAATGACATTCTAGACAATTCTGTGCTTCGAACTTTGTGGCAACAGTTTGGGGAAGGCCCTTTCCTGTTTCAGCATAACAATGCCCCCATGCACAAAGCAAGGTCCATACAGAAATGGTTTGTCGAGATCGGTGTGGAAGAACTTGACTGGCTTGTACAGAGCCCTGACCTCAACCCCATCAAACACCTTGGGATGAATTGGAATGCCAACTGCGAGCCAGGCCTAATTGCCCAACGTCAGTGCTCGACCTCACTAACGCTTTTGTCGGTGAATGGAAGGAAGTCCTCGCAGCAATGTTTCAACTTCAAGTGGAATGCCTTCACAGAAGAGCGGAGGCTGTTATAGCAGCAAAGGGGTAACAACTCCATATTAATGCCCATGACTTTGGAATGAGATGTTCGATGAGCAGGTGTCCACATACTTTTGGTCATGTAGTGTAGCTTGCACTGCAGTGCATCAACTGTGGTGAGTAGTTGACTCAAAGAGAGAGAAAGCCAATAGTTGAACAGTTTAGAACAAATTAATTAAAATAAAGGAGGAAGAGAGAGAGCTAGCTATATTTCATTGTATTTTTTTCACTTTCTTTTAGCTAGAGAATGCAGCTAGCTAGTTTAGCCTACTCAAACACCCGGCTCAAACAGAGAGGGATGCTATGTTAGCGAGCTGGCTATGGCTATCCAACACTGGAACTCTTCCAAGTGAAGATAAGCTTTTTTTATAAATGTATTGCCACCGGTGCCCGCCAGTGTGACTGCTATACTGCTTGCTGACTTTACACTGTACTGAATGATTGTATCGGGTTTACTAACGTGTTAATTCTAGTAGCGATGTTGACTAGCTATGATGTTAGCTAATATGGTGACAACGATATAGGCTGTGTTTAGCGGTTAGCGGTTATAATATGAAGGTTTGGCTTGGAAAGGTTTTTTCACCTGGTCAAAGACAGCTAATGTGTTGTGCACTGAAGTCCACAAGTTAAGGGAAAAGGTGAGAGGAGGAGAGCTTGAAGATGCGAGAAGGAATTCTACAATGGGCAAAATGATCTTGCTGTTTGTATGTGGCTGCTATGAAAAAACTTTTTGCGTGTGATCAGGGGTTTATTCACTCCGCCAATCCTGTTAAAAACATTTTTTTAAACGGAAACAAACCGAATGAAACAGGGATAAACATACCTGAATTGTTGGACTAATGATTACACCCTAGATCAGCTAGATGCAGGCAAGAGTGTGCAAGCGGTATTGAATGTGTCACTGTCTGTCACCTTGATGACTCTAATTCTTCTCACAACGTGTTGTAAACTTCTATTCATAGGCTAGATTGTAGCGACCTCATAATAGGTATAGGGAAAATTTGAGTATCCTGTAGATATCCCAAACCTATCGATGTTACATTGAATTGGGTGAATGGAATATGAATGACTGTGACTAGTGACTGTGACTGCTGTCACAGTCACTAGCCCATTCAAGCTTAACATTCTTATCATTTATCGCCCTCCAAGCAAAACATTAGATTATGTCAGCAGAGTACCAAGCCAAAAATAATCAGACACCCATTTTTCAAGCTAGCATATAATGTCACAAAAACCCAGAAGACAGCTAAATGCAGCACTAACCTTTGATGATCTTCATCAGATGACACTCCTAGGACATTATGTTATACAATACATGCATGTTTTGTTCAATCAAGTTCATATTTATATCAAAAAACAGCTTTTTACATTAGCATGTGATGTTCAGAACTAGCATACCCCCCGCAAACTTCCGGAGGAACTTGCTAACAATTTACTAAATTACTCACGATAAACGTTCAGAAAAAGCATAACAATTATTTTAAGAATTATAGATACAGAACTCCTCTATGCACTCGATATGTCCGATTTTAAAATAGCTTTTCGGTGAAAGCACATTTTGCAATATTCTAAGTACATAGCCCAGCCATCACGGGCTAGCTATTTAGACACCCGGCAAGTTTAGCACTCACCAATATCAGATTTACTATTATAAAAGTTTGATTACCTTTTGTTGTCTTCGTCAGAATGCACTCCCAGGACTGCTACTTCAATAACAAATGTTGGTTTGGTCCAAAATAATCCATCGTTATATCCGAATAGCGGCGTTTTGTTCGTGCGTCCCAGACACTATCCGAAATGGTAAATCAGGGTCGCGCGCGTGGCGCAATTCGTGACAAAAAAAATCTAAATATTCCATTACTGTACTTCGAAGCATGTCAACCGCTGTTTAAAATCCATTTTTATGCCATTTTTCTCGTAAAAAAAGCGATAATATTCCGACCGGGAATGTCCATTTAGCTAAACAGAGGAAAGAAAACAAAGCTTTCGGTCGACGCGGGCACGAGCCTGAGTCTCACAGTACTGTAACCAGCCACTACCCAAACGCGCTACTTTGTTTCAGCCAGAGCCTGCAAAGCCACGATTCAGTATTTTGCCGCCTTCTGAGAGCCTATGGCAGCCGTAGGAAGTGTCACAGGACAGCTAAGATCCTCACTCATCAATAAACAGAGACAAGAAGAACGACACCTTGTCAGACAGGCCACTTCCTGCATGAAATCTTCTCAGGTTTTTGCCTGCCATATGAGTTCTGTTATACTCACAGTCACCATTCAAACAGTTTTAGAAACTTTGGAGTGTTTTCTATCCAAAGCCAATAATTATATGCATATTCTAGTTACTGGGCAGGAGTAGTAACCAGATTAAATCGGGTACGTTTTTTATCCAGCCGTGAAAATACTGCCCCCTAGCCATAACAGGTTAATGTCTTGAACATACTGTTTTCTACAAAAATACCCCACATTAACCATAAACATAAGGTAGAATGGCTTAAAACACAGAGATGTATTCATTTAAAGGGTTAATTGTTTAGTGCAACAAGCTCTATTTAATTATGTGCTTGAGCACACACACCCGGCAGAATATGGTGCTTTGCCCTTTCCCCATAGTTTGGTCTAAAATCGATTAATTGTGGCTTTCTGTGACATTCCAATTTCCCAATTTTGAAATATATCCACAGAATATCCTCAAAGGGTATGGCAGGCTTCCTAAAAAGCTCATTAATCTTAATTTCCGGAGTTATCCGCATCTCCTTTCCCCTCCAAGTAATAGTTAGTATTTCCAGAGGCCGGGAAAATAGCTTTTATATGGCAACAAATCACATTATGACATTCTGGAAAAGGGGTCAAAATCAATCAGGTGCCCACTGGCCTTTGACATTAAATAAAGGTCAGTGAATATTGATGTGCATCACAAACCCTTGGGTAGAATAACAGCCTGCACATTACTAAATATGATAGCAATTAGACAGGCCTGAGCTTCGGTCCTCTCATACACAATATGCATGGCTCACAGATAGAGAGAATGACGGCGCCGGCCTTAGATGGCAGCATCGCGACTAGCTCTTCAGCAACTCTGCAGTATTTTGTTTGTTTATGTACTATTTTTTACGTTATTAGCTCAGGAATTGTTTTGTGTCATTACATACAGCCGGGGAGAACTATTGGATATTAGAGCGCCAGTAACTCACCAAAACTTCCAGCATTATGACCAGGATTACGACTTCCCTGGAACGGATCCTTTGTTTGCTCTCCCCAGCGCAATTTAACCCCTGGTCGGGCTCCGTCCCGTATGCGGGACGGACATCCAGCGAAAAATCCTATTGCCATTAGCATAACAAAATTTCAATTTTTTTTTTTTTAAATATAGGACAATGTTATATCGTTTTATAGATACACCTCTCCTGAATCGAACCACGTTGTCCAATTTCAAAAAGGATTTACAGCAAAAGCAAAACATTAGATTATGTTAGAGGAGTATATCGTAAAAGTAGCCACATAGCCATTTTCCGACCAACCACATGCATCACAAATAACCAAAAAACAGCTAAATGCAGCACTAACCTTTGACAATCTTCATCAGATGACACTCCTAAGACATCATGTTACACAATACATGCATTCTTTTGTTCGATAAAGTTCATATTTATATATAAAAACAGCATTTTACATCGGCGCGAAACTATTTTCCCTCAAATGCGTCCGGTGAAACAGCGCTACAATTTACTAAATTACTATTCGAAAACATTTTTTAAATTTAATATTGTCATTCTAAGATTTATAGATTAGCATCTCTTGAAAGCACCTGCAATGCCAGATTTAAAAATAACTTTACTGGATAATCACACTTTGCGATAAAAGGGGATGCGATACTCAGAAAAATAGGCTACCGTTACAGGTCAGCGCCATCTTGGAACAATCGCATATCAAATCTACTCTTGTATACTATTGTCAATAATCCCTTACCTTTAATTATCTTCATCAGAAAGCACTTCCAGGAATCCCAGGTCCACAACAAATGTATTTTCGTTCGAAAAAGTTAATCCTTTACGTCCCAATAGCTTGTTCTTGTTAGTGCGTTCTGAAGGCTGCGGGACTCCTCTTTCAATAAAATTCATTTTTTTTTTATTTAGGTTCGTTCAAACATGTCAAACGTTGTATAACCTCTCTAGGCTAGGCGGGACGAATTCGTCCCACCTACGTAACAGCCACTGCTATCTGGTGGCGCGATTTTCAAAACCTTAAAAATCCTATTACTTCAATTTCTCAAACATATGACTATTTTACAGCCATTTAAAGATAAGACTCTCGTTAATCTAACCACACTGTCCGATTTCAAAAAGGCTTTACAACGAAAGCAAAACATTAGATTATGTCAGCAGAGTACCAAGCCAGAAAAAATCAGACACCCATTTTTCAAGCCAGCATATAATGTCACCAAAACCCAGAAGACAGCTAAATGCAGCACTCACCTTTGATGATCTTCATCAGATGACAACCCTAGGACATTATGTTATACAATACATGCATGTTTTGTTCAATCAAGTTCATATTTATATCAAAAACCAGCTTTTTACATTAGCATGTGACGTTCAGAACTAGCATACCCCCCGCAAACTTCCGGGGAATTCGCTAACATTTTACTAAATTACTCACGATAAACGTTCACAAAAAGCATAACAATTATTTTAAGAATTATAGATACAGACCTCCTCTATGCACTCGATATGTCCGATTTTAAAATAGCTTTTTGGTGAAAGCACATTTTGCAATATTCTAAGTACATAGCCCAGGCATCACGGGCTCGCTATTTAGACACCCGGCAAGTTTAGCACTCACCATAATCATATTTACTATTATAAAAATGTCATTACCTTTTGTTGTCTTCGTCAGAATACACACCCAGGACAGCTACTTCAATAACAAATGTTGGTTTGGTCCAAAATAATCCATCGTTATATCCGAATAGCGGCGTTTTGTTTGTGCGTTCCAGACACTATCCGAAATAGTAAAGAAGTGTCACGCGCTTGGCGCAATTCGTGACAATAAAATTCTAAATATTCCATTACCGTACTTCGAAGCATGTCAACCGCTGTTTAAAATCAATTTTTACGACATTTTTCTCGTAGAAAAGCGATAATATTCCGCCAGGGAATCTCCTTTTCGGCAAACAGAGGAAAAAATCCCAAAGGCGGGGGCGGTCGGGGTCACGCGCATAAGCTAGTGTCTCTTGATCGGCCACTTGAGAAAGGCGATAATGTGTTTCAGCCTGGGGCTGGAATGACGACATTCTGTTTTTTCCCGGGCTCTGAGCGCCTATGGACGACGTGGGAAGTGTCACGTTAGAGCAGAGATCCTTAGTAAATGATAGAGATGGAAAAGAAGTTCAACAAATGGTCAGACAGGCCACTTCCTGTAAAGGAATCTCTCAGGTTTTGACCTGCCATTTGAGTTCTGTTATACTCACAGACACCATTCAAACAGTTTTAGAAAATTTAGGGTGTTTTCTATCCATATGTAATAAGTATATGCATATTCTAGTTACTGAGTAGGAGTGGTAACCAGATTAAATCGGGTATGTTTTTTATCCAGCCGTGTCAATGCTGCCCCCTAGCCCTAACAGGATAACATAAATCTTTAGGGCCTTTTTCAACGAGAGCTCCAATAAGATTCAAGGGGGACGATTGCATTGTCTTTCTAAACGTTTCGAAAGGGGAGGGTAGCCAGGGGCGCCGGCGTCATAATGGTGATGGCCCTCCTCATGTGACCACTTTCCACAGCCTCTCATTCTGTCAGTTTTCACAGTAGGAGACTCAAACCACTTTGTAAAGACTGGGGACATCTAGTGGAAGCAATAGGAAGTGCTCAATGAACCATTGCTCACGGTGTGATTTATAGGCAAAATGATGAAGTTGAGTCCGCAATTCAGAATTCCACATCCTGTTACGATCGGTCTCGGGGTTTTGACTGCCATATGAGTTCTGTTATACTCACAGACACCATTCAAACAGTTTTCGAAACTTTAGGGTGTTTTCTATCCACAAGTATTAATTATATGCATATCCTAGCTTCTGAGTTTGAGTAGGAGGCTGTTTAAAATGGGCACGAATTTTTTTCAAAAATCGCTGTAGCGCCTCCTATCCTAGGCGACCGTCAAGAGGGTTCTTATTCCAGAGGCTGACCCAAAACAATGCCGGCGGAGAAGAGGTATTCGAGGCAGTGCTCTGGTCTGACTTAGGAAGCGTGCACACCACCCACCTCTCCCGAGTACTTTACTCGCTAATGTCCAATCTCTGGACATGAATCTCTCTCCAATAAAATAGTTGCTTTTCAGAGAGACACCAGGGATTGTAACATACTCTGCTTCACGGAAACATGGCTCTCTCTGTCTGACTCTGTAAAGCCAGTTGGGTTCTCAGTACATCGCGCCGAGAGGAACAATCTCTCCAGGAAGCAGATGGGTGGAGGTATATGTTTTATGATTAACGACTTATGGTGTGACTGTGATAACATACAGGAACTCAAGTCCTTCTGTTCACCCGACCTAGAATATCTCACAGTCAAATGCCGACCGTACTATCTCCCAAGATCATTTTCATCAATAATAGCCACAGCGGTCTATATCCCCCCCTAAGAGGATACCACGACGGCCCTCAAAGAGCTTCATTGGACTTTACACAAACTGGAAACCACATATCCTGAGGCTGCATTTATTGTAGCTGAGGATTTTAACAAAGCAAATTTGAGGAAAAGGCTCCAGAAATTCCATCAACATATTGATTGTTGTAATCGTGCAGCTAAAACCCTTGACCATTGCTATACTACCTTCTAGAATGCATTTATGGTCCTCCCCCACCCTCCATTCGGCAATTCAGAGCACAATTCCATCGTGCTCCCCCCCATAGGCAGAAACTCAAACAGGGATATGTTCAGAGTAGCTTCAGAAAATAATATCAACACATATACCAATATGCTGAATGAGTTCATCAGCAAGTGCATAGGAGATGTTATACCAACTGTGACTATTAAAACCTACCGCAACCAGAAACCGTGGATAGATGGCAGCATTCGCGCAAAATTGAAAGTGCGACCGACCGCATTTAACCAGGGCAAGAAGACTGGAAAAATGGAAGAATACAAACAGTGTAGTTATTCCCTCCGCAAAGCAATCAAGCAGGCTAAACATCGGTATAGGGACAAAGTTGAGGTCCAGTTCAACGGCTCAGACACGAGACGTATGTGGCAGGGTCTACAGACAATCACGGATTATAAAAGGAAAACCAGCCACGTTGCAGACACCGACGTCTTGGTTGAACACCTTCTTCGCTCGCTTTGAAGATAATACAGTGCCACCGATGCGGCCCGCTATCAAGGACTGTCAGTCTGTTGTCCCCACATGCTTCAAGATGGCCACCATTGTCCCTGTACCTAAGAAAGAAAAGGTAATTGAACTAAATGACTATCGCCCTGTAGCACATCATGAAGTGCTTTGAACGACTAGTCAAGGATCATATCACCTCCACCTTACCTGCCACCCTAGACCCACTTCAATTTGCTTACCGCCCCAATAGATCCACAGACGATGCAATCGCCTCCACACTGCACACTGCCCTGTCCCATCTGGACAAGAGGCATACCTATGTAAGAATGGTGTTCATTGACTATAGCTCAGCATTCAACACCATAGTACCCTCCAAGCTCATCATCAAGCTCGAGGCCCTGGGTCTGAACCCCGCCCTGTGCATCTGGGTCCTGGACTTCCTGACAGGCCCCCAGGTGGTGAAGGTAGGAAACAACACCTCTTCGCTGAACCTCAACACTGGGGCCACACAAGGGAGCATGCTCAGCCCCCTCCTGTACTCCCTGTTCACCCATAACTGTGTGGCCAAGCACGCCTCCAACTCAATCATCAAGTTTGCAGACGACACAACCAAGTAGGCTTGGTTACCCACAATGATGAGACAGCCTACAGGGAGGAGGTGAGGGCTCTGGGAGTGTGGTGGCAGGTAAATAACCTCACTCAACGTCAACAAAACTAAGGAGATGATCGTGGACTTCAGGAAACAGCAGAGGGAGCACCCCCCTATCCACATCGATGGAACCACAGTGGAGAAGATGGAAAGCTTCAAGTTACTCGGCATACACATCACTGACAAACTGAAATGGTCCACCCACACAGACAGTGTGTTGAAGAAGGTGCAACAGCGCCTCTTCATCCCCAGGAGGCTAAAGAAATTGAGAGCATCCTGTCGGGCTGTATCATGTCGGGCTGTATCATCGCCTGGTACGGCAACTGTACCACTCACAACTGCAAAGCTCTCCAGAGGGTGGTGCGGTCTGCCCGACACATTACCGGGGGCAAACTTCCCACCCTTCTGGACACCTACAGCACCCAATGCCATAGGAAGGCCAAAAAGATCATCAAGGACATCAACCACCCGAGTTACTGCCTGTTCACCACGCTTTCATCCAGAAGGCGAGGTCAGTACAGTTGCATCAAAGCTGGAACCGAGAGACTGAAAAACAGCTTCTATCTCAAGGCCACCAAACTGCTAAACAGCCATCACTAGCACATGAGAGGCGGCTGACTATAGACATAGATTGGTAATCATAGGCTACTTTCAGAAATAGATCACTAGCCACTTTAATAATGTTCCGTATCTAGCATTACTCATCTCATATGTGTAAACTGTGCTCCACACTATTCTACGATATCTTAGTCTCTTTTCAATTGTGTTTACATATTGCATCACCCATTTCATATGTATATACTGTATTGTATTCTATACTACACCACTGACTGTTAAACAGCCATCTCCAGCACATCAGAAGCTGCTGCCTATAGACATAGATTAGGAATCACTGGCCACTTTAAGGAAATGAAACACTAAACACTTTAATAATGTCTCTGTATCTTGCATTTTTTATATATATATTTAATCTTTATTTAACTAGGCAAATCAGTTAAGAACAAATTCTTATCTACAAATTTGTATTTGTTCAGGGGCAGAAGGACAGATTTTTACCTTGTCAGCTCAGGGATTCGATCCAGCAACCTCTCGGTTATTGTCCCATCGCTCTAACCACTAGGCTAGCTGCCGCATTACTCATCTCATATGTGTAAACTGTACTCTATACTATTTTACGGTATCTTAATCACTTTAATGGTTTGTAAATATTGCATCACCCATCTCATATGTACTGTACATGTCGGTTGTTTTGCTCTAGTACTCCAACAAGCCTCACAAGATTAGTCTGAAGGTAGCCGCGTACCAGTTAAAAATATTTATTGAAGTATACACACTACCGTTCAAATGTTTGGGGTCATTTAGAAATGTCCTTGTTTTTTAAAGAAAATCCATTTTTGAAAGAAAGTCCATTAAAATAGCATCAAATTGATCAGAAATACAGTGTAGACATTGTTAATGTTGTAAATGAGCATTGTAGCTGGAAACGGCAGATTTTCTACGGAATATCTACATAGGCGTACAGAGGCCCATTATCAGCAACCATCACTCCTGTGTTCCAATAGCACATTATAAGCTAATCCAAGTTTATCATTTTAAAAGGCTAATTGATCATTAGAAAACCATTTTGCAATTATGTTAGCACAGCTGAAAACTGTTGTTCTGATTAAAGAAGCAACAAAACTGGCCTCCTTTAGACTAGTTGAGTATCTGGAGCATCAGAATTTGTGGGTTTGATTACAGGCTAAAAATGGCTAGAAACAAAGAACTTTCTTCTGAAACTCGTCAGTCTATTCTTGTTCTGAGAAATGAAGGCTATTCCATGCGAGAAAATGCCAAGAAACTGAAGGTCTCGTACAACGCTGTGTACTACTCCCTTCACAGAACAGCGCAAATTGGCTCTAACCAGAATAGAAAGAGGAGTGGGAGGCCCCTGTGCACAACTGAGCAAGAGGACAAGTACATTAGAGTGTCTAGTTTGAGAAACAGATCCCTCACAAGTCCTCAACTGGTAGCTTCATTAAATAGTACCCGCAAAACACCAGTCTCAACGACAACAGTGAAGAGCTGACTCCAGGATGCTGGCCTTCTAGGCAGTGTTCTTCTGTCCAGTGTCTGTGTTCTTTTGCCCATCTTAAACTTTTCTTTTAATTGGCCAGTCTGAGATATGGCTTTTTCTTTGCAACTCTTTCACTTTTTTATTTTGTTTTTTACCCCTTTTTCTCCCCAATTGGTAGTTTCAGTCTTGTCCCATTGCTGCAAGTCTACTGATTCTGGAGGGATGAAGGTCAAGAGCCATACGTCCTCCAAAACACAACCATGCCAAGCCGCACTGCTCACTTAACCCAGAAGCCAGCCGCACCAATATATCCAGATGGACGGAAACACCGTCCATCTGGCAATTGAAGTTGGCTTGCAGATGCCCGGCCTGCCACAAGGAGTCGCAAAAGCGCGATGGGACAAGGAAATCCCGGCCGGCCAGCCAAACCCTCCCCTCACCCGGTCGATGCTGGGCCAATTGTGCGCCTCATGGGTCTCCCGGTCACGGCCGGCTGTGACACAGCCTGGTATCAAATCCGGATTTATAGTGACGTCTCAAGCACTGTGATGCAGTGCCTTAGACCGCTGCTCTACTCAGGAGGCCCAGCATTTTTAACTCTACCGATAGCTTTGTCATAAAAACTGTTGTGTTAAATTGCTATTGTGCCCACTCTGGTCTTGGCACGTGCGCTCTAGTCAGCATTTCACAAATACAGTGTGGGTAGTCTGTGCGGGTATAGTCTACATGATGAGATTATTACGGATAAGAGCGAGAATTTTTGTATTTGTCAAGCGGCAGTCAAGCATCGATCATCATGTCACCAGAATAAGAGCCTCAATATTTATTGGAAAGAAGCATCAAGATCACAGTGCACTTTCACCACCCTGTGGCCCAATAAACTGCATGGTTTCCCGAGTCATAGTGGGAGGACCACACACCATAACCACGTTACTCCAAATTAACTTCGATATGATTGTTATAATAACCCATCTCCTCACGAAGGACCGTTGGTTTCATTGCTTTAGAAATGAGTCCTGTTCTCGCTGCGTGTTTGTGCCTTTTGCTTTCATAGTAAATACAATCCTGTAACTAGGCCTATGGATTGCATGACCCCGATACTCTTTCTCTGATGTATCTCATCCCTTGTTTAAAAATGGCCTTTTTACCTTTGTGCAGATTGCCATGTCTCATTTTCTATTAATTGATAATTATACTTTTTTCAAAGTATTTCTCTTTTTCAAGCAAGCATTGCAGAGCTGGCCACAATTTCAATTTAATTCCCCTTGAAAAGATAGAACAAATATTATTGCTGAACTCAAATGTGTTGGTTGATAAAATACCTGTATTTATGGGAAAGATGTTTGAAAAGGGTATTTTGTTCTTAATTGATATTGTAAATTGGAATGGTAGAGTTATGTCTTTCATGGAGTTATCAGAATTGTACGGGAAGGTCTGCTCAATCCAAGAGTACAACCAATTGATTACAGCATTACCCCAAAAATGGAAGAGGCAGGTGGCAGCCGGAGGAGGTAGGGAACTGGTCTGTCTGCCCAATATAAAGGATCAAAACTGTCAGAGGAATAAAAATAGCATAAATAGGAACATATACCAGTTTCATTTGAGGACCAGGATGTTGACCACTGTGCCGTACAGATTGCAAAATAGTTGGGAAGAGATTTTTGATGTACCGATTCCATGATACAGGGTGTATGAGTTTTTGGGGCGGCAGGTAGCCTAGTGGTTAGAGCGTTGGACTAGTAACCGAAAGGTTGCAAGATGGAATCCCCGAGCTGACAAGGTAAAAATCTGTCGTTCTGCCCCTGAACAAGGCAGTTAACCCACTGTTTCTAGGCCGTCATTGAAAATAAGAATTTGTTCTTAACTGACTTGCCTAGTTAAATAAATAAATATAAAATGACACAAGACGTTGTGCTTTTCAGCTAAAGTGATTATATAGAATTCTTGCCACCAACAAAATTTTGAATATTTGGGGCATAAAATAATCGAAGCTCTGCAGATTTTGTTGTGAAGATACAGAATCAATAGATCATTTATTTTGGTATTGCCCTCAGGTGGCCTGTTTCTGGTCTCAGGTTCAGGAATGGCTGAAAATGCATAACATTGATCTAAAATTGACCCCAGAAATAGTACTGTTAGGAGATCTGGAGAGACCGGGACAGTCAATTACTAATATACTAATGCTCTTAGTAAAAGTATCTTTAACTCACAATCTGTGGATTCTATTCGATTAGATAGATTGAAATTGAATGTTAAACATCACAGCATAGTTGAAAGATATATGTTTTTTAGAAATCAGAAGAGGGTGGCCAGCAGAGATAGGTGGGATGGGCTGAGGAATAAAAATATAAAAAATAAAGTAAAAATATAACATAATAAAAAGTATGTTTGAATGACACTGAGGGGCAGTGTTTTTACAGCTAATGCCGGTTTGCCTGAGGCTGATGCCATGCAGGTGTTTGTACACATGCATATACACATACTCTCATTCAAATACACAAATACACGGACACACACACGTAAATAGTGCCAGACATGCACTCAAACAAATACAGTTGGCTTTGCTGTTATGATTTTAGTTGTCCTTGATGTCCTTTGTTTTTTTGCATTGTTGTTTTCTGTTTTCCGTTGTCTTTTTCTTTTTTCTTTTAGTTAATTTTCTTGGTTGTTGGTGCACTGGGGGGGGGTTCTTGGGGATGGGGAATGTAATAATTATTTTGAATTTTTCCATTTTATTTTCTTGGGGGGGGACTGTGAGAGGGGTCTCGGATGGTTGATGGGCAGCTATTGGCGAACTGTGGGGGGATCTTGGAAGGTTCCTGTCCCCGTTTTTGGCCTTGTGTGAGATCTGTCGACATGCCCTTGAGCAGGGCATTGACCCTGGATACTTCTGTGTGTCGCTCTGAATTGGAGTCTGTTGGATGACTGGTGTGGTGTAGTTGTTGAGCGGCTTCACTAAAAGTATATTGTACATTTTGGATTCAATAAAAAAAATTATATAAATAAACTCAGCAAAAAAAGAAACGTCCTTTCACTGTCAACTGCGTTTATTTTCAGCAAACTTAACGTGTAAATATTTGTATGAACATAACAAGATTCAACAACTGAGACATAAACTGAACCAGTTCCCAAGACTTGTCACTAACAGAAATGGAATAATATGTCCCTGAACAAAGGGGGGTCAAAATCAAAAGTAACAGTCAGTATCTGGTGTGGCCACCAGCTGCATTAAGTACTGCAGTGCATCTCCTCCTCATGGACTGCACCAGATGTTCCAGTTCTTGCTGTGAGATTTTAGCCCACTCTTCCACCAAGGCACCTGTAAGTTCCCAGAATGGCCATAGCCCTCATCCTCTGATCTAAAAGGTCCCAGATGTGATCAATGAGATTGAGATCCGGGCTCTTCGCTGGCCATGGCAGAAAACTGACATTCCTGCCTTGCAGGAAATCACACAAAGAGCGAGCAGTATGGCTGGTGGCATTGTCATGCTGGAGGGTCATGTCAGGATGAGCCTGCAGGAAGGGTACCACATGAGGGAGGAGGATGTCTTCCCTGTAACGCACAGCATTGAGATTTCCTGCAGTGACAACAAGCTTTGGCCGATGATGTTGTGACACACCACCCCAGGCCATGACGGACCCTCCACCTCCAAATCAATCCCGCTCCAGAGTACAGGCCTCGGTGTAAGGCTCATTCCTTCGACGATAAACACTAATCCGACCATCACCCCTGGTGAGACAAAACCGTGACTCGTCAGTGAAGAGCACTTTTTGCCAGTCCTGTCTGGTCCAGCAACGGTGGGTTTGTGCCCATAGGTGATGTCTGGTGAGGACCTGCCTTACAAAAGGCCTACAAGCCCTCAGTCCAGCCTCTCTCAGCCTATTGCGGACAGTCTGAGCACTGACGGAGGGATTGTGCGTTCCTGGTGTAACTCGGGCAGTTGTTGTTGCCATCCTGTACCTGTCCCACAGGTGTGATATTCGGATGTACCGATCCCGTGCAGGTGTTGTTACACGTGGTCTGCCAATGCGAGGACGATCAGCTATCCGTCCTGTCTCCCTGTAGCGCTGTCTTAGGCGTCTCACAGTACGGACATTGCAATTTATTGCCCTGGCCACATCTGCAGTCCTCATGCTTACTTGCAGCATGCCTAAGGCACGTTCACGCAGATGAGCACGGACCCTGGGCATCTTTCTTTTGGTGTTTTTCAGAGTCAGTAGAAAGGTCTGTTTAGTGTCCTAAGTTTCATAACTGTCACCTTAATTGCCTACTGTTTCTAAGCTGTTAGTGTCTTTATGACTGTTCCATAGGTGCATGTTCACCCTTTACAATAATGATTTGTGAAGTTTTTTGGATTTTTACAAATTATCTTTGAAAAACAGGGTCCAGAAAAAGGGACGTTTCTTTTTTAGTTGAGTTTATATATATAAAATCTACAAAAACTGTATCTCAGATAAAGACCTCTTTCAATTAAGTTGATAAAATATATAAACATGAACATATAGTACACCTACGGCGTAGAATATATCTAATAAGGAGATTCAAACAATGTATAAGGTAAAAGGGGTCATCTGCGATTGCTACATCCATTTTTGGACTTGCATGAATGATATATAGGCCTACCCGTTGATCCTGGAAGAATATAACTTATAAATGCCTCATTTGATTTGATTTGATTTGATTCAAGCGTAGTTTGTTGTACCCCATCAAAACTGTTGTGGCCCATCAAAATCCAAAATATAAGCTTGTTTTGCTCAATTGTTTTTAAACAATGCTAATAGTAAACAAACACTGTATAGCCTCAATACATGGTTAAAACTATAATTTTGATATCATGGATGGTCAGCCCTTGCATAAATAGCAATTTTTTATACCGAAACAGTGGCGGGGAAAGAAGTTGTTATTGTTGAACTGCAGATCGCCCCTTTTGTGACTCAAGATCACTCCCTATAATAAAACATTAATATACAGTACCAGTCAAACGTTTGCACACACCTACTCATTCAAGAGTTTTTCTTTATTTTTACTATTTTCTACATTGTAGACATAAAAACTACAAAACAACACATATAGAATCACGTAGTAACCAAAAAAGTAGCCACCCTTTGCCTTGATGACAGCTTTGCACACTCTTGGCATTCTCTCAACAAGCTTCACCTGGAATGCTTTTCCAACAGTTTTGAAGGAGCTCCCACATATGTGACTGACCGGGTCAAATCGGTCTTATGTAGCAAAATTTTACATTGGATAAAAGTAGAGACTTAGAGCTACGAAATGGTATATCATACACTACAGTTGAGGAACAATGGGAAAGTAATTTTGCTTTGAAAGATAAACTTGTAAACTCACTTTTGAGAAAATGGCCTTTGAATATTTGGGTATTACTACTGGAGAGCCCTTCTTTGTCTACACCCATTCAGCATCGTTCACACCCTCCTAAGGTTTAGCCCCACCCATCTCTTTAAGGGTTGATCCAAGCGTTCTGTACTAACAACAGCAGTCAAGCACCCCTGTAAAGACCTTTATTATACACAGATTCAACATAGCTATTGATAACAAATGTGTATTTTGTGGTTGTGACCCAGAGATTCTTGACCATTTATTTTGGATCTGTTCTTATGTCAGAAGATTTTGGAGTGAGATTTTATTTGAAAAGAAACTACTATTAATGTTAATTTGAAAGACTCTGATAATATGTTTTATTTTGAACCAAATGATATGGTCCCTGATTTAACTTTCATTGTTAATTTGTTTCTTTTTCATTGCAGATTATTTATCCATAAAATGAAGTGGTCGGAGATCAAACCCCTCTTCGCATTGTTTATTATTTAGAAATGATCAGTAAGTGTAAAAACAAAAAAGCAATCCGTACCATAAAACTTTTTGACAAATTGAAAATGTCTCTCGATATGTAAGGTTAGGTTTACGTACTCTTGTTTGTATATTTCTGTTTTTGTATTTGTTTTGTTCATAATAATTTAAAAAAATAAAAAAGCTGTCAAGCATGCAAGCTAACTTGCTAACTACTTCCACACACAAATGAGAGAACAGCTCACTGAACATTACTCGCCCTAGCAGAGCTGTTTAGACTGTTATGTTATTCAGAGCGTTGTGACTGCAACTGTGCTGTCAGATTGTGCATTCGTAAATTCAGAGCCTTCCGCTCCCAGAGCATTCAGAGCACACACTGGACGATCTGGCGGAGGAGTGGGGTTGATCCGAGCGTTCTGACTTCACAACGGCAGTCAAGCACCCAAGCTAACCGGCTAACATTGGCTAGATTGCTAGCTACTTCTAGACACATAATGAGAGAACACCCCACTCTGACCATTTTACTTGCCCTAGCAGAGCGGATTAGGGTGTTTTCATATTATCCATAGCGTTGGTGACTGTAACTGTGCTACTGGCAACAATTTAATTACGCTTTTTGGCTGACGTTTACTGACACCGGCCATATTCAACGGGTGTTGAGCATTCATAAATTCATCAGTTGTTCTGCGCTCTGGCACACTCAGACGAGAGACTTTTGTTAAGACATGTAGCTAGCTAGCTAGGTAAACAATGAGCCATAATCCCAACTCCTGCATGAATCTGCAGGTAGCTAACCAACCAGGTTCTATGTTAGCTAGCTAAAATTAGGCTATAACTAGTCAAGCAAATGAGTCTGAGATACGAATAATAAGATCATACACGGAATGTTAGCTAGCGAGCCAGCCAGCTAACGTCAGCTAGTTAGCTAACAGTACACTTTAACTTGAAATGAAAAGACTTTATGTCAAAATTAGAAACGTGTAATATCTGAAAATGCAGCTAGCTAGACTATCTTATCCCTGGTCTCAAATCGGAGTAGATAAGCAGAGCGAATTTACCAGCTACGTCTATCGTCAGTTGTCGCAATGACATCATAAACATTATATTCAAATAGTTACTTGCATAGTGGAGTCTTTTGTTTAGACATGTAGCTAGCTAGCTAAACAATGAACCATTATCCCTATTCATGACGTTACTACCCTGCATGAATCTGCAGGTTGCTAACCAACCAGGTTCAACATTAGCTAGCACACATTAGGCTATAATTAGTCAAGCAAATGGTTCTGAGATGGGAATAATAAGATCATACACTTAACGTTAGCTAGTCTCCTGTCATGATTGTCCTTAGTTTGAAGATGTAATCCGGAGACAGGTGTTTTCTCCATCTCCTTAGCTATCATACTCGAATTTCACTGATTTCAAAACTTGGTCCACCAGAAGGTGGAGAGCATACACGTAACGTTAGCTAGCAAGCCAGCTAGCTAACGTTAGCTAGCTAACAGTACGCTTTAACTTGACATTAGGCTTATGCAGTTTTACTACACAATAAAAAAAAAGCTGCGTTATGCAGGATTAACTAGACATACTGACCAGCTCAAATAGACCGAAGCATGCTATATGGCAGACCAATCAAACTCATCTCTCGGCAAGACTAGCAGCAAGGTTGTTTACTTTTTCTATGGCTAAACAAACTAGGCTCATAATTTAACAATTGTATTCGTAATTACAAATGGCATACAAGTTTGTTATTCAGGCACATGAAAGTTCACATGTTCGAGAAGGCATTTTTTCCAAAAAACGCATTTTGATAAAAAACTGTTTACGTTCAAAGGGCTCTCGTGTGAAGAGCCTAGTTTCCTGAAACGAGTCACATATGCTGAGCACTTGTTGGCTGCTTTTCCTTCACTCAGCGCGGTCCAACTCATCCCAAACCATCTCAATTGGGTTGAGGACAGGTGAATGTGGGACAAGGTCATCTGATGCAGCACTCCATCACTCTCCTCCTTGGTCAAATAGCCTTTACACAGCCTGGAGGTGTGTTGGGTCAGTGTCCTGTTGAAAAACAAATGATAGTCCCACTAAGCGCAAACCAAATGGTCTTGATTGCTGCAGAATGATTTGCCTTGAATTCTAAATAAATCACTGACAATGTCACCAGCAAAGCACCGCCACACCATCACACCTCCTCCTCCATGCTTCACGGTGGGAATCACACATGCAGAGATAATCTGTTCACCTACTCTGCGTCTCACAAAGACACAGCGGTCAGAACCAAATATCTTACATTTGGACTCATCAGACCAAAGGACAGATTTCCACTGGTCTAATGTCCATTGCTCGTGTTTCTTTGCCCAAGAAAATCTCTTCGTCTTATTGGTGTACTTTAGTAGTGGTTTCTTTGCAGCAATTCGACTATGAAGGCCTGAACAGTTAATTTTGAGATGTGTCTGTTACTTGAACTCTGTGAGGCATTTATTTGGGCTGCAATTTCTGATGCTGGTAACTCTAATGAACTTGTACTCTACAGCAGAGGTAACTCTGGGTCTTCCTTTCCTGTGGCAGTCCTTATGAGAGCCAGTTTCATCATAGTGCTTGATGGTTTTTGCGACTGAACTTGAAGAAACTTTAAAAGTTCTTGACATTTTTCGGATTGACTGACCTTCATATCTTAAAGTAATGGCGGGCTGTCGTTTCTCTTTTCTTATTTGAGCTGTTCTTGTCATAATATGGAGTTGGTATTTTGCCCATATGGCTATCTTCTGTAAACCAACCCTACCTTGTCACAACACAACTGATTGGCTCAAAAGCATTAAGAAGGAAAGAAATTCCGCAAATTAACTTTTAACAAGGCACACCTGTTAAGTGAAATGCATTCCAGGTGACTACCTCATGAAGCTGGTTAAGAGAATGCCAAGAGTATGCAAAGCTGTCATCAAGGCAAAGGGTGGCTACTTTGAAGAATCTCAAATATAAAATATATTTTGATTTATTTAACACTTTTTTGGTGACTACATGATTCCATATGTGTTATTTCATAGTTTTGATGTCTTCACTATTATTCTACAGTGTAGAAAATAGTCAAAATAAAGAAAAACCCTCGAATGAGAAGGCGTGTCCAAACATTTGACTGGTACTGTACTGAAAAAATATATAAAATGCAACATTTAAAGTGTTGGACTCATGTTTCATGAGCACAATTTTGTGCACAAATGTGTTTATATCCCTGTAAATTAGCATTTCTCATTTGCCAAGACAATCAATCCACCTGACAGGCATGGCATATAAAGAAGCTGATTAAACAGCTAGATAATTGCACAGGTGCACCTTGTGCTGGGGACAATAAAAGGCCACTCTAAAATGTGAAGTTTTGTCACACAACACAAAGCCACAGATGTCTCAAGTTTTGAGGGAACATGCAATTGGCATATTGACTGCAGAAATTTACATCAGTGCTGTTGCCAGAGAATGTAATGTTTATGTCTCTACCATAACGTTGTTTTAGAGAATTTGGCAGTACTGTATGTCCAACCACCTGGTATAGAGATCCTAGATGGCAGGAAGCTTTGCTCCAGTGATGTACTGGGCCATACGCACTACCCTCTGTAGTGCTTTGCGGTCGGAGGCCGAGCAGTTGCCATACCAGGCAGTGATGCAACCAGTCAGGATGCTCTCGATGGTGCAGCAGTAGAACCTTTTGAGGATCTGAGGACCCATGCCAAATCTTTTCAGTCTCCTGAGGGGGAACATGCTTTGTCGTATCCCCTTCACGACTGTCTTAGTGTGTTTGGAGCAGGTCGAGAGGTTCAAGTTCCTCGGTGTCCACATCACCAACGATCTATCATGGTCCCCCCCCCCCCCCACTCCATTTGTTTGGTACACTGCTGCTACTCGCTGTTTATTTTCTATGCATAGTCACTTCACCCCTACCTACCCACATGTACAAATTATCTCTATCCTGTACTCCCGCACACTGACTCGGTACCGGTACCCCCTGTATATAGCCTCATTATCGTTATGTTATTGTGTTACTTTTTATCATTTTTTTACCATCGTTTATTTTGTAAATATTTTCTTAACTCTTCTTGAACTGCACTGTTGGTTAACGTCTTGTGAGTAAGCATTTCACAGTAAGGTCTACACTTGTATTCGGCGCATGTGACAAATAAAGTTTGATTTGATATGATATGGCCAATATACCATGGCAAAGGGCTGTTCTTACGCACAACGCAATGCGGAGTGCCTGGATACAGCCCTTAGCCGTGGTATATTGGCCATATACCACAAACCCCCGAGGTGCCTTATTGCTCTTATAAACTGGTTACCAACGTAATTAGAGCAGTAAAAAGAAATGGTTTGTCATACCCGTGGTATACGGTCTGATACACCAAGGCTGTCAGCCAATCAGCATTCAGGGCTTGATCCACCCAGTTTATAATACAGTATATACAGTATACAGTAGATATATATAGTGGGTGAAACAGTATGTAAATATTATTAAAGTGACCAGTGTTCAATTACTACAATTACTATGTACATATGGCAGCAGTCTCTAAGATGCAGGATAGAGTACCTGGTCGTAGCCGGCTAGAACAGTGACTAAGGTTCAGGGCAGGGTACTGGGCGGAGGCCTGCCAACCTGTGGCTTCAGTGACGCACGTACTGTACCTTAGCATTACCTTTCTGTGCTTTGTTGAGTTTTGTTTATGCCGTTGCAATTTTTGATAATATGGTGTGGTGTTGTGGACCATTTGGGTTTGTGGTGTACTAGCATCTACAGCATACTGTTGTCCGGTAGTATCGTTAAGATAACAGTAGAGGTAAGCAGCTACAGGAGTGAATAAAAGTAATAACTGGAACAAGGATTCTCCATAAAAGACAAAACTACCACATTTACTGTAAAATACACTACTTTCAGTCTGACCAGTGGAAATTACCTTTGTCAGTGTCACTTGAATGGTGTATTCCTTTCCCAGGTTCTAGTAGCGTAGCAAGTGTCTGTAGCATGGTGTGTGTAGACAAACGTTCATCCCCCTCACCCGCTTGGTTCCCCTGTGTATCGTGTTCAGACAGAAAGTCTCTCGCCATGTCTGTGTCTGGCATCTGCTATGCCGCCGTCCCCCCGTGTCTACAAGGTTATGCCATGCCAATGAGAGCGGTTTTATGTCATGCCAATGTAGCCCTGCTTTTCCACTCCTAGACACTCTGTCCTCGAGGGCAAAAGGCTGGGAATGGTAAAAGCATGGTCCCCTGTCTCTTAGACATAACCAGAGTGACATCACACGCACGCACGCACACACACACACTCGCCTCCTCTTCAGAATACTTCCTCTCTCCTCTAAAATATAATTCTGTTTTAGCACATTTCTCCTGTTTTTGGTCTTGTAATCTCTCGCTGTCTCGCTCTCTCTCTCTCTGGGCCTAGTGTTATCACACACTACCGCAGCATAGTTGGGCCTGCTGCGGGCCTCCACGGAGCAAGCCTGCCATCTACTGAGAGACAGGAGGGGAGGAGTGCCAAATGGGGATGACATGAACAAACAATTTCGTACACACATGCACACACACATTTGAACACATTCATTAACATGCACATTCCAATACACACACACGCACGCACGCACGCACGCACGCACGCACGCACGCACGCACACACACACACACACACACACACACACACACACACACACACACACAGAAATACACACACAATGAAACACACATTATGCACACTTACAGTGCCCAGTGAAAGTCTATACACCACTTGTACAGTGTTCACATTTTGCTGCCTTAAAATTACAAGGATTGTTTCCCTACAGATCTACACAACCTACTCCACATTTTCGAAGTGAAAGAAAATTATAGAACATTTCCCAAATGAATAATAATTTTAAAAAATGTAAACAAAGATGTACTGTATTCATTGTGAATGTCTTCACACCCCAGAGTTAAAGAGCGACTGAACTTCCTGATTTGGCCTCAATATGAAGCTTGGTTATTAAGAAATGCTAGCGGCCATGACTGAAGCCAAACAAGAGTTGTCTTGAGGGGTGTGATTTGATGTGGGTGTTGCTTGGATGTATCTTTGCCTTTAAATCATAACAAACAAGGGCACTAATGAAAGTTATTTGTCGCGTACACAGATATTAAAGCAGGCGCAGCGAAATGCTTGTGCAAAATACTGCAGAGTTGGCTAGAAGCTAGAAACAGGGCGACCGTGTCGTCGGCACCTTCTTGTCACTAGGCAAGGTAAGCTAAGCTAGCTTTGCGATGGAGAGAACTACATTTTGAAGTTGAGGACTTCTTCCTCCTGTCTGTCTCGCCATATCAAAATGGTCAGCTAATTCAGTTCTATGTGTAGGCTAAAGCCTACGCTGACCTTGTGTTTAGCCAAGCATAGCTTGGGGATAGCTGCAGCTGGCGTGTGTGTGTCTATCTAGATTATATTTATCTGTCAAATCAGTTATGGCAAGATAGCAAGAGCCAGTGTCTGGAATGTGTTTCATTAGACACTCGTTCTACAACACCATGCTATGAAAGTAGCTTGCAGCTTAGTTTCAAAGTTTCATCATGTTATGTAAAGACATGTTACAGTGGAAACAGTATCAACTGCAAGTTGAATGCCTGGACTTGAGTCAGCTCAGCTACAACACAATATTCTATAACTGGCTAGTTTGTCTGGTCTCTACTTATGTCTGCTGTTAGATCTTTCCCGGGGGGCAAATCCCAGAACTACTAATATCCCTACAGGCGTAGGATACATGTGGACATTGCACAAACATCGCCCAGCTTGAGTGTAGATACATTTATCAACTGCAAATCGATGGGTGTGTTTGTATTACAAAGACAAAACATTTTCTGCTGTAAATATCATATTGATGTGCTTTTAAGGACAGTATGCCTACACTTACCTAGCAAATACAAATACATTTGTGTATAGAGTACAACTTCAGCTGTTGAACCAGAGCTAAAATGGCATTTTATTAGGCCAAATGTAAGGATTAGGCTGTCCAACCACACATGGGCATGCACAGCTCTCTGGGTGAGGTTCTGTCTTTAAGTCTCCAATGGGTGACGAAGTCCCTTCCATCTATGTAACGTATTACAGGTTATGGACAGGTGCAGTCAGGTGGCAGGAGGGGTGGAGTGCATGACATTCCATCCTGGATATGACAGAGTTTTCAGAGTTCAATAAGTATAGGCAGATGTGAGATGCAGGAGGGTGGCCCTCTTCTCATACCACTCTGTAGGCTACTGACCAATTCAAAGCTTCTTCCAGGACGAAGCTGCATCGGTCAGCAGCCTACAGAGTAATGTGAGAAGAGTGCAATTGTTGAACTTATGTAGCTATTCTAAACAAAGTGTTTTGATAACTTTGAAGTGTAACATTTCCATGTAGAATATACCATACTTCACATAATCTAGAAGCAGTGATCTGCTAATATAACAATGTTTAACAATAACAAAAAAAACTATAAAAAGTTTTGTATAATTTGAATGCTGAGTGCAAGGTCTCTCCCAATTCAGAAATCAGTACCAACCTGTCTTTCAGTCAGAGGACTCCATGACAAAAGCATCTCTACTGTTCTCTATCTGTAGAAAAACGAGGAAGAGTTGATGAGTGACACATTGAAAAGGTGATATTACTAAACACTTATTAGTACTGGATGTACTAGATGAACTGTCTTATTAGTAATCACCTTTTGTCCATTCTGAGGTGTTTGCCAATGCCTGATGGGCATGGCATCGTAGATAAGCTCCAGGCCCCTCTCATCTGTAATACTGGTCATGAAGGAGCCTGCCCTCAGCTCCTTCATCCGACCCAGCTCCCATATCACAGAGGGAGGTAGAGAGAGACAGACTGTAACCATAGCCTGTGTCATTTTGGTTGTTGGGGCTATTTGTTGTATGGTGAACTTTGGCTTCATCATAGTTTACTTGTGAGTAAATCTGGCTTTGATAAAAGCCATTGCTGGCCCAGCCACCGACTTCACAACACGTCACTGCAAGGGGTGTGTGTAGACTTTCACTAGCGACTGTATATAAACACACACACAGAACAGCCTTGACGAGGAGGAGGATGAGAAGAGGGACAGATAGCACACTCACATGCATGTGAAGGAATGACACACGTATACATTGACAGCTATGATGTTCTGTGTTGCTAAAATGTAAGTGAGGATTATGGAAGGATATACACTTGCAAGGACAAACACTGTACATCCTTATTCAACACCTGTAGATATTCATGTATGCAATATGGATTCACACAGACACATGGATCATCCACATGAATACGTAGGCCTTTCACACATAGGGAGATAGGCCTATCTTGAACACAGAGACGCAGAAACACCCGCACACACACACACACATTTAGATATCCCTTTCATTCATTCTCAACCTCCCTCTCTCTATCTTCCTCCCTCCCTCTGAGGTAAGCTTGCATATACAGTGAGCTCCAAAAGTATTGGGACAGTATTTTGGCTCTGTACTCACCTAGAATATGTTTCTAAATATTTCTACATTAATGTGGATGCTACCATGATTACAGATAATACTGAATGAATCGTGAATAATGAGTGAGAAAGTTAGACGCACAAATACCACCCCCCCCCCAAAAGAAAATGCTAACCTCCCCTGTTATTTTAATGGTGAGAGGTTAGCAGGTCTTGGGGGTATGATATTTGTGCGTCTGTAACTCATCTGTAATTCACTCATCATTATTCACGATTCATTTAGGATTATCCGTAATCATGGTAGCATCAACATTAATGCAGAAGTATTTAGAAACAAATTATGTTATTTACAATAAAAGTGACTCAAATGACACAATACATTATTTACCATTCATTTCTATTGGTCACAAAATAATCTGAAACACAATCAAAACAAACAACAAATGCATCCAACAAATTTGTCGAGTCACAAGCTTGTAGTCATGCAAGGAATATGGGATGAAATACTTAACTTTTTACTACTTTCATACACATTAGTGAATTTGTCCCAATAGTCAGTGCTGAGTCAGAGAGAGGGCATCCTGCTCTCTCAAGGGGCATGTAAGTGAATTGATATGTGACATGTACATGTATGTCTGCCTACACACGTCCATGCATGTGGGAGCGACTGCGCGTCAGAGCAGCAGGGAGTAGAGACGTCTTCCTTATTTTTGCCCAATGCTGCTGCACCACTGCGACAGCTCGCAGCACGTATACACGCCAACCAGCTCAGGTCAGGGGGAACCTGGGACTTAATAAGTCAGAGTAACTTCAAGGAGAAAACCATGCATTATTCATTGGCACACATCTCTTGAATTCACTCAAATCAAATTCGCCTGCCTTTGAGAGATCAAGCCCATGGTTTGACACATATAGAATTGATTGAATTTATTTGATCAGAGGGGAGGAAAGACAAAGTTGTGTGTTGTGTGAATATATGGAGGGAAAAATGCAATGCAAGGTAGGCAGCAGCGGAGAAGCCGATGAGTTGAGGGAAAATGTATGATCTGGATTGAAAAGTCTGCCTGTGTACCAGTCACACTTTCCACTCTAGCCTCTCTCTCCCTATTTCTCTCCTTCTCGGTTTTTCAGCTGGTCTCAGTTTCATATGACCTTGCTCTCTTTTTCTATTATAGTATTTTTGTGCCTCTCTTTCATAATATCTCTCTCTCTTTCTCTCCTTCGAGGGAACCCCACTATTCTATGAATCCATATGAAAAGCACAGTCAGAAGTATACTGTACAGTGTGTGTGAGGAACAATGCATATGTGCATGCTGCCATGTATAGATGAGGTCCTTCCCTCAGACCCACAAATATCATAGCCCCAAGACATGCTAACCTCTTACCATTACAATAACAGGGGAGGTTAGCATTTGTGTGTTATGATATTTATGCCTCTAACTTCATCATTATTCAGGATTCATTCAGGATTACCTGAAATCATGGTAGCACCCACAATAAGTGTTTAGAAACCTATTCTATTCTTATTTATACTGAACAAAAATATAAATGCAACAATTTCAAAGATTTTACTGAGTTACAGTTCATATAAGGAAATCAGTCAATTGAAATAAATTCATTAGGCACTAATCTATGGATTTCACATGACTAGGAATACAGATATGCATCTGTTGATCACAGATACCTTAAACTAAAAATAGTAAAGGCGTGGATCAGAAAACCAGTCAGTATCTGGTGTGACCACCATTTGCCTCATACAGCTTGACATCTCCTTCACATAGAGTTGATCCAGCTGTTGATTGTGGCCAGTGGAATGTTGTCCTACTCTTCTCTAATGGCTGTGCGATATGTTGCTTGATATTGGCAGGAACTTGAACACGCTGTCGTACACATCGATCCAGAACATACCAAACATGCTCAATGGGTGACATGTCTGGTGAGTATTATGGTGGAAAAATTGCAAGATTATGTTATAATACTTTTATTGCATCAAATGGTTGTTTTATGCAACAGAATAGAGTATTCTGTTAACTATTGTGTGTGTGTGTTCTACTGAGGATGGGCCTTTGGGAGATAACACTGACAGGAGATTTATCACCCAAGATATTTATGTCTCTTGGGTGATAAAACCTAAAGAGCATTCCAGAGCATGAGTTAATGTTTCTGTTCTATACCATACCAGGGAGAGATGGTTCCAGTTTGGAGTCAGAGGGCCAGACACTGGTCTATACAATGAAAACTGTTGACACAGCAGATACTGTCTGCTATGTATTATAGGTATCGTTCATACAAATATTAACCCTGTGACCCATTCTATATATCTGTTGTTCGTCATGTAGGTTGAAAGGGGTGTATCTTGGCTATAAAATACCTTTGTACTTTTGTCTCAGGGCTCTCAACGAATCATCTGAGCGTGAATCGTCGACTAGCCATGACCAGCCATCATTATCGTAGAGCACTCAAATCGATTCACTTTATATGTGTGCATTGTATTGACCTGCTCCCTTATTAATAAGTGATTAAAGATTTAGTTTAAGTATAACTCTGACTTGTGTGATAAGTTTGTCTCTCCTCATTTGATAGTAATGAAATTAACCACCACAGTATGCAGGCCATGGAAGAACTGGAACATTTTCAGCTAGCAAGAATTGTATACAGATCCTTGCGACATGGGGCTGTGCTGAAACATGAGGGGATAGAAGTGGATGAAAAGCACAACAATGGGCCTCAGGATCGCATCAAGGTATTTCTGTGTATTCAAACTGCCATAGATAAAAATGCAATTGTGTTCGTTGTCTGTTGCGTTTATATTTTTGTTCAGTGTATAATAAAAATGACTTCAAAATGACACAATCCATTATTTCCCATAAATTTCTATTGGGCGCAAAATAATCTGAAACAACCAAAACAAAAAGCAAAAGGCATCCAACAAATTTGTAGAATCACAAGCTTGATATAATCATTGTTTGCTTGGAATATGCCGTGGTGGAAAAAGTATTCAATTGTCATACTTGGTAAAAGTAAAGATACCTTAATA
The DNA here is from genome assembly GCF_965601325.2 of Salmo salar. Classification (NCBI taxonomy): domain Eukaryota; kingdom Metazoa; phylum Chordata; class Actinopteri; order Salmoniformes; family Salmonidae; genus Salmo; species Salmo salar. Next base: position 67,465,972 of record NC_138308.1, read on the forward strand.
GAAAATGACTCAAGTAAAAGTTAAAGTCACCCAGTAAAAAACTACTTGAGTGAAAGTCTGAAAGTATTTGGTTTTAAATTTACTTACGTGTCAAAACTAAATGTAATTGCTAAAACGTACTTAAAGTATCAAAAGTAAAAGTACAAGTATGAATCATTTAAAATTCCTTATATTAGGCAAAGCAGACAGCCACATTTTCTAGTTTTTATTTATGGATGGCCAGGGGCACGCTCCAACTCTCAGACATAATTTACAAACAAAGCATGTGTTTGGTGAGTCCGCCAGATCAGAGTCAGTAGGGATGACCTGGGATAAGTGTGTGAATTAGACCATTTTCCTGTCCTGCTAAGCATTCAAAATGTAATGAGTACTTTTGGGTGCCAGGGAAATGAATAGAGTAAAAAGTACATAATTTTCTTTAGGGATGTAGTGAAGTAAAAGTAGTCAAAAATATGAATAGTAAAGTACAGATACCCCAAAAAACTACTTACAGTAGGTAGTACTTTAAAGTATTTTTACTTATGTACTTTACACCACTAGGAATATAGGACCAAATTGTCACGCCCTGACCTGAGAGAGATGGTTTACTTCTCTATTTTGTTAGGTCAGGGTGTGGGCATTCTATGTTTCGTATTCCTTTATTTTGGGCCGAGTATGGTTCCTAATCAGAGGCAGCTGTCTATCGTTGTCTATGATTAGGAATCATACTTAGGCAGCCTTTTCCCACCTGTGTTTTGGGGGGTAGTTGTTTTCTGTTTTGTGCTTCTGTACCTGACAGAACTGTGCGCTTTCATTTCCCTTTGTTATTTTTGTTCGAGTGTTTGTTTGATTCAAATAAATAATCATGAACACTCACCACGCTGCACCTTGGTCCTCTCATTAGGACAGTCGTTATACTAAACTTTTGACTACTTCACACATAACTGAACTTGTCCCAATACTTTTGGTCTCTTAAAATGGGGGGACTATGTACAAAGGTTCTGTAATTTCTAAACGGTTCACCCAATATGGACTTTAACCTCATAGTCATTGTATCATTTCAAATCTAAAGTGCTGGAGTACAAAACCACAAAAATGTGTCACTGTCCCAATACTTTCGGTTTCCATCCAACCTTTTTATGCGAGTAAAGTACATGTCGGATAAAAATATGTAATGAAAGGCCTGATGGAAACAGCAAAATTGTTGGTAAACTTTACAAATGTCAACAACCAAACATTTACTGGACAAGGTGGGATCTTTCTGTGTCTGTAAAATTAATAATGCGAGAAATGACGGTGGAAACGACTTTACGTGCAAATATTTATATAATTACCATCATATCAAAGTAAACAGAGTCGCACGATGATATTTGTATAGTCCTCGCACTACGATTCCGGAAAGCATGCAGTTTATTGGGCTACAGATTAAATATGTTATGATGAACTTCACAGGGTGGTGAAAGTGCACTGTGATATTTGATACTCCTTTGCAATAAATATCAATATTCTGGTGACATGATGATCGACCCACGGCTGCTGTTTGACAAATACAAATCTCGCTCTTATCTATAATAATCTTGTGATGTAGGCTAGCCTACCCGCAGTGTATCTGTGAGCTGTTGGCTAGATTGCACCTGCCAAGATCATAGTGGGCACATTTGCTATTTAACGCAACAGTTTTTGTGACAAAACTATTGGTAGAATTGAAAAAGCAATAGAAACACATTGAACATCAGATATTTATTCAGTACTTGGCAATTTAAGTCATCACGCACTACATTTTATCTGCAACAAGTCAGTTTGGTGGAAACACACCACTGGTGGGAAAATGTGCATATTTTCTTTATGCGGATTTTAGAATATTTGCCTGAAAATCTGTCGCCAATTGGTTGGAAACCTAGCTATTGACAAAGAGTTGGAGAATCACTATTCTTTGACACCAACATAGATATCTATTCCCAGTCAATAAACACAAGTCCACCTGGCCTTGGATGCGGACTGTGAGGCAGCTCTGATTACGTCTCTCTTCCTACTACACCACTCCTCTCTCCCTTAACAGCATTAGGCTTCAATACCGTAACTGTGTCATGTGTCATCACCGTAACATTACAACAACATTATCCAAGAAGGGAGTGAGGGGAAAAGGGATAAACCCTTTCCGACGCTGCCGGTTTACCTTTCATATCGCTTTACCCCAGACCCGTTGAAAAATAAACGCGTCGGGGGATAAGTCGAGCTTCGCTGGAAGCGGAAGCCCTACTCATTAATATCATCGGAGCTCCAGTCAGTCAGGGGGGTGTCAGGTTCGTTTAACCCCACTGCTCCTCACCCTGAGCAGGTAAGGCGAGAGTGCTAGCTCCCTAGTCGCGGCTGGTTCCCTCATATAGCACCATTTACCCCTACTGCCTCCCAAACTGAAGGCTAATCATGATGACATCAAGGTAATTGCACATGTAATGAACTTTCAGTGTATGAAAATACCCATGTTTCCTCTCACTGATGTTATTGGTTTTGCAGGCAAAAGGCGTGTGTTGGAACTGTGTTGCCTGCTCGTTTGGTATAGGCCTACAGACGCAACTCAAATCCCAGCAAACATGACCCCATTGGCCCCATGTGGGTATTCGGTGGGCAAGGTGGGCACAGGCTAGTCCGCACCAAGCCCATGCTTGGCTAGCCCGTGCTAGGCTGATGTGGGATTGCTGTGGGCTACACCGTGTTGGGTTGGTGTGGGCTTGGTGCGGACTAGCCTGTGCGTTGGCATGCGCCATCGTGCGCATGTTGATTTAGTCTATCCCTACCAGACGCGTTCATGACACGCAGGTTAAAATATCAAAACCAACTGTGACCCAACTATATTAATTTGGGAACAAGTTGATACACATATGAAACATTCATGGACATTAATTTAGCTAGCTTGCTGTTGCTAGCTAATTTGTCCTGACAGATAAACATGTGTTTTTATCTTACCTGAAATGCTTATGGTCCTTTTCTTGCTGGATCTTTGTAGAATATTGACCCATTTTGAGTCACACAAAATCATGTGTTCTCTACTCCAACAATTAATTCACAGATTTAAAAAAAACTAGGTTTCCCCTTTTAACTTTTTTTTGTAGTTAGTTTTCTTTGATTTATCTCTCCTCATTCATTCTTCTTCTGTGGATTTTAAATGGCGGCTGGCAACCAACTTTAAGGTGCATTACCACCACCACCTGGACTGGAATGTGGACCTCGTTTATCTTTCAATCACTCACGTGGGTATAAGTTCGTAAAAAAACCAATGAGTAGTTTGGAGAGGCGAGACTTGCAGAGCATCAAGCGTCTAAAATATAACCAAGTTCTATTTTAGCGCCTGGCTACGCAGATGCCCATTGACGCGTGAGCAGTTTGGAGGAAATAATTGAATAACATGTATGTGTATATTTATTTTTGCAATGGGACCGCAAGGCCGGCAGTCTGGTCATCATGTAAATGGGCAGCCAATCCAAAAGGGTGTCCATATTGTAAGCGAAGTGAGGGCAGCCTACATGGGTCCAATGTTTTAACCTGCATTGGGCCCACGTCATGCCAATGTGGGCATGTTTGCTGGGAAAAGATGGGCTTATTTCAGGCAAAGTGAGGGCTGCCTTCACCAGATATGGGGCTGCCCACACTAGGTCAATGCTTTGGGGGCCAATGTGGAGCCGATGAGCAAAGGCGCATTGGACCAATGTGGGCAGCCTATGTGAGGGACAATATTTTTGCCCACTGTCGTGACGTGACTATTATTAATGCGATGACAGCTATTCATCGAATAATTACATACCACGTTCAATTATTACGCAATTAAAGTAATCATATAACAATTAATGAAGTCAGGGCCTTCCCTGTGGCTCAGTTGGTAGAGCATAGTGTTTGCAATGCTAGCATGGTGTGTGCAATGCCAGGGTTGTGGGTTCGATTCCCACGGGGGGCCAGTACAAAAAAGAAATGCATGAAATGTATGTTTTCACTACTGTAAGTCGCTCTGGATAAGAGTGTCTGCTAATTGACTAAAATGTAATGAAGTAGTAATCTGGGGCACCACAGGAAAAGTTTATTTAATGAGTTACCGTTTCCTGAATTAACTCAAATATCGATCAGAATGTCATCCAATCATTTGCTAAATGTTACCTTATCAGTCTCATTCTGAATGTCTCAAAATTCTTGGATATCTGCACGAACCCAAGCATAAAGGATCAATCAGCGATATACAAATTGGCTTAATTATTTATTTACTAACTAACTAATCACACAGAAAGACATAAACACACACACGGTATAGTTATTGGTTACTAACACAATGAAAGGTCCCTAGTGGACTAAACCGATATGATGGCTTGTTACACAATGAAAAGGGAGGGGCATGTAAGAAAGAGCGGGAGAAGAAGAGACAAAGGAATTCACCTATTGTACAGACAGTTGAATAATACGCTCATCGTAAATATGGATAGTTATCACCCCAACAACCATTTTATTCAGATTTAGAAATGCAATGTACATATTTACGATTGTACGTCTTTGTCGTCTCGCCGTGTTGAAATCACTCGATCAGTCTGTGGAGAGTAGTTCATCAGAAAGTCTGTGGTTGTCCACCAGAGGTCACCATGTCCACCAGTGTCTGTTAGAACGGAACTTCCTTCTGCAAGCGTTCGTAAAAAATGGATCCTTCAAAATACCACACAGTGGTCCTCGGTTGAGTTTACTAGACTAAAGTACTTAAACAGCTGCAGACTGACTGTTCCTGTGTAGTCTTCTTCTTCTGAGAGAGAGCGAGAGCGAGATTCTAACCATTTTGTACCTTTCAGCTCACGCCGTCGGTCACGCTGGTCTAATGTAGAGTCTAACCATTTTACACGTCTGGCTTAAGGGTCCGTATACTGGTCTGCAGAGAGTTCAACCATTTCAACATGTGGATGGTCTCACATACTCTGGTCTAATGTACATTTCGTTAGGAGTCCTTTCATACACTCCGGCAAAAGGGCGGTTCCATTACGTTTGAGCCACGTTTCATCTTCTCACAAATAGTTTCGTTTTTAATCAAAGAACTTCCACAACATTTAGATGTAAATCTGATAACTTAGAAATATACACATTTAGAGATACAGTTGTTGTTCTACTGTCCTTACTTACATTACAAATTATTAACGAATTCAACATGATTATTCTTTAAGTTCCCCCCCCACCATTTCTGAAATTCTTTATATTAGAAATATTGTTTCATTCTCCACTTTTGGATGATGGAGTTTTGGCGGGAAGAATGTCTTTGTTCCTAAGAGGTTCTCTCCCTCAATACTCCATGGCAGTGTAGAGAAAGTTGCTGCAAGGAATTTACGACCTGTCGTTAAATCATAAAAACTGGCCATCTTCTTCCCCTCCCTCTCCTGTGGAAGATAGAAAGGGTCCTTTGATCCATTGTCAGGACTGTCATGACACCACATTGGGCTCATATTGTGCCCATGTGGACATGTTTGTTGGGATGCCACACCAATTCAACGAGAAATGCTTTTCTACAAATGTACATATGTGGGGAAGATGAGACATTATTATTACAAGTGAAAAGGTTGACTCTAGTGGTCCAGCATCGCATTATAACATCAGCCAACTAACTGTCAATCCTAAGACTGTCATTCAGAAAGACCGTCACTCATCTCATTTCAAAGACCATCATTTAACTCATCTCAAAACACAATCATTAACGTGTCGTTCAAAAGCAGTGTCATTCAAAGCCCTGTCATTCGACTGCCATTCAGGACACAGCTTGCTAATGATGCTGTTGAGGAATCAGGAAGACAGAGGCTAACCCTAAAGCTGATAGAGGCTACACTCAAATCATCAGTATTCAAATCAAGCCCTTAAGGATCACAGCATCTCTAGAGTTCATCCTCTACCTCGAATCAGGGACTGAACCAGACCTGGGACACCAGGTGAGTGGAGTGGACACTCCGACCAATCAATGATGTTAATCAATCAATCACCAGCAACAATACTCCACACCTAGATGTCATGAGAAGTGTATTGTCTGGTTCTTATAATGTCAAAATAGATCCCAGCCAACCCTACAGTATTCAGTCTCCTACTGTGCCTCTCGGGCATAGAGTCAGACCAGTCATGAGACATACTACAATACAGTAGTGTCGCTCTGTTTGCACCAGGTCTTCCTCTGCCAAAGGTGACTTTGTCTTGCGTGGGTAGACATCGCCACTAATCAGCCTTGGCTGTTCCAGACTATTTACAATGGGGTTGGGACTGAGCCTGACTCCAACGTTAAGGAGTGTGTCTATTGCCAAGGAGGGAAAGCCACTTGGATAAAATGCCTCTGCCCTCTCATCCCAACATGTGTTTAGTAACTGAGTAAATCAGGGTTCTCTCTCTCTCTCTCTCTCTCTCTCTCTCTCTCTCTCTCTCTCTCTCTCTCTCTCTCTCTCTCTCTCTCTCTCTCTCTCTCTCTCTCTCTCTCTCTCTCTCTCTCTCTCTCTCTCTCTCTCTCTCTCTCTCATCTCTCTCTCTCTCTCCTCTCTCTTCTCTCTCTCTCTCTCTCTCTCTCTCCCTCTCTCTCTCTCTCATCTCTCTCTCTCTCTCTCTCTCTCTCTCTCTCTCTCTCTCTCTCTCTCTCTCTCTCTCTCTCTCTCTCTCTCTCTCTCTCTCTCTCTCTCTCCTCTCTCTCTCTCTCTCTCTCTCTCTCTCTCTCTCTCTCTCTCTCTCTCTCTCTCTCTCTCTCTCTCTCTCCTCTCTCTCTCTCTCTCGCTCGCTGTGTGTGTGTATTTTTACCCATAAAAAAAATAAAAAATCCTTCCCTCCCTCGCCTGCATGTGAGGAGCAGAGAAAGGTCGCAGTGCATCAGGGTCACAGTGCATTAAACACACTAATAAACCATTACACTGAGATATATGGTAGCAATAGGCATGGTAAAATTAGATTCCAATGGAGAGAGCTAGAGACCAGAACACCCACTCTCTCCATCTACACACATACACCTGGTGCTAACATGTGTTCTTTGTCCTGATCTCGTCCAGATTCTGATTGTGCCCATATTTGTAGATAGGTGTAGACGATTAAAATACAAAAGTATGTGGACACCCTTGAAATTGGTGGATTGAGAGCTGTTAGAGCTGTCCCTGTCAGCTGTAAGTGCTGTTTTGTGAAGTGGAAATGTCTAAGAACAACAACGGCTCAGCCGCAAAGTGGTAGGCCACACAAGCTCACAGAAGGGGACCGTCAAGTGCTTTAGCACGTAGTGCGTAAAAATCGTCTGTCCTCGCTTGCAACACTCACTACCGAGTTCCAAACTGCCTCTAGAAGCAACGTCAGCATAAGAACTGTTCGTTGGGAGCTTTATGAAATGGGTTTCCATGGCCGAGCAGCCGCATGCAAGCCTAAGATCACAATATGTGATGCCAAGCATTGGCTGGAGTGGTGCAAAGCTCGCCGCCATTGGACTCTGGAGCACTGTAAACACGTTCTCTGGAGTCATGAATCACGCTTCACCATCTAGCAGTCCGACGGACGAATATGGGTTTGGTGGATGCCAGGAGAACGCTACCTGCCCGAATGCATAGAGCCCACCGTAAAGTTTGGTGGTGGAGGAATAATGTCTGGGGCTGTTTTTCATGGTTCGGGCTAGGCCCCTTAGTTCCAGTGAAGGGAAATCTTAATGCTACAGCATACAATGACCTTCTAGACCAGGCCTGGGCAACTCCAGTCCTCTGGGACGTGATTGGTGTCACACTTTTGCCCCAGCCCCAGCTAATACGCCTGACACCAATATTCAACTATCATGATCTTCAGTTAAAAATTAAATTAGATTAAATCAGGTGTGTTTGCTAGGGATGGGGGAAAAGTGTGACACCAATCAGGCCCTCGAGGACTGGAATTGCACAGGCCTGTTCTAGATGATTCTGTGGAAGAACTTAACTGGCCTGCAGAGAGCCCTGACCTCAACCCCATCGAACACCCTTGGGATGAATTGAAAATCTGACTGTGAGCCAGACCTAATCGCCCCAACATCAGTGCCCGACCACACTAATGCTCGTGGCTGAATGGAAGCAAGTCCCCACAGCAGTGCTCCAACATCTAGTGGAAAGCCTTCCAGAAGAGTGGAGGCTGTTATAGCAGCAAAAGGGGAACCAACTCCATATTAATGGTCATGATTTTGGAATGATATGTTCGACAAGCAGGTGTCCACATACTTTCGGCCATGTAGTGTGAAAACATTCATACTATATTGAAAGAACGTCTGCCAAATAATTTGCATAGAGCGAGGCACCAGGAAATCTGGTCACAATGCGGACACAGTGGACGGATGAAACACATTTTAACACCATGTGTAGTAGACACAACAAACGTTGAGCAGTGATGGGAACATATTGATCAGATCACGAAACCCACATGTTAGCGCAAGGTGTAAGGAGGCTACACCACACACACACACACCAGCAGCAAAGTCTCAACTATACAGCATGCACTTAGGGCGTCTATTCATTACCTTCACCCCATTCATTAAATAATGAATATGCCATCCTCACAGCATAGCAATCCTGTTTCTCCTGTATGTTCATAGCTAAGGTCCTTTTTGGGTTATTACGGCACCATAATGCTCCCAATTAGAGTACCAGGTTCTTCTCACGGCTATAAATATCCTAACAGGTTCTTAACCTATTGCCACCACAAGAAGAGAGGGAAGAGTGATAGTAGTGCTATGTGAACGCAACCCCCCAAACCAGGTGTACATTACACAATTTTGGCCCTGAATTATCTGTCCCAAACAGGTTTTTGAGATCGAACCAAAATCCCCATGTCGTTGCCTACTCGGGCACGCACGCGTAACCGATGCTCGTTAATGTGAGCGATTCAAGAGACGCAGTCTGAGGGCTACCGATCTCGTCTTTGAAAATATCGGGACGTCTGTGACTGCACAAACATGTTTGATTTAATCGGCACAAAATCTGCAATGCTCTCGTAGTGTGAGGTGCAACGACAAGTTTTGAGAACGGTGATCAGCTATAGCCAATGAGAGTTCACCAGAGAAGAAGCCAGTGAGATGACGTTGTTTCGCATCACCCAGATTGTGTGTAGACTCTCAAGCAGGAGCGTTGACTACTAGTACGCGTTTGTACCTGCGTTTAAAAAAAAGAAAAACGTTATTTAACATTTATTTAACTAGGCAAGTCAGTTAAGAACAATTTATTATTTACAATGACGGCCTACACCGGCCAAACCCGAATGACGCAGGGCCAATGTGCGCAGCACTACGAGACTCCCAATCACGGTCGGTTGTGATACAGCCTGGATCATTTAACCAAAGCGTCAAATCGTTACAGGTCTGAAGTGCACAAGCAATGTTATTCAATTCAACATGTTGGCTAGACATTTCAACTATGTATGGCAAGCGTGAATGTCTGACTGAAAATGTTTAGGTTGTTTTGAGCCACAGTTTGTAGCTACGTCAAATCTAGTCACATCATTGTTTTCAAAGTGGCATCGACAACCTCACAACCAAGTGAAGCATTTTGTAGTGTGTGACCCTCGTCTGTCACATCGTTTAGTGTGTGCACCACTACAGTACGTTGGAAAGACGGTTTTTTAATGTGATAGGCTTAGTGATTTTAGTATTTTGGAAGTCATGTAGTGCTTTACACGCCAGCTAGGATGTAATGGTTCAGCTTTAGCTAATGTTGGCTTGAGAACTGATGTGTAGTTTACAGTCCGTTGTTTACAGGGTGTTTACTTTAAGGGAGCATTTTATAGTGGTAACTACTACATACTAATAATTGTATTATATGCTGGCTTCCTTGGAATTGAACATATTGTTACCATATAATTTTATAAAAGGTAACTATTACATACTAATCATTTGATGACTATATTTTGGCTTCCTTGGGATTTAACATATTGTGGGGGGGGGGGGGTGTAAAAGGGTGACACACAGAAGAGGATGAGATGCTGTAATTTTTGTGCAGTGATAAAAAAACGAATCATTTTAGATTAAATTATTGTCCTGTATTGAAAATGTTCACTACTATGCATAGAAGAGGGGTGAATAAGCTTGTATGTGAAAGTGCATTTTGAAGCCTACCTTTGTTCGTTCTGAGGATCTCATACATATAACTTGACCAGCATGAACATGATGTACCAGGTTAGGGAATGTTTATTACTATACATCATTTCTCCTATACACTACTGCAACTTAGTGGCCATCTTTGGAACTGCGCCCTGAGAGGGATGAATCAATAGGGTTTGTGTGTGTATGTGTGGAAGGCTGGGATCTGTTGTTGTTGTACAGTGGCAGTCAAACAACACATTCATCACCAAGCCAGATGTCACCGGCCCCATTGCTGCTATGTGTGGAATTGATCAACCATCAGTGGAATTTATCACATACACATCATATTGACAAAGCAATCATGCATGCATTTTTCTGTGTATCACTGTTCCTCCACTTTCTCAAGACAAACGGGCATGTCAAAATGACAGGGTTTTTTTCAGCAGTTTCTACACTCCTTCAAAGAAAAAAGGGAATTCAAATAGAGAATCATAATTGTTTCTTCCCTGTGGGGAGTGAGTCATCAATGCTGGGTAAGCTTTAGTTCTGAACACCGAATGAGTCAAAGACGAGTCCCACAATACATATCCTCAACGCTTTCGTTTGTGATATTCGTTTTAAAGCATGTGTCTTTGGGTTACAAATACTGGGGGAAAAAGCAAAAGTCACTCACTGAAGACAGCATTGTTATGCTTTATTAATTTGTCTATGGTATACAAATATTCACACACCAAATGTTCAAAGAAATCTGCTAACGTCTCGTAAACATTCCTATGTCCTGCTCATCTATAACAATTTTTTTTTGTGGATGTAGGAATACACTATGATAGCAAATATGTCACTTGTCATATCTCTAGAATTCTGATATTACAAATGCATATCATAAAACAGAACACATTAACTTTACTCTTCAGCTTAGCTTGTCTCCTACTATGTACATTGCTAGTGACCATTCCCTTTCATAGCGTATAAGTAAACAGTGGAGAAAGAAGTTGAGAGGTAACAGGTTAGAGTAATGGTAAAATGTCCAGGAATAGCTCAGGGATGTTTACGACAGGTAAGTTAAGAGTATGGGTAAAATCTGCATATTCTTTATCACTCTTCAGTAAAAAACGTAGTCAGTCCTTGTGAACCCCCACCACTAGAAATCACATTTCTATTTAAAAAATGTCTATAAGAACTAAATAATGTAAAAACAAAGTCCAGATACTATATACAGTTGAAGTGGGAAGTTTACATACACTTAGGTTGGGGTCATTAACCTCTCTTGGGTAGGGGGCAGTATTTTGATGTCCGGACGAAAAGCGTGCCTGTAGTAAACTGCCTGCTACTCAGGCCCAGAAGGTAGGATATGCATATTATTAGTAGATTTGGATAGAAAACACTGAAGTTTCTAGAATTGTTTGAATGAGGTCTGTGAGTATAACAGAACAGAACTCATATGGCAGGCAAAAACCTTAGAAAATTCAACCAGGAAGTGTGGAAATCTGAGGTTGTAGTTTTTCAAGTGATTCCCTATCCAATATACAGTGTCTGTGGGGTCATTTTGCACTTCCTAAGGCTTCCACTAGATGTCAACAGTCTTTATGCTTCTACTGTGAATGGGAAGAGAATAAGAGGTCTTGGAATCAGAAGACTGAGGAAATGACATGAGCTCAGTGGCGCGCGCTCCCGTGAGAGTTAGCTGTGTTCCTTTTTGAAGACAAAGGAATCGTCCGGTTGTAATATTATGGAAGATTTATGATAAAAACATCCTAAAGATTGATTCTATACATCATTTGACAGGTTTCTACGGACTGTAATATAACTTTTTTGACTTTCCGTCTGAATTTACTGCGCGAGCACAGTGGATTTGGATTACTCAACTGAACGCGCGAACATAATGGAGGTATTTGGACATAAAGGATGGACTTTATCGAAACACATGAACATTTATTTTGGAACTGGGATTCTGGGAGTGCATTCCGATGAAGATCAAAGGTAAGTGAATATTTATAATGCTATTTCTGTGTTTTGTTGACTCCACAAAATGGCGGGTTTGGTTTTGATGTCTGAGCGCTGTACTCAGATTATTGCAAAGTGTGCTTTTGCTGTAAAGCTTTTTTGAAATCTGACACAGCGATTGCATTAACCTGTTGGGTCTAGGGGGCAGCATTTGCACGTCTGGATAAAAAAAATGTACCCGATTTAATCTGGTTACTAATCCTACCCAGTAACTACAATATGCATATACTTATTATATATGGATAGAAAACACTCTAAAGTTTCCAAAACTGTTTGAATGGTGTCTGTGAGTATAACAGAACTCATTTGGCAGGCAAAACCCTGAGACATTTTCTGACAGGAAGTGGATACCTGATGTGTTGTATTGACTTTAAACCTATCCCATTGAAAAACACAGGGGTTTAGGAATATTTTGGCACTTCCTATTGCTTCCACTAGATGTCACCAGCCTTTACAAAGTGTTTTGAGTCTTCTGGAGGGAGATCTGACCGAACAAGAGCCATGGAACGATGATGGCCCATTAGACACCTTGCGCGCGAGTTGATGTTGGGTACCCTCGTTCCAATACGTTATAAAAGAGTATGCATTCGTCCACCTTGAATATTATTCATGTTCTGGTTAAAAAAGGCCCTAATGATTTATGCTATACAACGTTTGACATGTTTGAACGAACGGAAATATATTTTTTCCCCTCGTTCATGACGAGAAGTCCGGCTGGCTTACATCATGTGCTAACGAGACGGAGATTTTTGGACATAAATGATGAGCTTTTTTGAACAAAACTACATTCGTTATGGACCTGTGATACCTGGAAGTGACATCTGATGAAGAGAATCAAAGGTAATGGATTATTTACATAGTATTTTCGATTTTAGATCTCCCCAACATGACGTCTAGTCTGTATCGCAACGCGTATTTTTCTGGGCGCAGTGCTCAGATTATTGCAAAGTGTGATTTCCCAGTAAGGTTATTTTTAAATCTGGCAAGTTGATTGCGTTCAAAAGATGTAAATCTATAATTCTTTAAATGACAATATAATATTTTACCAATGTTTTCTAATTTTAATTATTTAATTTGTGACGCTGACTTGACTGCCGGTTATTGGAGGGAAACGATTTCCTCAACATCAATGCCATAGTAAAACGCTGTTTTTGGATATAAATATCAACTTGATAGAACTAAAAATGCATGCATTGTCTAACATAATGTCCTAGGAGTGTCATCTGATGGAGATTGTAAAAGGTTAGTGTATCATTTTAGCTGGTTTTATGGTTTTGGTGACCCTGTCTTTGACTTGACAAAACATTACACACAACTCTTGTAAATGTACTGTCCTAACATACTCTAAATTTATGCTTTCGCCGTAAAACCTTTTTGAAATCGTAAAACGTGGTTAGATTAAGGAGATGTTTATCTTTCAAATGGTGTAACATAGTTGTATTTTTGAAAAATTTGAATTTTGACATTTATTTGGATTCAAATTTGCCGCTCTTGAAATGCACCTGCTGTTGATGGAGTGCACCACGGGTGGCACGCTAGCGTCCCACCTAGCCCCAAGAGGTTAAGGAGAAGTGTATCTATAATTCTTTGAATAACAGTTGTATATTTTATCAACGTTTATGATGAGTATTTCTGTAAATTGATGTGCTCATTCACCGGAAGTTTTGGAGGCAAAACATTTCTGAACATTACACACCAATGTAAAATGGGGTTTTTGGATATAAATATGAACTTTATCGAGCAAAACATACATGTATTGTGTAACATGAAGTCCTATGAGTGCCATCTGATGAAGATCAAAGGTTAGTGATTCATTTTAGCTGTATTTCTGGTTTTTGTGATGCCTCTCCTTGCTTGGAAAATGGCTGTGTTTTTTCTTGTCTAGGTGCTGTCCTAACATAATCTAATGCTATGCTTTCGCCGTACAGCCTTTTTGAAATCGGACAGTGTGGTTGGATTAATGAGAAGATTATCTTTAAAATGGTGTATAATACTTGTATGTGTGAGAAATTTTAATTATGAGATTTTAGATGTTTTGAATTTGGCGCTCTGCTATTTCACTGGCTGTTGGCGAGGTGGGACGCTACCGTCCCACATACCCTAGAGAAGTTAAAACTAATTTTTCAACCACTCCACAAATTTCTTGTTAACAAACTCGTTTTGGCAAGTCGGTCAGGACATGTACTTTGTGCATGACAAGTAATTTTTCCAACAACTGTTTACAGACAGATTATTTCACTGTATCACAATTCCAGTAAATCAGATGTTTACAAACACTAAGTTGACTGTGCCTTTAAACAGCTTGGAAAATTCCAGAAAATTATGTCATGGCTTTAGAAGCCTCTGATAGGCTAATTGACATAATTTGAGTCAATTGGATGTGTACCTGTGGATGTATTTAAAGGCCTACCTTCAAACTCAGTGCCTCTTTGCTTGACATCATGGGAAAAACAAAAGAAATCAGCCAAGACCTCAGAAAGAAATGTGTAAAAACTCCTTTCTAGTGAGTTTTTCCTAGCCACCGTGCTTCTACACCTGCATTGCTTGCTGTTTGGGGTTTTAGGCTGGGTTTCTGTACAGCACTTTGTGATATCAGCTGATGTAAGAAGGGCTATATAAATAAATTTGATTTGATTTGTAGACCTCCACAAGTATGGTTCATCCTTGGGAGCAATTTCCAAACGCCTGAAGGTACCACGTTCATCTGTACAAACAATAGTACGCAAGTATAAACACCTTGGGATCATGCAGCCGCCATACCGCTCAGGAAGGAGACGTGTCTCCTAGAGATGAACGTACTTTGGTGCGAAAAGTGCAAATCAATCCCAGAACAGCAGCAAAGGACCTTGTGAAGATGCTGGAGGAAACAGGTACAAAAGTATCTTTATCCACAGTAAAACGAGTCCTATATCGACATAACCTGAAAGGCCGCTCAGCAAGGAAGAAGCCACTGCTCCAAAACCGCCATAACAAAGCCAGACTACGGTTTGCAACTGCACATGGGGACAAAGATAGTACTTTTTGGAGAAATGTCCACTGGTCTGATGAAACAAAAATAGAACTGGTTTGGCCATAATGACCATTGTAATGTTTGTAGGAAAAAGGGGGAGGCCTGCAAGCTGGAGAACACCATCCCAACCGTGAAGCACGGGGGACGCAGCATCATGTTGTGGGGGTGGTTTGCTGCAGGTGGGACTGGTGCACTTCACAAAATAGATGGCATCATGAGGGAGCAAAATTATGTGGATATATTGAAGCAACATCAGTCAGGAAGTTAAAGCTTGGTCGCAAATCGGTCTTCCAAAAGGACAATGACCCCAAGCATACTTCCAAAGTTGTGGCAAAATGGCATAAGGACAACAAAGTCAAGGTATTGGAGTGGCCATCACAAAGCCCTGACCTCAATCCTATAGAAAATGTGTGGGCAGAACTGAAATAGCGTGTGCGAGCAAGGAGGCCTACAAACCTGACTCAGTTACACTAGCTCTGTAAGGAGGAATTGGCCAAAATTCACCCAACTTATTGTGGGAAGCTTGTGGAAGGCTACCCGAAACGTTTGACCCAAGTTAAACAATTTAAAGCAATGCTACAAAATACTAATTGAGTGTATGTAAACTTCTGAAAGAAATAAAAGCTGAAATATATCATTCTCTCTACTATTATTCTGACATTTCACATTCTTAAAATAAAAGTGGTGATCCTAACTGACCTAAGACAGGGAATTTTTACTAGGATTAAATGTGAGGAATTGTGAAAAACTGAGTTTAAATGTATTTGGCTAAGGTGTACGTAAACTTACCACTTCAACTGTGTGTGTGTGTGTGTTTTTTATTTTTACTATGTTCTACACTGTAGAATAATAGTGAAGATTTCAAAACGATGAAATAACACATATGGAATCATGCAAACAAAAAAAGTCAAACTATACGTTATTTGAGATTCTTCAAAGTAGCCACCCTTTGCCTTGATGACAGCTTTGCACACTCTTGGCATTCTATCAACCAGCTTCATGAGGTAGTCATCTGGAATGCATTTCAATTAACAGGTGAGCCATTCCACAAACTTAATTTGGGGAATTTCTTTCCTTCTTAATGCATTTGAGCCAATCAGTTGTGACAAGGTAGGGGTGGTATACAGAAGATAGCCCTATTTGGTAAAATACCAATCCCATATTATGGCAAGAATAGCTCAAATAAGCAAAGAGAATTGACAGTCCATCATTACTTCAAGACATGAAGGTCAGTCAATACGAAACATGTCAAGAACTTTGAAAGTTGCTACAAGTGCAGTTGCAAAAACCATCAAGCACTACGATGAAACTGGCTCTCATGAGGACTGCCACAGGTAAGGAAGACATAGTTACCTCTGCTGCAGAGGATAAGTTCAATAGTTTCCAGCCTCAGAAATTCCAGCCCAAATAAATGTTTCACAGAGTTCAAGTAACAGACACATGTCAACATCAACTGTTCAGACGAGACTGTATGAGTCAAGCCTTTATGGTCAATTTGCTGCAAAGAAACCACTACTAAAGGACACCAATAAGAAGAAGAGACTTGCTTGGGCCAAGAAACACGAGCAATGGACATACGACCGGTGGAAATCTGTCCTTTGGTCTGATGAGTCCAAATTTTAGATTTTTGGTTCCAACCACCGTGTCTTTGTGAGACGCAGAGTAGGTAAACGGATGATCTCCGCATGTGTGGTTCCCACTGTGAAGCATGGAGGAGGAGGTGTGATGGTGTGGGTGTGGTAGCCATGCAGGTTAAGGCACACTTAACCAGCATGGCTACCACAGCATTCTGCAGCAATACACCATCCCACCTGGTTTGCGCTTAGTGGGACTATCATTTGTTTTTCAACAGGACACTGACCCAACACACCTCCTGGTTGTGTAAGGGCTAATTGACCAAGAAGGAGAGTGATGGAGTGCTGCATCAGATGACCTGGCCTCCACAATCACCCAACCTCAACCCAATTGAGATGGTTTGGGATGAGTTGGACCACGCAGAATGAAGGAAAAGCAGCCAACAAGTGCTCAGCATATGTGGAAACTCCTTCAAGACTGTTGGAAAAGCATCCTAGGTGACGCTGGTTGATAGAATGCCAAGAGTGTGCAAAGCTGTCATCAAGGCAAAGGGTGGCTTTGAAGAATATCAAATATCAAATATATTTTGATTTGTTTAACACTTTTTTGGTTACTACATAATTCCATGTGTTATGTCATTGTTCTGACGTCTGCTAAATGACTTAAATGTAATGTAAATGATGTCTTCACTATTATTCTACAATGTAGAAAATAGTCAAAATAAAGAAAAACCCTTGAATGAGTAGGTGTGTCAAAACTTTGACTGGTACTGTATACATACACACTACATGACCAAAAGGATGTGAAACCCCTGCTCATCGAACATCTCATTCCCAAATCATGGGCATTAATATGGAGTCGGTCCCCCCTTTGCAGCTATAACAGCCTCCACTCTTCTAGGAAGGCTTTCCACTAGATGTTGGAACATTGCTGCGGGGAGAGCATTAGTGAGGTCGAGCAATGATGTTGGGCGATAGGCCTGGCTTGCAGTCGGCATTCCAATACATCCCAAAGTTGTTCGATGGGGTTGAGGTCAGGGCTCTGTACAGGCCAGTCCAGTTCTTCCACATCGACAAACCATTTCTGTATGGACCTCGCTTTGTGCATGGGGGCATTGTCATGCTGAAACAGGAAAGGGTCTTCCCAAACTGTTGCCATAAAGTTAGAAGCACAGAATTGTCTAGAACATCATTGTATGCTGTAGTGTTAAGATTTCCCGTCACTGGAACTAAGGGGCCTAGCCCAAACCATGAAAAACAGCCCCAGACCATTATTCCTTCTCCACCAAACTTGTGTTTCCACTGCTCCAGAGTACAATGGCAGCAAGCTTTACACCTCTCCAGCCTACGCTTGGCATTGCTCCCAGTTTGGAACTCTGTAATCAGTGTTGCAAGTGCAGACAGACCATTTTTAAGTGTTACGCTCTTCAGCACTCGGCGGTCACGTTCTGTGAACTTGTGTCGCCTACTACTTCATGACTGAGCCGTTGTCGCTCCTAGACGTTGCCACTTCACAATAACAGCACTTACAGTTGACCTGGGGCAGTTCTAGCAGGGCAGAAATTTGACCAACTGACTTGTTGGAAAGGTGGCATCCTATGACGGTGCCACGTTGAAAGCTCTTCAGTAAGGCCATTCTACTGACAATGTTTGTCTATGGATATTGCATGGTTGTGTGCTCGATTGTATACACCTGTCAGCAACGGATATGGCTGAAATAGCCGAATCCACTGATTTGAAGGGGTATCCACATACTTTTCTATATGTAGTGTTATATATATACATACATACACACACACACACAACATTAAGAACACCTGCTCTTTCCATGATTGACCAGGTCAATCCAGATGAAAGCTATGATCGCTTATTGATGTCACTTCTTAAATCCACTTCAATCAGTGTTGATGAAGGGGAGGAGACAGGTTAAATAAGGATTTCTAAGCCTTGAGACAACCGAGTCATGGATTGTGTATGTGTCCCATTCAGAGGGTGAATAGGTAAGACAAAAGATTTAAGTGCCTTCGAACGGGGTACGGTCGTAGGTGCCAGGCACACCGGTTTGTGTCAAGAACTGCAACACTACAAGGTTTTTCTCGCTCAACAGTTTCCCATGCGTATCAAGAATGGTCCACCACCCAAAGTTCATCCAGATAACTTGACACAACTATGGGAAGCATTGGAGTCAACATGGGCCGACATCCCTGTGGAACACTTTCGACACCTTGTCAAGTCCATGCCCCGACGATTGAGGCTGTTCTGAGGGCAAAAAGGGTGGGTGCTACTCAATATTAGGAAGTTTTCCTAATGTTTGCTATACTCAGTGTGTGTGTGTGTGTGTGTGTGTGTGTGTGTGTGTGTGTGTGTGTGTGTGTGTGTGTGTGTGTGTGTGTGTGTGTGTATATATAAATAAAATCCATTGAAAAACATTGGAAACACCAAGCGATTTTGGCTTCAATAGCCTACCATGTGTTGCATCTCCAATGCCTCTCCCCATACATCATTCTCATCTGTACTGTATACATTAATATTTACTCGGCGAGCAGCGGCGGTCCTTTCCCAGAAAACAGGAAAGCAGTAGTGCAACAAACTTTAGTAGTATTGTTTTTCTGAAAATAAGTGTGTCAAGTACAAGCCCCTGAACCCCAAGATAGAACACAAGTGAAATGTATTGTTTGTTTCTTTAACTGAAAAAGAACCAGAAGACATTGAGTGAGCAGGCTCATGCTTTTCACAGTTGCCTGGGCAATGGCAGCTGGCATGACCCTTTACCTTTTGACCTTTCTGTGACCTTTGAAGGCTTAACTTTGAGACTATGAGTGAGCAAAAACAATTAATTAAAAGGCATTATTGAGGTGCCCAGACAGAGCTACATTCCATCTTTGAAGAAAAAAAAGAAAAAAAAAAAAATGACTTCATCTTGATCCTTTTTTGTACCGTCCCCTCTCGCGCCCTCTGAGTAGTACTACTTTTTCTTCTTGAACAAGCTCTTGATCTTGGACGAGGACTTCTTGGTCTTGTCTCCGTTGTCACAGGAGTCCTGAGAGGAGGTACGCTGTAGCTTCTTCTCCTTGCCCCCCGCCCCCCTGCCCTCATTGTCCAGTGAGGTGAGGGATGGGTTGCGCCCCACCACCACCACCCCTGCCCCCGTCATGCCCGCGGGCAGCTGGCCCATGCTATAGGACTTCTCCAGGATGCCGTTGAATACGGCCTTGTTGCTTGCCGTCGGGGTGGTGAAGGACATGCTGTGAGACTCTGGGATGGAGCCACGGGTGAGGTCGGGTGAGCCCTTGTGTTTGTGCGAGTGTGTGTGGGAGTGTGAGTGATGCTCCAGGGCAAGGGAGGGATTGGCCGAGGAGGAAGTCGAGAGGGACGCAACACCCACTTGAGGAGGGGGTGAGTCCCGGATGTAAGTCTGAGGCTCCTGCTGGCTCAGCATCATCAGCTCCTCGCGGGAGATCTTGCGGTAGGGGGGCTCTGGGCCTGGCGTGCAGGGGTTGGCATAGGACTGTTTCCGTCCCATGGAGGAGTTGAGAGAGTCTGTGTCTGAGGACGTATCCTGAGTGTCCCTGTGACAGAGAGAGACAGAGAAGCAGGCAGAGACGAGAGAGGCAGACAGACAGAGCCAGACAAACACACACAGAGCAGACAAAGCAGACAGAGACCGAGTGTAAGATAAATAAAAATAATTACAACGCAACTAATATCAGCACACATTCAATGTCTTATACTCTAAATAAATTACCCTAAACTGATCCGGTATAAAAGAGGGCAGAGGTGGTGAAAGGTAACATACCCCTTTCTCTCGATGAAGAGGATGTGTTCTTCTTCACCCTCTGGGTGGTAGGAGAGGGGTGGGCTGGCCATAGAGAGCAGGTCAGGGTCGGCAGACATCATTGAAGGCTGCGGGGTGCTGTAGAGACTCCGGCGGGACCGACACAGGCTGCTGCTGCGCGTCAGAGGAGGCCGCATTATAGAGGCTGCTGGGAAAATACCAGAGAGAGTAGGGATGTAGGTTACACAGCCAGATGTGGTCATAACCATAGTCATACATACAGTACTCGGACATAACACACACAACTTAACACACATTTTAAATCTATTTTCGCGTTGTTGATGTAAAAATCAGACAAAGTACACTCACATGCTGTACTGACCATCATCACTTTTGTAACGCGTTACGTAATCAATTACTTACTGTATATGAGTAACGGAGTAAAGTAACGCATAACTTTGTCAACTTTTTTTATTACAGTTACTTTGTCAAACAATGAGCAATACTTTCCAAATCATATCTCTACCGGTCGTGTGTTTCCATGATCTGATCTCAACTTGTTTCTTCATTTAGTTCTCGAGCGAGCAGAGAAAGGCTGTTTGAGGGAAATGTCTATAACCAGGACCAAATCAGAATCCATGCTTCAAGATTGTTTTGTCACGCAAACTGGGATATGTTCCGGGTAGCCTCTGAAAATAACATTGAAGTATACACTGACACAGTGACTGAGTTCATCAGGAAGTGTATAGCGGATGTTGTTCCTACTGTGAATATTAAAACCCAAATCAAAATCCGTGGATAGATGGACGCATTCGAGCAAAACTGAAAGTGTGAATCACCGCATTTAACCATGCAAGATGACTGGGAATATGGTTGAATACAAACAGTGTAGTTATTCTCTCTGTAAGGCAATCAAACAGGCAAAATGTCAGTACAGAGAAAGTGGAGTCGCAATTCAACGGCTCAGACACGAGACGTATATGGCAGGGTCTACAGACAATGATGGATTACAAAGGGAAAACTAGCCACATCGTGGACACCAACGTCTTGCTCCCGGACAAGCTAAACACCGTCTTCACCCACTTTGAGGCCCGCTCCCAAGGACTGTTGGCTCTCGTTCTCCGTGGCCGACGTGAGTAAGACATTTAAACACGTTAACCCTCGCAAGGCTGCCGGCCCAGACGTCCTCAGAGCATGCACGGACCAGCTGGCTGGAGTGTTTACGGACATATTCAATATATCCTTATCCCAGTCTGCTGTCCCCACTTGCTTCAAGATGTCCACCATTGTTCCTTTACCCAAGAAAGCAATGGTTACTGAACTAAATGACTATCGCCCCGTAGCACTCACTTCTGTCATCATGAAGTGCTTTGAGAGGCTAGTTGAGGATCATATCACCTCTACCTTACCTGACACCCTAGACCAACTTCAATTTGCATACCGTCCCTATAGATCCACAGACGACGCAATCGCCATCACACTGCACACTGCCCTATCCCATCTGGACAAGAGGAATACCTATGTAAGAATGCTGTTCATTGACTACAGCTCAGCCTTCAAAACCATACTACCCTCCAACCCCACCCTGTGCAACTGGGTCCTGGACATTCTGGCGGGCCGCCCCCAGGTGGTGAAGGTAGGAAACAACACCTACACTTTGCTGATCCTCAACACAGGGGCCCCACAAGGGTGCGTGCTCAGCCCCCTCCTGTACTCCCCGTTTACCCATGACTGCGTGGCCATGCATGCCTCCAACTCAATCATCAAGTTCGCAGACGACACAACAGTTGTAGGCCTGATTACCAACAATGACGAGACAGCCTACAGGGAGGAGGTGAGGGCCCTAGTGGAGTGGTGCCAGGAAAATAACCTCTCCCTCAACATAACGAAGGAGCTGATCATGGATTTCAGGAAACAGCAGAGAGCACGCCCCTATCCACATCGACGGGACCGCAGTGGAGAAGGTGAAAAGCTTTAAGTTCTTCAGCGTAGACGATTTGAAATGGTCCAGCCACACAGATAGTGTCTTTTCAACCTCAGAAGGCTGAAGAAACAAACTTTTACAGATGCACCATTGAGAACATCCTGTCGGGCTGTATCACCTCCTGGTACGGCAACTGCACTGCCCACAACTGCAGGGTGGTACGGTCTGCCCAACGCAACACCGGGGGCACACTGCCTGCCCTCCAGGACACCTACTGCATCCGATGTCACAGGAAGGCCAAAAAGATAATCAAGGACATCAACCACCCGAGCCACGGCCTGTTCACCCCGCTACCATCCAGAAGGC